>NW_022631024.1:1793448-2504582 GCF_010015895.1 Lontra canadensis | reverse complement strand
AGTTATATATATATAAAATAGAAAAATTGCAGATTAATTAAAAAGCAACTAAAAACTATGAAACATTAATAAAATCACCTATGAATTCTTACAAATCAAGAAGAAAAACAAATACCTCAATGGAAATGGGCAAAAAAAAAAAAAAGCCAATAAATAAATAATAAAACACCAAAGCTTCACTGGCAATCAAAAATGCAAAATAAAATGTTGACATGGCATTTTCTGAAAATTTAATGGGCAATTGTTTTTAAGTCAGCACTCAAGGTGGGCAAGTTTCAAGGAAAATGGCACCATCAAATACTGCCAGAAACTTTATGAATCAGAACATGCCTTCAGGAGGAGAATTCAGCATTCTTTATCAAAATTCCCAGGTGGATACAGGGTACTATTGCTCTACAAACACAGATTGTTCTTCCATATCATCAGGCCTTTGCCAGACCCCTTCCCCCTCTCTGGGATTCCTTATCCCATGCTCCATTGGTAGGAAAATCCTGTCACTTAAAACCCAGCTTGGCTCCAAATTCCTCCAAGAGGACTCCCAAGGTGGGAGAAACCACATGCTCCCATGTACTATTTCTGTAACTTTCTCAAGTTTGTGTTGCTGTCACACTGCAATTTAATTACCCATCTTTTACCTGGGCCATCTGCCACAAGTCTTTTAAACGACTCTCAAGTTCTTCATCTGGAAAGGAAATTAATACCTTTTCTGCAAGGCTGTTGGAAAAATGAAGATGCTCTCAATTTGTTGATATGTAAATAATAAATGACAGCTTTTCAAATTCTTGCTCTTTCTACTGCGTCCAGCTCTCCCTTGCTCCTAGATAATGGGCTTCCTTAGCATGGTTCAATCCAACTCTGCTTTTGTTCAGTCACCTTAAATATTAAAAATAGTTTCATTTCTATTATTATATCTTGGTCCATTTATTTTTTCATTCCCATCTCATCAAATTCTCCTCCTTCTTTGCCCTCCAGCCCAGTCATGCTTGCGGTACCAGAAGCTTGGGCCAGAAGGGGTTGGATGTGGTTCTTGCTCAGCTCTTCCATCTTCCCCGCCTCTGCCTCTGCTGTTGAGGCAGGAAAGAGGGAGAAGAAAGGCGATGTTGTCCTCACCCAACTATGGTGGGGGGACTGTCCTCACTCCCCAACTGGTGGAGGGACTGTCTGCTTTCTTTGTTGTTCATGACACCCATTCCCTTGTGTAGACAAACACACGGGAATCTTTCGGGGTGAAGGTGAGTCCTGTTCTTGTCAAGCGTCTCTGCTTCTTGGTCCATCTGTTGAAGGACAGGCTGTTTCTCTCTGGGTGCAAGTGTGCAAATGCAGGCTGTTTTGTAAAGTCACTTGTGCTTGTTTGGAGGGCTCTCCAAGGACTTCCTTCCACCCAGTCCTTGAGGTGGGAACCTGGGTGAGGTTTAACATCCTCCACTTCTCCCAACACCACCCCCCACCCCTAGGCAGCCTGTCCTACAGCCTCTGTCTGCAGAGGTCTCTTCCCCCATCAGTAGTCCCCTCGGAAGAATCAGCAAGAAGGTTTAAGCCCCAAGCACTTTCTTGGAGTCCACTCCACCCAAGGGAGATTCCTCTCTCATTTCAGTGGTAATGCAGCTCCCATGCTTCTCTCAGATCCACTGGCTCTCCACAACCTTCTCCACAGCCAGCACCATCAGCTGTAGAGGACCAAGTTCTCTAAAGGTCCACATATTCAAAAGACTTCAGAAGTGGAATAACCAGCCCTCTCCAGCATTGAGGGAGGGTGGGGGGACAGATGTCAGGTTTCCCCAGTTTTTAGGAAGGAGAGGGGCAAGTCAAATGCCCCTCCTTGAGGAAGGGAAGAAGGGAATGGAAAGTCCATGAAACCAGTGCTCTCCACCCCCACACTTCTCCTTCTCCTGGCTTTCTTTTTTTTTCTTCTTTCTTTTTTTTTTTAGAAACAGAGTGAGCCCATGAGTAGGGAGGGGCAGATGGAGAGGAAGAGAAAATCTTAAGGAAGCTCTACACTCAGCATGGGGCCTAAAGTGAGGCTTGATCTCATGACCCTGAGATCATGACCTGAGCCAAAACTCAGTCAACATTCAACCAACTGAGTCACCCAGTGAGCATCCTTCTCCTGACTCCTCTGCCCCACTCCTTCACTTCTCACTGGCAAAGGCCATCAAACTTGCTCAGCCTCTGGCATCTGCAGCACACAGGAAGTCTTTCACCAAGAACTAGACCCCCTTAACATGGATTTGGAGGAATCTACTAACTCAACAGGATGCTGTCTCTATTGCAAACCCAGTCCTGTCTGGTAACTTCCAGCAACATGAAAATATATGCAGCTTCAGACTAATCTGTTCACTCAGAGAAAGAAAACAAGTACCTAGCATAGTGTTAGTGTGTGGTAATCAATACCAGTAGTTACTACCTTTGTCTTGATGAGGGACTCTTTCAGAAAAGAAACTATATGTTGTTAAAGTCACTTCAGTTCAATCTAACAATTATCAGTTAAAGACCTTCTGTGGCCTAAATACATGGCTAGCCATTATCTCAAGGAGCTTATGGCTAGTGGGGGAAATTACAAGGAACCACATGATCACAGGAAAGGGAGGAGTGAAGGAGACATCACAGGCAAGTTTCCCAGTGGAAGGAAAACCAGAGCTATTCAGCCCAGACTAAATAGGAGTTGGGCTAGTGAAGAGAGATTTAAGTAGAAGAATGAGCCCAGGCAAAGGCAGACTGCTGTGTTTGGAAAACTGGAGGGGTTTTAATATGATTGAGAGAAAAGGACTGGGAGTGAGGGGGGAAATTAAGGGGCACAGAGAGAGATGAGGCCAAAGACATAGAGCCAGGGATGAGTTTCACTATAGGCCATGTTAATGACTTTGGACTTTCTCTGGAGGGTCCTGGGGAGCCATGAATGAACTAAAAACAGGGAAAGGACCTGATAAAATTTCTAGTTTGGAAAGATTATTCTGGCCCCACTCAGGGGGAAAAAAAAAATAAACTGGTCAGGGGCAAGATTGGAGTCAGGAAGATCTATGAGGCTGCTGTTGCTGTTGTCCAAGGAAGAGGTGACATTGGCCTGGACTAAAGCATAGGCAGAGGGATGGAGAGACAAGTGAAGACCAGAGATGTCAAGGCACACCCAGCAGCCCCCAACAACTGATAGAATGTAGTGGTTGAAAGAGAAGGAAACAAGTACAATGCCCATGTTTCTGATGTGAGTCATGGAGTATGTGATAGTGTTACTCTCAAAGCTGGAAGACCCCAGGGAAAAACAGGTTTGATACAGAGGATAGGAAGGTGGTGTATTTAATAGTGGATGTGGTTTGCATATGCCTTTCAACAACCCCGTAGGATAGATAACAATATTTGCATCTCAGAAACAGAAACACTAACAATCTGGGAGGTGAGAGCTCATAAAACCAGGAAGAAGAGGAGTTGGGGAAGAACTCCTCTTGAGTATAGGGGCCCCAAGCAACAAGGGGACCCCAACAGGCCAAATTCCCAAGATCAATTTAGAGCTGACCATTGTTAATACCACCCTGGAATTTCACTCTTCCTGTTTAAAGGGAAAAAGGCAGAAAATCCAAGAGATATTCCCCACAGTCATTTCTGTCTATTTCAAATTCCCCACCTATTCCAGGGGCTCATTTAGCATATCCATGGTTCCTTGGCTACCGTGGTCTTGGTGTCACTGCAGGGTCCACTCCCCTCGAGTCTTCAAGCAATCATGCAAAAAGGAAGTCATGAGCCACCACAACTATTAACCACTTCTCTCTTCTCAGAGATGAGCCTCACTCCACCCCTGCTCTCTGACATCTCTAACTTCTGGACCTCTGGAGCATGCAGACCTCAACCTTCTCCCTTCCCGCAGCCTCCAACAGTCAGCCATCAGATTTGTATAAGGAACCATCTCTGAGCCAGTCATCATGTCTGGCACTATGGAAACCTCAGTCACGAAGACTCATTATAAGCCAGGACAGCTTTGTGTATAAGACCCAAATTAAAGTCATCAATTAACAGTGCTGTTGGGCACCTACTAGATGTCAGGTACCCTATTAGTGCTTTCCATATGGTAACTCTTTCTATCCCCATAAAAAGCCATGAAATAGAAGTATTTTCCACACTTTCTATGCTGTGGGAGATGGAATTCAATGTGGCAAAGACTGGATAAACCCCAAATAAACTCATTTCTCTTCTAGACTCCCTTATAGGTATCACTGTGGGTATGAGTCATGACTGATAGAAGTTACACATGTCACTTCTGGACCTGGTGCATAAAATCTCTGTGTGACAATAGCTAGAGAAGCAAGATGGCAGAGGAGTAGGAGACCTAAATATTATCAGGTCCCAGGAGTTCAGCTAGATATTTATCAAACCATTCTGAACACCTACAAACTCAACAGGAGAGAGAAGAGAAGAAGAGCAGCAATTCTAGGAACAGAAAAGAGACCATTTTCCAGAAAGTAGGACGTGCGGAGAAGTGAATCCAAGGCAACATTCGGGAAGACAGACTGAGCGGGGAAGGGCTGGCAGGTGACAGAGCAGCGGAGCACAAAATTGGAACTTTTAGAAGTCGGATCCACTGAGGGACGTCACTCCGGAGGCTAAGCAGGGAGTGGAACCCTCGCGGGGACAGTGTGGTCTCAGGTCCTGCAGGGTCACAGAAGTATCGGGGGTGTCTGAGTGTAGCAGAGCTCGCAGGTATCAGAGCAGGGAAGCTGGCTACAGAGACAGAACTGAGGAGGGGCTCTCAGCTTGGGGTTACCTTAAAACATGATCTGAGGCACAGTTGGCCACTGCTCTTCAGGCAGGGATGCCAAAAGCAGCAGATCCAGGGAGACTCACCTTCCTCCCCCAGAGGGAGTGGCCCACGAATGTGCAGCAGGAATCTGCTGGGTTTGGAGACTCCAAACGGGGTGTGCGCCAGAGATAGAAATTCTTGGTCACAGGTCGGGTGAGCTCAGAGTGCGGCCAGAGACAGGAGATGGGAAGGGTTGACAGTTTTTCTCTGAGGGCCACTAAGGAGTGAGGCCTGAGCTCTTGGCTCCTCCTGGCCAGAGATTGGGAGGCCGCCATCTTCATTCCCGTCCTCCAGAGCTCTATGGAAAGTGTTCAGGGAACAAAAACTCCCGAAAGCGAACCAAGCAGATTACGTAGCCTAGCCCCTGGCAAGGGCTGGGCAATTCCCTCTTGGGCAAATACGTTTGGGAATCCCTGTAGCAGCCCCCTCCCCCAGAAGATCAGCAAGAACAGCCAGCTAAGACGGAGTTTGTGGATCAATGAGAATTGTGGAATTCCTACGGGAATGCTACAGGAATACAACACATAGAATTCATGGCTTTTCCCCATGATTCATTAGTCTTTCAAGAGGTTAAACTTCTTAAATTTTATTTTTCTCTTATTCTATTTTTTTAATTTTTCCTCTTTTCTATTTCAAAAATTTTAAACTATTTTATCAATACCTTTTTAAAATTCTTTTTAAATTTTCATTATTATAGTCATATTCTATCCTTTCATTGTATTTAACCTTATTTTTTTTAAGATTTATTTATTTATTTATTTGACAGACAGATCACAAGTGGGCAGAGAGGCAGGCAGAGAGGCAGGCAGAGAGAGAGAGAGGAGGAAACAGGCTCCCTACTGAGCAGAGAGCCCGATGCGGGGCTTGATCCCAGGACCCTGGGATCATGACCTGAGCTGAAGGCAGAGGCTTTAGCCCACTGAGCCACCCAGGTCCCCCAACCTTATTTTTTTTTTAAGATTTTATTTATTTATTTGACAGAGAGAGAAATCACAAGTAGGCAGAGAGGCAGCCAGAGAGAGAGGGGAAGCAGGCTCCCTGCTCAGCAGAAAGCCCGATGCGGGGCTCGATCCCAGGACCCTGAGATCATGACCTGAGCTGAAGGCAGAGGCTTAACCCACTGAGCCACCCAGGTGCCCCTAACCTTATTTTTTGTATACATAGAGGTCTCTCTTTCTTTAAAATTTTAAGATATGGTTTCTTCTAACAGATCAAAATATACCCTAAATCTAGTGCATGGCTTTGTTCTAGTCTCCAGCCTGATCAGATTCTTTCCTCTTTTTTTTTCTTTTTTCAACCAACTTCTTATCAATTCTTCTTTAGAATCTTTTTTTTTTTTTCATCTTTATGGTCATATTCCATCCCTTCATCATGCTTATCCTTGTTTTTGTATATATATGTTTTTCTTTCTTTAAAATTTTGGGAGGCAGTTTCTTCTCTTCTAACAGACCAAAATATACCCAGAATCAAGTGTGTGGCTCTGTTCTATTCACTTAAAATATCTGTCCAAAAAGGTCTAATAATTTTAAATATCTATGCCTCTAACATAGGAGCAGCCAATTATATAAACCAATTAGTAACAAAATCAAAGAAACACATCGACAATAATACAACAATAGCAGGGGACTTTAACACCCCCCCCTCCCTGAAATGGACAGATCATCTAAGAAAAAGATCGACAAGGAAATAAAGGCTTTAAATGACACACTCGACCAGATATACATCACAGATATATTCAGAACACTTCATCCCAAAGCAACAAAATACACACTCTTCTCTAGTGCACATGGAACATTCTCCAGAATAGATCACATCTATTAACATCACAAATCAGGTCTCAACTGGTACCAAAACCAGTACTAAAAGATTAGGATGAATCGTTGCACATTTTCAGACCACAATGCTTTGAAACTAGAACTCAACCACAAGAGGAAAGTTGGAAAGAACTCAAATACATGGAGGCTGTAGAGCATCTTACTAAAAACAAATGGGTCAACCAGGAAATCAAAGAAGAATTTAAAAAATTCACGGAAACAAATGAAAATGAAAACACAACTGTTCAAAATCTTTGGGACACAGCAAAGGTGGTCCTGAGAGGAAAGTATATAGCAATACAAGCATTTCTCAAGAAACAAGAAAGGTCTCAAGTACACATCCTAACCCTACACCTAAAGGATCTGGAGAAAGAACAGCAAAGCAAGCTAAACCCAGCAGGAGAAGAGAAATGATAAATATCAGAACAGAAATCAATGAAATAGAAACCAAAAGAACAATAGAACAAATCAACAAAACCAGGAGCTGGTTTTTTTGAAAGAATTAATAAGATTGATAAACCCCTGGCCAGACTTATCAAAAAGAAAAGAGAAAGGACACAAATTAATAAAATCATGAATGAAAGAGGAGAGATCACAACCAACACCAAAGAAATACAAACAATTATAAGAACATATTATTAGCAACTATACACCAGCAAATTTGACAATCTGGAAGAAATGGATGCATTCCTAGAGACATATAAACTACCAAAACCGAACAGACCCATAACCAGTAAAGAGATTGAAGCAGTAATCAAAAATTTCCCAATAAACAAGAGCTCAGAGCTAGACAGCTTCCCAGAGGAATTCTACCAAACATTTAAAGAAGTAATACCTACTCTCCTGAAACTGTTCCAAAAAATAGAAATAGAAGGGAAACCTCCAAATTCATTTTATGAGGACAGCATTACCTTGATCCCAAAAACAGACAAAGACTCCGTCAAAAAGGAGAATTACAGACCAATATCCTTGATGAATACAGATGCAAAAATTATCACCAAAATACTAGCCAATAGGATCCAACAGTACATTAAAGGGATTATTCACCATGACCAAGTGGGATTTATTCCTGGACTGCAAGGTTGGTTCAACATCTGCAAATCAATGAGTGTGATACTATACATCAATAAAGGAAAGAACAAGAACTATATGCTACTCTCAATAGATGCTGAAAAAGCATTTGACAAAGTACAGCATCCTTTCTTGATCAAAACTCTTCACTGTGTGGGGATAGAGAGTACATACCTCAATATCATAAAAGCCATCTATGAAAAACCCACAGCTAATATCATTCTCAATGGGGAAAAGTTGAGAGCTTCTCCCCTAAGGTCAGGAACCTGGCAGGGATGTCAATTATCACCACTGCTATTCAACATAGCCCTAGAAGACCTAGCCTCAGCAATCAGACAACAAAAAGAAATAAAAGGCATCCGAATCAGCAAAGAAGTCAAACTCTCACTCTTTGCAGGTGATATGATACTTTTTGTGGAAAACCCAAAAGACTCCACTCCAAAACTGCTAGAACTCATACAGGAATTCAGTAAAGTGTCAGGATATAAAATCAATGCACAGAAATCAGTTGCATTTCTATACACCAACAGCAAGACAGAAGAAAAAGAAATTAAGGAGTTGATCCCATTTACAATTGCACCCAAAACCATAAGATACCTAGGAATAAACCTAACTAAAGAGTCATAGAATCTGTACTCTGAAAACTATAAAGTACTCATGAAATAAATTGAGGAAGACACAAAGAAATGGAAAAATGTTCCATGCTCATGGGTTGGAAGAACAAATATTGTGAAAATGTATATGCTACCTTAAGCAATCTACACATTTAATGCCATCCCCATCAAAATACCATCAATGTTTTTCAAAGAAATGGAACAAATAATCCTAAAATTTATATGGAACCAGAAAAGACCCTGAATAGCCAGAGGAATGTTAAAAAAGAAAACCAAAGTTGGTGGCATCACAATTCCAGACCTCAAGCTCTATTACAAAGCTATAATCATCAAGACAGTATGGTACTGGAACAAAAACTTATACATAGACCAATGGAGCAGAATAGAGAGCCCAGGAATGGACCATCAACTCTACAGTCAACTAATCTTCAACAAAGCAGGAAAGAATGTCCAATGGAAAAAAAGACAGTCTCTTCAACAAATGGTGTTGGGAAAATTGGACAGCCACGTGCAGAAGAATGAAACTGGACCATTTCCTTACACCACACACAAAAATAGACTCAAGATGGTTGAAAGACCTCAAAGTGATACAGGAACCAATCAAAATTCTTGGGAACACAGGTAGCAACCTCTTCAAACTCAGCCACAGCAGCTTCTTCCTAGAAACATCACCAAAGGCAAGGGAAGCAAGGGCAAAATGAACTATTGAAACTTCATCAAGATCAAAAGCTTTTGCACAGCAAAGGAAACAGTCAACAAAATTAAAAGACAACAGACAGAATAGGAGAATATATTTGCGAATGACATATCAGATAAAGGGCTAGTATCTAAAATCTATAAAGAACTTATCAAACTCAACACCCAAAGAACAAAGAATCCAGTCAAGAAATGGGCAGAGGACATGAACAGACATTTCTGCAAAGAAGACATCCAAATGGACAACAAACACATGGAAAAGTGCTCAACATCACTCAGCATCAGGGAAATGCAAATCAAAACCACAGTGAGATACCACCTCACACCAGTCAGAATAGATAAAATTAATAAGTCATGAAACGACAGATGTTGGCAAGGATGTGGAGAAAGGGGAAATACACCATTGGTAGGAATGCAAGCTGGTGCAGCCACTCTGGAAAAAACAGAATGGAGGTTCCTCAAAATGTTTAAAATAGAGCTACTCTATAACACAGCAATCGCACTCCTCGGTATTTACCCTAAAGATACAAATGTAATGATCCGAAGGGGCACATGCACCTGAATGTTTATAGCAGCAATATCCACAATACCCAAACTATGGGAAGAGCCTAGATGTCCATCAACAGATGAATGGATAAAGAAGATGTGGAATATATATGCAATGGAATACTATGCAGCCATCAAAAACTGAAATCTTGCCATTTGCAACAATGGGGATGGAACTAGAGGGTATTATGCTAAGCAAAATAAATCAGCCAGAGAAAGAAAATTATCCTATGATCTCTTTGATATGAGGAATTTGAGAGGCAGGGCGGGGGCTTGTGGGGGTGGGGAGGGTAAAAAAATGAAACAAGATGGGACCAGGGAGGGAAAAAAACCATAAGAGACTCTTAATCTTGGGAAACAAACTGAGGGTTGCTGGGCGGGGAGGTTGTGAGGGGATAGGGTGGCTGGGTTATAGACATTGGGGATGGTATGTGCTATGGTGAGTGCTGTGAATTGTGTTAAGACTAATGATTCACAGGGGCGCCTGGGTGGCTCTGTGGGTTAAAGCCTCTGCCTTCGTCTCAGGTCATGATCCCAGGGTCCTGGGATCCAGCCCCGCATCAGGCTCTCTGCTCAGCAGGGAGCCTGCTTCCTCCTCTCTCTCTCTGTCTGCCTCTCTGCCTACTTGTGATCTCTGTCAAATAAATAAATAAAATATTTTTAAAAAAAGACTAATGATTCACAGACCTTTACCCCTGAAGCAAATAATACATTATATGTTAATTAAAAAAAAAAAAAAAAAAAGCTCTGTGTGACCCTTCATCTCCCTCTTCTCTATCACATCCAGGAGAGTCCTATAAGTCACATGTAGAAGATGACTGAGATTCTTTTGGCCTGATTAACAAAGATCTGGAAATATTTGATAAGCAGTACTAATGGTAACAATCAGGTCAAAATGGGACAGTCCTGGAAATCAAAGTAAAGAAACATGCATTCCTTTGAGAAATATTTCTATTAGAGGGTTAACCTTCTAACCCTTCTCAAAAACAGGAATTCTTTTTTTTTTTTTTCCCTCCAAGATCTGGAACAGAATTACAGGCTGAAGAACCACATACAGCTGTTGGAAATGGATATATATATATACATTGGGAATACATACTGGGATATTTATTCAGAATTTTAAGAAATTTTGACCCTCGAATTACCTTTAAATACAATAATTGCATAATATTTATGCTCTTTTGTTCTGGAGTCAACCACATCTGAAATCCAAATCCAGACAGCCACCTACCATGTGTGTGATATGGAGAAGCTGTCCAGCCTAACTTAGCTTTTCTCATCTGTAAAGTGAGAACTATGGCAACGGCTATCCCGTAAATATGAGGGTTCCATGTAAAAGCCCCTCATAAATTCTTTTTAAAATATTAGTCTCCGTTCAACACATAAGAATTCACAATGGCATGCACATTCTTCATGGTACTACTTGTGATAGAAGAAAATTTGAAATTCTCTAAAATGCCAGCCATGCGAACTTTATTCCATGTGTGTGCAAAGGAACACAGAGAGAGAAAAAGAATACTAAATAGTTATTTTGTTTAATATGATAGAATCAGATACATCGATCTGGAAAGATATCCATAATCTATTGTGGGGTTGGGGAAAGCAAATTGCAGAACACATGCACAGCTGATTTCAAGGGTGTGTGCATACATATGAGACAGGATAAGTATAAGTCATAATAAGTCCTATAAAAATATTTTAAAGAGTATGTCACAGGCAGCAATTAATTGGGGATGGAGTACCATTTGAAAACAGGTGATCAAAATGGCCTTTTGAAGTTGAATTGTAGATGTTAAGAAGTTTTGTATAAAAAGGAAAGGGAGGAGCCAGCATCCAGATGTTGGTTTGTAATTCCATTCTCCAGTAAAAAATAAATAAATAAATAAATAAATAAATAAATAAAAATTAAATTATATTAAATTAAATTAAAATTTTAAAAACACAAGACTCCTGGGAGAAATGGCTGATTCCAGGACTGGGGCAGAAAATATAGAAGATAAACTTAGAGAAAATTTACCTGCCAGAAAGTGGGAAAATACTCAAAAAAAAAAAAAAAAAGGCTGGGGGCATATCCAAGGGACATAGGAGAAAACGAAAAAGAGCTCCCAATGTTCAAAGCAATACCTCAGCTAGGAATCAGGTTTAACATCACCAGCGGTAAGTCAGGTTGATCTCCTGTCCCCTTGTCATGTGATGAAGATGGCACTCCGCCTCCATGGTCTCCCTTCCCGCAACCCATAACTCCAGCCTGATCATGAGAAAAACATCAGGCAAATCCCAAGTGAAGGACATTCTATAAGATATCTGCCCTCAAAACTCTCTAGGTCATCAAAAGCAGGGAACGTCTGAGAACCTGTCACAGCTCAGAGGAACCTTTTTTTTTTTTTTTAAGATTTTCATTTATTTATTTGACAGAGAGAGAGACAGAGAGAGAGGGAACACAAGCAGGGGGAATGAGAGAGGAGGAAGCAGAATTCCTGCTGAGCGGGGAGTCTGATGCGGAACTCGATTCCAGGACCCTGGGATCATGACCTGAGCTGAAGGCAGACGCTTAACAACTGAGCCACCCAGGCACCCTCAGAGGAGACTTTAAGAAAAGAGAAAAAGAACCAAAAACAGCTACATGTCATGTGGTACCCTGAATGGAATTCTGGAACAACCAACAACAAAAGGACATCAGGGGAAAACGGAGGAACTTAAACGCACTGTGGACTTTACTTAATATTGTATCATTTTGACCTTCATGAGTTGGGACGAATTGTTAACAGAGGGGGGTGAGCTGTACTATCTTTGCAACTTCTCCGTAAATCTAAAGCTACTCTAAAATGAATATTTTTTTTAAAGATGAATTGATGTCATGAACAGGAGAAGGACTAAACTGCAGTATCTTCATACCAGGGAATATTAAGCAACAATAGAAAGTAACAGATTACTCGTGAATGCTACAACATGATTGTGTCTTAAGGTTATAGTACTAAGTGAAAGAAGCCAAGCATGAAAGAGTACACACTGCAGGATACATTCACCTGGGATTCTAGGATAGGCAAAAATAACCTATGGCAATAAATGTCAAATCAGTGATTATTTGGGAATTCCCAATAAGGGGAGAATCGACCAGGAAGGACATGAGGGAATTTTCTGGGTTGATGGAAATACTTGGTGTCTGGATGTGCATTTGTCAAAGTTATTTGAATGGTATGCTTAAGATCTGAATTAAGTATAGAGATTAAATATATATCATAAATAAATGTAAAATATATAAAAAATAATGTGAAATTTAAAATATATAAAATCAATGTAAAATATATATTCATGTGTGAAAGCAAGGGAGAAAAAGAGGGAGCGGGGCAAGAAAGATGTTTTTGAAGCCTAGGACATTTGGCATACAAGAAAAATTAAAATCCTAACCCTTTGCCTAGATTGTTATTTGTTTTTAACCTTTCAGACACATTTATAACAAAAACAGGATCATTCACTCATATTGGCCTGTAGGTATTTTCTCAATTAACAACAGATCTTATAACTTACCCTTTGATAACAAGGCACCTACTGGGATGCTTGAGTCAGTGAAAAAAAAAATCAGAAATATAACTGACAACTATGTCTACTCTTCCCAGCACCAATACTCATCCACAGACGTATAAATTAGTTTTTTTTTTAAACCTCGTTATTCCTCTACCAATATTACCATGAATGTTAGTTATACTTCAAACCAATCAATCAGTCTCATTTTATGTTTTATATTGCCAAAAAGTATTCTATGTTTCTACTATTTTTATCAATTGAATAGTAGTTATAACTATAATGTTAATTCAAAGAAAAACTTTAGTAGATTCTTATAGCCACATGAAGTTAAAAGTAAAATTTCTATTTCTATAAATACTGCTGTGGCTGAGTGGTGTCCTAAAGTGATCAAGAAAAGAAGTTCAAGGTGAAAAACATATGTCAGAAAAAATTCTGTAGGGATGCCTGGATGGCTCAGTCAGTTAAGCATCTACCTTTGGCCCAAGTAGTGATCCCAGGGTCCTGGGATCGAGTTCAGCATTAGGCTCCTTACTCAGTGGGGAGTTTGTTTCTCCCTCTGCTCCCTCTGCCCACTGCTCCTCCTGCTTGTGCTCTCGCTCTCTCTTTCTGAAAAATAAATAAAATCACTAAAAATAAAGAAAAAAAGAAAGACAAAATCTGTATAGAAGTAGAATGAGGAAAAAAAGGAAGAATAGGAGATTTCCAACTGGGTAAGAACTTGCCTGTTTATTTTTAGAAGGAGGATGGCGGCTGTCATATCATGGTGGCATTTATGTTCCACTAGATATATTTTTTAAGGTGATACAATAGTCTTATTGTTTTGTGTCACTATAAAAATGGATGAGAAATTGTCTCCTTAATATTCATATACACCTGTGACTTAAAAAAAAAAAATTTCAGGGACATCTAAAAATGTACGAGGTGGTCAGTAAGTTTTAAAAATTCTGTTGAGGGATGTGTGAGCAAAAATGTTTGAAGTCCCTAAGCCTACCCAATACACATTTTTTTCTTCTTTCTTTTACTCCTTAAGCCAGATCTGCAGGCATTGTGCCCAGCTGGTGTCCAGCTGAAAATCCACTCTCTGGTTCTCTTTGCAGATACATTTGGCCAGGGGACTAAGTGCTAAGGACACCCTCAGTTTTGCCACCCCTCCCTTCCACATGGGATGCGAAGACATGGCTGGAGCGCCAGCAGCCACTTTGACCATGCACGAAGAATAGCGATGCCAAAGGACAAAGGCACGTGGGTTCCAGATGACTCAACCCCCAAATGCTACCTCCAGGATTCTTTCAGGTAGAGAAAAATAAATCCATACATGTTTAAGTTGCTGTTATTTGGGGTTTCCTGTTACACAGGGCCAAATCTAATGCGGACTGGTAGCATGGCTACAGCATTCTTAGTATAAGCAATCAACTGTTGAACATTTAGTTTTTCTCCAGATTTTGCTACTTACTATAACCGACATGGTGATCCTTCATGGCTGTATCTTCAGACAGATTTATAGCTATTTTTCTTGGAGATGGTCTAGGAAGTTAATTCCGGGGGAAGAATGTTTTCATAGATATTGCAAATTTTTCCTAGGCAAAGGTTAATGCACAGTCACATCAATAGCATTTGACACTTCAGAATTCCCCATGCCTCGTCACCATGGAGAAGTCTTTTTTCTAAAATATCGCAATTTGATAGAAAGGGGGGAAAAGGCTCATTTGTACATTGGGTGCTAAAAAAAAGTCAGCGTTTTTTCTTGTTTATGTACCATTGGCTATTCTGTCTTTTTATTATTATTTTTTTTTAATTAGGAAAAAGAACCAGGGTGATTCTGCTCCAAATGGAGTCATGGCTGGAGAACTAGAGGCGAGGGTATGTGTGGAGCCCACACTCACTGAAAGCTCCCGGGGCAGCAGCGAGATTGTCTGCCTCAACCTTTGTGCAGTGCCCAGCATACAGCAGGTGCTCACTAAATAATGTTTCATGTATGAAAGCCACTCTCTTGAGATACAACTTTGAGCAAGCAATCCCCTGCTCTAGCCTCAGTTTCTGGTTTATAAACCAACAGGACTGGATGAGTCTATGCCATTGGTCTTTTCCAAGTTCAAGGACTTCTTATCTGGAGAGAGCCAAAACTGACTAACACCCACAAAGTGTCAGGCGGGAAGGACTCCCTTCCTTCGGGGCTAAATCTACTGCCAGGGGGACCACAGGCACAAGAAGACAAAATAAACAGAAAAGGAGAATTTAACATTCTTTTTTGTTCCACGGCTTCCACTTAGCTAGAAATCAAAGGCGTGACAAAGGCAGTAAGAAACACGCAGAAAGCCCCTCCTCTCTTGAAATTGCCCTCTTGAGGACAAGGCCAGTGTCTATCGGAGCCTGGATTTAATCAAAAAATCTGTCAATGAGGGGTGGTGATAGGGATCCCGCAGGATCAATTGAGATAAGGAAGGTACTCAGCATGCAGCAGGGGTTCCGTCACCAGTAGGTCCCGTGGGGACCCAGTCCCCAAGCCTTGTAAGTGTCAGACACCTGCAGCAACTGTGTTTTTTGTTTTGTTTTTTTTTTCCTAGAAAAGTCCCCAGAGTGGGACTGGACACAGTTTCCAGCTACCATCATTTCAGACTCTCACCCTCACCCTCTGGCCCTCCTGGAGATCCTGAGAGTTTCCCGATCCCTTTTCAAAAATTCCTTTGCCACTTCAATGAGCCTGGATAGATTCTGCTGTCGGCGGGACCAGGACCGTAAGAGCTCCCATCAGCCACCTCATTTGACAGACGATTGGGTCTCAATTCCAAAAGCAGAGCTTTGTTGGAAAGAAGTTTTAATTAGTCTACCCACGCAGCTCAGCATCTAGTCCCGACTCAGCCTGCCATGCATTCAAATTTTGTTCCAATCACCATGTGTGCAACGCCTTCAGGACTCAACAGAAGCCCCTTAGAAACAGAGGTGGCCCCTCCACGTCCAGTGGGAAATGGTCAAAGGAGTAAGGGGGAGTGAGGAGGTAAGGTCCCACGTAGTCCAAAGCAGGACCTCGGGCCCCATAACATGGGAAAGGGGCATCCGGCCCAGGCAACTGGAGTGAGATTAGAATGACAATGGATATGAAGACCCCTTGTCAACTGCAGACCTAAGGGACCACTTCAGCCGTGTGTTTTTTCCATCTACCTCCTCTGGAAAGCAGAGACTGGGTCCTGTTCTTTCCTCTTGAGGGACACTTACCAGAGTGAGCAGGTCTCTCCACCCAGGGGCACGGTCAAAACAGGGGACATGGCGCCCTCTGGTGGACCTAAGTGGAAAGAGTATGGGTTTTAAACTGATTAGAAAGCCCCAAAGACCGAGCTCGGAATTCTGGAATTCCAGAAGTGGAAGGAAGTTTTGAGATTATTCAGTCTAACCTCCTCATTTACAGTTGGGACGATGACAAAAGGCCTAAGGGGGAGAGTGACTTGCCTGAGGTCATACTGAGAACGAACATCAGAGCCAGATCCCAGTCCCTGATGCCCATCCAGAGCCAAGGTCCATGGTCTGGGACACGAAGCACAGAAGCCCTCACTTCTCGAAGTCCACGTATCCATGGACTCTTGCCACAGCTCAGCCATGCCCTCAGGGGACTGGGGAGTTCCCCCTCCCTGTTACGTTGTCAAAAAGTTACATTATTTCTATTTTAAACCTACCATGTTAATGTTCTAATTTTGATACAAGCAAACCTAGCAGTAACTATGGCAACCTCTTGGGGCCTTAAGAAGAAAATACTCTCAAGCATGACTAAATAATTCTAAGAGAGAAGAACAACAGAAGGACTGATTTTTCCATGAACTAGAGAAGTCCGTTATCTGAGACACCAGTCCCTCCCATCGATGGTTATCTCCGAAGCTGTATCAGAGTCCAGAGGAACTGAAAGCAAATCTCCCTCACATGGACCCAGATGCCAACCTGAGAATGACTTACATAAGACCCACATTCTAATGGTGTCCAGTTAGCCATCTTAATAAATGTCAAACGAGATTTTTGGAAGCATTTTCATTAGCCCCTAAATCTTTTTAGAACGTGGAAAGGTCATGGGGAAGGCTTCGTCCAAGGGAGGGCTTGAATAAGTCACCTGGCTCTGTCCCCAGAGACGGCAGATGGCATCTGGTGTGAATCATTCCCCCCACACACACCAGCTCCCAGCAGATGCTGCTGGCATTATAGGGTCATTGAGAATAATTAGTGGGCTTTACCCCAGGATCAGAAACACCACAAATGCACAGCCTATTAGTCACCCAACAAGGTATAGCCTGAATATTTCTCTCATTCCTTGACAGCACCCCAAAGCTTGGCTTGATTCACTCCTCTGTTTCTTCATTATTTACTATTTGACAAAAATAATTGTTTACAGTACCACTATTCCAATAGATTTACATGGCTTAACTCAATCCCCACCAGAACTCAATAGAGAAGGCAAAATTATCCCCATTTACAGATGGAAACACTGAGCTTCAGAGAGGGGAAGTCACTCACCCAAGATCAAACAGCTCGTAAGTGGAAGAGTTAGAATTTGAAGCCAAACCCACCCGACTTCCGAGTCATGGCTCAGCCCCACGCTGAAGATTATCCATGCAGATGTAGACCAACTTCTTCACTATCCCTCATCCCAGTAGGGAGTACTGGGACATCCCAGTAGGATGTTAGTCAGGGGTTGAAGGTCAAAATCGCAAAAGGTTCTCTTGGCCTCCCCAAGGCATCTCTCGATTGGCTTTTCATGCTCATTCTAAGCACATCTGCCCTCACTCTGCCTTCTAGCAACACAGGTGTGTACACACCATCAAAGAGAGGAAGTGACACCACCTTGGGGGCACATTTGGTGTTTCCTCCTTCTGAAGGCAATACGATATTTTCAGAAAGAATGAAGGCTTTGGGGTAAGATGGACCGGGACTGGAAACCCAACTCTGCTGTCTTGGCTAGCTCTTTGTCCTTGGATATTTCCTCACCCTGGACATCCTTCTCCACATCTTAGAAAACATGGACAGTAATGTCAACATGATACGGTCATTTTGACAATTAATTGAGACCCATCTGTGAGTGTCCCGCAGTGACCGGCAGGCAGGCACGCAGTAGGCGGTCAGGAAATGGTAGCAATTAGACCATCAGCCTGCTCTCACTCTCCTGGGAGAGGGAGGAGCTGGGGAAGGACAGCATGTGTTTTGAAGGGATGTTTTGAGCCATGAGGATGCTCCAAAAATTCCTGGGATTGAGACAAGAAAGAGCTGGAGCTCACGTGTAGGAGACACTTAAGCAATCTATGAATGTGTTCTAGGCCACAAAACCAGAGACGAAGACCAGCCTGTGGCCACAGGCAGGAGCACCGGAACCCGTGGGCCCCCGTGCAAATTCCGGCTCCTCTCAGCATCCATGCGACCTGGTAGCAAGCTGCTCAGCCTCCCTGTGCCTTACCTTCCCATCAGTAGAAGAGACAATGGCAGCATCTATGTGATAGGGTTGGACGAGGCTTACAAAACAAAGTCCACGAACTGTGACCATGAGGGTGCCTAGCACACAGCAAGGGCGTTGAAAGAAGCCGGCTCTCGCTCGCTGGCCCCGTGCCGCCACGGGAAGCCGGACTCTGTGTGGCCATCTGGGTTCATGCACAGGCCCAGTTCTGCCCTCAGAGCCCCTGTCTTTGAATTCAAGGTTCTCAAGCACAGGAAATATTTGCCATGTCGCAACAGCCCTTGGACTTGGGAGATCCTTTGATCCGAGTGTAGGGGAGGAAGCTGACTTGGGAACTCGTGCAGGTTCTCAGGCAAGGCAAGGACTTGAAGCAGGTTTTCTGCCTCCAATAGTCAGGGATCTTTTCCTAGCATGATCATCCCACAGAAAAATCTTTTTAAAGGGGAATCTGTGTCCTTGGAAGGAAAAGTTTGTTCTTTTAGAAACGCACAACAGACATTCGAAGTCAAGATTGGCAAGGGAGGTAGATTTTCGAGTAGCTCCCATAGGAATTTGACCTTGAAAGAGGAGAACAGACTTCCGGATCTGGGGCAAGATGTATTGCTAAACTGGGCCTCCATTTCCTCATCTGTAAAATGAGTTTGTTGGACAATGTGACCTTGAAGAGACCTTTAGGAAAGGTTTGAACAATACCAACTCCCGTGGCCTCATGCTTGATACTGGATGCATGTTTAGCTATATCTTGTTTAAATCCTTGTTGACTTTATTGGGTAGGGGCTTCCAAAATAACCAGGACAATCACTTTATTTTACAGGCAAAAAGGCATTAAATCTTGCTGAGGATAAACAACCCCCAACCACCTCCCGCCTTATCGCCAGTGATACTCCCCAAATTTATTTGTTGTGCGACATAATCTCTAACATCTAAAATTAACATCCGAGTTTCTCCCCTCTCCCACTTCATCATCTCTGAGAGGTTCTATAGATTGGAGAATTGCTTATAATGATGACGGAATAACTCATTTTAAAAGTTGCAAACTGAGAATATAAGTTTCTTGCCTTATCTTTGAGCCTGAAAGGAAAATTCTATCTACCACCAAATAAAGGGGGAAAAGCAATTATCTGAGATGAAAACCCCCAGCCCATCACTATGCATCTAGAAGATGGAATTCATTGATCAGAGTCAGGGTTCTGGGTCTAGGTAGAAAAAACTAAGGTCCCTGCATCATTAATTTCAATAGAATCTAAAATAATAGGATACAGCCAGGCCAAAATACAATGAAATCTAATGTTCCCTGTTCCCTAAGTCACCTGCTCTCGGGGCACAGGTGGGTGGGGTGGAAGTCACGCTCACACTCAGAGCTGCTCAGAAACAGGTTTCAAAGCCAGAAGGCTTTCTTCTCTTTTAATTACAATAGATTTCAAATATTTAGAAAAACGGAGAGAATCGTACCAATAAATACACGCTAACCCAGATTTAATAAATGCTGACATTTTGCTGTATACACTGCAGGACGTTTTCAGGCAATAAAACGTTACAGGTGCCGTTGAAACTTCACGGCCCGTCCCACCTCCCATTCATTTTACCGCTTCCCCCGAATCACCTCTATCCTGATAGGGGGCTCTGCAGCTCCAAACAGCTTTTCATGCACATGCATACGTGTGTCCTGCTTTGTTTTTACTCACTGTGGCAAGGCAGGCATAATAAAAATTTACCACTTTAATCACTGCAGAGCATAAAATCCAGTGTGCCTTCACAAGGTTGGGTAACCAGGACCACTACTGAAGTCCAGAACATTTCATCCTCACAAAAGGAAACCTTTTCCCCTTTTAACAATCCCGCCCTCCTCTCCCCAGCCCCTGGCAACCACAGGTCTGACTGATACTTCTACAGGTTGGCATATTCTGGACATTTTCCTATAAATGGAATTATACAACCTGTGGTCTTTTGAGTCCTGCTTCTTCTACGTAGCCTGGCTCATCCATATGGTAGCATATGGGAGCCCTCTGTTCTTTTTCATGGCTGAGTAATATTCCCTCCTGTATCCACTCAACTGTTGTTGGACCCTTTGTTTGCTTTCACTTTTGGGCTAGTGTGAATAATTCTTCTAAGACTACTCATACGCAAGTTGTTGTGTGGACAGATCGTTTTGAGTCTCGGGTAGACATTGGGGAGTAGGTTGCTGGGTCATACGGTAACTCCATGTTCAATGTTTCGAGGAATTGCCTACCTATTTCCAAGACTCTGCATGTTCTTTTTTTGGTATCCTCTCGCATCTGCCTTCTCAATTCACCATGATGTTTTGGAGAGTTTTCCAATTTTGTGGTTAGCTGTCGTTCACCCAGATGCCATTGCACAAACAAAACCACCGTCCACTTGCCATTCTCCTATTGCTGGATATTTAGGCTGCCCCCAGTCTTCCACTGCCAGAAATCACACTGCCATGAAGGGAGTTTCAAAGTCCTTCATCTGTGGGCCAGATCTGTAAAGCTAAAGACCCTCCCAGACCACTCACTGACCTATTCTTATTTGACAGCTGCCCACCAAGTCTCTTTGGGTCATCGTTCTGGGTTGTGGGTGGAGACTTTAAGCAAGCAAGCCAAAGGAACACACCAGACCATGCCCCCAAATGACCTGAAGTTCTCAGAACAGAGGGCAGTCCTGATATTATCTCCAGTTCCTGGCTGTCCTCCTTGGAAGGGGATTATCCATCCCCACTCAGTGCTCTGTGACCTGCGGTGCATCCTCAGAAGAGGGCCATCCAACCCCTGTCCCCACCCCACCCCAGACATCAGGTGTGGCCCTGTGACTGCGGTGGCCTCGGGCTACGAGCAAGGACGGTGTAAGTAAGACAGGAGCAGGAGTTTGGGGATCAGTCTGCTGCCTTTCCCAAGGCTGGAGGAATGGTACCTCCCAGAGGAAGGCTTCTTCCTCAGCCTGGACCCCCGCATGAAGTCAAAGCATGTGGAGCAGAGCCAAACTGGCCCCCAAGGACCTCCAGAGTCAACAAGACAGCTTCTCCTTGGTGCAAGCCTCTGACTTGGTGGTGGCATTCATCCCCAAAGAATAACTCTGCATGAGCGAATGCAAAGCATCTCTTCTTTATCCCTATCCCCCAGACTTCTCAGCCATTGTGACCCGGAGATCCACCTGTCTGATGTTTAAACGCTTGGAGGCATCAGTCCAATTAAAATTCATTTACCAACTGTGGACCCTTCCTCGGGCCCCGCCCAGAGCTTGGGCTTGCCCAGCACAGGACAACAGTCCTCACAGACAACGTCCACGAGAATCGGCTCCGGGCCAGGCATACTCGTGCGCACAACCTGTCATTTGTCTTCATGTCGCCCAAATGAGGCAAACATCATGATTATCCCCATTTTACTGAGGAGGAAACTGATGCTTCAAAATATTAAGCGAGTGTCCTCAGGGGACCCTTGATGTGCCCCCATCACGCCAGCTGTCTGTCTGTGCCGGGAACTTGGCCAAGGTAAGCGGGCCTAGAGGCACCATTCTTACCTGGAGGAGATAACCACAGAGAAGAAAAGTTTTTTAATGCTAACTTATTTCCATGAACATGAACTGGGCAGACAGGCAAATCCATAGAGACAGAAAGCAGATGGGGGCTGGGGTGGGGGAGGGGTTGGAGGTGGGAGACAAGGACCAGCTGCTGAAGGTGTGCGCAGAGATGGTGAAAAGTGTCTGGAACCAGGTGGTGGTGGCCGTCCAGCAATACTGTGAAGGTACTAAACGTCACTAAGGGTAAGTCTTACATGATGCGTATTTTATCACGGCAAAAATAACGCCAACTATACAAGTGTGTATAATTGCACTGAGACCTGTAGAGAAAGCATTCAGAAAGCCATCAGCCCACAGGAAAGGGAGCCTTGCCTCAGTCTGGGGGGCAAGGGATGCTTCTCAGAGGAAGCCCGTTATCACCACACAGTGTCTTGAGTGCCTCAGTGGAGACAGGACCTCCCTCTTTGCAGCAGCCACATTGCATGAGTATTTACTCATTTCCCCACCGGAAGTAGACTTACTCGTTCGCTCACCAGGTTTAGTTCGAGCACAGAGACTGTGTAGACCCCTGACCCCGTGGTAAAACAACAAAGACCCTGTCCTTGGCCGGAGGGGGTGGGTGTACTTGTATTTTGGGGGGAAGAGGAGTGGCCAATGGGCTAGCAAGTCAGCACAAGGTAGTTAGGAGAGGGGAGCAGAGGAAAGAAACAAAATGAGGCCAGGACAGGCAGAAGAGGCAGGCTACAGGAATGCGGCGGGATGTGATGGAAAAGGAATCAGCCATGCACAGAGCAGAGAGCAGGGGCTCCAGGCAGGGATTCTAAGAAGCAGGCAAGTTTTTAGATCACAGCTCTGCAGCCACGTCCCAGGATTCGGGTTGTTGACTTTCTTTCCAGTCCTGAATAAACACACTTAAATCAGATGCAGACCAAGTCTTCCACCAAAATGTATGAATGAGCAAGAAGACTGCCCCCATCTTCTCCCACCATTCCTCCCTCCGTTCCTCCCTCCCTCCCTCTCTGCAGCAACGTTGAGAGACACCCAGTCCTGGACGGTAGGCTTTGGTGGCGGCAAGCCCCAAATTCCTAGAAGTGTCAAATCCGTGAAGCCACACCCCGGTGAGCAACAGCAGTGCACTTGGACCAGGAAAGCATCTTCTGTTTGAGGTTTTTTGCACTTCCCTTTCACAGCCTTAGCCCGTGGCTGACTCCAGGCACCCATGTTACCATTTTGCAGACCATGAAACTTGGAGGCCATGACAAATGCTTTAGGGAAACACAAAGTGATGCTAGAAGTCAGCTCCAAATCCCAAGCCCAGCTCATCCACTCCTGTGATCTCCCTCAGCAAGCTCCTAACCTTCCTGAGCCTCAGTTTCTCCATCAGAGGTCACCGACAGGACCTAGAGGGCAGAGCAAATGTAGGTCGAGACCTTGGGAGAAAGTGAGAACAGAACTTGGCCTTGTGGCTTCAGCCTGCTTCCCGGCTCCTTGGGGCCAGGCCTCCCTAAGACCAAGCACAAGGGCTGCTCAGAAAAGCAAGGAAACATACGTGTGTTTCTACAGAGGCCGGTTCCTGGGAAGCCCTGGGATGGCCTGTTCCAGCTGCCTCACCCACAAGGTTTCCGATTCACGAGGTCCAGGTGGAGCCCGAGAATCTGCATTGCTGGTCATTCCTGAGAGACGCTGATGTCACGGGTCCACCGGCCAGGGAACCACACTTTATCAAACATCCTTCACCGCTTTCTTGAAAACCCTTTGAGGACACAGAAGAAGGAGATTGACAGCTCCTCACACACACCAAAGTTCCTAAAAATACTCCAACATTCCTCCCTCCTGCGAAGTTCTCTCCCTCATGGTGCTGGCTCACAGGGTCCTCATCCCCAGTCTTTCTCACTTGGTTCAAATTCTAGAAGCTTTTCGCTCCCCCTGCCCTGGAGACTTCCACCCTGTCCCTCTCCACACCCCAATGGGCAACGTCAACCAAGGTCGCTTCTTGCAAGATGGTGCAAGATGGAGGAGGGATAACCGGGTCAAGCAAGGTTCCTGCCATCCCTTCTGCTCACTTGTATAACGTCACCTTCAGAAGGATCCAGTCCATAAAAGTGTGTGAGGTGCATGGTGTGTATCAGACATTCACTGAGGGTCCAACTCCTGCACTCAGTGAACTCATGTCTAATGGCCTTTCGGGAGACAGAGAGACCCCTACCATGCCATGGCCATCTCTGTGGTAGGACCTGTGGGGGCCCAGAAACTAGGACGAAGCCAGGGTTCTCAGAGAAGACAGCGCTTTAGGCTGACACCTGAGGGACAAGTAGGAGTTGGTCAGGCAACGAGGCAGGAAGAGAAGCTTCCAAGCCAAGGGAGAAGCATGTACAGGGGTGTTGAAGCAAGAGAAGGGTAGAGTATTCAAGTTACCAAATCAAAGAGGTGAAACGTCGTAGCAACCGGGAGAATGTGTGAGTGAAGAGCCTGGTTTCCAAAACTCCAGGGAGGACGACCTGTAGGCATCAGACTGGGTTCTGTAAGGATAAAGAGAGTAAAGAAAGCAGGGTCAGCCAGGCCTGATGTTCAGGAAAGGGAAGACAAGGGGGAGCCATCCCAGGCTGCCCCAAAGATGTCCAGATCTCCAGATCTCTCAGCACAGGGGGCCCCTCCATGGAAGGGCTCTCCCCCCACTTCCCCACCTGGAATGCAGACCTGGGGGCAGCTTTAGGAACACAGACCCGCCTGTCCTCCTTGCAGTCCCAGAAGGGGGGCTCTGTGAGTACAGCCTCCCGTCTGGATGAGGACCTTGAGCACCCAGAGGTCACACAACTTATCCTAGGTCACACAGCTGGTGATGACGGAGCCAAGACTCGAATCCCAACAGGACTTGAGTGTCCTAACTGCTTTGCCTTAGCGGCTCCGGAGAGGAAGAAACACACCCTTTCTCACTCTCCTCACCCCAATCCCAGCATTCCCAAACAACTCCTGACAAGCATGGCTCCAGGGAACAAAGTGTCCCTCCAGGCCCCAGAGAGTCCGGACCATGCAGGGGGTGCATTTTCATGAGAAACTGCCCTTGACATCAGGGGTGTGTGTGTGTGTGTGTGTGTGTGTGTGTGTGTGTGTGTATCATTCTTTCTGAATTGGTCAGTGACCCAGTTCTGGATCCAAGCAAAGCCTGGTTCACGCTCTACCTCTAGTCCCTACAAGCTGTGTTGTAGGGCAAGTTGTAGGGGAACTCCCAGAGCCTCCATGTCCCCATTTGTAAAGTGAAAAGAGGGTGGTACTTGCCCCCACAGGGCTGCTGGGTACAGCACCAAGGAGGCGCCTGGCAAAGGGGCAGAGCCCCATCAAGAGCGGGTGTCAATCACCAGTCAAGAGCGACTGGTGATTTCCATTCTGGGTGGGCTGACCCCAGGGTTTCTGAACTTGCAGAACAGAGGGCCACCAAGATGGAGATCCCACCAGGGTACTTGCTATTTTGTGGGCCGTGGTCTGGTTGTCAGCAGGTCTCCCAGACAACCTCACGAGGCCCATTCCTCTCACACTCCTGCCTTCTCTGCATACCCCCAGGATTAGAAATCTTGTTCCCAACTCAGAAAGCAGCAGATGTTGGAGAGGATGCAGAGAAAGGTGAACCTTCTTACACTGTTGGTGGGAATGCAAGCTGGTGCAGACACTCTGGAAAACAGAATGGAGATTCCTCAAAAAGTTAAAAATAGAGCTACCCTACTACCCAGCAAGTACACTACTAGGTATCTATCCGAAGGATACAGAGTGATTTGAAGGGGCACGTGCACCCCAATGTTTATAGCAGCAATGTCTACAGTAGCCAAACTATGGAAGGAGCCTAGATGTCCATCGACAGATGAATGGATAAAGAAGATGTGGTATATCTATATATATCTATATATATCTATATATATCTATATATAGATATATTAGAATACTATGCAGCCATCAAAAAGAATGAAATCTTGCCTTTTGCAATGTCATGGGTGGAACTGGAGGGTATTATGTTGAGTGAAATAAGTCAGAGAAAAACGAATACCATAGGATTTCCCTCATATGTGGAATTTAAGAAACAAAACAAGTGAACATAGGGGAAGGAAAGGAAAAATATAGTAAGATGGAAACAGACAGGGAGACAAACCATAAGGGTTGCTGAACTCTAGGAAACAGACTGCGGGTTGCCGGAGGGGAGATGGTGGGTTAGGGGATGGGGTCACTGGGTAATGGGCCTTAAGGAGGGTAACTGATGTAGTGAGCATGGGGTGTTATATGCAACTGATGAATCACTAAATTCTACCTCTGAAACTAAAAAAAAAAAAAAAGAGAGAGAGCGAGAGAGAGAGACCAAAATGCCTGTAACAACTAAAGGAGACCAGGTATGAGCTTGCTGGGACAGCCATAACAAAGTACCACAGACCAGGGCTTAAACAACAGGCATTTTTGTCCCTATAGCTCCAGAGACCAGAAATCCAAGATCAAGGTGTCAGCAGGGTTGGTTTCTTCTGAGGAAGAAACCCTCTCCTCACCTTGCAAATGGTGGTCTTCTGCCTCTGTCCTCACATGGTTTCCCCCCTAAGTGTCCATGTCCTAACTTCCTCTTCCTATAAGGAATTCAGTCATAGTGAATTAGGGCCCACCCTAATGACCTCATTTTTTAATTAATTATCTCTTTTTAAACCCTATCTTTAAGGTGCCTGGGTCACTAAGTCAGTTAAGCAACGGCCTTCGACTCAGGTCATGATCCTGGAGCCCTGGGATTGGGTCCTGCATCAGGCTCCCTGCTCAGTGGGAGTCTGCTTCTCCCTCTGACCCTCCCCTCTCTCATCCTCTCTCTCTCTCATCATCTCTCTCTCAAATAAATAAATAAAATCTTTAAAAAAAAAAAAACCTATATTTAAATATAGCCATAATCTGAGGTATTGGGGGTGAGGACTTCGACACATGAATTTCCAGGGGGAACACAACTCAGCCTAGAATGTCAGTTATGTAATGCATCTGCCGTCGTGTGGGGCATTTGTAAGCGCTCAAGAAGTGGTTCCAAAGGTAAGGGTGATGACAGAGACAATGACTCCCTCCAGACTGGGAAACGCTATGACAGGGTGACAAGCCACAGCTCAGGAGCCCCTGGGAATTCCTTCCGGGTCAAAGGGGGTCCTGGGAGCTGGGAGTCCATACACCTAATGAATTTGTGCATCCATGGATTTTGGAGTCAGAGTCACAAAGGGTTTGGACCTCATGACAGCACTCAGCCACAGAACACCCTGAGCAAACCATCGCATGTAGCTAAGCCTCGACTTCCCTCATGCGTCGAGGTGACACCTGACAGAGCCTGACGGGAGGAGGGGCCCTGCGTACACACTGTCCTCCAGCTGTCAGCAGGAAGACCAGCCTGGCCATCTGCCCGTCAGGACCCAAGCCCCTCTCAGGGGCTCAGAGTCTGCAGGCCTTGACCGGGAATAATCATCCCAGCCCCACGGGGTTGTCGTTAGGTGGAAATGAGTCAAGGTGTGTGAAAGCGTTTTGTCATCCGCAGAGTGCTCCACAGGTCAGCTGCTAGCCTCCTTTCAGGACGCATCGCCTTAGAGGTCTTCGTGAGAGGGTGTTCACACCCACGCACCCGATTCCAAGAAAAAACACAAGAGGTGGGGGCCGCGTGGTTTCATCCCTCATGACTCACAGAGGCCACTCCTGCCAGCTATTCAAATCCTGTGGCTAAAGCAGCTGTGCATTTTGACTCTTCGACCAAGTTTGCTAACCCCTCCCTAAGGCTGCGCCTTGTGCCCACGCTTCTCTGGTCCAGAGGGAGGGAGTGGAGGGGCCAAGGTGACAGGGAAATTCATCCCAAGACCACACGACCCTCACAGGGGAGGGGTGCCAACAGCAGGGAAGCCGGGAGTGGGCACGAATCTTCTGGTCCAGAAGCGGATGCTCTCGCCTCTGACAGCAGGAGGCCCAAGGAGAAAAGTCCGGGAGGTGGCAGGAAATCCTAGGTGGGGATGGGGAGGGAATGCTAAACGGGGATGTCACCTGAGGTAAGGCTAGAATTGCAGAAATGAGAGTCAGAGCACAGAAAAGAGAAGAAAGAGAGGGAACAGGAGAAGAGGAGGGGAAGGACAGGGAGTAAAGGGGGAAACCTCAGAGAATACCGACATTCTGGATCTTGGGAAGAAAGGGAGCCAACACGCTCGTAGGTGAAGCGGCCCAGGAGGACAAGGAGACAGCAGAGCCCTGAGGGGCTGGAAGGGGTCTCCGGCTGGCTCTCGGGCCCTGGAACAAAGACCACAGGCAGGGCGGGTGAAAGAACAAAGTTTGTTTTCTCAGAGCTGTGGAAGCTCGTCATCTGCCGGCGTCTGAGAACCCCAGCAGGGCAGGGGTCTGGGGGGGCTCCCCTCCTGGCTGGCGGATGGGCCACCTTCCTGTTGTATCCTCACGTGGTGGGTTTTGGAGCGTCCCTTCTCATAAGGACACTAAGGTGATGGGGACAAGGCTCCACCCTTACCAAGCAGATAACCTCATCACCCCCTTAAGGGCCCTGGCTCCAAATATGGTCACAATGGGGGTGAGGGCTTCAATATATGGGACAGAGTCGGAGAGTTTTCAAATTGGCCCATTTGAGGCAAAAAGAAGGAGAGGTAGTACAAAGGTTAGAAGCTTGAGAGCCTCCGTAAGAACGAGGGAGTCTGTCTCAGCCCGCCCCTAGAGCCCTCTGGAAGAAGTTGCCTCTGGAAGGCTCTGCGCTTTAAGAGAGAGGGAGTGGGAAGCTGCATTTCCCCACCCACCCAACTCCTTACGGCAAAACGGGCGGAGATTAGCTTTAGATTAATTTTGAGAGCCATCATTTTCTCAAAAATAGGTTTAGCTTCAGAGCAAACACTGAGGCCCATTTCTTTGCATGTTTAATTAGGGGAAAGCTGTTTCCCTGATGTGACTGCACCACGACGACAACAAGAGGCCCAGGCCCCCGAAGGGCTCCCAGCAACGGGACAGACAGGATAGGGAGCACTGAGGTTGGGGGAAGCAGGGATGTCCAGAGGAGCACAGAAGAAGGGCATTTAATTGAGCCGGTAGGTGGAGGGGAGAGAGGCAGGTCTGGAAGCCTTCCTGGAGGAGGTGATATCTGAGTTAGGAACTCCAGGCAGAGTTTTACAGGGGAGAGTATGAGGAGGGAAGGGCAGCCTTCTAAGCCAAAGCCTAAGAGTGAGAAAAGCTCATGCATTTGAGCCTGCCCCTGGTTCAGAGAGGAGGAAGGGACAGGCTGGCAGTGTCAGCACCCCAAGAACGAGGAAGTTCTGTAGTAAAGAGTGGATTCTTTCCCGAGAGCAATGGGGAGCCACTGAAGAGTTTGAGAGGGAGCATGGCTTGATCCGACTTGATTTGTTCCTTCCTTTGTATGTTTTGAGGAAGTGGGAACTGGACCTTGGATGCAGGCACGGGGTGTTTCCTCAGCCATCTTTACAAAGGCCCCCCTGCTTCGTGTCCCCCATTGATTTCCTTTTTCTTGAGGCTATAGATTTTTACTGTTTGGTTTCACCAAGCCTTCGAGGCACACACGAGATGAAATGACAACAGGTGCTTTGCGGAATATAATGAAGAGAAAAATTGCCTAGCCCGTTTTATAACGCTGTTATAACCTTGATGCTGAAACCTGATAGGGATGGCAACATGAAATAAAATGTAAGTCGCATTTAAACATGGCCCTAGACTTTCTAAAATCTTCGATGAAATGCTAGCAACTTGAACTTGTCAATGTGTAAAATATCTTATGGTCCAATATTACCACAAATATATCCCTCCAGATAATCCATTCATGGAGTTTAGCTGTCATAAGCTGAACTGGGTCTCCCCCACCCCCAAATTCACATGTTGAAGCCCTAACCTTCCCGAGGACCTCAGAATGTGACTGTATTTCTCGATAAGGTCTTTAAAGAGATAATTAAGCTAAAATAAGGTCGTCAGGGTAGGTCCTAATCTTGGACTTCTGACTGCTAAAAATCAAGAGAAAATAGATTTCTTTGGTTCAAGTCACCCAGCCCATGGTACTTCAGCGTGGCTAAACCCTAGCAAACTAACACAGAACCACAGTATAAGAGCAAAGTAGAAAATCCCTAGGAACATATCAGCAAATACAGTAAAAGAAGTTCGTAAAATTCAGTCCTACTTTCAAAACTTTCTTTGGGGGATAATGTACCAATGGGAAAATATGCAAATCCTAACTGTACAGTCAATGAATTTTCTTTTTTTTTTTTTTTAATTTATTTGACAGACAGAGATCACAAGTAGGCAGAAAGGCAGGCAGAGGGGCGGGGCGTGGGGGGGAAGCAGGCTCCCTGCTAAGCAGAGAGCCCGATGCGGGACTCCATCCGAGGACCCTGGGATCATGACCTGAGCTGAAGGCAGAGGCTTTAACCCACTGAGCCACCCAGGCACCCCCAGTCAATGAATTTTCATCCCTGACGCATAGCTCTGTGACTAGCACCAGGATCAGCAAACAGAAGGAGCAAGGATCCCAGGGGCCTCCTCATGCCCTCTTCGAAATCAACGGGCCTGTTAGCTTTTGAATTGCTTCCTTCACCCATGGATATGCTGACGTCCATGCAGTATTATTGCATTTGGAAATAGGGCCTTTAAGAAGGTCATTAATGTTCAGTGAGGTCATAAAGTAGGGCCCTAATCCAATAGGCCTGGTGTTCTTATAAAAAGAAGAAGGGAAACTAGGGAGGCATGCATCAGAGAAAAGGCCATGTGAGGAAAGAGCAGGAAGGAGCCCCCCTGAAAACCACGGAGATCTCGGGAGAAATCACGCCTGCCCACACCTTCGCCTTGAACTTCCAGCCTCCAGAAGCATGAGCAAATACATTTCTGTTGTTGAAACCACCCAGCCTGTGGTATTTCGTTATGACAGCCTAAGAAGACTCATTATTGCAACACCTCCCTCCTTTTTTAAATTTTTTATTACTTTTTATTATCATACCCACTTGATATATATCCAACTCTAAAATAATGACTTCTAGTGGCATGAGCAGGGTAATAAGAACAACAGTGCCTGACACACCGTCAGCTCAGAAGCAGCATCCCCCTATATATTGTAGTGCTGAGCGAACAGAGCAAGACAGAGAATGGATTCTGGCCCATGTAAAGCACACGTGTGCGTGATTTGGTAAAAATGTGTATACATGTGTTTTCAATTCGCCTACCCTGCCTTTGCAAAGATAGCATTCATAGCTAACTGTGTTCTCATTTATTTCTAATCTTTTCCAAGTAATACTTACAATTGTTTAAAAGCTACCCATGCTGGCGTGTGCAGAACTGGTTTGTGGATTCTTTCTCACGCACCTGCGCCATATTTGATTTTTCCATTCCATTCCATGGTGTGCCCCAGAGAGCCGCAGTCATCCTGCTAACAAAGGCAATGCTGCAGGGAACACGTTGGAATATGTCCCCTTAAGGATCTGGTGCAGAGGACCTGAGGCCTCACCAGCGTGTATGGATACATCACCTTGTCTACATTCTGCCTGGTGGCTCCGTCCAGTCATGACATCAGTCTACACCCCACCAACAGTGCACAAGAGTCCCAGGTTCCCCACATCCCTGGGACCACTTGACTTTATCCAACTGCCCATGTTTTCCAGTCCACGGAGTGTAACATAACAGTTCGCTGTTGTGTTCATTGATAACGGTTCCCTGTTGTGTTAATTTGTATTTAATCCTTGGGGACTTGGAGGGACTCTTCATGTATTTATGAGCCAGTAAGTTTTCATTCTCTGTGAATTGCTTATTTGTCAATGTTCTGTTGGGTTCCTTGTCTTTTCCTTGACGATGTATAGGACTTCCTGAATATTCTGGGTTTTAGTCACATGTGGGTTGTAGATGTGACGTCTGTTTGTGACACTTGTCTACAGCAGGATTGCGCAATCTCAGCACTATTGACATTTTGGCTGGATACTTCTTCATCCGGGGTTTGTCCTCTGCGTTGAAGGATGTTTACCAACACCCATGACCTCCACTCACTAGATGCCATTAGCAACTCCCAACCAGCTGTGACAACCAAAATAAATCTCTCTAGATATTGCCAAATGTCCTGGGATAGGGAACAAAATCACACACCCTCCCCCTGTTGAGAACCTCTGGTCTAGAGGTCATCTCCACTGGATGCTCCTCCCATTGATTATAAACTCATAATTTTTGCTAAGGAAATAAAATTCATTCATTTTTCATGTTATTCCTCGTGGGTTTTGTTTGAAAAGACTTCATCACTCTTAGTTATAAAAATCTTCCCCTACATTTATCCAATCAGCTTTATTGTTTAACTTCTGACATTTAAGTCTTTATTGGGAGTCCACTTTTGTTATCCAGTTAAAGTGATGATCCAGTTTTATTCTGATATTTGTAGTCAGTCAGTTTTCCAAAGCCATCTAAAGGTCACTGGAAGCTTTCCTGTTGAACTGTGAGGCTGTGTTCATTACATGTCAAGCTCCCTTCTAGGCCTGGTCTGTCTCTGAGCTCTCTGCCCTCTTTCATTGGTCTGTTTCCCTCTTCTTCCATCGGAATCATGTAATTCTTCTATGACTTTTTAATATATTTTAATATCTAGGAGACAAGTCCCTTCTCTTTTTAAAAGTTGACTCAGCTATCTGCAGGCCTCTATACTTTTTAAGTTCAGGATAAGTTTGTCAAGTTTCTCAACATACCTGTCTGGAATTCTGCCTGCAATTACATTGAACTTAGAAATCAATCCAAAGAGAATTGATATCTGTACAATGCTGCATTATTCTATCCTGAATATGAGAGAGCCCTCAATTTATTCAAAGCTTCCTTTTATGTCCTTTAATTAAATCCAAAGTTTTCTTCCATAGAGGACATGTTTATTCCCTGATGAATGAATCCCTGGGTATTTTTACAGCTCCTATGAATGACATCATCTTTTCCATTATATTTTATGGTTGGGATTTGCTGGTATGGAGACACGCTAGGGTTTTTAGTAGCCGATCTTGGGTCTGGTGATCTTGTCAACTCCTCTTACGAGTTTTAAAAGAGGGTCTGCTGGTTCGGCTGGCTTTCTCTGGAGATGATCATAGCACTTTGTCCCTATTCCCAGCTGTAGGGGCAGCTTTGCTGACGACCGGGCCCCTGCACGGGTTTGGCAGTGGCCCAGGCTCACATTTCGGGTTATAGCTCTTCAGTTCCTACTCACCAGCTCAGTAGGGCTTCTAAGGTGCCCCCATATCAGGAAATGAGGACACAAAGAGCCACACAGAGCAAGTTTGAGCAGTGATATCATATAACCATCACAGAAGCAAGGACAGCCACAGAGTCTTCTGGCTCTTGAGCAGAATTGGTCCCTGACACCTTACACCTAAGAGACTCCAAGCCATTTGCCAGGAGGGTTGGTGGGGGTTGAGTTAAGCACAGAACCTCCAGGGGGGATGGGGAACTTCTGCTCATCGGGGCAAGGAGAGCTTGCAATTCATTCAAAAGAAATTACAAACAACCCAAGCATCCAGCCACAAAAGAACAAAGAAATGAATTGTGGTACATCCGCATGGTGAAATGGTATACAACAGTGAAGAAATGGGTGAACACAGGGATTCCTCCGTAAAATAACATGTTCGATGAAAACAGAAACTGCAGAGAAACCCATGCAGGGTGACATAATTTAATAGAGTTTAAAAGCCCACAAAGCAACGCAACACAGACGCATGCACGCTGGGGCAGTAAGACTAGAGGAGAAAGGACAGGGACCGATAAAAGACCTTATTCTAGGAACTGATTTCTTGTTGGGTGAGGAGGTGATGGGGAAGACATAATAGGGAATAGATACCCAGGGGTTTCCACAAGATCGGGAACCTTTTTTCCTTTCTTAGGAGAGGTTGGGGACACCCATCTCCCATGATTCTCTAGGTCCTTCCACCTTTAAGATATATTTCCTAATAACTTCCTGAGACCATGTTTGCCCCAGAGCTGCAAACACAAATCACAGGTACCGTATTTGTGAGCAAATCTTCCTCCACCGCTGAGGTATGAAGACACACACCCTCGACCCACCAGCTAGAGGGGCCCCTGAATCCCCAACCCACTGGGTTTGGGAGTCATTTTTTTGCACAGAAACAGAAAAACAATGTCAAGGAAGCACTCCATATTCTTGAGCCAAGCAGGGACACCATGAAAGTGGGATTTTGATCAGGCTACCTCATGGTCCCTGAAGACCAAAGAGCTAAACTGATTGGTGATCTGCAAACCTTTCGGTGGTTAGCATACACGCGCATGAGTCTGCAGCCCCAGACTTCGTGGGCGGGGCAGGCGCAAATTCGTAATTTCAGTGAGGCCACCATGCTTGGTGAACTCTGCACTTTTTTCGATCAAATCTGCTTATCTCAAAGGGACACCCCCTGAGGACAAAACGTCGACCTCGGGCTGCTCTGGAAACCTCCAGAACCCAGTTGGTCATAGAGAAGGAGCAGCTGATCTGGGCTGCTTCTAAGGAAGTGAGGACACCGTCCCCATCCCGGCCAGGAGATGCCCTGCAGCCATAAAGGACCAAGTGGCCAAGAATGGAACCACATCCCCCTAGCCTTGCAGCCTGGTAAGACGCTACTCCAAGTTTGATGTCCCATTTCCCATCCTAGACTACCATGCTTCCAGTTAGCACACAGGTGACAGGTGGGGTCATGCGGGCCAAAGGGAAGCTTTCAAAGCCACACCCTTTAGGGAAAAGACCAAGTGTTTGGCAAAGGAAGCCGTCTTTTTCCCCCTGGTCTGTAGTTTCCAAAGCTGATTCAAATACCAAGCTCTGCTGGCAGGTAGAAAATGGGATTTTCCCTAAAATCAGCTCTCGAAATTGTTCACAGATTGAGCCCTCAGGGAGAAGGAGAGGACAAGGTTGTCGAAAGAAACAGGTTCTGTCCCTTGGGTAGAAAATGTGTGTGTCTTCCTTCCCAGGTGCTGTTAGGAGCTCGGCTTGTGCCCAGGGCAGGGAGACTCTGCCAGTTAGAATCAGAGGCCTCAAAGCGAAATTTCACTCCCCCATTTTGGGGGGTGGAGTAGAGGAGAAGGGTCAACTATGTTGGGGCACAGGTCGCATGGTAAGAAGAAAAAAATGCCCTCCTCCCAAACAGCAAAAGGGGATTTGAGAGAGCTGTTGTTTGTTGACATAGCTCAAAACTGAAAGGACAGAGGGAGCCAGGATGTCCTTCATTTAACGGCAGGTGGAAAAACCTAAGGTCCAGAAGAGGGAAGGTGTGGAGTCAAGGTCATACAAAGATTATTGGTGGAGCTCAGATCAGAAGCCAGGAGGTCCCCCTGGAAGGGGAAATAGGCATGCTGTGTTTGAGCCTTTGGTTCAGAGGGAGAATGAATGTGAGGGTGAAGAGTTGTGGAGGTAGGTGGTGGTTAAGTCACCACCAGTCCTGTAGAGGTTGCCGGCCCAGGTCCCACAGATGCTGGGGAAGGGAAGAAGACCAGAAGACAGGAGCTGTCGGACCCAACAAGAGCCCGTGCACGGGAGCAGCATCTGGGGCTCTGGGAACGGAGCTCTCTCACATCTGGGCACAACGGGGACTTCCCCAGAAGTCTGGAAATGCATCAGATTAGAAATATGGTGGGCACACCACTTGAAAAAGAAGGGGTCCTGGGCTGAAGGAAAAGACAGAGAAAGGCGGCAGGGGGAATAGCTCAGCACTGGAGGGACCTGATGTAAATCCCAGGTCTATGCCTTCCGGGAGCATGGCCTTAGGCTGGCACGCCCCAAAGCTTCCAGTTCTTCTAAAATGGAGACCAGAAATATGCATCTTGCAATGAGCGAAAGGTATAGAAGAAGGGCTTAATAGATGTTATTAGCTCCTGAATCCTGAGCTGAACAAAGACCCCCATGCTTGCGCGCACACATCCTTCAACAAGACTTGGGCTGTTTTTGGATCATCCCCTTAGCTGCCGTCATCTGGATGGGTCTTTCGATGACAGACGTTCAGTCTTCAGTCTTGACGAAATCTGGCTCTCCAATGGCCCAGAAAAAATCTCAGTGGGTTGTGGAATCAAGACACCCCAGACTCTCCCTTCCCCCTCATTCCCACCATCACTGGCTGTCCCAATGACAGCACAGAAGACAAGAGTATGGGTTCTGGAGTCAGGCAGTGCTGGGTTCAAATCCTACCCCCACCTCAAATTGGCTGGGCAAGCTTGGCCCACATCCCTAAGTCTTAGTTTCCTTTTCTGCAAAACTGCAATAACAACAAAGACCTATTTTGTAGAGTTGCTGTGAAGCTTAAAGAAGAAGTCATTAGAGCCTGGTTGGCCAGCATTTGTGGTCGTTGCTGCTGGGAATACCACCGGACACCATGAATTCAGGGCAGGCTGCCTTCCCCGGGGCAGGTGGCCAGATGTGGTGAGTCTTAGACATTCTGCCTGGGCTGTGTAGTAGTGTTATGATCCTGAGCAAGTCACTGACCTCCCTGAGCCTCCATTCCCCTCCTCTGCAGAAGAGACCCAATGCTGTCCAGAGCTCCGAAGCTTCTGCAAAATCCAGCTCAGGCAATGGAAATAAAAGCAGTTAGAAGACTCTGTGGTCCACCTCCCTACAAGGATGATGATTATTCAGATGTGACTGGACATGTGTAATGCAAAAATGCTTTCATCCCACAATTACCCAGCATGTGGACATAGACAGAGATAAAAATTAGTAACGAGAGAGCTAAGAGGAAATCAAAGGATTCTAAAAGCTTCGAATGGCATAAAAATTCACTCGAAGTAGAACATCGGAATTTCATCTGAACCGGTTTTCGGTTGCTCTCATTCTCTTTCGTCTGAGATTCTTTTGTGGTTTATTTTCCAAGAACATTTTGTCTTTTTTCTCTCGTCACTAAACCCTATCAACATTCCATCTAAGAGCTTTAATAAGAACAAGCGTCCATCTGACTTGTCAGAAGCCAAAATAAAATCACACAAGATGACGTACACGAGGCCACTCCAAAGCAAGGGAGGCCGTTCCCACGAATGGGATGAGGCATTCCACAGCCCCTTAAAAGCATCAGTTCCAGAACAGATCTTGAAAAGTGGCTAGGAGCAGGGCACTCTGCATTCCTTTCCGCCTCTCAACAACCCAAGAGGTCTGGTAGATTAGAACTGATTAACATGGTTTTAGTGTTGACCAACCAGAGTCTCGGAGGAGTGAAGTGACTTGCCCAAGGTCACACTGGGGTGGGACGGGAAGGAATACTTGTGTCCCTAAGGGGCTAGATCCATGCGCCTCCAAGCAGGAGACCAAGAGTGTCAGTCCCCACACGAAATCCGCTACTTGGGGAGGAAGTCAAAACCTCAGTCTCCTCCTGGAGAGTGAATGTGACTCAGTCTCCCTGGCCCAACTCCCCCACCTCCAACCTCCTCCCAACATACAGAGCAGCCCAGCTGACCACAACTGGGGCTTCCGACACCTGCTCCAGGTGGGCAGGCCTGGCGGTGACTGGAAAGCAAGCCAGAAAGTTCTGCCCCGCAGTTTCCAGGATCTGACGTGTTCTGCTGCTCACCTGCTGAGGGAAATCTCTCCCCCAGACCTCGTCAGCAGGTTTACGGTAAAGTCATCTTCTATAGCTTCCAGCCCCGGGCCCTGATTAGTCATGTCCCCTCCCATTTCCCTCTGAGGTGGGAATACAGAGATCCCAGAAATGGGGGAAACTACTGGCATGTTTTGAGCGCCACAAGGGCCTGTACATCTAAGCTACCAGCATCCCCAAACTTCTAGGAGGCGGGGCAAGAAAAAATCCCAGAGACCAGCTAATCCAGGGAAAGGCAAACTTTTTCTGTAAAGGGTCAAAGAAAGTCAGGCTTGGTGGGTCACATCCATTCTCCATGGCATATTCTTTATTTTTAAAAAAACACTTTAAGATTATAAAAATCATTCTCACTCAGGGCTACACGCAAGCAGGCCTCTGGCAGAATTAGACCCCAAGGCTGTGGTCTGTGATCCCTGATTCATCCAGCCCTCCCATTGCACAGATAGAAAAACTGAGCTCTGAAGGGTTCATAGTACATTTGTCCAAGGTCACTCAGCGCAAGGACCGTCTGTCATACTCAGATCTGACTCCCAGACCAATGTGCCTCTAGAATGAAAAATACTTCATTTTATTCTATTTCTTCAAAAATCTGTTAACCCCTAGTTTTCAACCAAAATACTTGATTAATTGCATTTTTGATATTTAATAATACAAATGCTGTACATGATTGCAATAGAAGAAAAAAAAATGTTATTTAAAATCAAAACTAACTGTGGTGGTTTCTGAATCCCAAAGGCAAATAAAAACCTTCCTATTAGGATGCCTGGTGGCTCAGTCCGTTAAGCGTCTGCTTTCAGCTCATTTCATGATCCCCGGGTCCTGGGATCCAGCCCTGGGTCTCCTCAGGCTCCCTGCTCAGCGGGGATTCTGATTCTTCCTCTGCCCCTCCCTTCGCTCGTGCTTGGTCGCACTCTCTCTCTCTCATGTACTCTCTCTCTCTAATAAAATCTTAAAAAAAAAAAAAATTCCTATCAGAAGATAGATACATGTGTGCAGTGACCTCTTCTCTGGCAGAGCTGGTAGGGAGAGAGAAAGGACAGGCTGACATTTCAACACTTGTCTTGGTTTTGAAACACTAAGATGCTCTACTTAATGAAAGGAAAATTGGGGGCTCAGGGGTGGAGGTCCTAAGAATGGGTACAAAGAGGGAGTTAGAGGAGAAACAGGACAGCAGAGGGACATGAGGACGTGGTGTGGACGGACCAGTAAGATCAGGGATGTCTGATGTTCACATTAAGGGCTTTGCATTAATAGGATCTAACCCCCCCTTCATATCCCTTGAACATCTCCTAGAGTGTGCCCCACACCAGAAGCCTTCCTTGCAGGAGCATCTGTGTTGTATTTTTTTTGCAGTCAAATGCTCTACCACTGAGCTATATCCCCATGTGTTGTTTTTTGAGCGGACTGAAGGAAGGTGGTCAGGGAGAATGGGGAGATGAGGGCAGCACACACAGAGGCAGTCCAAGGACAGAGGGAAAACACACAGCAGAGCCCATCTCAGGAGAGGGAGTCCAGGGAAATAGGAGCCTCTCCTCACCGCAGAATCACGTGCTCAGTATCCTTTCCCCTTTCTTCTTACCGTCAGAACCCCAGTCCTACTGGGGGCCACAGAGTTCCCGACCCCGTTCACGAGCCTCAGTTTCCTAGAAGGAACAAACATGGCTAGCACCACCACAGCCTGTCTCTCGTCCTTCTCTTTCTCCGCAGTGATGGAAATGTTGTAGATCTGCACAGACATCATGCAGGGGCCACTACTCACTTGAAATGCTGCTAGCGTGACCGAGCAACTAAATTCTTTGTAATTTTTATTTTCATTGAATTTTGATTCCCTAAGTTTCAACAGCTACTTTCAGGTAGGAGCTTCCTTATGGGACAGCTCGGTGAGATCGTAGGCTCTCTGGCCCTGATTAGGAGCCGCTTACCTCCAAACTCACTGTGTAAGAAACATAAATCCCTAATTTTTAGGTCACTGTAAATGGAGTTTTCTGGTACCTGCAGTCAAATGCATTCTAACTGGCAGTACAGGGGAGAGAGACGGGGAGAGCCCTGCAGCTCCCACTGTCCAGGAGATCCTATCTAAGCCATCAACCCCATTTCATCTGTATCTCAAAGGACATCAGCTAACATCAGGGTAGGGGAATATGCAAAACAGAAGGGAAGGGTGGGGGGTGCCTGGGTGGCTCAGTGGGTTAAAGCCTCTGCCTTCAGCTGGGGTCGTGATCCTGGGGTCCTGGGATCGAGCCCCGCATCGGGCTCTCTGCTTGGCGAGGAGCCTCCTTCCTCGTCTCTCTCTGCCTGCCTCTCTGCCTACTTGTGATCTCTGTCTGTCACATAAATAAATAAAATCTTTAAAAAAAAAAAAAAAAAAGAAGGGAAGGGTGGAATGAAGCCGTCCCCTCCCTCACCCAGTTTCTCTCCCAGATTCTCTCTTTGACCAAAGACCAGGCAGTGGGGGAAGCTGGCAAACCTAGGATTGAAATGAATATAGAGGCAGAGGTACAGGGAGGCTGGCCCAAGGGATGGTTTGGATCTTTCCCTGCTGCACTCACCTGGGGAAGTCGCCTCCTCTCTCTGAAGCTCATATCCCTCCTGTGTAAAATGGAGGGCCATCCAGCCCTTCCTGCCTAGCTCAAGGCAATAAATAACGCGTAGGGCCCCACGAAGAAGGGTTAGAAACACATTTCATACACAGGGAAGTGCTAGTGAGGAAATCCCGCAGAAGGATGTTTCTGGAAGGACGGGAGGCCTCCTAAAGTCCCAGCACCTGGCCCAAGACACAGGAGCACCGAATCTGGTCTGGTTGGCTCTTCAGGCCCAGATTCCATCTTTTAGCTGGAGAGAGTTCCACCAGCCTTGCTCGGCCAGAGAGGTGACATGGGGTGGCCCGGAGCTGGGGGAGTCCAATTCTCCTAAACAAAAAACAAGGCACCCCTAGCCCTGGAGTGACCATGTCAGGAGACCCCTCTGGGCACTGATCAGTGCTCACGGACCGGTGCAACCTGAGTCCTTATCACCGCCCCACGGGAGGGATTTGCAGCCCCCACCGCATCACGAGGGGGCAGATCCAAACACAGAGTAGGCAGATTAGCAAGGCTTCCAAGGTAGCTTCTAAGTGGGGAGCGAAATGCAGAGGGGTGGACTATTTGCGGGAAAACAGTTTAGACCAGAAAATCAGCCTGTCGGTGGGAAGTACAGTGAAAAGCTTATTTATCCCCACCTTCGGCCTTTACCTACCAACAATGCCAAAGAGATCTGTGCTGCAGTTAGCTCCGTATTGTTTTAGCACAATCTTGCTTTTAAAGAGACCTAATCATGCCTCTCAGAGAAAGATAAAATCAATGTGTATCAAAGATTTTGTTTAGCTCCTTAATTAGTGAGGGAACCGGCGGGATGCCACAACTAGTTCACAGAATCAGACAGACACAAACGAGAAGAAATGCTGCAGTGAAATCATAGAAAAGGCGCCCGCTGGCTTGTCCCACAGGGGGTGTGGTAAACCAGTTGTACTACCACGGGAAAAAATTCATTTGTCTATCCCTGAACAAGAACCTTTTGCATTGCTCCTGTTACCTACAACTGACACAGTTCTGAAATAGTTCCAAGGCAGTGAAAGGCACAGAGACCTCAAAGACACCTCGTTTTCCACTGAAGACACCCAGTCCTGTTTTCGGGCCAGATCAGAGGCAGGCACCATCGGGCCTTCGGCATCTGGGTCCTACCTCTCGGAGATGTCAGTGGGATTGGCCTTCGCGATGGATGCCAACGTTCCAGGAAGCTCAGACTGTTCTAGGTCGGGGGCAGAGGGGACGTAAGCACTAAGGAGGTGTGATATAGAATTCTCCAGCTCAGAGAGACCAAATACTAAGGACTTTATCTTACAGAAGCAGAAACTGAGGCCCAGAGAGGAAAGGGTTTTTCCCCAAAGACATCTTATCCTCTACTGAATACACTTTTTAAGGCAGAGGGGCTGAAAAAGGAGACACCAAGGGGCTACTCATACCCCCGAACCTCAGGAGGGTGACCAAGGGGGCCCACCCCCACCCCTTCCCCATGAGCATTCCATCCCTGAATCGTATTTGCAAAACAGGGGTAGTAATAATACCTCCCTCCCCATGCTAGGTGGTGTGAGGTTTATACAGCATGATTTAGATAAAATGCGTCCCAGTAGGTGCTCCCCTGGAGTCATTTCCCTTCCCCTCCAGAGTGGCCCTGTGACCCCAGGGCAGTGACAGGGGTCATTCTGCTTTCACTCCCCCAAGGGGTGGCAACAAAACAGAAAGACTGCAGCCTCTTGCCCAAGATGAGTCACACGCTCCTTTCTGGCCCAGATTCAATTCGACTGGAACAGCCTCAGGCTACCACAGCATTTCTTGTGCCAAGCTAGCCCATTAAAATCAATTTGGGGGAAAACGCACAAAAAGAAGCAAGCACACAAAAAAGTAGTCTAGCAGTGGCTCCCACCAGGAGGGGCTCAGGGGTAGGGGTCAGACGGTGGGTGGTAGAGACGGCTAGGCACCAGTGGGAACGGGGGAACCGGAGCCCCAAGGAATCGTCCCCCCCGCCCCCCACCCCCAGCACAGGGAACCCGCAAACAGACACACTGAGTTTGTTTCCCAGCAGGCTAAAGTCGGCATGACCTTCAAACAGCCCGCAGGGCAGGGCTCTGCGTCTTCTGGGTCCTGATATGACTGAGCACCTGTCACAGAGCCATGTTGCGAGCAACTCAGGCTCAGTTCTCTGCCACAGTCTCAATTTCAGGGCATCCCTGATTTCCCTCTGAAGAGGCCCCAGGCTAGAAAGTGGTGGGGTTTGGTTTGGTTTTGTTCCAACAGGCACACTAACACCAATGGGCAACGGGGCCTTTCCCCTTCTCTGAGAGGAAAAGTGGGCAAAAAGTGTCAAAGTCAGACTGGAAGGGACCCCCAAAGCTTCAGGATCCTGCCCCCTGACTTCTATGGGGTGAACCGGAAAACCCAGTGCGGGCAGAATCCTGGTTCTTCCAGGACTGATCAACACGCAGACCTTGGAGGAAGGCCCTTCACAGTTATTCCTCCATTTTGGAGTTTACAGACCGGTTTCTAGTCCCATCGGAGAAAATCTGACCCTGTTATTCCAGGTGAGGAACTGGGGACAAGAAGTTAAGCCAGGACTAAAACCCACATCTTCCATCATAGATGTCAGCTGTAGCGATGGGAAACTGAGGCTGTAGAAGGAAAACAACCTGCCTGAGGACACCCAACAGGTAACCAGTGGGACTGGGATTGAAACCTGTGTCCATCCCAACTCAGAGCTCTTTTGTCTTCTACCACCTTGCTGCTCTTATTAGAGATCTCTAACCCCAGTAACTCTCTCTGTGGCGTCATAGACATTGCATCTTAGCTCAAGGATGACAAATAGATTTCCCCTCAGGTGGACGGGTTGACAATGGCTGCCTGGAGCTCCCTTGTTGCGAGGACACCAGGCAGACATGAGCTCAACAGGGGAGGCGACACTTGCTGGGCCATGTCTGCCATCAGTATTAAAGGTAGACTGGTCACTCTCGATTTCCTGTCCCTGTCCAGATTCTCTTTTCCCTCCCTTTTCTCTTGTGTCGAGTGGCATTACCGTAGGCAGACCATGAACACGGCAGATACAGTCCAATCTGGAACTCAGTCTTCTCCCTGAGATTGACAATAAGACAAGTGTTGACTTTCAACTTTTGAGAACCGTCATCTTTAGAAGAATTCCAATTGCTCTTGGAAAAACCAAAGTTCACAGCTTGAGTCCACAGCCACCCTAAGAGTGGAATGGCTCCCCAGTGCCTCCCACTATGTGAATTTAACATATTTCTCTGTAGTGAAGTGGATGGCTACTCCCAGTTCTTCCCCACCTTGTAATTATTATTAGGACTACGTATTCTTTTTGCTTGTGACCTGACACTATCTCTGAGTAGAAAAGGTAAAGTATGCATCTAAGCCCATCAGCACTGGACTTGGCCATAAGACTTGTTTTAGCCAATGGGTCATGGGTGGAAAGGACCGCATACCCGTTCCAGATGACAACCTTAAGAGGCATCACGTGCTTCTGCTCCTATCTCTTCGACTCCTGTTGTGTGCCATGGTAAGAGTCTCCTTCAAACAGTTTCTGCCCTTTCATTTCATGTCCTTGGAACGAAGACATGGGAAATAGACCCAAACTGACCCCCTTCCTAGTGCCAAGCCTTGCTGATCCAAGCAAAGCCCAACAGAGCCACATGGACAAACTGCAGATCTATAAGAAAAAGATACGTGATTAAAAGCCACTGGGGGGGTATCATTATGCAAGCAAAAATAATAATAAAACACAGACTGTTATTAGGTCATTCCATCTAAAACATAATCTCAAAATTTAATCAGCATTTTCACGGCTTGTAATACAAATGGACACATATTTCATTTATATAGGTTGTAAGTTGACACCATGACATCTAGCTGCACATCAGTCTCTTGTGAACTTGGGCAAAATGAGTCTGCTACCAAGATTGATCACTGCTCAGGAGATCTTTGGGGCTTCAAACAAGGGCCAAGAGCCAGAGAGACGAAGACAGGAGTTGCATAGAAGAGGACAACAAAAGTCCACTCACTGATGAGATGTTACGAACAGAACAGCAAAGGGTTTGGGGAATTATGTTTCCTCGATGCTCCCTCACGTCCCTGGGAATATAGAAAAACAGACGTTCTCAGATGTTCTCAGACAGCAAGGGTGGGTCACATTTGTACGAGGCGAGAAAGAGTTGGAATTTCCTTTGCAATTGCAGAACGCTTTGAACAGAGTTTCACATGGATCCTCAACTTAGGAAGCTGATTAGAATATGAGCCATGTCCAGCTTGCTACTCCGCCTAAAGCCTGTGTGAGCACCAGGGCCCTTCTTGTTCAGCCTGTGTCTGGTCCCCTGGGATGAGGGCTACCTGGGAAGCTGTCCTAGCAGAGGGGAGATGGAGGGCAAAGAAGGAAGAGTGATTCTCCGTAGAGAATGAGGAAGCGAGGTGAGTTTAGGGTCTCTAAAGGCTCACTCCCAACACTAGCGTTCCAGATGCTTCCCAAACCAACACTCTAGAGTTAGTCATTTTCACCCTATCTAGAAGAACACAAACTACAGGTAATGAAATCACAGTGAATCGGGATCCCAGAGGCATGCCCAATCCTGCCCGCCATCAGCAAGTGAGACCGGGACTGTTGCTTCTCTCCAAAGACTCCAGATGCCAGGTTTCGACTCAAGGAATCAGCAGGTGCATCTCCTGTATTAGAAGGCATTCTTCTGCCTACAGGCATCATTATCCCTTGTGAATCAAAGTGACAGGACCAGAGTCCCTGGGCCACACTCCTCCTAAGAACTATTTGCCCTCTGATCAAAGGAGATTTGAGGCACTCCCAGGAGCCCTTCCATCTCACAGCTGTCAGCACCAGGTGCTAACTCCTTCAGTCTCATTCCCAGACCGAGTTCATAATAACGGGAAGTCACAAACAAGACTGCACCAAGACAAAGAAGGCCTCTTTGTCTGGAGTACACAGGGGTGAGGCTGTGTGAGCTCAGGTAATGAGCAAATGAAATAACTCCTGTTCCACTTTTCCCTGGGGCAACATTATATGACATTGTTTTCGCTCTTCTGAGAACAGATAGAGAAATATGTTTTGAATTAGTGCCTCTAGGAACTGGCAAGTCACCATTTAAAGGGACATGACCTGTGTAGGATGGAAGTACGAGATCTGATGCAATGTGCGGGGAGCCCCGAGGAGGATCCAGTGTTCCAGGTGGTCCCCTGAGACTGACCAAGTCTCTCCTCTCCTGGTGCTCAGTATTCCCCAGAATTGGGAGGGTTGGGAGAGGACCAGAAAAGACCAGCTCAGGCATTCAGCTTCTCAGAAATTGCCCTGCTTTGGTGCCCTTGACCTTGACCCTGAAAAACCAGCAGTATCTGCAGATGCCAAAGAATTGGATCTAATTGTTTGCATTTAAACCAACTAAGCAAACAAAACATTTACTTTCTGTTGAAGATTCAGGAAAACTGCCAAAATCACTTCTAAGACAGAAGGAAAATGACCAAGTGTGTTCATCCTCACACCATCCAAACAAATTAAATTTTTTGCCAACTTTGGGGAAACACGGTCACGCTTAACTGCAAAATCTCTTGCATCAGCTATTATGAAATTTAAGATCATGAATTTTCACATTAACGATGTTTTGCTTTAATTTCCACACTAACCATCATTTTATTACTTTAATTTTTACTCCAGGCATCATTTTATGACACATAAATATTTAAGCATTATTGTAAAAGTGTTTGAAGCAACTAATGAGAAAAGGATCTTCAATACATATAATAGAAAACCAATTGCCAAATTTATGGCCATTTGGAGGAATTTTCATCTTCTTGGAGGATACATTATCATTGGGCACCTGGGTTGCTCAGTCCGTTGAGTGTCCAACTCTGCTTTGGCTCAGGTGGTGATCTCAGGGTTGTGAGATGGAGCCTCGAGTCAGGCTCTGTGCTTAGCTTTTTTCCTCCCCTGGACTCTCTCTCTCTCTCTCAAATAAATAAATAAATAAAATCTTTTTTTAAAAGAATATATTATCAGGAGTTCAAACATGAAGACTGAGAGAAAATGTATTTTTTGTAGCTTCCTCTCTTGTTGACAAGTACTATAATACTTAGAAATAGCCCAAAAGAAGCTCATATTGGTGGTGTTATTTTTTTCTGACTTGACAGAGGCAGCACTGAAACCCAGGTCGCTTGCTTCCTAGTTCAATTCTCAGGCCACAGCACAACTGTCTTCATGTTATGAATTAGCTCTTGCTGAAAAGGCTTCTTGTCTCCAAAATAGAACTCTTCCCAACCACTAGGTAAAGCTTGTGAAGACTTTCATAATGACTCATGCAGAAGCAAAGATTCCCCAGCACAGAAGCAAGTCATAATATAAACACCCCACTGCCTGGGGCTGTGACAAAGCTCTTGTCCTGGGGCACCATGGGCAGTCCCCAAACCAAGATGGCCCCAGCACAGCTAACCCCAGAGAGAACCAGAGACAGGAAAATGCCCTCTAGTGCCTCCTTTGCCCTTATCATGGACACAATAAAGGCACTTCCTCCCACTGTCTGCCCTTTTTCTATCTCTCTTTCCATCCATCCCTCTCTCCCTTTTGTCTATCTGTTGTAGATCGGATCCATTAAGGCCCCAATTCTCATCCCAACCTATGCCCATACCTTTGCCATGTAACAGTCAAACTTTCTCCCTCTCTGTCTTTGGCTCCTACCCTGAGACTTGCTTTGGCCAATGGGATGTTAGCAGACATGTCACAACCAAAGGCAAGAAAAATTACCTGCACGTTTCCCCTCATTCTTTCTGGTCTCTTCCACAAGTGTGGGCTAGCCTGCTGGGATATGAGAGACACATAAAGCAGAGTCAAGCACCCCAGCTACAAAATCATGGCCACCATTGATCATCCAGTAGCTAGCCAACTTCCCAGACGTGTGACCAGCTCAGCCAGTTTCAACAGAGCTGCCTAGCTGACCACCCCAGACATGAGTAATAAACAGGCATTGTCATAAGCTACTGAGGTTTTGTGGTTATTTATTACTCAGCACTATTATGGCAACAAATAACTGATACAAGACCCAGTAACATTTTGCCAGTGTCTTCTACATCTTAGGTTGACTTCAGAACAGTAGAGGAAAATCAGTCATGGCCCTTCCTCTTGGGATCCCAGTCTACTGGAAAAGACGCAGAGAGCAGCACCTCTCTGTCTAGGAGGATCGTGTCCCGCCATCCCCTAGCAGAACTCCAAGACCTAACCTCGGTCCTCTTGCCAACAAGAAAATTGATCTGAAGGCAGAATGAGGTAGTGGAATCTCATTAAAAACAAGGCATAGGTGCAATTGACAAATAATTTTTAGGAAATAACAGCTGTTAAACACATGGTTTTATTCTCCCACATAAAAAGCCCAGAGGTGGGCATCCAGGGATTTTATAATGTTGTGGAAAGCCATCCAGGATCCTGATCCGGATGCTCCACCATCCTCACCACGGCTTCCACTTCATAATCCAAGACAGCTGCTCAAGCTCCAGCTCTTACCTCCACATTTCAGCCAGCAGGATGGAGGAAGGATGAAAGAATGTGTCCAGAAGTCACACAGGACACTACAACTTACATGTCATTGGCCAGAACTTTGTCTCATGGCCACCTCCACTGCAAAGAAGACTGGAAGCGAAACTTTTTTCCAGACGGCTCTATGCCTAGTCACAAATCGGAGCTTCTGTTATTAAAAGGGAAGTGGAGGATGGAAATTGGAAAAAAATGCGTAGTTTCTGCTCTAAGTACAAACAGGGTTTTAAGATCAAAAAGACCTAAGTCCACATGACGACTCAAGCAGGAACTCAACTTCTAACCTCGGGAAAATGCTTTCCTTCTTTGGGCCTCAGCATCCCAACCTTTATCTTGGGGAAGGCAATAGGTCTGAAAAGCCTCTTAAGTCCCTTCTGGCTCTTTCCTTTCCAGGATCATAGGGTGAAGATTCTGAAGGGATTGGCCTTCCATCAGATGCTGGCAGAGATACGTCTGTCTACTCACCTCAGTGACATTTCCCCTTCGGTCTGAAAGCATTTATGGAGCAAAAAGGTAAGCATCAAGCACGAACTAGCATCAGACATACAGAAAGAACTACGTGAGCTCTCTCGTGGCGGCTTTTCCAGTTCCACAGAAGTGGCTGTCTTCCTAGAAACTTCTTGGCTGGTCTGAACCATAACCCTCAGGCATCTAGTAATGGTCAGAGAAAGAAGATCAGATTACGCTGTTCAACTCCTACCGTAGACCCAGTGCATGGAAGCTGTGTGACTCAAAAAAATTTGAGAAGGGAGCAGTCAGCTATTCAAAATCCAGCCAGGCACTATTTATGTGGCCCTGTTTGGAGAGAGGGAGAGAAAAATACATTTTAATTTATCACATCAAATTACATAGCTTATATGTGTACTTTACAGAGGGAAGAAATCTTTGCTCAGAGTCTAACTAAGACCTTCTACAAGTGTTAGAAAGCCTTACAGTTACCTTGTGGGCTGAGACAATATCTCAAGGCTTTCAAATTTTATAGAGTAAAAGTGTCTTCTATCTAATATACATAAAAACAGCTTCTTTCCAAAAATGCCCAGATCCGTCGGCTTTGTCTTTATCTACCTGGAAATCATCATTACCGGATTTGTGGCCAAAGTTATTACATTTTTATAAATGAGACTCATTTAATTTCCAACTCCAAAATCCTCTTACTCTGAGATTCAAGTATTTATTTCTCTCTCCCCTTGGGAGAAAAAAAAAAATTCAGAATCTCACTGAAACACACAACATTCTGTCTGCCATGAAATTCAGGGCTGCCTGAATTTTGTATGAAATGTCTGAATAACAAAATCAAAATGGCAACATTAGGTATGGAATGTCGACCCAGAACTTTGAGTTCAACATCTCAAAGAAACCTTAAAAAACTCAAAGAGGTATTATGGTCTCATATAGAGGCAAGGACATTGAAGCTCAGAGAAGCCACATAACACATCCAAGGTCACACAGCCAACACACAGCTGAGTTGGGATTTCATCCTTGGTCATTGCTCCAGAACAAAGCACTAAGTACAATCCCTGGCACATGGTTAAGACTCAGAAATGTTAATATCCTTCCAACTCCCCCATGAGATGATCCTTGCCTATATCTGGGCAAGGCAGTCCCAAGGTGGGGTCTAACCCCGTGTCATGCTGACTTCCGCGGGAGAAGTCACTCTCCTATGGTGTACCAGCCCTCCACCAACCTACCAAGACCAGAGGATTTGTCTTATGTTGTTGGTTTCTGAGAATGTTGCATTTCACTTTTCAGGGTTTCATCAGAACAGTCTTAAGAAATCAGCTCTTCCATATCCCCAGAGAGCTACTAAACCATCTTGGAAATCAGTTAAGTGAAGGGTTAAGCGAAGGGGTTAAGTGAAGAATGACCACGAAAAGAGTGGAACCCCTTATAGTCTCAAACCTTCCTTCACAAGAGCAGCTTCTAACGTATCCACTGTGGCAACTGAGCAAGCACATTCAGGTGGTCAGATGTCGGAAATGGAAAGGGGGTCACATGTTGCATGCCAAGTATCGGACAGAGAAAATTCTGGAAGAATGGAAGTGGAAACACCAGTAGATAAATCTACTGACTTGGAAACATTGAATTTCCTTCTTGACTATTTTTACAAAATTTTTTTTCTGCAAGAATTTGGTGTTTGCCTAATCACACAGTGCTCTCCTGTCCCCCTGTCCCCCCAGAGCTTATCGCTGTCTGAGAGTATGTTTTCTCACCTTACCTCTGTTTACTTCTTTCAAGCAGCAAGGCAACAAGAAAGAGAGTTTCTTACTCAAATCCAGTCATATCTATGCACCATCTTCCGTGTCTACATGGCACTGTGCTGGGATCTGTGTGTAACAGAAGGAGATATCATCAATGGTACTGATGAGGGAGCAGAAGGCTGGCTGAGGACCAAGCAAAAGGCTGACACCTCTCAGTCTCCACCTTACCCCCACTCCTGGGTGGGACAAATGTGACATTCTTTAAGAATCTCCCAACTATCTGAATGTTAATGGCTTGCTAAATGGGAAAGACAACCTTGACACCTGCAAGGCCTCCAGTATCCGGTATCTTGTAGGCCCTCTTTAGCATATGAAACTTCTACTGAAACCTCCCTTTCCCTTACTTTCCCCCAACCCCATGGTACACAACCTGCCATCCCTCACAACCCCGGGGCAGCAGCTCTTCCTGTCCACGGGTCCTGTCCCCGTGCTTTAATAAATCACCATTTTGCACCAAAGATGTCTCAAGAATTCTTTCTTGGTCATCGGCTCCGGACCTCACCCCACCGAACCTCACCTAGATTCTAGAACTTCATCAGTACTGCTGTTCAGAGGCCAAAGGTTGCCCACTTATCCTTCGGCTAGTTACCTCATCCCCTCTGGGTAAGGTAAAATGATGGAGCTCCATGAGTATAAAAGCTCCCAGAGGGAGCCCAGGGATGTGGGTGGCCACCCAGAGGCAACCCAGTGTGACAGCAGGGCACAGACGTCCTTCCAAAACACAACACACAGTGCAGAGCAACAAGTAACTTTACACACACGGGTCTCTTCACCCTGGGCAAGGCGGGAATTGTGGCTGCCATCTTTGACAGGAGCAGATGAGACACAGAGAAGGGAAGTGTTTTACCCTGAGCGGGAAGAGCAGAAGTGTGACTCCATCTAAGGGTGAGTAATCTTTGGGGCCACGGACCTCCTAGATGACTTGGTGTTAAGGGGAAAACATCCTTGGAAGGAATGGGGGAAGCCCACAATTTGTCTGCATTACACGCTGCCCTACACTACCCGCCACTCCACTGTCTCTACCCACTCTCCTAGAAGAGGAGGGAGGGAGAATGTAACTCAGCACCAAGAGGGATTGCCCACCAGGCATTCCTGAGAACCAATCCGTCACCATTGTGCAACGCCTCAGGAGAGACTTGTCAGAGACACGTATCCCCCTCTTCGGGAGCTCAGGCCTCTCAGTCGCGGCCCTGAAAGGCCCAGAATGTAGCCCTCTGTCTCTGCACCACAGTAAATCCTGCCAGTGTGAAGTTTCACTGTAATAAAGAGATGATTCAGGAATGACTCAGAGAAACCACAGAATTTCAGAGATGTTCTCCTGGACCCACAGCAGGTACAGTGATACAAGCTTTGTCTTCCTCCTCCAGTCTTTGTACTTGGTGTCAGATCTGAGTAATAAGTGATATATTAAATGACTGGTGACAGTCCTTACCCTTCCTTCCTCCCCACCCCCACCACACTCAGAAGCCAGCCAGCATGACAACATTTCAATACCAAAACCTTCACCGAGAACAGTGAAACTTTTCTCCTCTTCATTTTCCCACAAGTCTCAAAATGATACTGGAAATTTTTTTCTGTCTCCAGTGTAATCGAAAAATATGTTTTTATTTAGAAGCCATCCAAAAGTCAAGCCTATTTTTAGAATGTGAATTTACAGAGGATTTTTCCAAAGGGTTCTTAAGTATTGATTGTGTAAGAGCAACAAAAGGGTTTTATTTGTGACAATCACCTTGGGGCTTTGGAGAGGGCCCAGGGGTTAGGATTCCTGGAAATTAAGAAGCCTAAATCCTTTGAAAGAATAAACCAAATTTCCAACTTAGAAAGTATGGACATGAGATGAGTTCACATTCGAAATGATGTTGTGTAGAAGGGACACATAAATTTGTCCCATAACGTTTACTATATAGGTCACAGATCTGCTGTCACACAACAAATCAGTATCTCCTAAACTCCATGTAGTCCCACAGCATCGGGCTTCCCCTTCTTATCTTTACCATCATTTCCTTAATCTTTGGTTTTCAACCATCTTATTCTTTTACACTAAAACAAATGTATAACGACTACCAACCATGGAAAAGTTCCACACAAAAATAAAGTTAGAAACGAAACAAGGTGCTTAAGTTCTGGTCTCATGCTGTCAGCTGCCAAAGACTCTGAGCCTGTAGGCTGTTTTCTTCTTGTTGAAAAGAGAGATCTACAGCTACTTATAAGGCTTACAGAGCAGACAGCCTCTGAGATCTCTCCCTCCGTGTCATCGAAAGGACTGCATTGGTATGATTTCTCTTATATGTGGAAACTAAAAAACAGAACAAACTCAATAAGGTCTTGGGTGTAAAGAACATATTGGTAGTTGCCAGAGGTGAGGGGTGTGGGGGTTTGCGAAATGGATGAGGGGGGTCCGAAGGTATAGCCTTCCCGTGATAAAATAAATAAGTCACACGATGCCATGTACGGCATGGTTATTATCGTTAATAACATCGCATTGCATATTTGGAAGTTGCTAAGAGAGCAAATCTCAAAAGCTCTCATCACCAAAAAACACGTTTTTATAACCACTTAGGGTGACAGATGGTAACTAGACTTACTGCGGTGATCATTTCCCAGTGCCTAGAGCCATCACATCTTGATGTTGTACACCTGAAACTAGCATAGTGCTACTTGTCATTTATACCTCCATAAAAATAAATAAAAATAAAAGCAAAAGGACTAAAAAGGGATTCTCTCCCCATGCTAGGATTTAGTGCTACATAATATCATGGCCGTGTTCAACCATACATCATCCTACTTCCCACCAGGGGACTGTGCCCCACACTTTGGGAAAATATTGCAGTAATGCCCACACCTATAGCAAACATCCTGAGGACTGTAAATGATCAGAGCTCTTGTTCAAACAGAAGTCAACTTAAAACTTAAAAGAAAGTGGAGTGAGCAATCTCTGTCTTTCCTCTCATGTGGACAGTACCTTGTGTATGTAAGGAGACCTCATGCCCTGTGTCTTACTTAACCACAGGTTAACCACTCAGAACTCAGTGGCGACAGTCATTTATCATCATTTCCTTGTGTAGGACTTGCATGGGTGTTGACTGATCTCATCTGGGCTTAACTGGGTTGTGCATCTAGAATGACCCTGATCTATGTCTCTCATCCTCCTCCTGGACTAATGGATGAATGGGACCATATTGTTTTGTGTCAATGGCAGAAAAGGAAGAGCAAAAGTGGTCTGAAATTCTAATACTGTCCTTTTGCCCACAAAGCACTGACCAAAGCAAGTCACTTAGTCAAGTCCAAAATCAAAAGCAAAGAAATATGCTCTGCCCGTGTTCCATGTTGGTGCTATGACAAAAGTATGATCATAGGTGGGAGTAAAGAACGGGAAGCAACAATATCATCGACCACACTCCATATCTCATTTAACCTTTCCAGAAATCTTCATTTGACTGTCCCTTACAATATCAACAGCGACATGCTCAGAAGTAAATTTAAGTTCCTACATTTATGATCAACTGATTTTCCACAAGAGTGCCAACACCATTGAATGAGGAAAGAACAGTCTTTTCAACAAAAAGTGCTGGGCCAACTGGATATTCCCATGTGAAACAATGAAGTTGGACCCCAACCTCACACTAAATACAAAAATTGACTCAAAATGGATTAAAGACCTACATGTAAGAGTTAAAACTATTTAATTCTTAGAAGAAAATATAGAAGTAAATCCTCATGACCTTGGGTTAGGTGTTTGTTTAGACATGATATCAAAAATACAAGCAACAAAAGAAAAGAAATAATTAAATTGAATTTCATCAAAATTAAAACCTTTTGTGCTGAATTCAAAGGATACTTCCAAGACAGTGAAAAGACAATCAACCAAATGGGAGCAATATTTATGAATCATATACCTGATAATGGTCTGGCATCCAGAATACCTAGAGAACTTTTAAAACTCTGAAAAAAAATTGTTTTAAACTCAATCCAACTTTAATTTTTTTTTAAGATTTTACTTATTTATTTGACAGAGAGAGAAATCACAAGTAGGGAGAGAGGCAGGCAGAGAGAGGAGGGGAAGCCGGCTCCCTGTCGAGCAGAGAACCCGACTTGGGGCTTGATCCCAGGATCCCGAGATCATGACCTGAGCCGAAGGCAGAGGCTTAACCCACTGAGCCACCCAGGTGCCCCTCAATCCAACTTTTAAATGGGCAAAGGATTTTAATAGCTATTCCTCCAAACAAGATAAACAAATGGCCAATATAGAAATGAAAAGATGCTCGACATCATTAGAGAGTAGGAAAACACAAGTCAAACTATGATGAGATACTACTTCATATCCACTAGGATGGCTAGAATAAGACACAGACAATAGCAAATGTCGCCAAGGATGTCAAGTGACTGAGACCTTCGCACATTGCTGGAAGCACTGCAAACCAGTACAGCCGCTGTGGAAACAGGTGGGCAAGTTTTCAAAATGCTAAACATGGAGCTACTGTATGATTCAGCAATTTCACTTATACATGTATAGAGAGAGATACGTATAGATCTGTATGCAGATGTGCATATGTCTATATATCTCCAAGAACTGAATCTGTGCATCACACATACACACTCACACACACACACACACACACACACACACATCTCCAAGAAACATGATAACATGGCAATTAAAGACTTGCACACAAGTATTCATAGCGGTGTTATTCACAGAACCAAAAAGTAGAAACAGGGGGTATAGCTCAGTGGTAGAGCATTTGACTGCAAAAAGTGGAAACAACACAAATGTCCATCAACAGGTGAATAGATAAAATATGATATATTCATATAAGGGAATATTATTTTTTAAGTATTTTATTTATTTATTTGAGGGAGAAAACAGTGAGAGAACATGAGCAGGAAGGAGAAGGAGAAGCAGGCTCCCTGCTGAGCATGGAGCACAAAGCCCCGCTTGATCTCAGGACCCCAGGATTACAACCTGAGCAGAAGGCAGTCGCTTAACTGACTGAGCTGCCCAGGTGCCCCGGGAACGTTATTTGACCAAAGAAATGAAGGACTGATACATGTTACAATACAAATGAATCTTGAAAAGGGTTATGATAAGTGAAAGAAACCAGACGCAAAAGACTACATATTGTAGGATTCCATTTCTATGAAATGTTCAGAAGAGGCAGATCTGCAGAGACAGAAAGTAGATGCCTAGTTGCCCGGGGCTGAAAGGAAGAGGAACAGAGAGTAACTACTAATGGGTATGGAGTTCCTTTTGGGGTGACTGAAATATTCAGGAATTAGTGGTAATAGTGGCATGACTCCATGAATATAATAAAAACTGAATTTTCTAGAAGTGTGAATTTTGTGGCATATGAGTTATATTTCAATAAAGCTGTCATTTTAAGCATGAATTTAAAAAACAATCCAGGGGCACCTGGGTGGCTCAGTCTTTAAGTATTTGCCTTTGGCTCAAGTCATGATCCCAGCGTCCTGGGATCGAGCCCCACATCAGGCTCCCCGCTCAGTGGGAAGCCTGTTTCTCCCTCTCCCATTTGCCCTGCGTGTGTTACCTCTCTCGCTCTCTCTCTCTGTCAAAAAAAATAAATAAAATCTTTTAAAAAATCCAATTAGAAAATGAGTAAAAGGCACCAACGGATATTTCACCAAAGAAGGTGTGTGGGTAGCAAACAAGCCCAGTAAAAGATATCCTACGTCATTAGCCATTAGAAAAATGCACATTTGATTCTCAATGAGATACCAACACACACCTGGCTAAGTGGAAAAAATAAAAAATTGTGGGGGTTAAAAAACCCACTTGAGCAGATGCAGAAAAATAGAACCAGTCATACCTTGCAATAGGAATGAAAAATGGGACAGTCACTCTGGAAAATAATTTGAAACTTCCTTTCAAAACTAAAACTGGATTTATCATACAATCCCCCAATAACACTCTGGGGCATCTCTCCAAACTTATTTTCACATGGAAACTAGTCCCTGAGTGTTCACAGTAGTTTTGTTTGTGACAAAGACCAGAAACCATTTAAACATCTCTCGACCCATGAATAGTTAAACACACTGTAATCCGTTCATACCATGGATTATGACTCAGCAGTTCTAAGGAATGAACTACTAATACACACTGTAACTTGGATGAAACTCAAATTATGCCAAGAGAGAGAAAAAAAAAACCCAGCAACCTCAAAAAGATACATATGTACTGCATGTTTCCATTTATATAACATTCATGAAATGACAATTACAGAAATGGAGGATTGGTGGTTTCCAGGGATTAGAGGTGGTGGGGAGAGAGGATAGGTGCGATAAGAAAGGGGTAATACACAGGAGCCTTGCGGGGATGGTAGTTAAGTGTCTGGATTGTGGCACAACACAGGAACCACGCATGTAATGAAATTACACACAGCAATGCACGTGCGGACGTCCCAATCCACGTATAACCCGTACACTTTGAATAGCTCTGTGGATTTTAACTATGTTCATTTCCTGGTTTTGATACTGTTTGTGATGCAAGACATTAACATTGGGGAAGTCTGGGTAAAGGGTTTACAGGATCTCTCTGCACATTTTGCGACAACTTCCTATGAATTTGTGATTATTTTCCAAACGAAAGTTTTCCAAAGCCTGAATTTGTCCTCATCCAAAATGTGCTCCTCTCCCTGAATTCTCCCATGTCGCATCCACAGAAGTGAAAGCTAGACACAAAGGCATCTGCCCATACTCCTCCTCATCCTTCCCTCTCAACATCAAATAATAATAATGACGATAGTGACAATGAAAATAATAAAGCAACATTCATTGATTGTTTCTTCTCTAGACTTCTTACAGCATGCTTGGCTGAATTTACTCCTCACATCAACTCCATTACCTTTAAAATCATCCTGTTTTAAAGATAAGGAAATGAGGGGTCCAGGGGCTAAGAACTATGGTCAAGGTCGTACAGCAAGCTAAGACAGACCTCTCACCTGGCAGTCTGACTCTATTGCCCATGACATATGGAATCACCAGATTCAACATCCACCCTCCCTCAATGCAGGTCAGTGTCTTAGTTCAAGATTTCATGATTCTCTGCCTGAATCAAGAATCAGTAGAGGAGCCTGCTGACTAGTCTCCTACCCCAGACCCAAAGGGAAGGAAGCAAGCATACCATATATCTTTGAATGGTAAATGACCCCAAACAGAACACAATCCCCAAGTTTCTCATGCAGAGAAGTCTTAGAGTATTTTTGCCAACTTGCGTAGACAAATGTTCAGTGCTATGGGTGAAATAAACCAACCTCCAGTTACGGGGATCCAGTACGAAATGTATTCACAATGGCATGTTACATAAAATACATGAATTTGGACGTACTGCTATCCTCACCCACTTTCTGAAACAATCCACAGACAACTTTAACATCAACCTTCATCTCACACAGCTTTCCAAAGTAAATTGTCTCCATTTCTTATTTGAAAATTAATGCTTTTGAACCCATTTATGACGCTGTCCCTGAAGAGCTAAAAGGACTCATCCATACAACATCAAGAAAATTTTGATTTTTTACGTTTGCTCTATAGGTCAGTGGTTCTCAACACTGAAGGAGAATTAAAATCATACCGTATTTAAAAAGACAAGGAAGGGGTCCCTGGGTGGCTCAGTGGGTTAATCCTCTGCCTTTGGCTCAGGTCATGATCTCAGGGTCCTGGAATCAAGCCCCGCATCAGGCTCTCTGCTCAGCGGGGATCCTGCTTCCTCTCTCTCTCTGCCTGCCTCTCTCTCTACTTGTGATCTCTCTCTCTCTGTGTCAAATAAATAAATAAAATATTTTTTAAAAAAAGACAAGTAAAGGTCAAAAAGATCATACTGTATTATAAACTTCAAAGTCCCTAAAAGACTAGATCTTCATCATTCTCAACACAAAAAAGGGAATGATCATTATGCAGTGTGATAAAGGTGTTTGCTACTGCTATAATATTGTATAGTATTACAATATTGTAATAAATATTAAATAAATTTGAAAATGGTAAATTACAATTACATTACAGATATTCATGTATCAAACCAACATGTTCTAGACCTCAAGCTTACACAGTGTTACATGTCAACTATATCTTAATTTTTATAATTGGGGGGACCACCTGGGGAACTTTAAAAACTATCAAGGCCCACATAGTGAGTTTACTGGCCTGGAGTGGACATGGGGTGTGACATTGTTTCAAGTTCCTCTCGTGACTCCAAGTGCAGCCTGGGCTGAAAACCACTTGTTTACAGGCATCGAGATCTCCACCAAGTAGTTCTGTGGTTCTCGGTCTTGTTTAAACACAAGAATCACCCGGAAAGTTTTGTAAAAATCCTGAAGCCCGGGCACCATTCCCCATTCCCCTCCCCCCCAAAAAAAACCTCTGATTTAATTAGGTTCCGGGGCATTCTTACATTTCAAAAACACCTCAGCGGGATCTCATCTGCAGCCAGATTTGAGAATCTTCGACACTGCGTCTCAAGAGTATTGCTTTATAAGTGAGGTTCAAAAGGCTGTTTTACCCGCCACCCAATACTTACAACGGTAAGGTCACGCCCCCCTCCCACATAAGTCCCTCCCCCACTGACTCCATGACTACAGAACTGCATGGAATGGCTTGGCTGTGTATCAGTGACTTCTATAAGCATCCAAAGATAGCACTGATGGAGAACGCTTCAACCTAATTTGGCTTCGCCAAATAGTGCCTGGTTGTCCTAAATAAAGGAATTGGCAGAGTGCCCCTTAAGGTGAGAGATTTTGTGAGCACTCAAATACAAAGCGATTCTCCTTTTATCTGAGAGATAGATTGGGAAGATGTCACTTTATTTTTGCACGTATTATTAACAACTATTTCTTGAACGCTTACTATAGCTAGCACCATGCTAAATGTCTTTTATCTACCTGACCTCACTTCATCCTAAAAGTATACCTAGGACATGTAATCAGCATTATTTCCATTTTGAAGAGTTGAAAGCCGAGAGGTGAAGTCCATTTGCCCAAGGTTAGCACCGAGCAGGTGCACAGAGACAGAAGGTGGACCCACAACTCTTATGTCCTACACTGGTCTGCCCCTCTGGACCAGCTGTCCTGGACTTGCTTCCACGGGAGGCTTCTGGACTTCTGTTCCAGTGCCCAGATGGACACCACAGCGGAGAGCGTGGCCTCATGGACAGAGGGTAGGACCACTGGAGAGAGGATCCACGGTCTTCCCCTCCTCCCTGATGTTGTGGTCCAGTCAAACCCCTCTGCTCCCAGCATTCCCAGTTTCACTGGCTCTGTGACATCACAGCCTCCTCTCTGCTCTGCCAGCTGCAGGTGAGTCAGCCTCAAAGGTTAGATCTGAGACCAGAAGGCGATATTTTTTTCTGTACTTAAAGGGACAATGTCTCCATCATTCCTGGACTCCTTTGCTATAGGAAGCAGACATTACCCCTAACTTGCCTTGACCCCACCGTTTCAGTCTTCTGGCCCCAGTCTCCCTACTTGTGCTGAATGAGCCCTAAGTGCTCCTCCAGCTCCAGAAGTCTTCCTGTTGGACCTCGTTGGGTCTTTCTTGGTCTGGCCCAAGTGCTATGAGTCACTGGACCCCTGAGGCTCCCAGTCCACTGAGCATAACCCAAGGGCCGTTTTCTTTGGCTCCTGTCTCCATCTAGAGGCGGGCAGTGGTAGTGCAGGAAACATCGCACCGTTCCCCCCACCCCACCCCACCCCCACGGCTAGCCTCAACTCCACACCACCGTGGTCCGCATCAGTATTTAACTTTAAGGTAACTTAACTTTAAGGTAACTTTTGCAACGTACTGTGCTAAGCCCTTTCCATCATTAGTTAATCCTCGCAACCACCTTCTAGGGTAAATACTATTATCATCATCCCCATTGTACAAATTAAAAAACTGAGCCTTAAAGGAAGTAAAATTCTTATAAATTTCATAGCTTAATAAGTAGTAGATCCTCAAGAATTATCCCCCAAAGAATGTGCCTGTAACTGCTACACTACCTTCCTTGAAAGCCTTTCCATTTCTGAAGAGGGCTCAAAAGTCCAAACTTTTTGCTACCAAGACTCAAAGGAGAAAGAGTTTGTGCTCCCCTTCTTTTTCTCATGAAATTGCTGGCTGGAGTAAAAGTGTGGAAGGCATTAATGCTAGATTCAAACAAACCCACATTTAAACCCGTGCAGCACTGCTAATAGGGAACGATCTCCAGGCTGTTTGTACCTCTGTGAGCTGCTGCAGAGAAAAGAGACCTCCATTCAGTGTGTGAAACAAAAACTGAATTTATTTCCAGTTCAACAAGGGAGAATCAGGCTTTTATAACAAAGTCAAAGCTAATGGCCGTCATACAAGGGGTTCCGGGAGATGGAGAGTTGATGCGAGGTGGCATTTCAGAGGCAGGATTGCTTGGGAATGGGTACCTGCCACTGTGTATCTCGTACTTTCAGGAGAATGGTCACTAAGGCAACATTTCATTAACAGGTGAGTTTAAAACAGGTTTCTGGAGATTAGCTGTTAACCGTGGTTACAGAGCAATCGGTCTTAGGAGAGTGGGAACTTCTTTTTTATTCTCAGCCGACCTCTTTTGTTCTCCCTCAACCAAAGCTTCACGAGAGACCCTCAGGGACTGTGCACATGTTCAACCACTCTCCTTGAAGACACAGTTTCCCTTTTCCACCGACAGTGATCTGACGTTCAGTCTGAGCATCAGCTAGCCTGATGTCTTTCAGTTTTCTCTCTGAATCTTCTATGGAGCTATATGTTGAGCCAGTGGCCCCATGAGATCCTTTGGCTCTCTGGGCCACAGCCACCAAATGCAGGGTGAACAATATTAATTTAAAAAGCTTGGAGTTGTGGTGCCTGGGTGGCTCAGTGGGGTAAAGCCTCTGCCTTTGGCTCAGGTCATGATCCCAGGGTCCTGGGATCGAGCCCCACATCGGGCTCTCTGCTCAGCAGGGAGCCTGCTTCCTCCTCTCTCTCTGCCTGCCTCTCTGCCTACTTGTGCTCTCTGTCTGTCAAATAAATAAATAAAATCTTTAAAAAAAAAAAAAAAGCATGGAGCACTGGGTGTGATGCATAAAAAATGAATCCTGGAACACTGAAAAAATAAAGTTTAAATTAAAAAAAGATAATTAAGAATTTAATTATTGGATTAAATAATTAGATTCATTAAAAGAAGCATCTGGAAGGCGCTCCAGAATCGTGTTCCAGTTTCCTAGGCATGACCAAGAAAATAAATTTCCAATGATTCCTTGCGTCTGCTTTAGTAGCCAGGTTGCCTTTGTTTGGGGCTTAGAAACCTCACCTGTGGTGTGAATCCAGGTACACCATGAAGGGCTAGCAGAAGTGCATCCCCTCTCTGATCCACCAAAATAAAATCCAAAGGTATTCTGTTACCCACGGGAATTTGAGCTAAGGAATTGCAGCTCGTTGGTTGCGCTCCAGAGTTTGGGCTGTCTTATTTGTTTGTCAGCCAAAGTGAGAGAAAAGGAGGACCTTGGGCTGTCCAGCTCTTATGGATGACTCTCTGTCCTCAGAAGTCTGGTCCACCCTATCGGTATTTGATAGCCCAGAAGGGTTCCATTCCTTCCAACACCATGTGAGACGACATAGTCCACTGCGGGTGTTGGGGTGTTGTACACATGGAATGGTCCAAGTACTCATCACACAGAATAGTCCTGGTTCTGGTTGGCGTTGAAGACTGTGCTTTCCACCTAAGAAACGAATCATGTCAATAAGCAGTCTTGTCTGTCTATATTTGTCAACAATTCCCCTTGAGAGTTTAGAGAAAGTGTAGGAATGTGTTGAATGCCAAGGTCTCCTCTGAGTGGCATGCCTGGGCAGACTTGAGAGGAGAGTTCTTCCCACGGCTTTCTGCTCACAGTAAATACAAGGGTCTTTATCAACAGGCTTCACATTCTTTATGGACAGAGGAGTTTTGATTCTAGTTTATTTCAGGAGCCAAATGTTTTCTCCAAGAGGCCATTTCTGGTTAATCCTGGAGGACTCTTTGAAGATGATCCCGAGATCTAAGCTGGCATTTCCCATTCCGATTTATTTTATCAAAGTTCCCTATTTTAGGTCTGAGTCTTTCACAAAGAGAGAATGGAAGCCTCCTTCTACTTAAGCTCTTGTTCTGCCCTAGAACTTCTGGGAAAGTGTCTTGAAGTCTATTACATTAAATCTCCCAGTAACTCATCTTGACTTTGTTTGCTATTTTGAATCTTTGCTCAATCTACCCAGAAGAGGAAGCCTTCTCAAATACTTTCAGATGGCACATTTCCTATTTTTCTTCCCAAGTCCACTTTTTTGAGTTATGTGTCAGGGGGTTATTTAAATCTTCTGGCCTTTTCCATCCTGCTGCTCCTAAACATGTTTCCTCTTCTCTGAAGGTCAACCATTAAGTGAAGTGATGGGTACAAATATGGTGGTCAAGACGGGTGAGAATAACTAACAGAATCCGGAGTTCAATACAGCCGCTTTCTGTCATTCTGAAATTTGGAATGATTCTAAATCTTTGCGCTCAACTCCTCTGTTACCCAGGGTTTGAATTCAGCCTCTCGGGACCCACCTCCTGGTATAGGGGTTTGGGGGGGGGATAGTGTACGATGTTGATTGTTCTTTTCTACAGAAATGAAGGGAATTTATTTAGGCAGTCACGGGAAGGAATAGAAAGAGCGTAAGTAGGTAGTAATGATAAAGCTGGGTGGAGAGAGTAAAAGAGATGTAAAGAAAGTAGGTTTCAGAAGGTTTGAGTAGGAGTACTTTTTTTTTTTTTTTCTGAGGCCAGAACATACCAATCAAGGAAGCTCTCTCTACTGAATATTTGGTATTTTTGTCTTCTCTTTTTTCTAGAGTCCCTCTGAAATCTCTTATTTTTGACATTAAAGGTTTGCCATACTGCCCATAATTTCAAGTCACCCGGTGAAATTTTTCCATTTATTGATGTACGCACACACATGAAGGGACATAGAGTGAGAGTGTCTATACGAAGCAGGAGTTTTTCCAAGAAGAGGCAGCAACTTTGGTGTAAATGAGACCATGACAAACAGGAGAGGACACACCACAGTTGACCCCAGTTATGCGTAGTGTCTTGAATTCCATGCCCTAAGAGAGCCTAGAAGAAGCCATCTGATCAATAACCTGGAAATCCTCACTCCAGAACATGCCCTGAGGAAAGTGACCTTTCATTACTTAAACTAACAAGAGAGAACAGGGGCTCATGAAGGTTTGTGGGAATCCAAGGCAGAGTTTTAAAATTACCTTTATACCCATTGATCACCACCTAACAGACCTCCCGCCATTAGTCCTCAGAGCTGACCTATGGTGAGAGCTTGTCAGACCTATGCTTCCATTCCTTCCTTAGGAAACACTTCCTCAACATTCAATATATGTGAGGCAATCTGGATCAAAGGAAAATCCCACGAGGCAAGAATTTACATGAAGGAAATTGAAATTAAAGCAAGCAGCAGAATAAACATATTAATGGCAAGGATATTTGCTAAATGGTGCATTTCCAAAACAAAGACCTCATTGCCTTATATAAATTTCTATCTGTTTATAAATCCTGAGAAGATACAATAAGTTCATCAAAGAGAGCTCAAGGAAATATCAGAGCTCCAATCATGTCGAAAAACTCACTTGGCAACAAATCCCAAAGACTGTTGGAGATGGGGGCTCACTGGACCCCTGGAGGACCTCTTGGGTCCAAGGATCCCACAAAATGGGGACATTCATATGTGTCTAGTCGGCTGGATGTATCTAGCCACAATATAGAAATTGTGCTATTGTCAAATAGCATACGTGCCAGAAGTTAAAGATTTTGTATTCATTTAAGAGGTCAAGGGTAAAAGAAGCAAAAGATGTTAGGAGACTATTGTTCTAATTCATGCAAGAGATAATGGTGGCTTGGTCCAGGGGAGAGCAGTAGAGAAATTGAGAAGCGAGTGTCCATGAGTGAGGCAGCTCACACAGTGAACTGGGTCTTGTGAGGGACATCCGCCAATACCATAGTAAGAATTTTCTAAAAGGGGGTCTAGCCACGGAAGGGGGAATGAGAACAGGAAGTATCCAGAGACGAAGGAGTTTGGGAATAAAACAAGGTTTTATCATTCTGGACCAACAGAACCAGAAAGATCTGTGAGGGCACCATCTAGCCCAACTTCCTCTTCTCCTTGATGAAGCCCCTGAGACTCAGAGATGCACCCGGACTTGCCCGCAGCCACTCAGCAAGTTAGTGGCGGAACCAGGACCTAAACCTGCAAGACTGAGCTTCATTGCATGTTCTTCTGGGACCTAGACCAGCTGGAATATTCTGGAGCCACTGAACCATATGAAGGGAAAGGAGAAGGGATGGAATGGCCATTGACTTGGCATTTATTGGCATTATCGTGTGCCAAGCACCACGGGGGCGGGGGGGGTGACTTGTCACATATTTAACCCTTTACTTCTGCTGGCAGACTCTTCATTCCCACTTTCCCCATGAAAAGACTGAGGTTCCAGAAGGTTAACAAATCTACCCAAGAATACGCACCTAGAAATGAGGCAGAGCGTGTTGGTGGGTTGGCATAAGCCGGGATTTTGTGGTCAGGGGATTCAACCTAGAGTGCGAACACAGGTAAAGGACTAGCGTTTTTCATCCACAGTCTTATGTTTATTTAGGAAAACAGTCCTGCTCCCAGAACTGGGCTCCAAGTCAAGACCAGCTGATTCAACCAAGCGCCCCCTACAGGCAGAGCTGGCAGAATAAAATTTCAACTCCTCTCCATGGGTGAGAAAATTCCGTAAAGAATGGGGAATGTAATTCTAAGAGATGGCAACCTACATAGAAGGGCCTGGGTCTTGGGAGCGGGGAAGGCCATTCTATCTTGGGAGAGGTTGACCCAGTATGACCCCCATCACGCTGAATTTCCAATGGCCCCCATTCCTTGACCTCCTCCAACAGCCCACCAAAACTTGGCCTCAAAGATCTTCTGCTTATGCTGCAGAGACTGTGAGGAGCCCCACACCATGGACGACTCCAAGGTCCCCAGCCAAACCCAAGAGCATCAGCCATCGAACTACAGTGGGTACCAGACAGTAACAACCCCCCCCAACCCAGACCTCTCTAGACCTCCTTGTGTTCCTCCCCTTCTGCTGAGATTCCCTCAAATGTCCTTCAGCTTCTGAGTGCTAATTCCAACCTAAAATCAGATGGGGGCTTCCTAACCCAAACCCGTGAACAACAGGCAGGGAGACCCGTGAGGTGGTAAGGACAGTCCCATTAAGAGATGGAGCCATTCAACAGCAGGAGAGAAATTCTCGTGACAAATTTTGCCAGAAATCCATCCGGAGGGTCTTTCAAATACTCCCCCTGGAAATAATCTCACAATAAAAACCCAGAACCTTAAAAATGTCAATCCCTTTTTCCAAGTCAATAACCATGCTGGTGACTGAGCCCCTATTATGTGCAAGGCACGTCTAGGCATGAGGGACCTGGCTGTGATCAGGTAAGTCCCCCCCGCTGTTTCAGAGCAGACACAGGAGAACAGCGATATGATTTGATCCTCACAATAACTCTAAGAAGGGGACGTGATTACCCAAAATGGATGTGTCATTTTGCAGCTCTGAAAACAGGTATAGGAGGGAAGCGATTTGCTGTGGTTATGCATTTAGTAAAGGACGGAGGTATTTGTTACAGGATACAGCTCAATCTTTTGCTCTACTTTTAAGAATTTAGAAGTCTGTATTAAAAAAAAAAAGTCTTCTGTACAACCACATTCACCGTAACAGTATTTATGTAGTGAAAACAACCTAAACACCCCCCCCAAAAAAAGGAATATTGGTTAAATGACTCTTGAATTATCTGCAAAATAGAATATTCTACAACCATTATTTCTTAAAATTTAGTGACATGAGAAAAATGTTTCTGATACATCGTATATGGAAAAAAAGTAGAATGTATACGTGACATGTAGGATATAATGGGTTCTGTAAAAATATGCACAAGAAGGGGCTCCTGGGTGGCTCAGTGGGTTAAGCCTCTGCCTTCAGCTCAGGTCATGATCTCAGGGTCCTGGGATCGAGCCCTGCATCGAGCTCTTTGCTCAGCAGGGAACCTGCTTCCCCCTCTCTCTCTGCCTCCCTCTCTGCTTAATTGTGATCTCTCTCTCTCTCTGTCAAATAAATAAAATCTTTAAAAAAAAATATGCACGAGAAAAGATGGGAACTGTGATCACATCTGAAGGAATGGGTATTTGGGGCATTTCTATTTCTGCTTCATACTCTTCGATATTTTGTAGCTTTTCTGTAATATCCATTACAGATATGTACTCACATTTATAAACAGAGGAAAAGGTAAACTTCATGTTTTGGAAAAATTGTATATTACGTTGAACCCAGCACGTGTGTATGAGAACAAACACTCAGCAGACAGGGGGAGGGAGACCCAGGTGGCCCCCACCCCATCAGAACCACACCTTCACCTCCGTCACCTTTCCTGACCCTCCCCGCCTAACGGTGTGGAATTATCACCATCAGGCTTGCAGAAGGGGGAGCTATCCAGCAAGAGTTCTAAGCATGCTAAGGAAGCCTCCAGCTTGCCTTTGGGACAACCTCTGATCCACCCAGAAAAGAGAGCCTCTTCCACCAGCAACAACGAGTATGAAGGTGAGTCCCGAACAGGGGTCCTAACACAGACCAGGAACCCCCATGGTCCCGATGACTAAATCCCATGATATGTGAGCTAAGCCAAATGGGGTGATAGGAGAGACAGGACCACTCCCACCAGGAAGCTGCGGTCATATTCTGAGACCTGCCTGTGTAATCTCCCGAGCTAGGAATTACATGAGGAGCTGCAGGTCTGGGAGGAAAGGACACATATCCAGGCTTCTCTGCTAAGCTCGTGTCTGCACTGGCCACTAGAGGAGAAGTCCCAGGAAGACAGCTGAGCGTCCCCAAACCCAGCCAGGTGCATGCCAGAAGATGCTTGTGGACTAGAGGGTAGTTCAGCAGGGGACAAAACACCTCAGGGTCATGGAAGAAGGACAGAAGCCCAGTCCAGGAAGAAAAAAAAAGACCACATGGTTGTGCACCAACACTACTTGGGTGACCCGGCTTAGCTTACCAGCACCTTGGGAGGCCGGCCTCTGAGAGCCAAGGACCAGCCCCACGCAGACATCACAGAATTCTCAAAACAACTACACCTCCCTTGCAAACAGTTTCACATAAAGTCCAATTGCAATTAAAGTCCAGAGGGGTTTCTCCTGCTCTTGAATCCAAGGTAGGGCCTTGGAGCCCCACGAGCTCCGCCCCTCCCTCCTTGTGCCTCCCAACCCCCACAGGGCTCCGTGGAACAGTTTAAAAACCCACCTTCCATTGTATAGAGAAGACTCGGGCCCACAGGGAAAGGGACTTTCCAAAAGTCCATCGGGAAGTAAGGTTGGTGTTAGAAGCAGGATGGGCCCGTTTCTCTCCCTTCCCAAGCCACTGTTCTTTGAAAGTCCCCTGGTCTTCATTGAATACACCAATGAACCTCATGGACACGTGTACCTGTCACAAAGGACTTCTGAGTCCCAGCCTGGGGTCCACGTGGCTCACCCAGTATTGCAGAATCTGATCGTGCTCAGGGCTAGAGGTGACCAGGATGGGCCATCCAAGCCCAGTGCAAAGTTTCCACCCAGCATCATAATTTCTTCCTTTCTTCTTTTAGAATGGAATACACGTGTGTGCCCAAGAGGTTTTTACAAGAGAAACCTAAACCGCTACTCTCAGGACCACTGGCCATTCCAGCCATGCCACATAGGGAGACCCTGACCATTCTAGTCCGCAGCTCCCAGGCAGGCCTCCAGGACTGCATGCTGCTGGAGGGGCTCCGGGAGGAAGGGGGCGGTGAGCGGGGGCCATGAAGACAGATTCAGAAACTCCCACAGAGGAGGAGAAGACGTCTGAGCCACCTCTGAGCCACCAGCAAGAATTCCTTCGGCTCCTGAAAAAGCCACTGTGGGGGGAGCTGCCTCCAATTAAAGCCCTTGGTGATATCACGGGACTGTGTCTCCTCCTCCCCCCTCCTCACCAGGGAGTAGCTCTTTCAAATGCCTTACTGTTTTTAAATACATGGTCCCATCTAACTAAGCTAAAACAAAACACTTAAGCCTTATGGATAGATTTTTTTTCATCTTGAAATTATCTTTTTTTTAAGATTTTATTAGAAAGAGAGAGAAAGCAGGAGCAGAGGGGCAGAGAGGGAAGCAGACTCCCCACTGAGCAGAGAGCCCAACAGGGGCTGGATCCGAAGACCCTGGGATCATGACCTGAGCTGAAGACAGACACTTAACTCACTGAGCCACCCAGGCGCCCCCCGCTCCCCCATTTTGAAATCATCTTGAACTTACGGGAAAGTTGCAATAGGGACAAAGAACCCATTTACCTTTTACCCAGATTTCACAGTTGTTTACACCTCCCCCACTTGCTCTAGACTGTCTTTTCCCTCTTCCTGTTAGTTTTTTCTGCACTACGTGAGAGCGAGTGGTGCACATCAGACCCCACCGCCCCCAAATACTACAGTGTGCATTTCCTAAGAACAATGATATTCCCTTACATAACTTCAGGACAGTTCTCGAAAACATGAAATTCAACACTGATATACTATTATCATCAATTGCCCCCCAATGTCATCCAGCTACTTTGAAGCTCAGTACAGGATCAAATCCAGTATCATGCGTCCCATGTCATCATGTCCCCTCCGTGTCTTCTAATCTGGAACAATTCTGTCCTCCACAAGCTCCCCATTTCTGAAGCACACAGACATGATTGTCTTATAAAACATCCCTCAATTTGTGTTTGATATACCAGTTTTGCCTGTGTGGCAGAAAGGCCACAGAAGGGACACTGCATCCTCCCCAGTGCATCCTATCAGAAGACACATGGTGGAGGTAGGTCCTGCCATTGGTAACATTAACTATATCTCTTCTTTAAGGTGGTTTTTGCTGCCAGCCTTTTCCACGGCAAATGACTGTCCTTCCCTTTGGAATGAATGAGTCATTTGGGGAAAGATTCTGTGAATCTCCCATTGCTCATCAAACTTTCACTCACTAGTTTGTCTAGAACCCCCTCTGAGAAGAACGTGCCCAGCTAGCATACTATTCTAGGATAGATAAGAGATCCATGAGGCAGGACCACCGAGCCAATCTGATGGGCATGGTGGAGATCACGGCATTGCAGACAGAGGGAAGGACCACTGGAGAGAGGATCCACAGTCCTCCCCTCCTCCCTGATGTTGTGGTCCAGACAAACCCCTTTGCTCCCAGCATTCCCTGGTTCACTGGCTCTGTGACATCACAGCCTCCTCTCTGCTCGGCCAGCTGCAGGTGAGTCAGCCTCAAAGGTTAGATCTAAGACCAGAAGGGGGTAATTTTTTCTGTACTTAAAGGGACAATGTCTCCATCACTCCTGGACACCTTTGCTATAGGAAGCAGACACTACCCCTAACTTGCCTTGACCCCACGGTTTGTCTCTGAGCCCCAGCCTCCCCACTTGTGCTGAATGAGCCCTAGGGGCTCCTCCAGCTCCAGAAGCCCTCCTGTTGGACTTTGTTGGGTCTTTCTAGGTCTGGCCCAAGTGCTATGAGTCACTGGACACCTGAGGTTCACAGTCCACTGGGCATAACCCAAAGGCCCTTTTCTCTGGCTCCTGTCTCCATCTAGGGGCGGGTAGTGGTAGTGCAAGCAACATCGCACCCACCCTGCCCCAGCCTGCTTCTCTCCTACATCATCCCCCGCCCATTATGAAACACTTACCACGTGCCAGACACTGAGCTAAGCTCGTCACACCTTTACACCACCCAATCCTCACACAACATTCTGCGGTAGGTTTTACCATCCCCATTTTACAGATAGGAAAGCTGAGGTTCAAGGAGGTTAAATTGCTCTAAATGACCCAGCAAGGTGAGGCAAGAATTACATTCCAACTAATCTCAGTAATAAAATGTATGCTCTTAACTGCTACACTGCTCTGCCGAGCTTCAGGGGAGCCTTTCCCCTTAAAAGCCACCTGCTATCAACTCTCCGGGAAGGAGATGGTATTTCTGAACATCTCTCTGCCCCTGGAAGTGCCAAGGTGAGGCCCTGGACCACAGAGCCTCAGGAAACAGACAAAACTACGTTAAAACCCCAGCTGCTCCTCTTGACTGTGAGACCCAACAGGCACTTTCATGGGGCTCCGTTCCACCATCTGAAAAGGTAAATGAGCTCAGAGATGTCGAAGGACCTGCCCTAGAAGCACAGTGAAGGTCAGCGTCTGGGACCCTGTGGCTCTTCCTTCTGCCCTGTTAACTTCCCACCGGGGACAATGAGGTCAGTACAGAATCAGGATGTTTCTATCCATTTCTATGAGCAGGGAGTACAATGTCTGTTAGCGGAAGGGACAGTAGGGATAATGGTATGTCTATCATCCAGCAGTCAGAGAGGGCTTGTGTGTGGACTCCGGTCACACTGAGAGAGCACTCACTCCATGCAAAGCCCTGTGCTTGGTGCTGGGATGCAAAGGTGCATTGGACGCATCCCTGCCCCTCCCCCCCGAGAGCGAGAATCTCTCGCTCACGTTCACTGCCATGTCCTTCACCTAGTGCCTGGCACCAGTAGTCCTCAACAAATACATGCAGGACAAGTTTTAGCATCACAGACTGGAGTCTAGACTCTCACAACTAAGCAGCTAGTGAAAATCGTGTCCAGTCAACAAATATTAAACATCTGCTAAGCGCTGAGGTAGGATCACAATGCCTTGATGAATGACTGAATGTGGAAGGAAGGGGAGGCAGAGGCCAGTGTGGGGGGGGGGTCCCCTTCTCTGACTCCACACAAAGTGAATAGTGGGACCTGATCCCCAAACGGGGGACATGGGAGGGAAAGAAAGACTTTATTTAGGGGAAATAGGGGAATAAGTAGGGAGAAATAAATAGGGGAGATAGGCCTAAATAGGGGGAGAAGGCCTCACGAGAAAAGGTGACCTCTACTCCAGGCCTTGGAGGAGGGGAGGGATGACCTTCCATGGATCTCCAGGGAAGGTCATCCCAGGCCAAAGGAGCAGCTGGGACAGAAGGAAGGGGAGGGTGGGAGGAGACAGCAGGGGAGGGGTGGGTGAAGGTAGCGCTGAGATTATAGATTTTTTTCAGGGGAGGATCAGAGAAGGACTTCAACTTTGATTCTATGATCTGCCACGGGGAGACTTCGAGCAGAGGTGAGACATGACATGACTTACATCCTAAGAGAATACTGCCATGCTGACACTAATGAAGACCAAGGCGGAAGAAGCGGGGACACCCGTCAGGAGGCCATTGCAATGACCCAGGTGAGACAGGGTAGTGGCCGGAAGAGGTGAGAAGTCAGTGCCCAAGGGGGAGGCCCTGGAATGAACCCAACGTGCAGGGAGAGGATACAGCCACCGTGATGGAAATTCCCCGGAGTGGGTCTTTGGCTACAGGGAAAGGGAGATGAGAACAGGAGAGGACCAGGGGACTAGAAGAGAGAAAGAAGTTTGGGAATAAGACAAAGATGTGCAACTTTGGGTCATCAGAGCTTGGAGGTATCCTTGGAGAAATGGTGCAGCCCAACCACTGCTTGTTAGATGGGTGCCTAGGCCCAGAGATAGACATGGATAAGCCCAAAGCCACATAGCAAATTAGTGGCAGAGCCAGGACTTGAACCAGCGAGGTTGAGCTGTGTTATCAGCTGATCTGCTGATTCAACAAGGCACCCGTACAAGACAAGACTGGCAGGGTCAAGGCTCCAACTCCTTTCTATGGGTAAGACAACCATGGACAAGAGAGGAAGACCTGGTCAGACATAGGTGGGCCTGGACATAGCAGCCCCAGGGAGCTACAGGAGGTTTGGGAGGGGAAGGGGCTTGATACCTTGGGAGAGGCTGGCCCTGTATGACCCAGTGCTTAAATAACAATGGGCTTCTGGGATTGGGGCTACAGAGTCAGACGCCCCAATGCCCTTTCCTCTTCCCACAGCCCATCAAGACATGGCGTCAAAGATCTTCTGCTGTTGCTGCCAGACCAGCGAGGAGTCCTCTACTACTATTGTCTCACATAGTACAAGAATATCCCAGCAGCCTCAGCCACGGACCTTCAGTAGGTCCTGGGAGGGGACGTGTGGTAGCAGGCGAGAACACCGGACTTCCCTCACCGGGCTTCGGTCTCCCCAGCCACCCCCTGCTGGGACACATCAGATTTCTTTCAGTCTTTGAGGGGTGTGGGACTTGTTACCCAAGCCCGTAGCAGTGTAGCCTAATGATTATTTATTAGATATGAGATATTACTTAAGCCCACTGGTGTTGGTCCTACACACTAGTTAAATTCTGCCTCAGCCCCTAGCTGAACTTGAGCATGTCTCTGACCCTCTCTCTCTGACCTTCAGCACTCTTCTTTACAAACTGGGGAGAATACGAGTACATTTCCTACCTTTCAGGCTGTTGAGAGGACGAGATGAGCCAACCTACAGACATGCCTAGAATATGGCCCCATAGGGAGAAGGCACTCCACAGACACCGACTGGCTATGTTCTGGGCAGGTCCAGCGAGGCTCTGCGGATGTAACAAGTAACCACAAAATCTCTCTCGCTCAACCCAACTTGGGGTGTTTTTAGCTCCAGCAAGCAGAACTTCTTTGTTTTTTCTTTTTTAAAGCCATCCATAACATGAGCAGTCCCCACGTGGGATGTGACCCAGACTGTTCATCTACCTGTAACCCAAAGCCTTTACCGAGGATCAACCTTTTCCTTCCCCCTTTCAGATCTGAACACGAATCCTCACAAGAATGGTCTCCAAAAGAGATACGTACAGCACCCCACCAACAAGTGGATGCTGAAAGCGTGCAATCTCAGGAGACCCTGAGGTTTCTAGAAGGCGGCCCCCATGCTGTGCAGCTGCCTGAGCGGCTCCTCCGGGAGGAAGAGGGCGGTGAGCAGGAGCTATGAAGATGGATTCGGAAACTCCCCTGGAGGAGAAGACATCTGAGCCACCCCTGGCCACCACCGAGAGTCACTGCAGCCCCTGCATGAGGAGCTGCGTCCAATTAAAGTCTCTCATTGCATCGAAGGACTGTGTCCCTCCTCCTTTCCCTTCCCCCAGCCCTGCTTCCAAGATTCCTTTGAATGTGGAGCAATTAGAACCAGGTAGCTCTTGTAAAAGAAATGTGGTCTAATCATTCTCAAACGTTCTCCGTCACTCCTAACCAACCTGGCAAGGAAGTGCTTAGGAGAGGCCAGGGAGAGCTAACAGGTGGCTCTAAATGGACACTGTAATACATTTTGAGAGCTTGAGGGCACCACTGTCATCTGCTATGTGACTCCACTTGGTGCTCAGGGCTGTAGTGAACAGTGGGGCAGGTTGTGCACAACTCTGTGACCGACCAGCAGCCCCAGAGTGATGCATCGCTGGTGCAGAGCGACCGAGATGTTTGTGGAAACGCAGAGCACGCAAACACTAGTCACATGTCAGCAACCCCACGTGGCTCCGACTTCAGCCAGCGAACCGGCACAGAAGCATATCACCTCAACCTAACAGGACAATCGGGGGGAGCAAAAGAATGGGCAGCATGTGACAACCAAACTTGGGGTTTGGGGGAAGGTTTCCTGGAAGAGATGGCTGCTTGAGTTTTCTGAGCATTGAAAGGGAATTCACCAAGCAAACAGGATGGGGGATGGTATTCCAGAAGGAGGGAACAAAATCAACGAAGTTGGAGAACAGAGGCAGAACATGGTAGGGTGTGAGGGTAGCCACCTTCCATGTTTGGAATGACCTGAGTAAAAGCCTGAGCCAGGGTGGGGTGGGAGGGAAGCAGGGCAGGGGATCATTAAAAGCTCCCTGGGAAGGAGGTCGGACCCTCTCCTGAACATGATGGGGGCACCACAGATGAACAAAATGACATAGCCCTAGTTCTTATTTTTGTAATATGGACACGGTGAGTTGTTAAGAAGAGAGCTTCTCTGACTAGCTCTCCCTGGGCCGGTCCCCACCTCAGAAAGGACAGAAAGAAAATAATGTCTTATGCCCTAGCACTGCGGACAAAAACGCATGCCTACAATGGAAAGCCCAACCTGGCTGCAATTTAAAGGATAGAGATCTGAAGGAGCATGTAAAGTCTGCTTTAGTGACTGCCATGTCACTGCTTCTTCCAAGTGCTTTATAAATATCCACTCCCCAAGCATGATAAACCAACAAGGTTAGTACGAATAGGGCGCTGGTTTTACAGACTAGGAAACCGAGACACGAAGAGCTTACAGAAGTCTCTGAAGGTTACACTAAAAGCAGTGGCACAGATGAACCTTGAACCCAGGAAGCCTGATTCTGGAGTTGACCCTCTGAACCAGTTATGCTGCCCTTCACAGTGACGGGGGAGTGACATCCAGGCATTGCTCTTGGCTCCCAAATGGACTATTGACATTATCTGCTCTTTGAATAGGGAGCTGGGCCCTGGAGATCTTTTTCCTTCAGCAACTGGTGCAATGTTAATCTTTGTCAGTAGGAGGCGCTGGAGACACTGGAGGAAGAAGGGCTTTCCCTCCTGGTTCTGGTGCTCATCTTAGCCCGCTCCTGCAGCCCACACTGTGCCTCCAGTCATGTGGTTTTGGTCGTGCGTGTGGCTTCCCGAGCACCCAGTTCCTGCTGTGCAACAGCCTCCAACATCAGGTTCCTGCAGTGAAGACAACTTTCCAGCACCCAGATCCTGCATGGTGGTAAGTAGTGCTTAGCAGGTCAACACCTTCTCCTAGTGCCCACCAACAAACTGGGAAGTCCCTCCTCTCTGTGATAGCTTTCCCTGGCTCCTTAAAGTGTAGATTTCTAGAACATTCTATCAACTCAGTAACTCAGAGATTTCTCTGCACCCAGGAAGCCACAGCTATGTCCTTCCCAACAAGGTCCAGATATCAGCTGGGGACGGGGTGTGGAAGGCTCTCCCTTCAGGGTTGTTTCCACCCAAGGCGGTGGCTGGGGCGGGGGGGGCTAGCTGTTCCTCCCACATGCTCTTCTATATTCTTTGGCGTCTCTTGACTTCTTACCTACCCATCCATTATTCGACTTCCCTCTTACACTTAAACATTCTTTCTACCGAACTTCCCATATTCAAATGACCATGTAGTTTTTGCCTTCTGATTGGACCCCAACTGCCACAAACACCTCAGGAGAGGAGGCCAGGGCAGTCAGCCAGTGACATGGCCTGAACTAGGCCAGCAGCCCTGGGATGGAGAGGAGAGTCCTGAGTTACAGTCAATTTCTCAGGCAAAGCTGGCCAGTTCCTAACTCAGAACCACACAGAGAAGAAGATTCTGGGAAAGGAGGTTCTGGACTTCTTCTGCCACCCAGAGAACTGAGATGGGAGGTGGGCTTGAGGCCAAGTTGACAGCACACGGAAGATCATTTCATCCTGCCCTAGGTCAAGATGTAAGAGCCTATGGGATGTCTAGGGGGCCACCACCGGAAGGAGGCTGGAAACACATAGCCAGAAAGGATAAAAAAACAATGGCGGAAGGAAGCAGGAGGGCTTGCGAACTGTGTGCGTAATCAGTTCACTAGGCTCGAGCTCCTGTTCCACTAGGGGAAGACTCCCCAGGAGCGTCAGTCAGGTGGAAAGTACGCTCCCCTGGGGCCTCTTTATCCCTGGTCCTCTTCTGCTGCCAGTTGTCGCACTGCACACCCAGGACCCACCCTCTGAACCAGATTCTTATCCTATCCGTTCCTCCCCACCTGCCTGCCATGCCAAGGGCTCACCCTGCTTCCCCAGGGAGCCACCAAAGCACTTCCTGCTTTGATCATTTAGAAGGTCTCCCCAGAGGGATGAGAAGGGGCTCACATCTTAGGGGCTTATCAGAGGGTTCATGGCCTCAGGGTGATCTCTTTCTTTGAAGGATTTTCAAATAATAACAGTAAAAATAATAACAGACCCCACAGCTGGATTTGACCTCTGACTGTGGCAGACTAGCTTGTATCAGACCAACCCTCCTGCTGAGAGCAGCTTAAAAAGCTGTAGTTTGGCGGTTTGTTTGTTGTATTTTTTTTAGTTTTCTTACATCTGTTTGAATGCATCAGAGAGCTCCCAGTGCAGTGAGGAGTTGGACCAACGTCCTGGAGAGAAAGGAAGTACAGAGGGATGAAATACAAACTGAGTGTCCTGACCTCCTCGAGACCTGCCAATTCCTAAGCAGAGCCTAAGAGGCCAAAAAGCTGGGTGAACCTTCAGCAGACTCACAGATTGGGGTAACCAAAATTGGAGGTTGAGGGCTCACCCTGCAGGAGGAATTCACTCTAAAGGAGAAGTCCTGGTTATAAAAGTTTAAAGAACAAACAAACAAGGAAGAAAACAGGTTTTCAGTTAAAATCCCTGAAGGGGAAGTCAGGGCTATCCAGAAATAGACCAGGCCTTACTAAGACTGAAACCCGGAGTCAAATCTATCCCAGCCCTACTTTTCTCAAAAGCAAAAGTAAATCCACTCTAAAAGAATACCCAAAGTCTTGTGTATCTCTTCAAATTGTTCAGTTTTTAAAAAGAGTCTAGCGTTCAACCAAAAGATACCAAGAACATCAGAAGATCAGAAAAGACCGGGGCACCTGGGTGGCTCAGTGGGTTAAGCTTCTGCCTTGGGCTCAGGTCATGATCTCAGGGTCCTGGGATCAAGCCCTGCATCAGTCTCTCTGCTCAGCGGGGAGCCTGCTTCCCCCTCTCTCTATCTCTGTCTTCCTCTCTGCCTACTTGTGATCTCTGTCAAATAAATAAATAAAATCTTAAAAAAAAAAAAGAAAAGAAAAGACCAACTAACTGAAAAGCAAATGAAACACCTTTCATCGAAGAACCAGAAACTGGAGTCAGCAAACATCCACTTTAGCATATTGAAGAAAGGGGCACCTGAGTGGCTCAGTCGGTTAAGCATCTGCCTTTGGCTTAGATCATGATCCCAGGGTCCTAAGATCGAGCCCCGCATTGGGCTCTCTGCTCAGTGGGGATCCTGCTCTTCCCTTCCAACTCCCCCATGCTTGCATTCCCTCTCTCCCTCTCTCTCTCATAAATAAATAAAATCTTTTAAAAAAGTAACTAACTAAATAAATAACATACTGAAGAAAATAGGTGACAAGATGGGTAATTTCCTCCGAACACTGTAACCTGTATTAAAAAGTCAATTAAATATTTTAGGACTGGATCCCAGGCAAGCTGAAATGAATTCAACTGAAAGGCTTAACAACGGATGGTAACACAAAGGAGGGCGGGAGGAATGAGGTAGAGAGTACCAGTAGAAAACATTCAGACTGAAAAAAAAAAGAAAAAAGAAAAAAAGCCAATGTTCAGGCTAAATCACAAAGAACCAAAAGCATGGGAAACGCCAAGAGCCATTGAGCTTTAGAGAAAAGGGGTCGGACACATGGCAGGAGAGATGAGAGAGAAGGAGGCCGAAGCTACAACAGAAGAAGCCAGGTCAGGGATTCCAGATGCCTGGGGAGCCCCAGCAGGAGAGAGAGAAAGGAAGCTACACCTGAGTGCAGGCACCACCCCTGTCCAGGCCCCCAGCAGACAGCAGGTCTGAACCGCATGGACAGAGAGCTGAGTTTGCAAATGCAAACAAGGAAAGCCAGGGACATCTTCCAAAGCTGGTGTGGTTGTGGGGCTTTTTTGACATCTTCCAAAGTTTTAAAGAAAATAGCGTAGTGCCCTAGAATTCTGGAGGCACCAAGATTATGTTTCAAAAATCAAGACAAAACAGAGGCTTTCTGGCAAACAGAAACTCCACCTGTCACCCGAGGATCTGTTCTGGAAGGAAAATGCCAAAGGTAGTTCTAAATATATGCAGTGCTCTCCTGGACTAAAGAAAAATTCCAAAAGTAGCTCCAGGAAAAGGAGAAGAGTCATGGATACATGTGTGGAAATGCAGAAAGAAACAAAGTAAGAAAAAGGTAACAGATAAAGAGTAATGAAAAGTAAACACAGGGATAAATCTAAATGAGTATTGGCTATGAGCTACATAATAATGTCTGTGGTGGTGTCAGACAGAGAACCAAGGGGTGCCTGGGTGGCTCAGTCCGGTAAGCATCTGCCTTCAGTTCAGGTCATGATCCTGGGGTCCCGGGATTGAGCCCCACATTGGCTTTCCCCCTCCTCTGCTTCTCCACCTCCCACCCTCTTGTGCTCGCTCTCTCTTGCTCTCTTTCTCAAATAAATAAAATTTTTTTTAAGAAAGAAATACCTTTTTTATTTTTTTAAGATTTTATTTATTTATTTGACAGACAGAGATCACAAGCAGGCAGAGAGAGAAGGGGAAGCAGGCTCCCTGCTGAGCAGAGAGCCCGATGCGGGGCTCGATCCCAGGTCTCTGGGATCATGACCTGAGCTGGAGGCAGAGGCTTTAACCCACCGAGCCACCCAGACGCCCCTCAAATAAATAAATAAAATCTTAAAAAAAAAAAAAAGGCAGAGAATTGATTCTTTTTAATCCCACATGTCCACAGGAGGGGCACCTTAACTACAAAAACACAGATAAACTGAAAGTAAAAGATGCACAAATATATACTGTGTAATCTCTAATCCAAAGAAAGCTAATGTGTCAGACAGAGTAGATTTTAAGGCAATAATCTAATAAAGATAAGGAGGGACACTGTATAAAGACAAAAGGGACAACCCACTGGGAAGTTCTAACAACCCTACATTTGTCTGCACGTGACAACAGAGCGAAACTTGTCGGAAGTGAACTAAGAGATATGTTCACCTAAAAACATATACATAATTGTTCACAGCAGCATTATTCACAGAAGCCAAAAAGTAGCAACAACCCAGCTGAAGAAGGATAAACAAAATGGGATATAGCCATGTAATGGAATATTATTCAGGAATAATAAGGAATTAATCGTTAACCATAAGGGATAATGACACACGCTATAACATGGAGGGATCTTGAAAATATCGTTACTGCTTAAAAAAAGGCTGACACAAAAGGATATAAGGGTGTGATTTCATTTATAGGAAATGTCCAGAAGGGGAAAATCCAGAGACAGAAAGCAGATCAGTGGTTGTCAGGGCTGGGGAGAAGGGATACAGGGAGTGCCTACTAATGGGTATGGGCTTTGCGGGGGGAGGGGCAAGGAAGGTGATGAAAATGTTCTAGAATTAGATAGTTGTGATGGTCAGGCAATCCTGTGAATATACTGAAAACCACTGAACTGCATACTTTAAAATGGTGAGTGCTGGAGGGCGCCTGGGTGGCTCAGTTAAGTGTCAGACTCTTGGTTTGGGCTCAGCTGGTTCTCAGCGTGATGACATCAAGCCCTGCACTGGGCTGCTCCTCAGCATGGAGTCTGCTCAGGATTCTTTTCCTCTGCCCCTCCCCTCACTCATGTGTGTGCTCGTTCTCTCTCTCTCTCTCTCCTGGAATAAATAAATAGATATTTAAAAGAGTGATTTTTAGGGGCGCCTGGGTGGTTCAGTGACCTGGCCTTCAGCTCAGGTCATGATCTCAGGGTCCTGGGATCGAGCCCCACATCGGGCTCTCTGCTCAGCAAGGAGCCTGCTTCCCACCTTTCTCTCTGCCTGCCTCTCTGCCTGCTCGTGATCTCTGTCAAGTAAATAAATAAAATCTTTTTTTAAAAAGTGATTTTTATGCTATGGGAATTAATCTCCATTTTTTTAAAAACAATGTAATAAAAACAATGTGTCAGAAGTAAAAGGCAAAGCAGACAATGTACCATTATACTTGGAGATTTCCCTCCCCCAGTCACCGATAGAACGAGCACACTGAAATGGATAAGGACGCAGAGCTGACCAACACAGGTCTGAGCCTGCTCTGGCAGCCATAGGGAGCAAAGAGCACGCAGCAGCTGCAGGGAAACGCGATCGCTGACGGAGCCCTGACTTGCAATCACACTACGGACCAGACCTTGTACTTCCCAAGCAACACCTGGGTTAATCCCTCTGTTCTCACACCCTCCCTTACCGATGAGGAGATGAAGGAACAGGAGGATTAGAGACGGTGAGCAGGTGGCCCGAAGTCATCAGCTTGCTGCTACGCTGTCTCCCGCGACTGAATTTCAGAGAAACTGGACTAGAAGCTTTATTCACGTGAACACGCCCCACGGTGCTGGAGTAACTGAGGTCTGATGCAGACCAAATAAACATTAACTGTTAATGACCTACTACATCAATAAATATACAGCCTGGGCACCTGTGGTACACAAGACACAGTGAGAGATTAAAAATATATACATATGTATACAGATAGCAACAATTTATTGTGCTCTTACTCGGGCTTGCAACTCAAAGTTGCGAGTACTTTAATCTTCACAATACCTGCCTCGGAGGTACACTTATCCTCATTCCACGCGCGAGGAATGACACCCAAGGCTGGGAAGGACGCTGCTCCAAGCGGCAGAAGCTGGATCTGAGTCCGTCTAGAATCCAAGCTCTGAGCCACTCCCTCCACTCCCCCAGTGAGACACTGCACCGCTCGCACTGCCTCCTCGCCTGTCCTCGGCACACAGCCTTAAAACGGAACTCACGTCCGTTTATGGATTCCGATGCTCACACAACCCTGGGAGGCAGGCAAGCCAGAGATCACAGGATTTTCTGAAAGAGGAAACCAAGGGGCAGATGCAAAGGAAGTATGTGGGGACACACCTGAATTCTCCGCCCACCAGGTGAGACCACAAGACACTCTGCAGAGGAAAAGGCAGGAAAGAACCCCTCCAGGCGGGTCTGTAAGTCAGCCTTGAACTGGAAGAACAGCTGTTCTGTTCTTACTTCTTCTTACTTACTTACTTCTTCTTACTTCTTACTGTTCTTACTTCTTACTTACACATTTTACTCTCTTAGGAGATTTGCCAGGGTTTTTATGGGAGGACAATAAACACAGGCTTCAACAGATCCCATTCCCAGTCCGCATCTCCTCTGTGGCAGGTGAGAAGGACCTCAATTGCCTGAGCACAGCTGCCCTCAGAGAAATGTGTATAATGGCCACCCTCCCAGGGTGGGTCTACGTCCATGATTTCTCTTCTCTGGCTCAGAGAAAGCAAACGGTCAGACTGGTCTCTTACACAGCAAGGCACCCACACGATTCATGTTCACCAGATCCACTTATAAAGGAGTCAATGGGCCCTTGGTCAGTGACGTAGCCAATGGTCATGCTTCTAGGAAGCAGCCTATCCGGGATGAGAATCCAGGTCTCCTGCTCGCTAAGCCCATGTTCTGTCCAAAGGCCCATCAGGTCTGGGCCACCTCAGTCATGCAAAGCTAGAGGACCTTCTACATGTAGATTAAAACATAACAGGCAAGGGCTAGACTGCAACAGAAGAAGTCAGAACTTTGGCTTTGGAAGGGTAATTAAGGATCATCCAACCTGTCCACTGTCTACCCATTTTTATAGAGATGGGTGAATTGAGGACAGCTAGAAATGTCAGTCAGAACCAGAACCTAGGTCAGTGCCAACCTCTTCATTCAATCAAATAGAGAGAACAATCTGCAAATGTTACTATGGAGATGACAAAGCACTCAATCCATGGGATCTTTTTCTTCCTTAGCAGGTCCGGACCATGCAAAAAAGCTATAAGGTGAGATCTTTGTCCTTCAGGAGCTTACTCTAGCTCGAAAAATACACATGCACATAGGAAAACAGAATAACCTAAAATCTCAACAAAGGCAGCAGCTACATTAAGAATTTAAAGGAGGCAGAGAAGCAGGGCATGCTCTATGTTGAAAGGCTTCCTGAAGGAGGGGTAAGTAACACTGGGCTTTGAAGCATGCATAGGCGTTCAAAAGACGCAACAGAATACAGGTATGTTAGTCCAGGAAAGAGTTTCAACTTAGCAATAAGTTTTGTGGGAGATGAAGCCAAAGCTACAGTTGAGGGCTGGGTCCTGGAGGCGGGGGAGCTTTTCCATGCCAGGGCAGGTCTTTGGATTTGGGCCTATGGACTAGTTGGTCTTCAAACTTACTCAGGAGCAGAGAACCTGGAAGCCCCCAAGCTCTTCATGGAATACCAAAAGTGACAGATCTGTGCTTCACTCTAGGACTGTGTTAGTGTCAGAAAACAGAGGACTGTGGCTCTAGGCCTGAAGGACAAACCCACAACCACAAGCATGCATGCCTTTAAACAAAACACACCCTCAAGTCAGACAGAATCGATCTTTTCCAAAGAGTTCCATCATCAGTCACATGCTTCTGGCTTCTTTCCTCTGTCCCCTGGACATCTGTAGCAAACAACACGGGACCATTGTTTTTCATAGAATACAGGGCAGGAGAAACTTGAAAGTGGAGAATATTCTGAGAACTGACTTCTTTCCTTCAGATTAGGAATCGTAGAGGGCCAAGGCAATGCTACCGAGAGCAGAGTCCTCTCCAAGGCTCAATTTCCCCATCTGACATGAAGTAGCTGAGGATGGGAGCATCATCGGAGACCGAGCTTTGGATGCATAGTTAACCCAGTGGGGACCCTCTTCACATTTCCTGGGCTCTCCAAACAATGAAAGGCCTGGGAGTGTGGCCTTCCGTCTACAGCACTAAGAGTACCAGCTTGGCAACCAGCAGCTTCTGGAAAGGCCATGGGTCAGCCTGGGATGTCAACAGGCCTTTCTGTGCAGAGTCCTGGAGCGAGCATGACACCCCTGCTGCTGACATGAGTGACACTCTTCAGAGTGCTTCTAGATGCTTCTCTCCTCACCTGGAGCTCGCCATCAGCCAGCTGGGGCTCCAAGCCTTCCGACGTCTCACCTTCGGTCTCACAGGAAGCCGGGTGCCTTCCTCCTTAGGTCACCTGGCCAGGAAAGGGCAGCACCCAGGGCCCAGGATATGGGCTTCTATGAGCTGGCAGGGGCAGGGAATCCTCGCAGAGTCTGTGTGTCGTGTCCCCACTGCCTGGGGGAGTTGCGAGGTCACCAGGAGCCGGATGTAGTAGCCACCAAAAACCGCCAGCAGCTGCTGGGCCATCTCCTGGAAGAGGCAGGGGAGCAGAGTGAGGGCCGCTGAGAAGCATCTAATGCACAAGGAGAAAGCCAAGTGGTCCTCACCGCCCCGGAGCAGCAGTGATGCTCACTGGGAAGAACCCTGTCAGGTCCTCACCTGCAGCTCTTAGGAGACGCCTGAAATGGTCTGGACCCCCAGCTCCACTACTCACCCCATGGGGTGCCTGCAGCCTCAGCTTCCTCACCTCTGAAATGGGTGAGCTCACTGCTCAGAGGCAGTAAGAATAGCCACAAAAAAGCTATGGAGCCTCAAAGCACTAAAGAAGTGACCGTTGGGGGCGCCTGGCTGGCTCAGTGGGTTAAAGCCTCTGCCTTAGGATCAGGTCATGATCCCAGGGTCCTGGGATCGAGCCCCGCATCGGGCTCTTTGCTCAGCAGGGAACCTGCTTCTCTTCCTCTCTCTCTCTCTCTGCCTGCCTCTGCCTACTTGTGATCTCTGTCTGTCAAATAAATAAATAAAATCTTTAAAATTAAAAAAAAAAGAAGAAGTGACTGCTGATTTATACCAACCAATCACACACACACGTGCACTGTTCCCAGCTTCAGATGACCGCGGGGCTACGAAGTGCACGAGGTCAAAGTGATGCATTTGAAGAAAATCATTAGCAAATGGGGGTGGGGAGAGGGACTCATCCTGACGATGGGAGGTCCTTCAATTCCTCCCAGGCACCTGCTGGGTTTCTTGGGACAAGCACTCCCACTGTGCTTAGAGTTTGCTTTTAAAAAGCAGAGATTTATCACAAGAAAGACAAATATTGTATCTATGAGTCTACTTATATGAAACAGGTAGTCGTCCATTCAGAGAGACAGAAGGTAGAATGTGCTTTCCAGGGGCTGGGGGAAGAGAAATGGGGGAGTCCATGTTTCCTGGGTATGCAGTTTCAGTCTGGGGAGATGAAAAGATTCCAGAGATGTTTGATGGGAATGCTCACACAACAAGGCAAATGTATGCAAATATATGCAAATGTACTCTGAATTGTACATTTAGGAACGGTTACGGTGGCAAATTTTCTATTATGTATATTTTACTGTGATAAAAAAAAAAGTAAAAAGAAAAAAAATTTTAATTGGATTTAACGCATGCTCTTATTAACACATTTGATCTCTAAAGTTCTATTTGTTGGACTGGCAGCTGGGACCCCACAGGAAATGCTCCGGTCCTGTCGGCCGGGCACTGAGCGTGTTTCACAATCCCTGAGTCCAGTGTGAAAGTAATAAAGTAAGGTGTGGGTCACAACAGGCTGTTCATGTCAAGGGAGTCAGAATTTCCGAATCAAAGTGGCCATTTCTGCCTGGTACCTTCTAACAGACCCTGACAAGTCATCTCCCCTTGCTGAGCCCTTTTCTTCAACAGTAGAAGAGAGAAAATCACACCATCTAGCTGGTCTAGCTGGAGGAAGGATTAAAGGAACTAATCGATAGAAATCCTCCCACCTCCTGCCTCGTGTTCAATGTCGCCAATATCACCATCATTATCACTATTCTAGAAAGCAGAAACTCCACCTCCTTCTGTAGGGTTGCTGGTTCCTTTAAGTCATCCCTGGTGTTAGAAAAATACTAAAAACCCCAAGGAGTCTACCACTCCCTAACTCAGACAGGTCTCCTGGCCAATCTTGTCTAAAATCAAGAGCATAAGAGGCAAAGAACTGTGGCAAGAAAATGGTACTTAGAATTCGCAAGGCTGGCTTCTGTTTGGGGCTTGGCTACCTTCTCCCTTGCTCTCTGACCTTGGGCAGGTCAGCCGACCTCTTGGAATCTTATTTCACCCAACCAGGAAGAAAGAAAAATAATCCATATCCGGGAGGGTACGTTGAAGGATTTTATGCATGATAAGAAAGAAATCTGTTAGGATGTAAGAGGTGATGATAACTACTTTTCTTTCACAGGGGCTGATTTATTATTGAAATATGACGGTCTGTCTGGCCCATGCTGAGACTCGGGCACTGATTATATTTTCCTTACCTAAGTTATAAGGGGAAGCTACTTTAAAAACATGTGCACACACACTTGATATTCATGACAGGATATCGTACTATCATTGCTTTGAATAAATTTGAAAAAATAATTTAAAAAACCCATCAGATTTAACAGGCTATGTCATATAAACCCAGGCATGCCACAGCAAAGTATATGACCTTATCAATCTTTTCTGTTCTTTAAAAAAAGTCGGGGGGGGTGCACCTGGGTGGTACCTGCCTTTGGCTCAGGTCATGATCCCAGGGTCCTGGGATCAAGTCCCACACTCCTGCTCTGCAGGAGTCTGCTTGTTGCTTTCCCTCTGACCCTCCCCACCACTCATGTGCTCGATCTCTCTCTCCCAAATAAATAAATAAAATCTTTTAAAAAATAAATTAAGTAAATAAAATGAAAGTTAAAGTCAGTGGGATTCAAGTGAAGAGATTAATATATTTATCACTTTCTCTTTTGAGGAGTCCCATTTGCTGGACGCCCTAGGGGCCCACCAAGGCAAAAGGGAAAGTCTGGGCTGGTTTGGGCCTTTAGTCCAAATCTATTGCCTGAAAAGGAAATGCAAGTGCATCCCTCCATCACAGAATGCCTGAGGGTACCCCTTGGTGTATGTTTCCCAGATAGTGTGTCTGTCCTCATGGAGGACATAAGCTAAAAAAAAAAAAAAAAATCAGATATCTGGTCTACCAACACTTGGTCATACCCAACAGAGTTGGGTGGCAGGACCTGACAGAACTCTGGGGCTGGGGGCACTGGAATTCAACAGAAATGCATATAAAATTTATATACCCGACTGCAATTTAAGTAGGTAGATGGATAGATGACAGACTGATTGAAAGACAGATTTTAAAAATGACCCAAATATTCATGAACACATTTATGGCTCGGTAGGCTATGACCCATCAACATGCAACTAGATATCCCATGGAACTACCAAAAAGAATATCCAAGGTATTTAGAAATGCGGGAAAAAGACAAAGAAGTAGAAAGTGATTCCTATAAACTATTTTTAAAGTGCTAGAGTAAGGGGGAAAAAAAAATACTGATAACTAGTAGGCTAGAAGATTTGTATGGCCCCTACCAACTCAGCGAAGTCATGTTCCCTGAGATTTACAATTTGAGGCCCCATACGGACTCCACACAGATACCCTGGGAGGGAAGGTGGCCTGAGCATCCCAGGTGGCCCCTACCTCCGGCTCAGCCTCAGGAACAAGCTGGCGAAGCTCAGTCTGCATGAGGGGCCGCTCCTCGGGATGAGGGCCGCCGGGCAGGAGAGGCGCTTCCTCCAGCAGGTTCTCAGGCCCCTCCCCTGTCTCAGGGCTCACCCCAGTTTCCATGACAACACACAGCTGGCTCAATCTGCTTCTCAGCAAGGACTGCAAAAGAGAGAGGGGATGTGGATGGTGTCCCAACGGGTGGTGTGTCGGAGGCTGAGTCGCTCCCTGTGCTGCAGACCCACAGAGGACAGATGGAGCCATGTACAGACTCAGGTGCTGACCTCAGGACAATCTGGAGCTGAGCCACATTCAAGAGGTCAGATAACCACCTACAAGATTCTCTACAGTCTCTACGAGCTTCCAAAACACTCTCCCTTCCATGCTCTCATTTGCTCTTCAAAGCAGCCTGGGTCATGGGTCCCTGCCAATGAGCAAAGCACAGCTCAAACGCCTTGCCCAAAACCATATAGGGATGAATGGGCTGGGATCAGGCTAAACCACAATCCTGACCTCAAGACTCAGGACAGCCCTTGCAGGGCCCAGGGAAAGGCTGATCCCAGGGAAGGAGCCCAGGACTCGGAGACAGGAGGGCTGTGCTCCAATCCTGAAGTCACCAACCGGCCCTGTGGCTGCCTTTGGTGGGGGCTGCAGGACTTGTCAGAGCTTCAGTGTCCTTGTGTGTGGGATCAGAGCAAGAGCACCGTGATCATAAATGGTAGAAGGCATTTCAAATACGGGAAAGTCATCTAAATACCTGGTATTTCCTTCTGCCAGAATCTTTATTATTTGTTATCTTTATATTAATTATTAATATAATTATGTTGTGAATAAATATATGCACACACTAGGAAATGTGGAAAATTCAATTAGTTGAAAAGGAGGCTAACTGAAATCTAGTTAAGAAGTAACAATTCCCGAGGCAGAAACGACCACTGATTCCATGTAGGCATTCTTCCTTCCAAGTAACGTTTCCTTAGACATTCATCTAACCTTAGGGAAATACAATCTGCACAATTTGGCCTCCAGGATTATTTTTGTTTTTAACTTACGGTATCTTACCTCCTGGCTTATCTTCATCTCTTGAATGTGGTCACACAAAAACTGCACACAGTCCTCCAGGTCGAAGTAGACAAACCAGAGCTGGGGAGAGAAGCCACAACAGCGGAGGCTCTGAGACAGACCGACCTTGAACTGCCCGACCTTGAACTCTCCGTCCCTGACACTATCCTCCACCTCCTGCCTCCTCACCCGCGGTCCATCCTTCTGTGGATGAGAAAATCTATTCCAGTCTCTGGTGGGACCGTGCCTCTCTGCTCTCTCCCAGAGTCTCATGTATAGCAGGGACTCCTTTGTACGGCTGGGAGAAAAAGGCCTCACATGGGCATTTGGAAAATGTCAAACCCTGTTCAAGATGGCCGCCACTCCATTTGCTCCAAGTCTCTGAGCACCCCAAGAGATGCCAGATCATCCTGGACATCGTGCATTCATCTGGGTCTACGCCCTTCATCCTTAGGGGCCGGGGTGCCCTGCTGTCTGGAGCCCCACAGGCAGATGAGTGAAACCCTCCAGTCACCCACCTCCATGGCTCAAGGGTCAAGGAAGGAGATCCAACCTGGGTGCTCTGGGAGGAGGGGAGTGGGGTAAATTTTTATCTACCATTACCTCTCCTTCCCCCTCAACCTCAACAGTCCCCAGAACCCAGAAGGTCAGGAGAAACGCATCCAGGCCCAAACCCTCCACATATACTCATTACACCTTGTTGGGTCCACCTTGGTCTCACATCACCACGGAAGTTCTGTGAGACACTGGTGGCCCACGCCTCCTGCCTCCAGCCACCCACCACTTCCTCTGGATCCCCGACCTCCCTCCTCCCAGTAACGGACCCATGAGACCCAGGGTCTCACCCCACCTTGCCGACTAGTCTCTCTCATTGTCTCGGCCCCAAGGGAAGCTTTGTAAAACAAATTTCTTTTTGGCTTTTTATTACGAAATCTTCCAAGCACATATAAAGTGGGGCAGATGACGTCATTGACTTCCAACTGCCCATGAGCTTGGGTCAGGGGCTCTCAGTTCATGGCTACTCTTGTTTCATCATGACTCACCCCTCAGACCATCCACACCCCTCCCCATCCCAGATACAGTGAACGAAAATCCAAGATACCCTATCAGCTCATCCTAAGACACTACTTTGAAACTGAAGTTGTTTTTTCAGTTATTTATTTTGACAGATAGCCCCAATTATTTTCAAGGATGTGCCTGTAGATTAGTCATCCATCCATCCATGTGTTCAGCTAACACATGCCAAGGCACTTCGGTGTGACAATCCATAAAAGGGATTCGGGAACAAATGAGACTCAAAGGACCCCCGGATTCCAGGAGCTCCCAGTCTATGACGTCACACTTGAATTACCAGAAATCTTGTGACATCATTGAGCTCAACACACACATGCATGCACACACACACACACACACACACACACACGGGGTCAGGCAAGATCCCCTTCTGCCCTAAACCATCTCAGGTGTGTTAGACCCCTAACACAGGGATCCGCACCTGTCTGTGCTCTGCTGCAGCCTCAGGACTTTAGAACAGGGCCTGGCACTTCGATAACTATTTGTAGGATGAGCAGGTCACGTGCACAAGGAGCTTGTTCCCAGGTCCCGCCCACACGCCCACCCCTGGGCTCCAAGCAGAAGAGGGAGGCCAGTGAGAACATGGATGTGGCACTGAGATCCAGCAATCCTACTAGGTAGAGGCCAGCCAGGGTCAGGAGACCTGGGCCCCAGCTATGCGCCAGACCCCCTGTGTGACCTCATACTTGTCACTTAAGATATTCCCAGGGCACCTGAACCAAAAAAATGACCAAGCCAGATGGACAAAGCCTCAGGGTCTGACCTGCCTCTCCAGGAACCTTGCGTGGGCCCCTGAGGGCTCGCCAAAGGGCCTGGCCCAGAGGAGGTCCCCTCTGTCACCTGAATAAATGCTGAATGAGGAGTGTGGCTTAGACGGTCTCCAAGCTTCCTTCCAGCCCTGCCCTGTGCAGCTTCTAGGCTGCGGGTCACCACCCAGAGATGGGTCTCTGGGAAGAAACACTGGAGCTGGGAGAAGGGGAAGGGCTGCCCACACTTGTCTCATTAGCAGACTCCAAGATACCACGCAGACGGGGGAATCCGGAGGCCCCCTCTCCCCATCAAGCCAGCCCTAACGCAGGTCTCCAAGCCAAGATCACTCTTTTTTTTTTTTCTAAAGATTTTATTTATTTATTTGACAGACAGAGATCACAAGTAGGCAGAGAGGCAGACAGAGAGAGAGAGAGAGAGGAGGAAGTAGGCTCCCTGCTGAGCAGAGACCCCGTGTGGAGCTTGATCCCAGGACCCTGGGATCATGACCTGAGCCGAAGGAAGAGGCTTTAAGCCACTGAGCCACCCGGGCGCCCCAAGCCGAGGTCACTCTTAGACACAGTACCTGAATCACGCTCTGGCAGCCTTCCACTGTGTCCGTCACCCCCAGCAGCACCCGGTGTCGCAGGAGGGCTCCATTGGCAGCTGCCAGCCTAAGGTCTGTGTTGTTGTTGGCCTATAAGACAAACAAGGGTCTCGTGGCCAGATCTCCACACTGCTGGGAATACTCACACTGTACTGCCTCTAGACACCATGGGGCAGTCCTGACCTTTGAGATCTATGCATCATGTCCCCTATAAAATGGGATCGTGGGGTTTGGGAGACAATAAATTCCATAGTGTCAGACAGCCCTGGGTTGAAGCCCAGCCCTGTTAATTCCCAGCTGTGTGGCCCTGGACAAGTTATGATCCTTCCCCAAGTCTTGCTTTCCTCAGTTGCAGAATAAGGAGAAAGAGTGTCCCTGACTCCTGGGAACGTGGTGAGCTTGAACTTGACTGTGTGTGAAGCACTTAACCCAGTGCCCGGGACACAGTCCAGTATGCTGACAGAGATATCTGCAGGGGGAGGGTGTGGGTGGGTTTGAAATCTGCTTATTTAATGTAAATAAAGCACCCACTTTCCAAAGCACTGAGCACTCGGAAGGAGACTCCAGGAATCCATCCCCTTCTTTCCTACCCAAACCAACCAGACACCATAGATCTAGTAGACTAAGTAGATGCTCACTAAACAGGCTACGGTGGGGAGGAGGGAGGAGGGAGAGGAAGAACGGTGTCAGGACCCAAAGTGCTGGTTTGAAGTAGAGACCCAATAAGGATTTAGAGACGCAACTAGATCATGACCCCATCATGGACAATCCAGGTCCCTAGGAGGGCAGGATTCCTGTAGGGAGCTTTTGAGAATGCAAAAAGGCCCTGTGGTTGTCACAGGGATGGGATGGGCAATGCTGGCATTTAGGGACAGGGGCAGGGATGCCTTCCACTGAAGGCCGTGGCCCGTGAGAGACAATCCCACACTCGGAAGAACAGTCTCCCACCCGACCTAGACTCCACATTCCCCACCGCATGTGAACACAGGTAAACCTACTTAACAATTCTGAGTGGCCAACCCAGCTCCATTTGACATGGAAACCTAGACTGTTTTTTATCTTTTAAATGGGTCTGAAATAGAGTGAATTTTCCAGGGATGCCACGACTATGAAAACATGGGGTTAGCACATTCTGTTTCGCCTGGAGACTTAGCAAGGGTTACGCACCCTTTCCGAAACCTGCACCTGCAGGAGTTCAGACCCTGACCCTGGCTCTGCTTCTCACCGCCTGATAACCTTGGCCTAATTACCCCCCACTTCTCTGCCTCCGTCTCCTCATCTCCAAAAGGGGAGAGAAACACCCTCGCAATAAGGATGAAATGAGCCAACCCACATAGAACGCCTGGGAAAATGAACACCCAATGCCCATCAGCTCCTCACATCAGTTTGATACTGATACTGAGTCGAAGATATCATTTTCCCCGGTCCCTTGTTGGCCACAACTTCCCACATGCTTTAGCAACGTGCTTTTACTCCGTCCGTGGTTCAAGGCAGGGTCTTGTAAGCCTTCACGGACCTTCCAACCCTGAGAAGGGCTCATGACACCCCAAACAAGGGGAAAACAAGGCAGTGTATGCAAAATGCTTGGGCTCTCAAGGATGCTACGGTACAAGCAGGACAGGAAGCAGGACAATGGTAGTCAGGAAGCAGGCGCTGAAAGGTCCAAGTGATGAGGGATCCGAGGAGGAAGAAATCCTCAAGCTGAGGCAAGAGCCAGAAGCCCGTGTGACCACAGACTGGGTACCGAGCCTCTCCGCGCAGTGGCTTCTCCACTGGCAAACAGAGTCAATAATCCTAACAGTTAGTACTTACTGAGTATTTCCATTATACCAGGCACGATTGTAAGTACTTGGCACATATTAAGTCATTTAATTTTCCCAAAAACTTGATGGGGAGCCACTTTTTTAAAAATATAAGTTCTACGCCCAAAGTGCGGTTTGAACTCACGACCATGAGATCAAGAGTCACATGCGCTACCAACTGAGCCAGCTGGGCACCCTGTGGGAGCTATGATTACTATCCTATTACACAGACAAAGAAACTAAGGCCCCAAAGGGTCAGTAACTTACCCCAGCTTGCAGAGATAGCCAACGGCAGAGGCAAATCTGCCTCCTTGTTTAGTTGGCAGCCATAGGTAGCAAGTGCCAAGCACAGAGCACATAGTAGGTGCTCATTAAATGATGGTCATTATTGGGAGTGAAAGAACCTCCTTGGGTTCCCTGAACGAGCAAACACGGATGACAGGAGGGCCACCGCACTCCCAGGGCCTCCATGTTGCCCCTCTGAGTAAAGACACAGGGTCCTCTTCATCTCGGTGCCATGAATACCAGCCGAACAAGGCAGGCACAGAAGAGGCCACAAAAAGGCCACTGAGGGCATTCTCTGAACTGCCTCCTTGAAGCCCCTGACAGGTACCACATAGCTCCCTTGCTCTGGCTAAGGCGGGATGCTTTACTTCTTCCCCTCGCCAAGAGAAGTTTCTCACTGCAGGCACAGCCAGTTTAATTTATTTTTTATATGCCCAGCACAAGAGCCATGAAAATTGCAACAGAGCCCAAGGGCAGCATCATTTCGTCAGCCTTGTTGCAAAGCCCAACAAAGATCTTTTCAGGATGATTAAGCCATAAAGTTCCTAGTTGTCCCTGTGAGCACAGGAACTAAACGTAATTCATACCCCGAACTCTGACCACACTCCCCAGCGTCCCTCTCCTCCCGAGTCAGGCAGGCACGGATCTCCGGTCCAACTCCATGCCGGGAGCCGGCGGAGCTTCTCAAGCAGCTGGAAAGGCAGTGGCGGTGTGACAGGCAGAGTGATGGCCCCCAGAGGTGCCTGAGTCCTATTCCCCAGAACGTGTGGCCAAATCACGTTACACAGCAAAAGCGAAATTGAGGTCATAGGTAGAAATAACGTTGCTAACTCGCTGACCTTAAAAAAGGGAAATTGTCCCAGATAATCTGGCAGCTCAATGTAATCACAAGAGGCCTTAAAAGTGGAAGAAGGAGCCCAAGGACTCAGAGTCAAAGATGTGGGGAGAGCTAGACCCACCATTTTGGGCTTTGAAGATGGACAAAGGAGTTATAAGCCAGAGAATGGAGGGGGGACTCCAGCAGCTGGAAGAGGCAGGAAGTACATTCTCCCCTAGAGGTTCCAGAAAGGACGAATCCCTCAAGTACAGAAGTCTAAGATAACACATTGTGTTGTTTTAAGCCACTGTGTTTCTGGTCATTGGAGATGGCAGCCATCTGCAGACCGCCAATGCCATAGGATACTGAGCAAGAACATGGCCTGGGATCTAAGTGCCCTGGCCTTCAATGCCAGCTTGGCCATTCTTAGCATCAAAGGGCTCGGTGAACCCAAAGTGCCCTCCTCCCCCACCCCAGATGCTCTCAAAACACAGCTTGCTTCCAGAAAAACAGCCCCCAGGGATTAGACAAGGAAAAACAGAGAGGAATTAATCACACATGTGATGTCATTTCTTTCACTCACTGGGCACAAGGGCCCGCATGAATTGTCATGGTTGGAGAAATTCTCCGAGGCAAGGAGAAGAGAAAGGTGGGAATTGGGATTCTCCTGCCGGCAAGCCCTTTCCAGAGGGAGCATGGCTGGGCTCTCCCGACAGCTCACCTTCTTCTGGTGTCTCTCGAAGATGAGCACGAGGGTCAGGGTCAGGCTCATGGCGGCCAGGGTCACGAGGAGCACACCCACCCAGTGGTTCCCCAGGGCAAACATCTGGCTAGTGGAGTAGATGTTGGCCCACACCACCACATAGAAAACCTGCGAGAAACCAGAGAAAGAGCACGATCAGGAGTACCGGTGGTCAAATGAAGCCGCTCCGTTCAAAGGGAGACACCTTTGGGACACATCCAACGCCCTCCTCAGAGACCAAGAGCTCACAGGGCCAGGAAGGGACAGATCGGGGTCTGTGAGGTGGAGCCCTTGTTCCTTGGTCCATAGCAACAGTAGAGGCAAGGAGTCAGGAAAGCTCCTCCGAATCCCAGAAGCAGGACGGGGTCTTGGGAGTGAGATAATTTGAGTCGGAAACCCACACTGATCCCTCAACCACTACGTGTGGCCTTGGACAAGTTATTAACAATGCTCTGGGGGCGCCTCGGTGGTTCAGTCAGTTAAGCATCTGCCTTCAGCTCAGGTCATGATCTTAGGGTCCTGGGATCGAGCCCCATCGGGGTCCCTGCTCAGCGGGAAGCCTGCTTCTCCCTTCCTTCTCCCACTGCTTGTGTTCCCTCTCTCGCTGTCTCTCTCTGTCAAATAAATAAAATCTTAAAAAAAAAAACAAAAAACAAAGAACAATGCTCTGAGCCTCAATCTCCTCATCTGTAAAATGGGGATAATACCTGTTTCACAGGTTGTTGTAAGGGTTCATCAGTCAATGTGTGGAACAGCCTAACACTTGTTAGAAAATGATCACATGCCAGGGGCCATTCCTTTCCCTTCCCTAGCAGCAGACATGGGAGTCAAGAGCACATAGTAGTGGCAGATCGGAGTGGTTAAGAGCACAGATGCTGAAATCAGACTGCCTGGGTTCAAATACTGGCTCTGCTCTTTGCACCTCTGTGTGTCTGTGTATGTGTGTCTGCAGCGCTATAGGCAGATAGGAGGTTTCTATGCACGTGTCTTCATGTGTAGACATACATGCACACATACATAGAGAGACTTCTACACACTCCTGTATATATGATCAGAGCTGAAATGGACCTATCAGCTAACAGATGGGGGAACCAAGTCCCAGGGAGAAGACAAGTCTTAACCAAAGCCAGACTCTGAATTCAAAGTCTCACTGGTGGGTCCTCAGATTGTCAGTCCCAAACTCTGGCCTCAGTAAGCTCGGCCTCCCATCCTTTACACGAGGATCTGGTTACGACTCTCTCCCACCGATTTCCTTACACCACATCCAGGTCTGTGTGTCCTGCCATACCTCAGGTAGCTGGACCACCAGCCCCAAGCCCCTTACCCACACCAGCAGGCTCTGGAACACAATGCCAAATTCAGCCACACCACAGGGCACCGCAGCAGGGTCAGCTTGCCGCCCCCCTCCCCCCTTACCACAGCGAAGGCCAGCCGCATGGGCCTGGAGTTGTAGATGATGTATCTTCTCACTTGGGGCTCCAAGAGGGCGCTTTCGGCCAAGCTCCTGTACTGGTCGGCAGGGACCTGCTTGGCCGTACGAGGGAGAGAGACCAATCAGCCACAGAGAACCACTCCCACCCTCTTCCTGCATGCAAGCAAGTCATTTCCAGTTCATGTGACTGTCAGGTGGAAAGGGGATCAGGCACAGTCCAGGCTGCCCCGGAAGGCAGAATGAGGAGCTCGGAGCACTCAGAATGGCAATCACAGGATGCTGCCCTCAGCTCAGGGAAGGCTGGGCGCCACTGGGGAGGTGGGGCAACTCGAGATCCAAGAGGACAGCCTGGGGGGATCCTGCAGCCCAAGGCTCAGGACCTCGCGGCAGACTCATGATAGCTTAGGTTAAGGCACAGACCCTGGAGTCAGGAGCCTGGGTCCGAAACTTGGCCCTTCTACTCATGGGCCACGTGACCTGGAGTAAGGAGCCCCACTTCTCTGAGCTTCAGGCTCCTCTTCTGCAAAATAAGGACAATAAGAATGACTACCTTGTGGGGGGGTTGCATATTAAGTAATATACCACATTTACAATGCTAATGTATGCTATAAATGTGCAAATACATAGGACCTTGGGGGGACCTTTGTTCTGCCTACTCCAGCAGTTATGTGCTACTTCAACAGGTGTGTGTATGCAGCCCACGTTACTGGAAACTGCCATCTTCCTGCCCCCCCGGCCCCTGAAAAGATGGCACAGCACACAAAGGCCCTAAAGAGTGGACTGCTTTGGGGTGCCTGGGTGGCTCAGTGGGTTAAAGCCTCTGCTTCGGCTCAGGTCATGATCCACGGGTCCTGGGATCGAGCCCCGCGTTGGGCTCTCTGCTCGGCAGGGAGCCTGCTTCCTCCTCTCTCTACCTGCCTCTCTGCCTACTTGTGATCTCTGTCTGTGAAATAAATAAATAAAATCTTAAAAAAAAAAAAAAGTGGACTGCTTAAGAAAACAGAACTTAACCATTAAAGATGATATTTAGAAACATGGTAGAATAATTATACATAAACTGTTCCCCAGTTAAGAAAACCCCATCTGGGAGGCAGCTGGGTGGCTCAGTCATTGGGTGTCTGCCTTCGGCTCAGGTCATGGTCCCAACGTCCTGGAATCCAGCCCTGCATTGGGCTCCTGGCTCGGTGGGGGACCTGCTTCCCCCTCTCCCATTCCCCCTGCTTTTTGCTCCCTCTCACATCTCTCTCTGTCAAATAAATGAAGAAAATCTTTAAAAAAAAAAAAGAAAGAAAGAAAGAAAAAGAAAGAAAGAAAGAAAGAAAGAAAGAAAAGAAAAGAAAAGAAAAGAAAAGAAAAGAAAAGAAAAAATAAACAAAAAGAAAACCCCATCTACAGACAACGGTTTAAGAAAAACGTTCTTTTGGACAAAGGCTGGAAGGGACTAGGGGGTGATCAACCAGCCACTGTTGCTGGTTTGCGGTTAGTACCGTCAATTGGAAAGTTTCCCTTTAGGTGATAAGATGTTATTGAAACACAAATGCAGTTCAGTTCGAAAGAAGTAAACTTTCAAATCTTCAGGGTCAAATTAACAGTGTATCTTTCCCCTCCACAAGCAGTCCTCCCTAGGTGGTGCAGGGGAGGGTCTAGTGACCAGGAAGACAGACACCACACCTTGGGCTACTTTGTAACAACAGCGACACCTACAATGTACAGAACATGTACTACGTGCCAGAGACAGTGCAACTATCCCTCAAGCAGTATTTTCCTTCCTCTTCACTAAAACCCTATGTAATAGGGATGAATATGGCCCTCGTGTTATAAAGGATGGAACAGCCGCTCAGAGAGGTTAAGTCACCTGCTGAAAGTCACACAGGCAGGAAGCAGAAGAGCTGGATCTGCACCCAGACCTACGGGTCTGAGAAGCCTATGTCTCAAATCACTATGCTTGAAAGCACAGCATTACCATCTAATGAGTTCAGGCAACTTTCTTTTGAATAGACACCACCCCCAATAGACAATGCAATAGACAGTTCCCTCTCCAGAAATGCCCTTCCTCCTGTCTACCCAGCAAACTCCTCTATTTTTCCTTCAAGACCCCAGATCAAGTATCTGTTCCTCCGTGATGCTTTCCGAACCAGGGCTCCCCCAGATGAGTTCATCATTTTCTCCTGTGAATGGCTTCAGCACCTTGGATGGTCCTCTGCCTGGCACGGGACAGATCCCGCTGTCCTGGTTTAACCGGCGCGAGGCCATCTCCTGCGCTGGGCTCCATGAGCAGTGCAAGCACAGGCGTGAGGTCCTGGTCACCCCCATGGTACCCAGCGCCCAGCTCAGTGCCTGGCAAAGGATGGATGCCGCAAAACACGTATCCCTTAAGTGAGGTATCGGGGAGGAGGGGACCCTTCTCATACATATTCCTTAGCTGCCCCATCCTATGGAGCACAGAGTCAGTGTTGAGCGAATATTTTGTGAACAACTGGCTGAAAGGACAGATGGACGGGCAGACAGATGGGAGGAGAAAAGAAAGGGAAAATGGCAGAGGCTCTCAAGAAAAGCAGCACTCACCTGAATGCCCCAGGTCTGCAGCTGCTCCTCGGCGGCGCCCAGATCGAAGGAGATGGGTGCACAGGTGTTGTCGATCCGGAGAACCGTGAGGACCTGGCCATTGTGGAGCTCTGAAAGCAGACCAGAAGCTTCACCTGGCTGGGTGAGAACTACTGTGCACGAGCCCAGAGCCTGATGGCATCACCTCCTCTGGCCGTGAGGTCCATGGCAAGGAGGGACATCATGGCGGTCCCCGAGTCCCTCTGTGAGAAGCACTGAACTTGAGAGGAGACCCCTACAAAGGTAGAACTGGGACCAGAGCGTGGAGGCAATTCAGACATAAGGCAGACCACAGAAGGAAGAACTTACCAAGAATGGGAGCTGTCCACACAAAGAATTGGAGATAGTGAGCTCCCCATCATGAAAGAGACTTAAACAGAGACTGAACAACTAACTACTGAAGAAGGTGACGTATCAGACATTTATATGATCACCGCAAAGGAAGTCCACCCCAATATGACACCGCCCAGTGGGCTCCACCTGACTGAGGCAGGCAGAACAAGGAGCCCCCAAAGATGTCCCCGCTGTACTCCCCAGAGCCTGTGAAATATGTTCCCTCACACGGCAAAGGAGAATGAAGGTTACAGATGGAGTTACGGTTGCTAATCAGCTGGCCTGAAATAGGGAGATCCTCCTGGACTGTCTGGGTGAGCCCGATGTCATCACAAGCCTCTTTAAAAATGGAAGAGGAAGGCTGTGGTGGAAAGGTCAGGAGGGGTGTGATGGGGAGAAGAAATGCACAGAGATGGAACACCACTGGTCTGTAGGTGGAGGAAGGTTCACGGGCTGAGGAGCTGTGCAGATTCTAGAAGCTAGAACAGGAAACAGGCTATCCCCGGGGCTCCTGAAGGAGAGCAGCCTTGCCGACACGCCTACCCCAGGCCTGTGGCTCGGCAACGCCAGTGGCACTTCCAACTTCCAGAACCATAAGAAGATGGATCTGTGTTTTGCGAGCCACTCTGTGGCGGCAAAAACCCACTCTGGGGATCCAGCACCACAGAACTAATTTACTGGTAACCCGTCCCCAGGGTGTCTGCAACTCACTCAACATTCCCAAAGCACCGACTGAATTCAGTCTGACCTCAAGGAACACATCACACATTAGTCCAGCCTGGTCGCAAGAGCTATCTACACTCTCCCGCAGGACGGCGAGGATGGCAAGGGGGCCAGCGGCGAAGACGCCAGACCAACGAGGTCAGCTGGGGCGAAAGCTCTGGACTGAAACCCCCTCAGGCCCACGGAGGACTGGCCATGGAATGAAGCCACATCTACCTTCCACCACAGCACGAGGCCCCGAGAGCCGCCCACCAGGTCAGCAGCCATGGGGCCTGGGAATGCCACTATTCGGCCATGCAAGGCTGGGGACTGGATCTGCTGGCATGTTTTCTGTGGGCACGGCTCAGAAGATAAAGCAGCACAGAAGAGCGCAAGCCATAAGTATGTTAGCTGCCCGCCCAAATCTGTCACCTCAGAGGCTAGCTCTGGGCAATCCCTGAGTCTTCAGAGCCAAATGACTAGTCCTACCTTCCTGGGAATTCCTGGCCCATGCACGCTCTCTACTCTTTCACGAGGCCCCTCTCTGGGCCCTGCCAGCTGGGCCAACAGAACACCTCTTGGCACGTCCAACACAAGCCTGGGCCGGGCTACCTTCACTCTCCGTTGTGCCCTGTGGCGGCCTCCTCCTTGGTGTCTCTACACCCACTCCTCCAGCCTACAATATACTCTCCACACAATGGCCACCCTGTGAACTGGAAGACATCAGTCCTCTAAGGAAAACTTTCAGTAGCTTTTTGGTGCTCTACGGACAAAAACCAACCTCCTCAACACACTCTCCCAACCCTTAAGGGAAACAACCTCCTGCTAAACTCACCTCAGGCCAGTCAGTTCTGTCACAACACACCAGCCTCCTTTGTTCTTGGAACACGGAGTGTTCTCTCCCGCCCCAGGGCCTTTGCATATGCTGTTCCCTTTCCCTAGAACACTTACATTGGACTTCACACAGTTAAATCCTACTCATCATGGGCATCCCAACTCACTAGCCACTTCCTCAGGGAGTCTGCCCCGACACTATCCTTACCAGATCAAGTCCTGCTAAACCTACTCAGAACGGCTCTTCTCATCAAGGATAAGTACATATATTTGCAATTATTTGCTTACATGTTTATTTAATTAGTTGAGTAAAGTCTATCTTCCCCACCAGACTATGTACTCCCACGCTGGTTCTGCTCATCACTGAATCCCGAGCTGGGTTCGGTACTTACATACAGTAGGCAATAAATAAATGTTTGATGTATAAACGAATTGACAGGACAGAACTCTGGTCCCCAACCCCAACAGGGTTCTTTTTTTTAATGTTCTGGGGTATCGCCTATGAGCTCTAGGGTGACAGGATATTCGACCCCGGCCAAAAAGAACCTTACTTGCTTTCCTCGTCTTTTTTTTTCCCAAGATCTTTGCAGGAGGTGAGGGTTGTGGAGGCAAGGTGGCAAGGTGGGGGAAGCAAAAGCTAGAGAGCTTTAGGATTCAAAGTGTGGCCCAGCCTCTTGCTCACAGAGGAGCCTTGAAGCAGTGACCTAAATCCCTGGCCAGATTCCTCACTTGGAGGGGGGTCATATCCTCCTCAGAGGGCTTTACAGAGAAGTAAGAGGATGAAAATAAAGGCCTGGCACAACATAACTGGCCACTATTGTTGCCCATTCAAAAGCAAGCTTGTCGGGACTCAAAATTTGTCATAAAGCAAACACACACACACCTCCCCCCCGCCCCCAAATGGATTTAGTTGTATTTCTCCTGAACCTCCAACCCCTGCTCCAGAAAGGATTTAAGGTGACTTCGTAGAGGTAAAATGGGACGAGATAAAATTATAAAATTAGATTTAAAAATAAGCAAATGAGAGAAACTGGACAAAAAGGAAATAAAGGCTGTAAGAAGACAGAATCAGATGAAGTAAGACCAGCTTCCAGATGTCGAGCCCACACCTGGCACTGGGCTTGGCCTTCAGGGTCCCAATCTCATCCCATCCTCTGAGAGCCGCCAAAGATGGAAACCATTACCATGGAAAAGGGAACAGAGCCTCTGATGAACAGACCTGCCCAAAGTTACCAGGGAAATGAAAGTGAGAAAGGGAAGCAGCTAGATCCAAGGCAGTGCCCAAAAGGCAGGCAGGCAGGCCAGGCAGGACCACAGACTAGCCCTGCATCTCACAGCACAGAAGAGAAAACCCACACGGACCAGGGCAGCAGGCCTACGCAACATCAGCTGCGCCCCCAGCCTGGCTCTATGCACCCTGAGGACAGCGCCTGGCCCAGCAATGCCAAGACTTCTTGCAGTGTCTTTGTTTGCCTTTTGAACCAAGTTCCTGGATTCTTAGCAATAATCTCTCTCATCTGTTCCTTAGAGTGGGAACAGCAAGTCTCCACTTAGAGATACTTTTTTTTTTACACCTAGATAAGAACAAGAACTTGAAAAGCTACCAAAGAAGTAGGCACTTGCACAAGTGTGCACGCATATGGGGGTGGGGGGGGGCAGGGCAGGGAGCAATTTCCTCCAAAGGAGCTCCTTTGCCAAAAACCAGTGGAGCGATGTCTTCCAAGTTCTAAAGGAAGGTTATTTCACCCCATTTCATTCTACTGTTGTGTGTGCATGTGTGTGTGCATGTGTGTGTGTGCATGTGGGTGTGTAAACTGCTTTCCCAATACCAGTAGTAGTAAAAGAAACCCTGGGTGGCTCAGTCATTAGGCATCTATCTTTGGCTCATGTCATGATCCCAGGGTCCTGGGATGAAGCCCCACATCTGGCTCCCTGCTCAGTAGGGAGCCTGCTTCTCCCTCTGCCACTCTCCCTGCTTGTGTTCCCTCTCACACTTGTCTCTCACTCTCTCTCTGTCAAATAAATAAATAAAATCTTTTTTTAAAAAAAGAAAAAGAAACCCTTGTTTTTAAGAAGTTTTAAATCATCTGAGTAAACTAACCAGCCACAATTCACAATGCCTACACCTAGCCGTCCACTCATTCTGCTCACTCAACAAAATACTTACTGAGCACCTACAATGGGCCAAGCCTGTGCTAGGTACTATAGACGCAGGGATGGGCAAGACAACTCAGAGCCCCTGCCCTCATGGAGTTGACATTCTAGTGGGGAAGTTGGACACTTTATGACACAGGTTATTACTTAATTACAGACTAGGATAAGCACTATAGGGAGCAACAGGAATATAACAGGGAGTCCTGACTTAGGATTCCCCATGGAAGGGATATCTGAACTGAGCTCTGAAGCAGGACTAGAAATTAATCAGAGGAAAGGAGGCAAGAAAAGAGCATAACAACCAGAAGGAAGAGCAGATGCAAAGGCCCTGAGGCAGGACTGCATGCCAGGAACGGAGAACAGGGGCAGCAAGAACCACTAACACAGGACTTGCAAGCTGGTGATGGACAGATCTTCACACTAAGTCCTGTGGGAAACACTGAAGCAGAAAGTGACAGGGTCTGTTCTGCATTTTTAAAAGGGCTCTCTAAAGGCCACATAAATGAAAGAGGCAAGGAGGAGAGATCAGCTAGGAAGATACGGTGGCAGAGGTCCAAGCAGAAGGTGATGGAGACTTGGTCTCCAAGATGAGGATAGACAGAATGGGTAGAAATGACAGACTGGCCTGTAAATGCATCCCAAAATGTCCACCCCTAGCTAAAGGTCCTTCTCTACTCTCTACTGCTCTCTACTCCCCTCCCTTCCATCATGATATGTGAGTCCATCTCCTGCAGCCTGGGAGAGGGGGAGGGGAAAAAGGGTCATGACCTTACCTTGGCTCCAGCCTGGAGGACTCCCTCCAGGCAAGGCACTCCAGCCAGGGGAGGAGGCCGGCAATGGGCTGGCTGCCCCGCTGGGGCCCATCTGTGGTTCACAGGCCATAGCAGAGAGCCAGCTGGGCTCTACTTCCCCTTCTTGGAGCTGTGGTTCATTCTGGAGCAGCCAACGCAGCTTCACTTGCCTTCAGAAAACAGCACAAGAAAGAACTTCAGGGCTGGGCAGGCTGGGCTCCTTGGCCTCTCCAAGGCCAAAGTCATCCCAAGGCCAGAGAGAGCCACCAAGAGTCATTCCCCTTTCTAATCATGCTGAGGGGCATTCTCAGGAGTGAAGAGAAAGAAATAAAACCCTCCTCCAAGGGAGAACTGAAAACTTCCCTCTGGTCTTGAGTCTTCTCCAGCTCAGACACAACCAGGCACTTACCAGGAGCTTATGACCTGAGCATGCCCTACTCCCAGGCATCTGGGATTTCTGTTCCCTTACTGAGAGCACCCAGGCACCCCAGGCAGCCAGGCACAGGACCAATATATCCATCATGGAAAGCCTTGTTTATTCAAAGGATCTCAAATAGCTTCCCAGAAGTCACCACAAAATACAAATGAAAAAAAAAAAAAAAATCAGGATGGCAGGAAACAGTTTACAAAAAATAATAGTAATAACAACCATGAAGAACAAAAAATACCCACATATTCAGGTGATCAGGGTCCCTAGCAGAGGCAACAGAAGTCTGTGCTGAAGAGCATGGGCTCCAGGTTCAGACTAATCAATGTAAACAACACTTACACCATCTACTAGTTTCCTAAACTTGGGCAAGTGGTGTAGCCTCCAAGAGATTTAGCTCCCTATCCTTAAACACTGGTATCTTCCCCACAAGGCTGCTCCGAAGAATCATATATACATATATTATATATATATGGCATAGACAAGGGCATCTGGAACAAAGGAGCCATCCCACAACTACTAGTTCTCATTGGTGGTGTTTCGAGGTTTGGTGCAATTGCCATGCCTGAGCCAAGAACTTGGGTTTGAGCTTCCAGGTGGCCAAAGCTAAAAGAGAAATACTGTCAGTCGAGCAGTAGCAGTTCCCATTCTCTATAAGGAGACAAGAAACAGGACAGTGAGGAAAGCAATGCATCCTCCTGGCATCTAGCTCCGAGAGATCTGGGAAATGCTTTTTCCAAAGCCCTGGGAGCTGGGTCAGGGACAGCACAGTGGCGTGATCATGAGCCTAAGGCACTTTTATCAGTAAAGCAGAAATGTCCTTCATGGGGATTTTCCTGACACCAAAGCAGAGTTTACAATGCCACACACTGTGGCTGGAGCCTGCCCGCTCATTGTTTCAGCTATGTGTCCACTTGGGACCCTGAGAATTACCCATCACCAAGGAAAACCAGGCCTGAGTCCCTGGGTTGACACACCGGCCTGGCTAACCGTCTTGGTCAAAAGTCCAGCAGAATTGGGTTTTGTTGCCATGGTTCCTGACACTGGTGAAAATAAGTATCCAGTCAACCCACGTCTGCTTGGTTCCAAGCTGGCCCAAGGGCTGACCGCCATGGCGCAGGTCCCCTAAAAAGGGGAGCCTGCCTCCCATACCCCCCAACCGCCCTACATTTCTCTGTCTTTTAAAAAGGACCAGCTACATAATTTGTGGGGTCCAGTGCATAATGAAAATGTGGGGTCCCTGGTTTAAAAATGACAAGTTCAAGATGGTTCAAGATGGTGACAGCAGAACATTCCACCAGAGAAGGGGGCAACTTCCTACACAGGGACCTGTGTGACCCACCAGGCTACAGGCACCTAGAGCCAGCTGTGACTTTAAGCTCTCAGAAGATCAATTGGGAGCCCCCTCCACCAACCAAGAATATAAAAAATGAACCACTGACTAACAAGTATCACACACTTGCCCTGTACCAGGCTGAGGCCAAAAAGCAACAAAATGTTACAAAAAAACAAGGACTTGAACACCAAAGAGCCTGGGTCTGAATCCCGGCTCAGCCACTCACTCTGTGCAAGGTATTTACTTCCTCTCTGAGACTTGCTGTCCTCCCCTGTAACCAGGCTTCAGGGAATCCCACCCAGCCCAGCTGCCCAGGAATGACATCCAGGACTCTGTTCACTCAACAGGCCTCTTGCCTAAGAAGGAGAGAAAACTGAGAGGCAAAGATGTAAAGAAACCTGCCCACAGTGGAGTGGCTGGAAGCTATACGGCCCAGAGGGGAACCTAGGCCATCTGACTCCAGAGTCCAAGCCCATAATTCCTAGGCTCTGAGCCTCAGGACCCAGGCTTGGCTGTCTCTGAATCTGTTCTTTAATTCACTGAAAGAAAGAAAGAAAGAAAGAAAGAAAGAAAGAAAGAAAGAAAGAAGAAAAAGAAAAAAAGGTGGTGATTGGGGCAAACTTCTACAGGCTTCTGAGATTGCATCTTCCCCCCTCACCAGCCCCCCTACCTGCAGCAGGCATTCCCAAACACCACAGAGCATTAACCAGTCAATTGCACCACCCCTCACTTCCTTCCTCTTAGTTTGCAAACCGCACCCCCCCCCCCCCCCCAAGAAGCCTAAAAGCAACAACAACAGCCCGAGGAAGTGAGCCCAGCATTGACAATCTCAACAATCTCTGAAGCCCTTCTCTGACTCCTCTGGTCACCTCCTGGGCCCACCAGGCAAACAGAATCCTTGGGCCCATTTCCCAGACAAGAAAACTCACTTTTCCCAGACATCTCAGGGATGTCAGAGCTAACAGCCTGCAGCCCACAGAAGCTGCACTGGAGTCTTAGAAAGTCCTGTGGGACCCAGCAGCCCACCCTCCCTCCTCCAGGCAGGAGGAACCACCCACAGGCTGGAGCTGTCCAGAGAGCCCCCCACCCCCACCCCTGGAAGGTTTCCCATAGTTGCAAAATCCCACAAGGAGGCACTGCCTTTGAGGAGAAATCCCAGCACCCCAGCTGGCCCAATTAGCCTCCTGCAAAGTCTCAATCAGAATTCATTCATTCATCTGAAATAAGGAGTAATAGTTAAATAATAGTTTAAAAGTACCCCTAGGGTCCTGCCATTTCCCACCTGTGTCACCTGGAACGTGTCACTTAACTCTCTCTGCCTCAGTTTCATTTTTGTGAAAGGGGATAATATGGTAACTGAGGCTAAAGGAGTTCAGGCACGTACATCACTCAGAGCAGTACAGATAGGAATTCGAATCTCATTTGATAGGAAATCAGAGCAAGGGCAAATAGGAATCGCCCAAGGAATACAGCCGTCACTATTTTTACTCCACAAACACTCCCTAAGAAACTTGAGGTGTCAGGCCCTGTGCTATCTCAACTCAAACACCAAAAATGGAAGCTAAAGTCCTCGGTTAGCCTTCCCTTGCCGAGAATCCCAACTGGTGGGAAAGATGAACTCAGAGAGGGGCACCTGGGTGGCTCAGTGGGTTAAAGCCTCTGCCTTCAGCTCAGGTCATGATCTCAGGGTCCTGGGATCTCTCTGCCTGCCCCTCTGCCTACTTGTGATCTCACTCTCTCTCTCTGTCAAATAAATAAATAAATAATAAAATAAATAAATAAAATAAAAAGATGAACTCAGAGAAAGAGAAAAAAGAGACAATGACCAAACAAGGCAGTCAGAGAGAGCGGGCAGTAGCTTGGGGTGGGAGAAAGGTTTTGCAAAGGTGGAGGTGAGAGAAGGGACTGCCAAGCAGAGACAGGTACAGACTAGAGGCCAGGATGGGCCCAATGAGGGCCCTCTGCACTCACCCTACAGCCTCTGGTCCAGCCTGGAAGCTGTAGACGGGGAAAGGGGGGCTGGCAAACACCAGCCTTGGGCACATGTGGACCCATCACCTTCCTGTGTGTCCTGGGCCTGCCGTTCTGCTTGGCCCTGCACCATCCCTAGGCGGACTGGGGAGACAGAGCCAGACACCAGGGCGGAGGCAGAGCCAGCAAGTGAACACAGCCTCGAGGCTTCTGCAACTAACTGGTCATCCACTCCCCGGTTTCCTTAGTTTCCTTTGCTGATTCTGCATTTTAACCAGACCTTCCAGTCATGCTTCTTTTTTAATTAGCTGGTGAGCCCCTGCAAAGGAAGATATCCTTAAGTCCCTGAGCAAAGGTCTCCATTTCTGGAGACAGAATGCCGGGTCTCCCTAGGAACCGTGTGCCTCCCTGGGATGGACGTGCGAGAGAGAGCGAGAAATAGCTTACAGTTTTCACAGATCAGGTTTTGTTTTTGTTAAATTGGAAAGCCCCAACAAAAGGCCGTAAGAGGGCCTGTCACAGAAGTTTTGGGGTGGAAAAGCCTTGAAAGACAATAGGTCCTAGGTCTCCATTTTGCAGATGAGGAAAGTAAGACCCAGAAATGAAAGTGAACTATCCAAGGTCAAAGAGCCAGCCCAGGATGGAGTCTGAGCGGTACAGGGTTCACTGGGATCGGGATGTGCTGCCACACCTGGCCCTGGCCTTGGCCTTGGGCAGCTGTCTCACCCGGATCTCTGCCTTCAAGTCCTCTCCCGGGTCGGCTGCCCGGGTCTCTCCTTCTCCCCGGAAATCCCCGCCCCCAGCCCGGGCTCCGGGCCCCTAGGAGCCGCCGCAGAGCAGCTCCCACGCCCGACACGCGCGGGAACGCGGCCCCAGGAGGCCGGAGAGCCCGGCCTCGCCCGCGCCGCGGACCCCAGGCCGGGAGAGGACGCCCAAGCGGCCGCGTCGCTCCAATCTGGGCTCGCAGCCACCCGGGCCCGCGCAGCCACCCGGGCGCGCGCCCCGAGCCGCGCACACTCACCGCCGCGCCGCCGCCGCCGCCGCCCGGGGACGCGGAAGGTCACGGCCGCCGCAGCCCCTCCGCGCCGCAGCCTCCGGCGCCCGCGCCCGCCCCGCCTGCCGCGCTCCCGGGTCCCGCCCCCGGCCGGGCCGCCTCGCGCCGTCACCCCACCGGGAGGGGCCGCCCGCCGGGCTGCCGGGGCCCAGAGGGAAACCGGCTCCCTTGCATCAGCCGGGCGCCCGCCGGGAAGCGCCTCCGGGCCCGCCAACCGCGTGCGCGCTTCTGGGCCCGCGGGTCCCGCGGCCGCCCCTCCGGAGCCTCCGCACCTGGGGTCTCCCGCCGGTCTAACGCAGGCGGGGCACCCGGCGGATGAGGCGGTCTGGGGACCAGAAACTTCTCGGGGGCTTGCTCTCGAAGGAAAAATCCTAGCCGCATCACGATGAAGAGCATCTGCCGGGGGATCGGGCTGCCTGAGCTCCAAGCCGGTTCCGCCCGCTTTCTAGATCCTCCCCGGCCAAGCAGCTCGCCTCGGGGTGTCTTCGTGTTCTGGACACAACAGATCGTTTCACGGGCCTGTGTAAAACTCTCATGAGACAGTCTGTATGCAGCGTTCACAGCCCCAGACACAGGAGCGCGGCTCCCTCGGCACTGGCCGCCGCCCCCACCCGTACCGCTCGGGCTCCGAGAGGTCTGCAGTGAGAGGTGCCCCCCGCCAGCCGCGCCCCGGGAAAGCACTGACCTTGTGGCATCACGTCGTGACGGAACACTCCGCTCTGCCTCCCTTCTCGGGGGCCCATAAACCTCCAAATATTGCAGGAAGGCTCCCTCTTTCCCGGAGGACACATGGGGGTTCCCGCTGGCTCCCTGGCCTTGCTAGGATGGTCACCACAGGGCTGCGGACATGCCACAGCCTGCATTTCTACAAGTGGACTTGCTGAGTCAGAATGCATGCATTTTTAATTTCAACAGATGTTGCCAGATTGCTGGGGGCCTCTGAGGCCACAAGACTTAGTTGGCTGTGGCCCGGCCAGAGGCAGAGGTGAAGTGCTGGGGCCAGAGAGCAGGGATTGAGGACCAGAGCCGCAGATGCTGTCCAGGCGAGTGAGGATCCAGACAGCAGGTAGCTAGAGATGAAGTTCATTCGTTTATTCGGCAACAGAGGACACTGGGTGTCTGCTAAGTGTCTGGCATTGTACCAAGCAGCAGTGAACACGGTACACAAGATTCCTACTTAGTTTGCCTAATTTCCTAAAACACGATTTGGGGGTGTGGGAGTGAGAGCCAGTGGGATATTGGAGCTTTCCTAACTGCTGATGCGACCTTGAAAGGGATCTTGTGACAGGTGTGTGGCCCGGTCAGCACCCATCCAAATCCTGCCTCTCCCGCAAGGCCCACCTCCTGCCCAAGGCCAGAGAGCATACTCCTGCCTCTTCTGCCAGGTGACCTTGACTCCGCATTCTCACTGTATGTCACTCCAGCATGAACTCTCATGTGGACCCGTCCGTCTCCTGTGCTGGGGAGGCACAGCAGATGTGGGCCTTTGGAACTGGCTCTCCAGGCCCCCGCACTAACCAACACATGAATGTGCACAGGCGGGCTCACCCCTCCAAGCTTTGGTTCCCTCCTTTCTGGAAGGGGAACGGTATCTGCTCAGCTGAGAGATGGTAAGACTTAGAAGATGCAGCGCCTACAGGGAAGGCTTCCGTGGAAGTGAGCGGCATCCTTGGCCAGCCAGGCAAAGCGCCTCTCGCCTTTCTGGAACGTCAGCACGCGGTGAGTCCTGGCACCAGGGCACGAGGCAGTAGGGGCCCCACACAAAGAGAGAGAGGTGAAGAAAATCCAGGCAAAGGTGAGTAAAACCCAGTCAAGTTCTCTGGGGAGCAGGCTTCAGTGGCACTGTCCGGACAGATTCACAAGGCTCTATGTGGTGAGCCCAAGCCCGTCCCCACCCCAGCCTACCCTGGACTGTTTACCCGCTCTGCCCCCAACCCCAGAAACCCCTAAGTTCCAAGAACACAGAGCACTTCTCAGTTCCTCCTAAACCCCATGCCCTCTCTCACTTCCATTTCTCGCAGTTGCGATTCCTCTCCACCTGGAAAGTAGCCCCAAACCCCGTTCCACCTCAACACCTGACGATGGACCCATTCTCAGGTCTCAGGTGAAAGGGTACTTCTTCTGGGAACCGCGTTCCTGTCCGGACCCCAGCCAGTCACCCCCTCCCCACTTTCTCCTTGTTTAACCCACAGACACACCGAGCATGTGATGTGGTCATTGTTCAACGCCCCCTTCCCCAGAAAAGAAGAAACCTTTGGCACCTACGGTCCCAACTGTCCCCCGGCCCCCTGCCCTCAGGATGTGCCACGGGCATCTGAAATAGTGAATGGAATCGTCAGGCCTTCAGCTGCAGGTAAATCCAAGTAACCACAAGCTCCTGCCAGAGCCACCGTTACTCAGCAGTTGCAACATCTGTTCTGTCGTGTTTGCAGGGGTTACAGACACAGGACTGAGGGCTGGCTACCGACTCCCTGCCACCCTGAAGTGAGAAGGAATGTGGCTCTTCCCCACCTGGCGGTGTGGTCTTCAGGTGTGGCGGCAGATGGGCCATGGGGGGCCTCAGAACCACTGGGTGAGCGAGTAAAAAAAGCCCAGAAATTAGATCTTAGGCTGCATGTTCTAGAGTCACCGACTTCCTGACTCTCTTAGAAACATACCACTTAAGATGTTGCCGTGGCCTGAATAGTTTGAACAACATCACACAGAGATTCAGGTCGGGAAGCCAGGCAGACCCAGGTTCAAATCCAGACTATGCCACTAATTGGCTCTGTGACCTTGGGCAAGTGATTTTACTGCTTCGCACCTCAGTTTCCTAATGTGTAAAGGGGAATCATACCTACCTCAAGAGACAGTGGGAAAATTCAATGTGTATGTAAAATGCCTGGAATGCTTGCTGATATAAAACTGATGTTAGTAAATGCAAGCTATTTTTAAAATTATTTCCAAAGCCCACCCGACAGAATTTTCGTTGGAGAGCGACTCCATTACGTTGACTTGAAATCCTGGCTGCCCCACTGCGCGGTGAGCTCTCCACGACGAGATCTACACAATATAGGTCACCAGCACGTGGGTGCTTAGAACTAAACACACAGCTGTCCTTGTCAGAAGGTGTGCGGGCAGTAAGACAAGTCACGTGCTGTTGTTGGGAAACTGGGTCGAAAACCAGAAAAAAAAAAAAACAAAAAAAACAACTCTGAATTCCTGTCAGGAAGGCCTGGGTGTCAGGCATCTGTTTCTACACAGCACAGGAAAGCAAGAGCCATGGACAGGTACAAAGAGAATAAAAGAGGGAGAGCACGCATCTGGCTGGGAGGGGGTGGGGAACAATTAAAAGTATTTGGGCTTTTAACTAGAGATTTCCACCCTATGGTCTTTACCTTCGAAAACTGCACAACAGTAGCCAACCTAGTCGTGTACTTGGAACAACCAGCCTGGCTTCGCCCCTAATCTTATCTTCAGCTGCTGCCACATGTTCCAGAATGCTGCCACTCTTCCCTTTGTAAGTTACTTTCAAGTAGGAGAAGGGGGTGGGGGGCCTGTGTGCCCCTGGCCCTCCAAGCCCACCCATCCCCCTCACTCATCCCCTCCAAACACAGTGAGCTATGGCCTTGAACTGACATTTGACCTGCCAGCCAGTGTCCTTTGAAGTTTTTCAAAAGCCAGAGATGATAGATGTTGACATGACCTGGCAGCTTCCTCTCCCAGAACTGCTGGCCAACTCTTTCAGTCAAGACCGCGCCTCTCCTGCTCTTCAGAGCAGCCTCCAGGGGAAGGGGAGTGGGAGGGAGCAAAACTGGAATTGCCTGCCTGAGTGGAAGCTCTTTGGGTAATTTCAGAGCCACTGAAGTGGTAGATCAGTTGAGAGGAGAAGAACACTCTGAGACCTGCCAGATTGTCCTTGAAGGGGAGAGAAAAATAGGAGAGGCCAAAGATGGAAGAGCAAGCCAGACTCGTCAGAGCACGTCCTTCTCACCAAGCAGCTTCCATTGACTTCTGGCACCATCGGTCTCCTGGCATAGAAGACCAAATGTGCCGAGAACGTCGGCTGTGGCCCTAGGAGGCTGAGGCCTCCGACCACTAGTCCTCAGAAAAGGCTGCAGGCAGAGCAGGGAAGGTTTTCCTTTGCAGCCTTCAGGCTGATCTGATTGGACTTGCTGCCCACTCTGCCACTTCTCTGCTCTGTGACCTTGAGCATGATAGAAGCCTCTCTGGGCCTCAGCTTTCCCATGCCCGGAAGTGGGATCACACACTTGAACTGCAGGGGCGCTCTATGTTGACCGAAGCGCCTAGAAGCCAGGCTCCCTCCCTTGAACCACGCAGAGGTTCCATGTATGGCCTCTGACAAACAGCATCACCTTTCAGAAACTCAGGGGTTTTTTCCTGCCCATGAAGTGGGAATGGTACATCTTCAGAGAATTTGTAGGTATTACACACAAGGTCTTCTAGAAGCCATTTTATGCCTTCTACCAAGAACTTAAGTAGGTCTGAGCACTGGCACTCAACAGAACGGCCAGAGTTTCCGTGCTTGTAATGGGCAGTGCTGAGGGCGTCCTGCTTTGTAGACTCTGGGTTCATGTGACACGAAATTGCCCAGAGGAGGGGCGCCTGGCTGACTTGGTCTGTGAAGCACGATCTCTTGATTTCACGGTCGTGATTTCAAGCCCCACGCTGGGCAGGAAGCCTACTTAAAATTTAGAAAAAAAAGAAGTTGCCCCGAGGAGCAATTAATCTGGGATGTGAGAGATGTCAAGGGAAAAGGACCACACGGGTGAGAAGCATAAAAGCGGAGCTCCATCTGCTCGGTGCCGAGCGCAGGCCGGGGTTGGCACAGACGCTCAGCGAGACCGCCAGGCTTGGTCTGGGCCCCGGCACCACTCACCCTTGCAACCTCTCTACCTCACAGCCCGCAAAATAAAGTCGCTATGTGGATTAGGTAATACCAGTGCCGTTCTCAGAACATGGGCCAGCGTGGAGAAAGCTGTTAACAACTGTAGCATTGTTTACTCACTGAATATCCAAATATCCCTGGGCTCTCCCTTCTTAGACCCTTTGCAGTTAGGTCGGCTCATGGACCCCTGCTGGTCAACGGGCTGAGAACAAGTGTCACGTGTCATTTCAGGACTGGGGCGTGTAAAAGCTGGAGCTTATTTGCCAACTTCTCCTTCCCCTGCCTCTGCCATCATGGAAACCATGTGCTAAGATGGTAGGGTGGCAAAGTAGAAGTAAACTGAGTCACTGACACCCCAGAACAGCTGCCCTGCAGTCATTCAACAGTGTAAGAAATAGACCTTTGTATTAACCACTGGGATTTCAGTGTATCCTATACGGACCAGTAACCGGCTAGTAATAGACACACAAATCAAGGATGAATAAGAGGGAAAAGGACAAATTTCATAAAAATTAGAAAATTTTTGCTGAGTACCTGGAATGTTCCAGGTATCACGGGTGGTATTTTGTTTTTAAGAATTACTCTAGGACATGGTTCTTAACTGGGGGGGTGGTCTGGGCCCCCAGGGGACACCTGACAACAGAGATGTTCTTGGTTGTCACAGCTGAAGGGATACTACTGGCAACCAGTGGGTAGAGGCCAGGGACACTGCTGAGGGTCCCTGGAAATGAAAAGTGCAAAAAAAAAAAAAAAAAAAAAAAAACCTCCCGTCACAGCCCAGACCGTTCTTCTGAGATTAACGACTAGCACTAACTTCTTCTATCCTCTGTATATACAAGTACAGGCATGTGAATACCCTTTTTTGTGTTCAATGGGAACAAATCACACACCGTTCTACATATATGTGTATATTAGTTCATTTCACATCAGAACCATCATCTGCCTTAGTGGCCAAAGAACCAAACAGATGCTTGTTTCTCACGTCGGGCCATGATGGAAGGCCCTCCCCAAGGGAGATTTTAAAACATCTGTCCTGGCCCCACTCCCAGAGATGGTTTCAACTGGCCTAGCAGGACGCAAACACCCACCATTTTCCCTGAGTTCCACCAAGCTTGAAGGCTAGAACTAGATCCCCCCATCTGTGCTCCAGCTCCAGCAACCTCCAGACCTCTCTGGGCTCACTCTCCAACCGGAAGACCTTCTCCAGTCTCACTCTATTCCCTTCCCTACCGTCTCTAAACATGTTCTCACCTCCCTTAAACCACCTCCGCCATCCACCACTACTGCCCCTCTTCCCCCTGCCCTTCACGGCCAAGTCTTTCCACTCACTTGACATTCCATTCACTCTTCAAGACCATTTAAGTTCCTCTCTCCCAGACCACCAGGCTCTTTTCAGATCTTACCTCTCAACTGACCCTAGACCACACTCTTAAAGGACTTATGTTGCTTCTTCAACTTTACCGACGTTCAGCTGGTCGGCTGGAAGTGAAGAGTCAGGCAGAAAGGTATGTTAAGTAGAACCCTATGAGCCCAGGATGAAAATACTGGTGGCAAACGGGTTAGATACTGCATCTGAACTGGTGAATGTAGGTGTTGCTCCTCCATGCTCCTCCAGTTTGGGAAATCCGAATTTGCAGCAGGCAGAGATGGACTTTGCTGCACTCAGCAACACCAGGAGTCAAGTCCCAACCAACCCGGGTACCATGTGGAACACATTAAGATGGAGATGTTTACTAGATATCTAAACCAAAATAGCAAATACGCAACTGACAGCTCGAGTTCAGGGGAGAGAAGCTGAATATAAACTCGAGTCTTCAACAGAGATGGTCTTTAAATCCATGAAGAGAAGGTGGGTTTCAACAAGGGAACGAGCACAGAGAAGTTCAAGAACAAAGCCCTGGAAAAGAGGAGTTAGAACTAAAGCAAGAGAACTAAAGCTATGAAAGGGCCTCAAGAAGAACTGATCGACCCTGTCAAACAGGACTGACAGTCAAGGGGGAGGAAGACTGTAGCTCTCAATGCAGTCATCACTGCTGACCTCGACACTCACTTTCAGTCGAGTGGCAAGCCTGACTAGAGTGTTTTCACAGTCAAAACTGGAAAAGCTCACACGGAACTCTTTTGAGGAATCATACTATAAAAAGGAACAGTAACTGGAGACAGACACAGCCTAAAGTCAACCCATGCTCAGTCTCATAAAATGTGATTTTTTTTTTTTTTTTAAGATTTTATTTGACAGAGATCACAAGTAGGCAAAGAGGCAGGCAGAGAGCGAGGGGGAAGCAGGCTCCCTGCTGGGCAGAGGGCTGGATGTGGGGCTCGATCCCAGGACTCTGAGATCACGACCCGAGCTGAAGGCAGAGGCTTAACCCACTGAGCCACCCAGGTGCCCCAAAATGTGATTTCTTTAAAGGGCATCTAATGCTCTCGTCCTTTCTCAGAACGAGCAAGGAAATCCCAGGTTCTCTTCCAACTGTTCGTACCTACTAGAAATTATTTTGCACCTAAGACTTTAGGCTAACAGAGAGCCACAGAGAATTTAACTTTTAAGAGCTAGTGTGAAGTTCCTATAGGTATTACACATATCGTGTAGCCCACCAGGGAAGACCTGTGCCTGATAACTTGCCCAAGGCTATCCCAGTCCAGGGTGCTCTAGAGAAAAGGCAAGCTGCAGACTTACTACTGGTCGGATGCTATTTTTTGAACCGATTGCTGGGTGAAATCACAGTGGTTTCCTTCCTGCTCAGATATATACCACAAATATCTTGCGTATGCGTGCAAATGCGTATGTGCTACATGTGCTAATTTAATTTCCTAAGAAGTTCTGCAGAACATCTGGGTCAAAGTGCACTCTGCATTACCAGAAAGAATGAACCAGAGCAGGGGACATGCATGACAATGTCTTTACTTTTAAATGATTATCAGTACACCAAGTAATAACATGTAACAAGTTCTTGAATTCTATCATCTAATAATTTTGATTAAGAGAAACTAAAAGCAGCCTGAACGATACACACTAGCATTCGTTGTTCTACCCTTAGCCAGAAAGGACTATTTTAAGGCTGGCTGCTGCTTCACACAAGTTACAGATAACTATTTACTACTTTTTCATAGATAAAGCCCCTGACCTTCAAGAAAGCTTTAGGGAAAAAAAAAAAATTTAATCCCTTTCTTTCTTTAAAAAAAAAAAAAAAAAAAATTTTTTTTTTACTACATCTGAGAAAGAAAAGTACTGATATATACGTCGCTTGAGCTAAAAGGCATAGGAAAACAAACCACGTATACACATTAAATTTCTAAGAAATAGGAGGTAAAAGGAGAAAATCTCTGGATAAGCTCTACGTTTGTACAAAGAAGCTAGATTTGCTATTCTCCAAAAAGTGAAGGGACCTACAACATAATATACAGAAATAATTTAATGCCTTTTCCCAAGGATGTAATTACTCAAGCTTTGCTGAAGCTTCGTTTTCCAGGAAGGCATCTAACGTGCCGATCTGCGCGCAGAGCTGCTCCTTCCTCCCCTTATCCATTTATGCGGTAGTTTTCGTGGATCTCCGGCCGGATGTCACAGACAAAGGCCAGGAGGTTATCCAGGACTTCATCCCTGTTCTGCTGGAAGTAGGTCTGCAGGACGGTCATCTTCTCCTGGGTCTCCTTCTCCACTTCAGTGCTGCAGCTGCCGTGGGATCCCAGAGCCTGGAGTCGGGGGGCAAGGACACACAGGAAAGGTCAGGTTGGCGCTCGGGCTGGCACCTCCTCCTTAGTTCTGGAGAAACTGAGTCTCAGCAGTGGGCCATGTAACCTCGTGATTGAAGAGCATGTGGGGAAGGTGGTGTTCCTGGTTAACGGAAACAAAAACTGAGGCAATCACTTTGGTGGCCAACCTTCGACCATCTATCAAAAGGCAAACTGCACAGCATTTCCACGGCTCAGAAATTACCCTGGAGAGCAAGATTCACATGCTCCAGAGTCTAACGTACAGCCCTAACCAAAGACTGGAATGAACCCAAAGATCCCATACCCGAGGACTGGTTAAACAAATTATGGTGCATCTCTACCAGAGAACATTCTCGGCTATAAAGAAAGATAAAGTGGACGTGTGCAGCAAGACAGAATGAACTGTAAAATATGCAGGTTAAGGAGAAAAAAAGCAAGATACAAAATGGTGTTAGTGTGGTTAGTAAATGTGTCTCCTTGTGTGGTTTTAAAAGGGAGAGGTAAATCATGGTGTATTAAAAAAGAAAGAAAGCCGCTTAAAAATAAAACAAAAATAAAAATAAAACAAAAATAAAATAAACACAAGAGGATGCAGTTTTAGAGGAATAGTTTCTGCTTAACTGGTTCATGTTCCAGCTCTGACATTCAGCAGCAGGTTCCCCGGTATTATCAATACACGACAACTATTCTTTCAAATACAAATATTCTAGCAGAATATGCTAGAAACTATTAATAGTGACGGTTTCTGAGGAAAATTGAAGGTCTGGGTGAGAGGGAGACTATCTTCATTATCACCCTGTTTTACTGCTTGAATTTTTAATCATGTCTTACTCTTTCGATCTCCATTCACAATTTAACACACACTTTAACACACAGTGATGGATAAATTTTCTTTTATCCTCAGTCTTCACGGTATGGCTGGCTTTCTGTCAAGTATAGGCCTACTTTGTTAGAATGAGACCTATCAGGTTCTTCTTCTTGCTAAAAGCCCTTTATTAACAGGTCAATAACAGACAGAGAAAGCCGTAAAAAATACTTTTCTTGGAGGCCCCGGGAGAGGCAGGCCCTGTCGGAACTTACCAGACCAGAGAAGGCCACCCAGCCAGAGGCAGAATGGCGGTCAGGGCCCTGTCCAGGGAGCAGCTGGCCCAGGGTGCTGAAAGAGGGGATGGCTCGGACCTCAGGGAGGGATTGCGCAAATGCTGAGGCCACACAGGGAGTGATGGGGTGAGGGGTTCCCACAGGAAGGAATGTCTGCCCTCCACACAACTTACATACAGAGCAGAAGGAGGGGTTCCCCGGAAGGAATGGGGGTGGGGAGAGTTCATCCCGGAGCTTGAGGAAATAGCTTAAGGAAGTCTCCCTATCAGGTTCTTGAAGACAAACTTTTTTGTGTCCGACCGCTTCTATCTTCTAACCTGCTCCTGCCTCTTTCCGTGTGCATTAACTCTAGCCCTCCCTAGCTGTACACACGTGACAGCGCACCAGGGGAAAGCCTTCTCTCGCATGTTACCTAGTCCTCCATAACCTGCATGGAGGCCATCACCCCCCTTCTCGCAGATAAGAAAACCGAGGCTCAAAGAGCTCGAAGTGAACATGTAGAGACTCTAACCCGCGCCTCCTGAACCCACATTTGGGACTCTTCGCGTTTTGTTGTAACTATTCATACCGGCGGAATAGAGAGGCGTTTCACGTTAGCTCAGTTGCTAATTCTTATTTTTAAAGGTCCGTAACCCTACTGGGGGTGGGGGTGGGGGACAGGGGACATGATCTCTGTTCTGTGAATATAAACCACAAGCCAGGCCTCAGTCAGCTGTGTCCAAGCTGAAGGGGTTACACCGAACACCGCTAGGAAACCTCAGAGCTCATGCCTGCCCCACAGCATTGCTCCTGTCTCTATGAGCAACGATGGCATCGACGTACAGATAAGCTGAGGCAGGTGCCCTAACGTGAGGACCGCTACAATGTTTTGTGGACAGTCTGACCACTGACAGCACCAATCTGCCTCAGTTCAAGAGTCAGGGACACTTCAAGTTTGAATAGCACTGGGGCAGTCCAAAGATGGAGGACACTTTTGCTACGTACTTCAACAAGGGAGGCCTGTGCCTTTCATCACTGGACTTGGGCGTGGGATGGTGTGTCTGAAACCAGTGAAGGTCCTAAGGTAGAACTTGAGGATGAAGCCCACAAAGACAAGGGCAGAGCTGAGAGATGGAAATAGTGTCCTGAGAGCATTACTGAAGCTCCTGGATCAAAGCACAGTTAGCCTTTCACCTGGGTCTTTAATTACGTAAGCCAATAAATTCCATTTTGTGTACACTAGTTTGAATTGTTTTCTGCCACCTGTATCCAAGAGTCCTGACAGAGTGTCTTTCCTCTGTGAGGCCCTCCTCCAGCCTTTCCCCTTTCCAGAATTCTCCCTGCTTCGGGATTGTTGTTGTACTACTATTGCACGCCATCTTCTGCTTCGTAGCCCAGCCCACACTGTTGCTAAGTGTCTCTACCACACTGCAGTGGGCTCCAGCTGAAGGACATTATGACTGCCACAGCCCCTCTCACAGATGTAGGTCTGCATGACTCGCACTTTGTTACTGTCTCCCTGACCATCAGACTGTAAGCTAAGCTCCATGAGGCGGGGACCATGTCTATTTCTGCTCACAGCTGGTTCCCTAACATCGGGCACAGGTTAACATGCTCAATAGATATTTGTGAAATGATCTAAGTGAAGACTAGGATTCAAAGTTAGTTAAAAACCGATCACCTAAGAGACTCGGCCTGGACATTTAATAGTCAAAATTTCAATTTTCAACCATAATCACAATCTCTGAGCTCTGATGAATATTTTGAGAACCTGGGGAAAAGGGGAGAAGAGGAAAGCCTCAAGACACGAAAGCAGTAATGAATATAAACCAGGCCCACCGCAGCTTCCTTGGCCTTGAACTCCTTCTCTCTTTGCAGGCGGTATTGTTCAATTTCAGCCTGAGCTTCTTCTTTGGCCTGCTTCAGCCTCCGGTTCTTTCCTGTTTTCAAAGGAAAAAGCTACATCAAGAAGTGGTTAAAAGACAAGGAGAAGAGGAAGCAGAGATTAAGATGGTAAATTCTAACAGTAAACAAGAAAAAACTTTTATTAAAGGTACAGTCCCAAGAGACATGCATAGAAGAGGGAATTCAGAGATAACTCAAGAGTATAGGTTCCTGCTCTCTCCAGGCTGTACTTGTGATTAGGTAAAAAGGACCATCTTCTGTAACTACAGACTATAAATGATGGGAAAAAAATCTGCAAGGTGTCAGAATATTCTCTCAATCTCCACTACTCAAAACCAAGACAAAATGGGGGATTTAGCCATCTGGGGAACTCTTCCTCTTCCCAAGAAGTAAACACCTAAGGATCCCGCTGATTACAACTGGAGCTCTGCTTAGAAGCGGAGCAAGGAGACTAATAGGCTCCCAAGGGACATCAACCTAAAATGTAACTAATGAAACAGATGATGTAATATTGGAAACGAAAAACCATGCCTGTGTGCAAGGAAATAAGTAATGAAAGTAGTTCTGGGAAGGAATCTGGAATGGGGAATCCTGGACGGTTAAGACTGCACAAGCATCTAAGTGAGGAAATACAGGTACTCTGATTTCTTGAAGAGAATAAACATACAGCTTGAAAAATTCTCTAGATGCCATCAGAGCCTGTATGTATCAGAGCCTGTGTGTATCAGAGCCAAACTGCATAGAGTCTTTGCTTTGAATCTTTGCTCACTGGATCAAACTTCTCTTGATACCCAAATGGGGAGGGGGAGAAGAGTCTTAGATGATCAACCTGGGCATTTACTTAATTTAGAACATAAACCATCCTATATCTAAGAGTAAGCTTTATTAGATATCATTATATATCAATTTCTCAAATCCCACTCAAATCATGTGGGCAAATGAAACTAAATTTTACCTCCCACCTCCTAATGAAGAACAGGATGTATAATGACTCCACAACATCAACGATCCACGACATTTCTGGTAAAAACAATCAAGAGATGTCTCAAAGCACCCAGAGACTGCTTCTGCAAGTATATTTTACTCCAGTCTTATTTAGGGCCTACTGCTATCCACGTGAGCCTACTTCTACCCCTGTTCTCCACATGCCATCCTCATCATCAGCTACATTCAATGCCATTATTACAGAGCCAAAGATCTTTTCCAATCTACGAGTAACATTTATGGTTCAAACATTATGCTAGCTCCACATAACTTCACAAAACCACTCTCCTCGTCACTCCCAATCCCCACAGCTCTCTGAATTAAGATAAAACCACTCTTTGCCCATCAGGTGTCTTCAAATTTCAATTCTGACAGGTTCTCTGAAAACCAAAAATAAATATTCGAACAGGAAATCATGTTTCTTTCAAAGTTTATTTTTCAGGGAGCCAATATTTTGTTTTATTCCAATAAAATAAACTATAACACAATTCAGTTTTGTGGTCCAAAGCAACGATTTCACAAAAAATGTAGGCTGGACCATTCTGTCACATCAATTCTGAAATGGACAAGTTAACCATAACTACAGATCAAGGAAGGCAGTGATTCTTTTCAAACTGTAGTTCTTGTCAATACTTCTGTTCCTAATTACTGCAAATTCTGTCATGTACACTAGCTATAAACTCACTCCTTTAAAACAGATTCATTCAGTAAATACCTAATAGCTATCGGAGATATACAAGACCTTGCACCAAGCTTGATGAGAGAAAGAAAAATGTAAAACGTGATCCCTACCTCCAAGACACTCAGAATTATTCTTACCATACTCCAAGTGTTTGTTCCTGCACCTCCCCCGAATTATCTCACATGCTTCTCAACAGACACAACTTCTGTTACGAATAAGTCATCACGGGACAAACTCTAAGTCATTCTGGAAATACTTTATAAAGAGCATGATGAGAAACAGTCTATGAAGAACACAGAACTTTCCAGTCACCAGAGCAAGAGTAAAAGGCTTGTTCCCATCTCCGGTTCCCTCAAAAAAAGCTTTTCCTATGACACACAGAGTATCACACAACCCCTCATCCAGAAATTACAAGAAATGCTTGAAATCTGCTTGGGTGTGGAATAAAAGTTTAAGTCTTATAACAGGAGAAAGACCGAGGAATTACTAAGAGTAACAGTTCTTGCTATTTTATCCTTGCATGGAAAAAGAGGCCTCTAGGCTACTATGCTGCTTCCCAGGATATGGTCAAATCCTTTCTCTAAGCCTCACTTCACCCATCTGTATAAAAGGGATAAAAATACCTCTCTCTCCAGATGGGAAAATGAATACATACAGTTGAATTTGCACATAGTCCCTCCAATCCAGGAGCTTAGTCTAGTGACCGAGCCATATAAAGAAACAAGTTATTGCACAGCGATGACAAAATAAGCTCTTAGGAAGGAATCCTGGCCTAGCCCGAGAGGAGAAGGACAAAGCAGGGACGGCTTCCTGGAAGAACCGCTGCCTACATTTTGAGATCTGAAGGACAAGTGTTAGATAAAAAGAGGGTAGAAACTAGAAAAAAGCATTTCCAAACAGAGAAAAGAGCTGTGCAAAGGCTGGCAGGTCACACAGGCATCGCAGCGGTTCAGGATGCCTGGAGGAGAGAGCCTAAAAATGAGATAAGGGAAGAAAGCTAGACCCAGGTCCAAAAAACGCTGCCTACACCCTCTGAAGGAATCTGAGCTTTATTCTTCAGGCACTACACGTTTGCTGACTGTTATGGGCGCCCCAGGGAGGGCTCTGACTGCAGTGAGGAAAATGGACTTGAAGGAGGTGGCCTTCTCCCACGCACCAGTCTAGATCAGAACCACCTGTGAAGTTCTTGAGCAACCGTACATTTCTCAACTCTAGCCTTCATGTCACCTGCAACTAACCCACCCAGTATCTGCTTCCTTCTCTGGGACTCTGAATACCGTGTTGATGGAGACACTGGAGCACCGCGCCAAGGCGTCTGGCACACATTAACCACATTAAAAAAAAAAAAAAAAAAAACCTTTTTAAAGAAATTAACGCATCAGGTTGGTACCGGAGCCTCAGAGAATCTAATGCCCCCGACTAAGATGCTAGCCGTAGGGAGGGGGAAAGCGAAAAGCCATAATAAACATCTAGGCGACTGACTAAACGTGGCGAAGAGGAAGAGACGTGGCAAGAGGACTGTTTCCAGCCTGAGCAACAGCATGGACGGCAGCTCTGCACACTGAGACAGAGCAACACAAAGGAGCAAGTGACGGGCAAAGACGACGAGTTCCCTTTGAACAGCCCATCCCACACCCCTCCCAGATCCCAAGAAGGCCATCCTACTATTGTTTCTTCGTCCTATCTACTACCCCACATCACAGCTTCCAGTCGGCATACAAGCCTTCCGGAGTCTCACGTCCAGACAGCTTCGAGACTCACAAGCTTCCGCGACGGTCACCACCCCTCCACGCCTCAGTTTTGGGGCCTCATCCACAATCTCTGCCCCCACGCCACGCCTGGCCGCCCCGCCCCGTAACTCACGCTTGCGGGCCTCCGACACTTTCTCGGCAGCCCGCTTCTCGGCCTGCAGCAGCTGCTGGATCCCCTGCGACTGGCTGGCCATGGCGGTGGCGATTCTAAGGCCGAGGGAAGCGGCCTAAATCGGTTCGAGCGGGTCCCTCGGGTCAGCTGACCCAGCCGCCTAAGATCTGCGCCTGCGCTCTGCGCCAGCGCCCCGCCCACCATCACGTGACGACCGCAGCGCCGCATCAGCTGATTGCACTCGGCGTCTGGTGACTGGAGAGGGAAGGGGTGGGGCGGGGAAAGAAGGGCAGAGCGTCGCGGCTGCGCCTGCGCAGGATCTGTCTTCTGCCTTTCACCCCTCCCCCACTCGGCCTCGTCCTGCTCTAACGTGTGACTGTTCCTTCCCCGGTTCAGTTGGGGCGCCACGAAGTTATTGCTGTAATCCCTCACTTTGCAACATGCCTGCATTAAGGTCTGGAGAGAAGGAGTCAGGCCAAAACACAAATAGCTTCCCGTATTTTGCACCCTGTTTCACCCTCTCTCCCCTTTCTGGAAGGTTCCTTGGCACTTGAATACAGTAGGAGGCATGTTAAGAAAAGTCTTACCAGGCTCGGGGCATAGAGCGTGGATTGGGAATAGGGTACTTGGGGACAGATCTAACAGTAATATGCTGTGTGATTTGGGGGAGGATGCTTTCCTTCTCTGTACCCCAGTTCAGGGAGGACCTGGACTATTTTCCATAAATACTTAATGAATGCCTGCTGTGATCCTAGACCACTGTTGGTACTGAGGAAATAGCAGAGAGCAAGATAAAGTCCCTGGTAGAGTGCAAGGTTGATGGAGAAAAAAAAAAAAAAAATTGCAAACTGATAAAGTAATGAAGGAAAACCAGAGCACTTTAAGAAAGAGGGGGATGTGGAGGTGGCTGTGAGGGCTTTTCCACAGAAGTGGCATTTAAAATAAGATCAAAAGAGTAAAAAGTTAGCCAGGAAAAGATAGTGGGGATTAGTGTTAGAGAAAGATAGGGTTGATTAGTGGGAAAGGACCAGCATGTGTGGATTTAGGGGAAGCAATTTCGCACAGAGATATCCTCCAGCACAGATAGGTAGATAGGAAGCCAAAAGTTGAGTTTACAATATGAGAGATTCTGCCTGAAGACTTGATTTGCTCCTGACAGCAACTCTAAGGTAATATTATTAACTCCTTTCTATATTAACCAAACTGAAGCTCAGGTGGGTTAAGTTAACTTGCCCAAAGTCACTCCCCTATTAACTGTCAGATGGGGTATTTGAATGGACCCAGGCTTGCAGAGTGGAACATCTGATCCACTGTGCTCTTCTGCAAGAATCTGGTGGATTATGGGAAGAACGAGATGGTCTCCTGGAGTCCGCCAAGCACTGGGAACAAAGGAATGCCAGAACTTTTCCATAGAAGCATCTTCGCACTGGAGGAGGAGCTGGGTTCAGGGCTCAGGACATTTTCCTTTGATGGAAGTTAGAGCTGAAGGCTGGAAAGAAGGCTGAAATCCAGAACACCTGTTCTTTCCTGATAGAAGAAGCAGTGCTTGACTGGTCTCTGGAACTGTAAGTTCAGCCAAGGATTTCCAGGGAAGATTTGTCATTTTCAGTGTTCTATGAAAACGTCATTCATCCAAGCAATCAACAGAGGACAACACATACTTCTAAGAGTGGCAAAAGGATTAAGAGATGATGGAAGCCGCAAAGTGGAAATAACCCAAATGCCTACCAGCCAATGAGTAGATAAACAAAATGTGGCATATCCACAAGATCAGATACTATTTGATCACGAACAGAAGTACTGATACTTGTAGCAATACGGATTGACCTTGGTAACATTATGCTAAGTGAAAGAATGCAGGCACAAAGACCACATGTTGTGCAGTTCCGCTGATGTGAAACGTTCAGAATAGGCAAATGTATGGGGACAGAAAGCAAGTTAGTGGCTAGACAGGAGCTGGGGGAGAGGGAAGGAGGAGTGACGGCTAACTGATATGGGGTTCCTTTTGGGATCGTGAAAATGTAACAGAATGAGGTAACAGTGACAGTTGCACATCTTGTGAATGAATATACTGAAAATACCAAATTTCTGATGGCACAGTATGTGAATTATGTCATAATCAAACTGTTAGGAAAAGAGAGAGAGAGATGAGGGGGATGGATGCAAAGCCCTTGCAGGTTTCTCCTCTATTGTAAATGTCAGGAAATGAAAGCTGTTGTTTTCATCTGGCTGGGGGGTAATTGTTTGATTTACAAATCTGGTCCTCCATTTAGCAAAAGCCTTCACATTAGGGTTCCGCTAACAGCCAGCTTCCTGAAAGCATGGAAATATCTACACATTCCAGATTTTTTTCTCTTTTCTTTTTTTTTTTCTTTCTTTGCTTGCAACGTTTCAAGTTTATTGTATAAAGAGAGCAATACTAGACAATCCATCTTCTGAAATTTTCAGACTGCTTTGTATTTTCTGGTTATCTGAGTGGGTGTTAGTTGTCAGGACTTGGGCACTCTGGGGAGATGTCCCAAAATAACCAGGAAATGAGGGTGAAGCAATTGCTTTCCAAGGGAAGCCTTGAAATCTTGAGACTGCATTCCAGAGGAAAAATTCACAAGGTCATCTGAAGGATCCCCAGAGGATCCCAGACTTTGTACCCCGGATGAGTGAAAGTATTAGCACATCTAAGAAAAGACTGCCCATTCAGATGTGTGGCTTTTCAAACACAACTGGAAACAAGGTGAAGGAGTAATGATGACCTTCACAGGCTCCAGGTCAGCAATGACTCAGGGAACTGGGGCCTGTGATTGCCTTCCCTAAGGAAACTAGACAGCTGGGTTCAAATCCAGCTCTGTCATTTACTTGCTGGGTGACCTTGAGCAGGTTACTTGACCACTGTGAGCCTCAGACTCCTCGTATGTTAAAAATGGGAGTTGAGGGGCACCTGGGTGGCTCAGTGGGTTAAAGCCTCTGCCTTCAGCTCAGGTCATGATCCCAGAGTCCTGGGATGGAGCCCTACATCAGGCTGTCTGCTCAGCAAGGAGCCCGCTTCCTCCTCTCTCTCTCTCTCTCTCTGCCTGCCTCTCTGCACACTTGTGATTTCTATCTGTCAAATAAATAAATAAAATCTTTTAAAAAATGGGAATTGATCACCGTTGAATAGGGTAATTGTGAGGGTTAAATTAGTTAATACATGTAACTAGCTTAGAATGTACTCACCACTCCTAGTAACACAGGTATCTGAATCCTGGTGATAGTGACTTCTCAAAATAATCAATGGGCCTCTTACTTTTATCTCTCAACCTAGTGTACTTAGTGGATGGAAATTTGCCCCAGACAAAGTGACTGCTCAAGAGAGACTTTGCAGAGCCGGTGCTATGGTTGAACACGTTGTTCACTGCACAAGGAAGTGAGACTATGCTCAAATCCAGCCCATACTGTGCCTACTCTTCCCAGAGGGAGCAGCTTTCTCTAATTCATTCGAAGGCTCCCTGTGGCCAAGCAGGAGTCCTGCAACAAAATCCAGGGTGGGCGGCCTGACTTGCCCCATGGGAAACTCATAAAGGAATTAAATGCCCCAGTCCCACTCCCAGCCCCACGTAGGGCCTCCTATGAGACAGCTTCCTGACCTCTTCATATACATTTTGCACATTGGAATGCTGATGATTAATAGTTAACCCTTACTCTTCCTTGACTAATACTGAAAATAATTCTCAAGAGACTAAGATTACATTCTCAAATTTTACTGGTGTTAGAGAGATAATATTTATCCTTCAGTGAACCCAGTTATCTGTGTGTTGCTGTGACAGTGATAGGGTTCAGGACATGCCAACCCCAAATATGGCATCTTGACATATTGAATATTTTAAACTGAAAGAAGCTGAGAATCAACAGAGCAGGAAGGACTCTTTGACCCTCCCTTGAAGCAGGTCATGAGACCCTCATGTGAGAAACACCCTTCCTCCTCCGGAGGAAAGGAGCATCCTTATCTCCAGGACCCCAAGAGGCTCCCAGAGGGATCAGGACAAACGGACCTTGCTAAATTTTCTCCAATTTCCTACTCTTAGCTCATACCCCTTTTGTCCTAGCACATTTGCCGTGACTTTCCACTCTTCATCAAACCTAGTGTAAAAACACTCAGGTTTAAACACTTCCTCTGGTCTTCATTTCCTTAAGAAATCTCCCATGCCACATAGAACTTAAATAAATCTGGATGCTTCTCTCTTGTAAATCTGTCTTTTATTACAAAGACCAAACCAAAAACCTAAGTTGGGTAGAAGAAAGATATTTTCCTCCCTCCCAATAGCATTTACTTGCCATTTCCATCTCTTCACAGACACAGATCTAGGAACTACTTGGGTAACATTCATTCCTCTGTTTTCCTGGAGCTAAGTAGCATGTCTGGAAAATGGATCAAGGAACAAAGCATTGAAAGTTATTCCTAGTAATTAATTACAAATGACTCTGAACAAAGTCACAGGCAAAGAGATATGAATAGTGACACCTCATTCATTCATTCATTCATTCATTTGAAAATGTTTATTGAGCACCTGGGTTGTGCCAGACTTCAGCAAGCTACTGTATATGAACAAAACAGACACATTCCTTGTCCTTCTGGAGTTTGGAATTCATGGGGGAGACAGCCAAACAGAAATGCCTACCAATGAGTACCTAATTTTGAACCGAGTTAAATGTACTACAGTTGGGCTATCCAATATGTTCTCAGTATAAAATACATACCAGATTTCAAAGGCTTTGTATCACAAAAATATAAAATATCTCGTGATATTAATTATAAGTAGACTTGATAATATTTAGGTATACTGGGAAAAATAAAATGTCTTCTTAAAATTAATTTTACCACCTCATGCCTATTAGGATGGCTACTCTAAAAAAATAACGAGTGTTAGCAAGGATGAGAAGAAATGGGAACCCTTGTGTGATGTTGGTGGGAAGATAAAATGGTGCGGCTATGGACATATGTCCAGCAGCTTGTCAAAAAAATGAAAAGTGAAATTACCATATGATCCAGCAATTCTATTTCTGTGTATATATCCCACAGGAATGGAAAGCAGGGTCTTGAAGAAATATTTGTACATCCCCGTTTGTAGCAGCACTATTCATAATAGCTAAAATGGGGAAGCAAGCCAAAGGTCCTCGAATGGATACACAAACCATACAAAGGAATGTTATCTAGCCTTCCAAAGGAAGGAAATGCGGCTACCACTACAACAAGGATGACACTTGAGGACATTCTTCAGTGAAAGAAGTCAGTAAAAAAGACAAATACTGTGTGATTCCACTTATCTGAGGTACTTAATAAAAACTCCTAGAGACAGAAAGTAGGACGGTGGTTTCCAGAGGCTGGTGATGATGGGAATGGGGAGTTGTTTAACAGGGAGAGAGTTAGGGTTTTACAAAATGGAAAAGCTCTGGAGATTGGTTGCACCACGATGTGAGTGGGCTCAACACCTCGGAGCTGTGAACTTGAAAATGGCTCAGATGTACGTTTTATGTTATGTACATTTCACTGCAGTTAAGAATTACAAAATTACAACACAAAAATCTTGAATTTCACCTTTTCTTTCTACTTTTTTTTTTTTTTCAAATTTGCCGGTAGGAAAATTTAGTATTACACATGTGGCTCGCATCGTATTTCTATGGTGCTACTCGGAAGGAAAAGAATTTTGATCTCCATGGATTTCTGTTTTTAGGGAAAGGAGGAACCATTCATTAAAGTAGTGACAGAACACTTGTTTGCCCAAAATTTAATAGTGCTTCCCATGTTATGTTTGTGAAACAATTTCTGTTATAATGTTTATAACCCCAAATTTCAACAGATTACAGGTTTATGTAACAGTCACTTGTCAGACACACAGTTGACAATCTTGAGGAGAAAATATATCGAAGACAAATATGTATTATATATTATGGAAGTTCTTATTGTATGTATATCCCGGAAGATACATATATCACTTTTTACATATTCTAGAAGACATTCTAAGGAAGATAAGTCATTTCAAAGTAGTCTGTAAACTTCTGGTGGTCAAGGAATCTCTGGGGGTTTTTAACTAAGGAACCTGATCCGTACTGAAGGGGAAGAAGTAACCAGACAAGCCTGAAGTGTCTATACGGGGGTGGGGTTCAGGTCAGGTGGGTGGAGAGCTTTCCAGGCAGAGAAAACGACTCAGGCAACAGTTGTCAGGCAACAGGCATCGTGGAACATTCCAGAAAGAGCAATGAAGGCTGGAATACACAGATAGAGATATAGAAGACATCTCCAGGTGAGGTGAGGCCCAGAGGGGCACAGCAGGCCGGAGCCAGATCAGGTGGGGCCTGGAGGCCTTGCTCAGGACTTTGATTTTTATTTCAAAAACAACAGGAACCAGCAGAGAGAGGACAGGGCTGCATTTGTCTTTGGAAAAGGTTGCCCTTGCTCCATCTGTGTGTATATGTGTGTTTTTACTTATTTATGTTCTTACTTGTTTTGAAGACTTTATTTTTATGTGTGTTTTTACTTATTTATGTACTTATTTATTTTGAAGACTTTATTTTTAAGTAATTGCTGCACCCAACGTGGGGCTCATACTTACGAGCCCGAGACCAAGAGTTGCACGCTCCATCAACTGAGCCAGCCAGGCACCCCGTTTTTATTTTTTAAGTAACTGAGACATAATATGTAATTAAATGTAGTTTAATGTTTATATTTTGTGTGTGTGAAATTGACCATGTTAAACATTCTCTGAGTCCTATGATCCTGGAAGACAGCAGCAGTTCAGAAATCTCCCTAACCTTTGTTTTCCAAAATCCTCCAACCTTGTGTGTTCCTAGAAATGACTTACCCAAAAGAACCGCTCTTCCCCCCCACGTGATTTAGATAAGACTCCCTGCACACTCGTTGTCATGACTACCACAAATTCACAGATGACTCCATCCTTTACGTGTGACAAAGCTGAACACAGTCGACCCTCCCACCTCCCATTCTTTGTCTCACCAATGATTAAGATTAGAATTGTTTGTCCCTCCAAAACCAGCCAGACACAAAGATAAACATTTCCTATTCAGCTGGCTGAGACTTCCTCTGACTGCAAAACAGTTCTAGCTCTACAGTCACCCTACCTGTAACTTGTCTGTTCCTCCCTCCAGGTCTAAGGTAAAACTACCCTACCAGGGCACTTTGATCTTCACACCTGGATGGCTCTCTCTATTGTGATAACTTGAACAAAAATATCTTCTTAATTCCCCTGTGCATTTTGTCTCTGACAAGATCTTTCCGATAAACATTCATAAACCAGAACTTATTGGTTTGGAAACTATGATTTTTTTTTTTTAAAGATTTTATTTATTTGACAGAGAGACACCGCGAGAGAGGGAACACAAGCCAGGGGAGTGGGAGAGGGAGAAGCAGTCTTCCCGATGAGCAGGGAGCCTGATGCGGGGCTCGATCCCAGGACCATAGGATCATGACCAAAGCCGAAGACAGACGCTTAATGATCGAGCCACCCAGGCGCCCCTGGAAACTATGATCTTATGTACATGTATGTACAATGCAGCAAGGGTGGATTCATTTCGGTTGAACGTACCATTCGTTGAGCATCTTCTATGTTCAAAGCACTTTGTGAGGCTTGAGACTGTGGGATGAATAAACCTGTCAGGAGCCATATATAATTACCTCGTAAGTAAATTGTTATCACCACAATTTTCATTGAGCACTTATAAGAACCTTTTGAAAATGATACCCTCAAGGAGCATCTGGGTGGCTCAGATGTTTAAGTGGTCGCCTTCACCTCGGGTCAACATCTCAAGGTCTGCATTGGGCTCCCTACTCAGTGAGGAGTCTCTGCCTGTCCCTCTGCTTCTCCCTCTGCCTGTCCCCCTTCTCGTGCACTCGCTCACTCTCTCAAATAAATAAAATTTTTTTTAAAGATTTCTTTTTTTTTTAAAGATTTTTTTTATTTGTCAGGGAGAACCCATGCAGAGGGAGAAGCAGGCTCCCTGCCGAGCAAGAAGCCCCTTGTGGGACCCAATCCCAGGATTCTGGGATCATGACCCGAGCCGAAGGCAGACGTTTAACTGACTGAGCCACCCAGGCGTCCCATCAGTAAAATCTTTTTTTTTTTAAAAAGAGGATAATTATATCCTCAGGCATTATTATCTGTTCTCCTGGGCTTCGTTTTCTCTTCTGTGGAATGAAAAATAATAGCGCTCCCCTAGAGGAGTGTGACAGGGGTGGGGTTAGGTGGTTGATGAGATAACGCATGAAATGTTAGCCTGTTATTATGGACTATGTGGGAAAACAGTTTGGTCTTCTGGAAGGAGCTGTCATAATCTACAAGAAGGACCTAGATCACATGCAGTATCTGCCACTCTCAAAGCTCACTTTATGAGCCAAGCGGCCAGAGGCACGTCTTGGCACATAGGTCATCACGCTTTTGCTCATATAGTCTTGCAACCCTGGTCTAGCAGAGCTGTCGTTGCCCCCATCCAGTTCTCCATGATCTTTTAGGGGGCTCTAGCCCATTTCTAACTATCAGGATCTGCATCTCTCAGCCTAAGACTTTTTTCTTTTCCAGAATTGAGGAACCATAGCTCTCCCCAGGTACAGAGACAGCTGAAAGGGACCAGGAATTGACATCCCCCGAAAGCAGCCCTCATCCAGTGACACTGGGCAGCTGGAGTATAAAGACTCCCTATTCCTTGACCTTTGAGTGGAACAATTCTGAGGCAAATGTTTTGTGTTGGGTTTTCCCTAGGGAAGTCACTCTAGTCTCTCAATGCAGTAGCCACCTCCATAATGGACCTCCCCTTCTTTGGGTCACTTCTGCCCTCCCCTACCAGTCTGCCCCACACCTTCCCAAGGAAATCTTGTGCTCAAATCACTGCTTCAGGGTCTGCTTCCCAGAGGACCCCCACTAACTCTCAGGTTCAACGGGTTAGACAAAGACTGAGCCTTGATCCAAGACGGCCACCAACTGTTGGCCAGAATGCTACTCTGCACGAGATTATGATTAAGCAAAGCCACCTGATTCTTTTTCTTGCAGAGCAGAGAAGGAAGAAACTAAAGGAGGACAAAGAAGACAACAGCAGATGGGCTGGATCCTAGAAATAATGGCCTGTGGCATCCTGAGGGAGGCTGGTGGTGACTGTGCCACACCCCAGTGATGCGATTTCCTGGGTATGTGTGTGTCTCTGTGCAGTTTTTGCCAACTTCCACCACCCGAGTCAAAGCATGGTGATCCTCACAGTTCTGAGAAGTCCGATTCACACAGATGTCAGGGTTAAATGGACCTGAGTTCAGATCCATTCTGCATGGTTTTCAGCAGATGGCCTAGAGCTTCTGAGCCTCAGTTTCCTTAGTTCTGCATAGGATTAATACTAACCCTCTTGCAGGATTTTGTGAGGGTTAGATAAACAGCTAAGCAAGCTGGTACATAGTTTATTGTCAGTAAACATAGCCTCTTTCCTTACCTGAGATCTTCTAGAGGTACTGGCATCTACAAACAGTGCCTGTTTTCTGGTCACCATGGCGACCCTAGACAAGCTCATATATTTCCTCTAATGAAGCTGAGATATTTTCACTTTTCCCTGCTGTGCTTGTCTGTGTCTTGGATAGATTAAAAACTCCCAGAGGAGTCACATTTTAGAGTATGCAGCCGGGCCATTTATAATCCATATCATCTACTGTGATATGGGCGAAAACAGTCAAATAGGGAAAACAGAAAAAGGTTCCATTTAGTCTTCCCTGAGCGCAAAGGTGCCTCTGTATTTTGGATGGTTTGGGGAACATCTAGAGGGTGGGAAGGAGAGCAACTGTTGGTTGGTTTTAGAAGGAAGAGCAACCTTTGACCAGTTGGTGTAATTCAAGAGACCACCAAGCTCGCTGCCTGCCTTTGATGCCTTTCACTCTGCCTTCCCTTCGAAGGCATTTTATAATTCATCTCGGTTCCTCTTGAATACATGATCATAGCAGATCCTGAGCTAAGCAGGAGGGTCCCGGATATGACGCTGGCCTCGGACTGGACCCAAGGAGCTCACTACCAGCAACATCATTTTCCTTCTTCGTAAGATAAAAGCATTGGACCAAGTGATTTTTAAATCCCCTCTCATCTTGAAATTCTGCTATTTTTTATGACAACGAGGGAATGCTAGGAGGAAGCCCTGTGAAGAGAGGCTTTACTTGAAGATAAAGATCAGGATGGGAAATGATGGAAATATCATGGGTTTTTGCAACGGATCTAAAATATTACCAGAATCTTCCCCTCAGTTTTAAAGACTATCACGTAACTGGGACCCTAGCGTGTGAATAAGCTGCAACCACCACTGAGATTCGGAATGTCTGCGCCAGACCTCCCTAGTCAACTCAGCTTTGAAATAGGAATTTGTCCCAATGCCACTGACATACTGGAGAACAATTTGAACATAATACAAATGTTTATTTCATCCACAAGGAACACTGGGTGAAGGCAGAACTCAGCACCCTCCTGAACCAACTTTGTGTATCAAATAAGACAAAAATCAGAACGGAGACAAGGAGACACTTTATCTGAAAGGTTTTGCAAGGTGGGAGGAGGAACAATGGCGTTAGAGAGGACACTCCCACTGTGAGATCTGCAAGGCTTTCAAAGATTAAGCAAAAGGATTTTTCTTTTATGGAGAGAAGTAATCAAGGCCCACAAGAGCCAAGCATGAAGAGAAGGATGAAAGGCTGGCATGATCAGACAGAGTAGCTCAGAGGACATCAGCCTACACTCAGGAGGACCCGAAGGAGAGGCTTTAAAGCTGACTCAGGTTGCAAGTGGGCCAACAAAGCTCAGGGACTGGGGGAAGGAGAGAAAGCTTAACCAAAGTTTGGTTAACAACCGTTGTGTTCCAGCTGACCAGTGGGACAAAACAACTCAGTTAATCATTTAAAAGGCAAAAAATCCCCACAGAATTCGGAGGGTCTGCGTCTGGTCTTACCATAGGTTAACAAGGGGTACTCTGTGAGTCTTACCTAAGTCACATGGGAAGTGTGGTTCTCTGCAGTAAGCTGCTTCCAGAACACAAAAAGGAGAAGGGGGTTCTCTTGTCTTCCCTGTTTTCCAGGATCATAGGACTCCAGTTAAATTCAACATTGTCAGTAGGATTACACAAAACACGCACATACATACACCTCAAGTGTCACCAGCTGCCTGAGTTCTTTCCCCCATCTGGAGTTACAGCTGTCTCTCTGACTTCAGATACCCCTCTCCCACCACTTCAGCATAGCTCACAAGCTGTAACCTTCCCCCACTTGTACTGTCTCTCTGACTTCAGATACCCCTCTCCCACCACTTCAGCATAGCTCACAAGCTGTAACCTTCCCCCACTTGTACAAGCAAATTTTAGGTCTTTCTCAAGGTAAGGGGCCATGTGTATTGTGGTATTGATGTATTTCTTCACCATTTTACATGTGCAAGATCGTGACATTGTTTTTATTAGGTTCCTTTTTTTTTTTATGTGTTACTAAAAAAGGTTTTGAGAATGGTACCCTAAGTCCATTTCCCCCATCAGCCTGTGGTTCATCGTTGCATCATTTTACATCACATGATGGTTTTCGGAAGCTCAGGTAGTGTTAAAGCATAACTGACCATATTGGCAGCGGGTCCAAAGAGCTTCCTAGGAGGTAAGCACCCAGAGCCATGCTCTGGAGTGAATGAAGCACATTCCAGGGTCTCCCACACTGTCTGTGGTGTGGATTCAGGGGAGCCGCACTCCACCCTTGAAGGCTGTCATGATACAAGACAGTCAGGTCAGGTGGTGGCTGAGATCCAGAGCTTGCTCTGTCTGCCAAGCCCATGGCTCTGTCTGCTCAGAGGGAGTTCCCTGAAAAAGCAGGAAGGAGAGTGTGAAAAAGCTGGAGGAGAGTTTTTAATTGCATTTGGAATTGGAGTGAGTTAATTAAACGAACAAGATTGTATCTTAAACACCAAAATGAGACCTTGCTAATAACCTAAAGAAGCCCTTCCAAACCCCGTAGAGTTAATTCCTAGTCTTCTCAAACTGTTCCCAAGACGATGGTATTTATTAATCACTCGTGGCCTCAGGCAACTCATGACCAGGAGCTCTGACTGCCCCAGACCCTACCCAGGAGGCTCTGAGGCTTCAGGGGACCCAGTGTGTCTGTGCCTTCAGAGTCCAGGGTGCCATGGATGGCTCTGACCCAAAGAGAAGGTAAAATCAAAGAATCTCACCACAGTGAAAGCACGGGTATGTGACAGTTGGAGTGCCTACTCGAAGAACTAAAGCTGTTTCTGTATTAAGGTAACCACACATCCCAATGCAGCCAGGATAGACCCGGTTAATGTGACCTGGTTAACGTGACCCCCGATAGGCAACAGGGCTACCATATTGTACCCCTCCTCGGGCACTATTCCCCAAGTTTCATGTGAAGGTGCGGACATCGTCTTCTTTAGCTCCAAGGAAGGAGGAACTCAGGACCACTTTTCTGGCACCCTCTCTGATCACTCATTCCTGACTCTGCATCTCTTAATAATTTTCTTTCCCCCTGTTCAGGTAGTAGATGAGAAGTTTTGCAAACCAGCTGGCTAAACAGATGTCAAACTGTGCAACAAAATGCCAGCGCCCTTTGTTGCAAACATCCCAACTGGAGCCCTGGACTTGTCTTAGTCTTTGAGAGGGAACAAGAGGGTCTCCCTGTCTGAATGTAACACTGTGCACAAGGCCAAACACCTCCTCCTTCCTCAGTCTCCTGAATTGAAGTACCCATTCATTCATACGCATAGTTGTGTGTTCATTCAACAAATAGTTATGGAGCACGTGCCTGTGTTAGGCACTGGTGATTTCAGTCTAATCTAATGAAAGAGAAGGAAGAGGTGATCTTTTTTGGCCTGGTCAAGGGTATTGCCTACTTTGAGCCTTTCTCAATCCCTCATTCACCTGCAGCTAGAGTCGATCACCTCCTTCTCCAAGCCCTGGTGGTAAACCAGGTTCATACATACCCCTAAGAGAGACCTAAGACTTCAGGGCTTCACTTTCAGCCCTTAGGCATACTTTTTTGGCTACAAGTAACAGAAAACCCACCCAGCAGTGACTTCAATAAAACAGACATTGACTACTATACCTAGAAAGACAAGGAGTCTGAGACGCCAGGGCAGGTCAGAGGCCCAGTGAAGTCCTTCAAGGTCCCAGTTTCTTCCTAACTTTTGGTTCCTCCTTCTTAAGTTGTTAGAGTTTTTTTGTTGTTGTTTTTTGTTCTTCATTTTCATGCTCATCATCTCAAGTTCCCACTATGGCCATAACAGGCATAAATCCTCATACCGACATCCCAAGAAAGAAAGAAGGTGCATAAGCAAAAATCCTTTTCCTTCTGGGGCTCGGCTGTAAGCAGACCTCCCCTCTGGTCTTTTTGGCCAGAGACACTCAGAAAGAGGGATGGGATTGCCAGGGCTGCCTTAGACATATGGTAACTCACCACAGGGCTGGGGAGGGATCTTTGCCCTTCCTACTCCCCAGGGAAGGAGGTAGAGGGTGGGGAGCAACCACTAGACTCTCAGGGTGGCCCAACTTGACCATGTGTTTTCTCTCAAAGCTGGTCAGTCCCTCAGGGCCTCTGCCTCTGCCATGCCTGCACCCACCTTGCAGACATCCAAAATGGTGGCCCCTCCTCTCCTGTCTCTCCCAGGAGTACGGCACTTCCCATGGGAGCTGGATAGTCCTTGATAAATGTTTGTAAGGAAATGACAACCCAAAAGAAAAAAAAAAACTGGTTTTATGGAGGGCATGGGGAGAAGAATTTGGAAGGAACGTGTCTCATAGACTTAGTGAATAAATAGGACCCATAGATTGGGAGTCCTTTGCCAGGAGACCATGACTGAGCTTCCAAGGGTTCCATGAACCCCTGAAACTGAATGAAGCACTTGCATAAATGTGTATATGAATTTTGGGTGGGGGGGTGTCTTCGGTTTCTATGAAATCCTGAAAGGTTCTATAACCACCAAAAGACTTAGAAGCCCCACCCTGAATGGCACGTGACGACACTCTCTAATCCCCCACGGGCGTGCCAGGAGCCAGCGTCTCCGGTGAACTGTAACCTGACTGGACAGAACACCCAGAGCACCCAGGACGCCCCTGGATTCCTACAACCTCTCTTCCCAGGTCACAGACTCCATCTGTTCTATTTTTAAGAGGCCAGTCCGAGTGGCGTTATTATTCTGCCTTCCAGCACAGCCTGGAAAGAGTCTCTCACCATGACTCACCACCATCCTCCCCTGAACAATGGTCTGTGAGCTCCGCCACTCACTCTTGCTGATACACTGGACTGGAAAGAGCTGATTCTAGGCGAGTGGTAGTGTGGGTATATGGAATAGTGAGGACAGGAGCAGAGGGAGGGAGGCGGGGTAGATGTAGAGCTGGTACCCACCAGCCAGATTTACCTTCCTCGTTTGGAGGGAAAAGAAATTTACTTATAGGGACTGGAGGCTGGTGAGCCTCCCGTTAAGTTCCAAGCAGCCTCTGCAAGGCCCAAAGCTGATATGTGGGAATAGGGAACTAAAAGAAGCCCCTCTCCTTCCCTCCCTCAGTGGGCAGCTCCTTCCCACTGATCACGATGGAGAACAGGCTGCTGCTGAGTCTACTTTGGGGGCTGAGTGAGTTAACTAGAGGATAACACCCCAGCCCCATAATTCAGAGCGAGACCAGACTGAGGAGAGTTTCCCCTGTTCAACTGTCCTGATTTGCACCCCGGTTAAGCCCAGAACTTGTTATGCGGTCTTGGGACGCTTGTCTGGTTCTTGGTTGGTTTCCTTCAAGAGAAAGTTACACGGCTGGTTTTTACTGTTGTTTCCAACAGCCTCTGACCACATGAGGTAACTCTGGGAGGGTTTCAGTGAGGATCCTGAGAGGCCAGGAGGAGAAGCACCTTGGAGGACTCACAGGAAGCTCCCAGGGAGGAAGACAGACCCTGGCCTCTGGACATCTCATTCCGATGGTTTTCCAACCAAGCATCTCTCTCCAATCAGAGAGCATTGTCCACATCAGGATTGCTTACTCTTACCTACGGACTCAGAATCTCTCACACAGGATGGGACCAGCTCCGGGACTTTTAGAAAGCTCTCCAGGAAATGCGGAGGCAGCTGGTGTTGGAGATCCAAGATCTGAGCCAACCCCACTATGCTGCTGACCATCCTTTTCTAGCCACTCTACTGTCTGCTCTGGAGATGCCCATTCCAGGGGTGGTCCCCACTTCGAAAGGAAAGAAAAAGACTTCTAAAGTCAGGAATCTCTCAAAACATGGGCTCCAGACCTCTGCCCGGTCCTCTGGGGGCAGCACATCTCCTGCTTCTAGTAACTCCAAGCGCACTGAGCGTATGCCCATCTTTTGCCCTGCATTGCCAGTCCCCTCCGAGAGGCATCGTTCCCAGAGCCACGAGTCTATCAAGACCCTGACTGGAAACACGTCTGTCATTTAGCTGGTGATAGACACGATACCAAGGACAGTGTACTTATTATCACCGGAGAAAAAAATCAAATGTGTTTCTGAATAACCACGGAATGGCTCACACAGTGTGCAAGAATTCATTATCAAAGTTGGCTCTGCTCCTCTCAGACGTGTCTCTGGCACTCTCAGTTATGAAATTTGCATTCCTAGATGGAGGATGGGGCTGCAGATAGCAGATGGCTGAGATGGTGTGGGGAAAGGAAGGATTCAGAAGTGGGCTGGTGGTGGTTGCCTAGGAAAACACCAATATCAGCTGGAATTGTTGAGTTATAATGGCAGAATCTATATGGTTTCAGAAAAACAAAGGTATTTATTAGCATTCATGGAATGGCCTGGAGTTATATCTGATTCAATGTCATAAAGAATCTTTCTTCGGCTCTTGGTTCTGCTTTCCTTGGAGGGGCTCCGGTCTTGGCCAGGTCTGTCCAGTATGGCAGCAGGAATGGTCCCTGTGGCTCCAGGAAGATGGGCTACTGGTTTAGCCACTCCAGAGAAAGAATTCCTCTTTGTCCTAGAACACCCAGCAACAGACTGAAGGTGGGATCTCACTGGCAGGTATGTCATCTGGACGTCTCAGAACAAAGCACAGTGGTCAGGCCTAACACTGAAAGGTGAGGTCAGTTCCACTCAAACCACATGAACCGGCAGAATGGCGATGGCTTCTTAAAGGAAAATTAGTTTACTGTTATTAAAAAAGATGGGGGACCAGATGTTGGGAAGGTACTCAGGAGCAGGAATGAAAAGCACATTCTCTGCCTTTTCTCACATACAGTGCTCATTTCTACTATAGATTTTTCTAGATGGTTATTTCTTTACTCTTCTCCACTGGTAATATGCTTTGAGGATATCATCTTGACATAGTCGTTTAATAAATCCTAGTAGAATAGAGTAAATAACACAGAACCAGGATTTAAGAATCCTGGTGTTTTTGTCTCGATCCTGTCCCTAACTTGTATGTAGACTTTGACCAGTGCCTTCTCCATGGGCCTCTTTCTGATACACCAGAGGAGGGGTCAGCAACCTTTCTTTGCAGAGGAGCAGAGAGTAAATATTTTAGGCTTTGTGGGCCACCAGGTTCCCAACTACTCAGCTCTGCCTTAAAGCACAAAAGCAGAAAAAGGCCATATGTGAGTGTACAGACATTGCTGTGTTCCAACCGCATTTTGTTTACAAAAGCAGGTGGTGGCCCACATTTGGCGATCTAGCCTTAGTTTGGCACCTCTCTAATACCTGGTTCTTTCTTTGCTTTTCCTATTGCTGTGTGACAGCCCACTCAAACATCTAGCAGCTTCAAATAACAGGGAACATTTATTTTGCCCGTGAACCTGTGATCTGGGAGACGCCCCCTCTCTGCTCCAGGCACTTTCAGCAGAGGACGCTCCCTGGAGGCTGGAGGAGCCACTTCAAGGCAGTTCAATCACGTGCTTGGCAAGCTGGTGCTGGCCATCGGCTGGGAACTCGCTGGGGCTTGATACTGTTTCATGTCAGCTTCTTCGTGGGGCTGTGTGGACCCCCACGGTTGTTCTCATCCGATAGATGGGAAGTAGAAGCAGTCAGTCTGAAGGCCCAAGTTCAGAAGCTGGCACGGTGGTGGACTCTTGGTCAAGTAGCCCCAGAGCCCACCTGGATTCAAGTGAAGGACACACAGTTGCTTCTTCTCATAGGAGGAATGTCAAAGAATGTGCAGCCGTTGACAATCTGCCGTCGTGAACTCTAAGGGATCTGCTAGTTCGGATATCCATTGTTTGAAGGCTTCAGCTGACCTTGGATTCCAGGAACCCCTGTCCAGTTCCCTAAACTGACTCTGTGAGAGCATCACCCTCCCCCATACCTGAATCCCTCAGGTCCTTCGATCTTTATAATGTCCCTGAGATCTGTCCCTCTTCTCTATCCCCGCTGCCACGGCTCAGAGCAGCCTGAATGTTGCAGTGGACTCTTAACTGGTCTCTTGGTTCCCAGGCTATCCATATCTGCTTCCAGAATTACCCTCCTAAAGGACTTCTCTAGTGCTCCCTAGTAAAAAGCATCAGTGATTGCCTCCTACCACACTGGGTTCCACTTGCTTTACTAGCCTTCCTTCAGAATACAGTCTTTCAGGCTGAAAAGAGCCAACTTCCAGAAGCCCCTTGATGCTTTTCCTAATTCTTAGACTCTAATTGCATGGTCCTTGCTATACAGCACGGGCCCTTCACGATCCAGCCCTTGCCTACTTGTCTCTTTGTTGCTGTCGAATCTCTGTCTGTGGATGAGCTTCCCCCATCCAATCATATCACACACTTCCGTCACTCTGAATTATTTGGAAATCTCTGAAACGATGGAGCCTTTCGTTACCTTGGGACCTTTGCCTGTGTTCTTTCCTCTTCCTAGAATGCCCTCCTTGCTCTGTCTAATTGAGACTGGGCTCTAATGCCACCACCTCCATGAAGCCTTCCCTCAATCATTTTCTCCCCTCCCAACTGGTTAGGATGTCCTTACTTGGCACCCAGGAACCTCAGGGCTTCCCTCGGCCAGAGCAACTATCACACCGTGCTCACGGCACCTTTACAGAAATAACTGTTTTCCACTAGACTCAGATCTCTTAGAGGATAGAAATTTGGGCTTTTTTTCCCCTCTTGTAATGCCAATGCCTGGCACAGAGCCTGGCATATAGTTGGCATTCAGCAAGTGTTTATTGGGTGGATAAATGTTTGCTCATTACTTTTTAGGCAGTTTTGAAAAACAGACTAATAAACCTTAAAAGTCAAATAACACACTGGGGAAAAAAACAGTCATTATAGATATGATAAGGAGCCAGTATATCTATATTACAAAGATCCTTTATAAGCCCACAAGGAAAAACTTAACCTCTGGGGAACATTAGGCTCAAAACACCAACAGAAAAAGAACGAACACAAGCGGCCAATAAACATATGGGAAAAATGTCCAACAAAGCCTTACAAATTAAACATTATACATTTTATGTTTCATGTTAGTAAACACAAAAAGTGGCAACACTTGGTTGGCATGAGGTTTTGAAGAAGGGAGCATTTTCGTCTACTGCTGGTAGAATATTCCCAGGCTCATTTTCACATGCCCTGCAAGTCTTTCAAATGTGCAACCCCTCATAACCAACCATTCTACTTCTAGAATTTTAATTCCAAGGAGTTAATTAGTAATATCTGTGCATCTCCACATACAGGTCCCATTAACTCCTTGGTATTTTCGGATGGATCACTCTGCCTCTGAGAACACACTGACATGAACACAGGAGCTGATAGAATCTTACGCCTGAGAGTATCACACCAATTTAGGGCCAAGAGCAGACACTCCCTGAGTTTGATTCAATGATTGGACACCAGCCCAGGGGAAGCATTTCTAGGGTTGCTATAAGAAAGTTGCTCATGATTTATATAGGATCAACAAGTTCCATTGTTGGTAGTGCCAGTTGGAAAACACCCAGCAATTACTTGAAAGATCATTTTGGGAGGGGAATTCTGGCTTGGCAACTAGAAAGCAAAGGTATTTATCGAGCACCTTCTATGTGCCAAGAAGTTACTTATATGACTTCATTTTTGCTCTTCTTGGGCAATCATGGTGATCCTATTTTACTGATAGAAAAAACTAAGATACAGTGTAAGAAGGAAAGCTAAGTTATGAACCAGGCATGCCCCACTCCAAAGCCCGTGAAAACTGCCCCAGGAATAATCTTTAAGAACTTAGCCCTAATGAGCATGTTGTCTGTTGTTTATGCAAAGGAGAGCAAGCATAGATTTTCTGGTTGTTCTTCATTAAATTGCATTGAGTGAAATATTGTACGACATCCATGTTCAGCAGCTTCAAATCATCTCCCAGTTACCTAATAGTAGCCTATCATTCAAATGGGAAGGAAATAATCTGATTCTGAGCAGGACAGAGCAGCACAGGCTACTGAGTAGATTCTCAGTTGGGGCATATTCTTTTAAGCAAGTTCTCAATCAAGACGCCTGAATCAATTTTGAAAATTGACTGGGGACAGAATGCCCTGCCCTGGCAGCTTGAATGTTCCTCTGAAATTATTCCTTTTTGTACATTCTGTAAGATAAACACACAAGCCCTAAATGTGTGTTTGCATCCACACCATAAGCAAATAATGATTATTTGCCTGATGCCTCACATCTCTACCCGAGCCATTATGTGTTGGTTTTTCTTGCCTCCGAAGAGCCCTCTGGTGGATGTACAGAAAATGGACTCGGGTCTGAGACAGGGGTCCAAGACAGGGGTCCACAGCAAAGAGGAGGGACAAGAAAACATTACACTAGTTAGAAATGACTTACGGGGTCTTTTTGTTATATTGCTATTATTGTTTTGGGGGGATTGGTGCGATTCAATTCAACTTCCAAAAAATACTTGGATTTGGTTTGTTAGAGGTTCAACAAATACATGCAGCCCATTAGGGTTGTTGTTTTTTTTTTTCTTTTAATTTGTTTAGGTTTGGTTTTGCTTGCTTTAAGTTCAAATACGTGCTTCGAAGTCATGACGAAATATAAAATCATACACAGACATACACCCAGCAATTAAGCCAAGGAGTATCATTGTAACCATTCATGATAAAACCAAATGGTACCACTCACATCAGCTGTCTTCTTTCATCCTCTTGGTATTCCTGCCTATCCCCGTTCTACAGATGGGGAGTTTACTGAAAGAAATAGTTAACTGACTTGTGACTTGTCTAATATATCCGTGATTCTCAGTCTCCTTGTGGGAGAAGATGCCTTTGGAAACTGGAGTTTGGGACAGGCCACTTGGAGGGAAAAGGCCTAAAAGTCCAGAGTGGAAGAGCATTCTAGAGCATCATTAAAGGAGGCAGTTACCACACTGCTTCCTGGGAGGCACCACGCCCCGCAACCATGGACCTCACCAACTGTATTGTACCTCACAACCCTGACTATGCTCCATAGATAGTCCAGCCCTACATTTTCCAATATGGCAGCCACCAGCCACATGCGGCTGCTGAGTACTTGAAATGCGGCCATTCTGAATTGCGATGGACTGTAGGTGTAAAATATACACAGGATTTTGAAAGTAGTACAGAAGAAGGAAGGCAAAATTTCTCAAAAAAAATTCTTTCTTTGGGTGGCATGTTGAAATTACATTCTGAATGTATTCGGTTGAATAAAATACCATATTAAAATTCATTTCACCTGTTTCCTTTAACTTCATATGGCTACCAGAAAAGTTAAAATCACATGTACGGTTCACATTATATTTCTGTTGGACCATGTTGCTCTGGAGGTCCAGTTTTCCCATGTTCCAGAAAATACAGAACACCTCGTCAGAGCTGGCTTGATGTTGCCCTTTGCCTCTTACCTGGAACAGGGCAGTGCGAGGGACACGGTTCCTAAAGATCTCACAGGATTCAAGACAGATCCTGAGCAAGAAAAAATGGGTAACTTAGTTTTCCTGTTCAAGATGTACAGCCATGAATCAATAACATAAACCCAGAATACAGCACAGAATACAGCCCCTTTCCCCTTTCCAGCTTGGAAATCATTCTTTCCATGGTGCTTTTTTAAAAATGTCAGTTTAGGGGGAATTTGCATCTTTTCAGATTTTGCATGCAGTATGAAAGTTTAATGAATATGTTTTATATCACACCATTTAGAGTTCACCAGATTCAGATTAACTCAGAGTACAGGGAGAGGCATGTCCTGCTCTGTCCCACATCTCAAAACCACTCAGTGTCCCATGGACAGAGAATACAGAGTAGCCTCTTTTCTCAGTTATAACCCAAATGTTTTTACATAGTGATTAAAGCTTTGCTCCAGACAGATAGAGACAATCCAGTGATTGAAAAATGCTGAATTAGTCAGAACAGCAGCAGGGCAGGAAACAGGGCATAGAACCCTTCTCACCATCAGCCTAACGTAAAATATCGCCAGTGTCCTGAGTGTGAGGTTAGCATTCCCGATGGGGAAGGGACCCCAGAAGTCTCAGGGCAGCCCTCCACGCATCGGGCTTGTTAGCAGCCATGAGGCTTCTACTGGAACCTCTTTCCTAACGGAAAGCCCCCCAACCCAGGAACCAGGCAGTTAGGTTTGGAGGTTTATTTTTAACAGCGCTGGCTGCATGAAGTTCATGCTCATGATGAAAAACGTGGTCAGATATTCACTCTGCGGTGAATTAAATGAGATCTAGCCTTCAGAGCAAACCCCCTCCTCCAACAAGGATGAGTTTGAATGCAGGCTTAGCTATTTACATGTTTACGTTCCTCATAATCAATTTCAGCACCAGTCGCTTCATTTAAAAAAAAAAAAAGGAGTGGGGCAGCAAGAAGACTGAGCTGAGTTGTTGTAAAGAGATGGGAAAGGGGAAAGATGCTAAATGCTGCATGTGTGCTGGTCTATTTGTCTCGATTCGGAGTGCCTACTTCTTTAAAACAGGCAGGGGCTGCTTTCCAAGTGCCCAGCGATTTCACAAAGATGCATTGGCAATTACTCAGCCCTGCTCCGGTCCAGGCATTTACAAATTGATTTGTTCCCATGTTCCCAGGTACAGAAGGTAGGCAGCTGAGTAATGATGCATGGGTGAGGACTGGGAGTCCTGGGTCGGCTTTGTACACGGATGAAGAGGTGCAGGGAGAGAGGAGGTGACCCAGAGATGGAGATGCATGGGAGAATGGAGGCTGCGTGCTCGGTGTCTACTGCCTTCAAGTCAACAGCAAAAACATAGAGAATGGGACAGAGAGAGCACTGGATTTGGATTCAGCCAGACATGGGTATAAATCCTAGCGGTCACTTGCCTGCTGTGTGAACTTGGAGAAGTCCTGGCATCCCTTTGATTCTCTTTCATCTATGAAATGGGAATAACAATGTCTGCCTTGCCATATAAAGTGGTTCTCCAGGGCTTAGCATCTGGAGTCAGACTGCAATTTATCAGCTGAATGACCTTTGGAAAATTGTTTTCTAACAGATTTATGGAGGCATGATCAACATATAATAAGCTACACATGTTCAAAGTGTACAGTTTTATGAGATCTGACACATATAAACACATATGAAACCATCACCAAGAGCCAAGATAATGAACACATCCATCTCCCCAAGTTTCCTGATGCCCCTCCCACCTCCGAGTGCCCTCACCCCCAGGGACCCATCCCCCTGCTTTCTGTCCTACAGATCAGGTTGCATTTTCTTTGTTTAGTTTCCAGTAGTTTCTACTACTATGTCACCAAGTTCACTAATCTCTGACGTCCAATGTTCCGAGAATCTCATCTGATGTATTTTTATCTGTGACACGGCAGTTTTCATTTCAAAGAATCTCAATTTGGGTATTTTGGTTTTTAAAAATATCTTCCTTGCTTTTTGGTTTTTGGTTTTGTTTTGTTTTGTTTTTAAGAGAGAGACTGGGGTGGGAAGTGGAGAGGGAAAGAGAAAATCTTAAGCAGTTTCATGCCCAGGAGCCCCACGCAAGGCTCCATCTCACAACCCTGAGATCACGACCCTGAGATCCTGACCTGAGCCAAAATCAAGGGTCCAATGCTTAAAATCGACTGAGCCAACCAAGTGCCCCTCTTCCTTATACCTCTTTAACATGTCTGATCGTCTGATCCTTCCTCTGGCTTCCAGAACATAGGAAATAAAGTTATAATGACTCTTTTCCTGTCCTTATCTGCTAATTCTATCATCCATGTCATTTCTGGGTCAGGTGTGATTGATTTTTCTCCTTATTTTGCTGCTCTTGTGTGCTTGGTCATTTCTTTCCTGGATGCCAGACTTTGGAAATCTTACCTTGTCATGCGCTGGACTTTGTTGCATTAAACAGACAAACACACTTGAACAGATCCCATTTTAATTTAGTACACTTATAACCAGAAATGATAAAACATATAGGGTTTTTTTGTTTGTTTGTTTGTTTGTTTGTTTTGCTTTTTTGTTTTTGGCTTTTTTACTTTTTAATTTTCACACATTCAGTCCACCCACTTAAACATTTTCTCCGGCCAGGCCACCGTCATATATTTCTAAAAATGCGTCCTCGAGCTGTTTTTCTGGGATGTGGTTCAGTTACTGGGGAACAGTTTGATCTTTGAGGGCTTCCTTTTAGGTTTCCCTAGGCAGGGCTAGACCAGTATCTAGTCTAGCGATAATTTCCCCCACTACCGAGGCAACAGCCTTCCCAGTCCTCTAACCAACGCCACGTATGATGAGAGTTTCCCACGCTGGCGGTAGGGAAAGGCCCCAGTTCCAGTCCTGGGTGAGCTCCCAGCGAGCAAGCAAGCAAGCAATGCTTCCTCCTATTCTCTTGAGCAGATCTCTCCTTCCTTGGACTTGGTTTCCTCACACACAAGCAATGATCCTTGAACTGGATACTCATGAGCGATCCTCTGCAGAGCCCCAGAGTTCGCTGTTCACCAAGCTCCCCGCTCTCTGGTGTTCCCCCCTGCAGACCTTGACGTCCTCGGACTCCTGGCGCTGCGTCCTCAACTCAAGAATGTGCTGGGCTCCGCTCAATTCCCTGTGTCTGCACCGTGGACTGGAAACTGTCCAGGCAGCGAGCTGGAGCATACCTGAGGCTCGCCTCCTTTGCTTCCCTGTTTCTCAGGGCTCACTGTCCTTTGTACACTGATAGCCAATGTTTTGAGAGCTGTCGTTCAGTTTTTCAGTTATTTCAAGGAGAGAGTAAGGCTGATGCCTGCCTGCTTTTCCAGTTTGGCCAGAAATAGATGCCAGGAAAGCTATGTATTTAAATGTTCTATGACTCCGTCTCCTCGCCTATAAAATGAGAATAAGAATAATGCTTGTGTCACGGAGACGTTGTAAGGAGTAAATGCATGAGTACTTGAATCTAATGCATAGTAATTGCTCAGTAAGTAAAAGCTGCCATTGCTCTGATTGTTGGTGGCGGTGGTGGTTATCATTATTATTACCATATATCTGTAGATGGGTAAAAATCCTAGGTGTCACTTGGGATCTGCAAAACTCCTGAATTTTCAGTCTCAAGCCCAGGACTTGAAACGTCATTGGTATTAAGTATTTGTACCTTTACTATTTTACCCCAGACGTCTCCAGCAGAGAACAACTCATCCTCTTACTTGGGAGCAGGCGAAGAATGACCTTTGAGATCTTTAACAGCCATAATTTCTATGCCTCAAAGATCTAATTGATATTCTCATCGAGCAAATTAGCATTTGCAGCAAACATACTTCACTCCAGATTTATTATGCTCTCTAAATTAATGTAACAAGGATATTCTGAAGAACAAACCAGAGTTTAATTCATGGCAGTCTGGAGGTCAGTCTCTGAGTTAGCTAGAGGAATTCAAGGCAGGAAAGAAAAAGCAGATTCTAATCCTTCCCAGGCTGCCCATCTGGGCAAATAGGGCAGAGAACTCAGCTCTCAAAAAAAAAAAAAAGGAAACAAACTATATCTGGGATATGCACTTGAATCAAAAGATATAGTGACCCCAGCCCCCCAGTCTCCTGAATCTCCCCTCCTGGGCTTCCTTCAGTGTTGATGTGGTTGGGATCAGATGCGATGTTCCTAACCCTTCATGGACCAGACATCTGCCTGAGTCCTCCTGAAGGCCTGGGGAAAGCCAGCCCATGAGGCGAGTGACAGTGTGTCACCTGAACACATAGGACATGCTCCACGGCAGCATCCGACAAAGTCTACATCTCAGTCTTCCCGTGAGACCTCTCCCCACCACCAGCTTCCACCCGGAGAAATAGGGACGGCTCATGCTTTTCCATCTACCCAGGTGGTGCGGGGACTTCCGTCTCCATGGCTTACCCATGCCCCAGACACTCTCCTGAGAGGCAGGAGCCCCCTTGTCCTGCTTTCTCTTGCTTAAGAAAAGTAGTCTTATGTCATAAGAACTAAAATCCTCATGCTCGAATCAGCGGTGACGTCCCGGTACACTGGTTTCTCATAACCATACCTGTAGTTCATTAACAAACGGGCATTTGCCCTTTTTGCATCTCTGCAAGCAAGATAATTGCAAGGAGAATTTTCACAAATAGCGGTGCACTGCAAAGGGTGAAGTCTGGTCCCAAAGGGTTTGTTAGGGTTGATGGGGTATGAAAGGATCCATGACATTCAGGGAGCGTGTCTGCCCTTAAATCTAGGGTCATAGTTTAGGGCTTACATCAATTCTTTTATTCAACAGTTATTCAGAAAAGGTCTGAGATAATCTCCTATTCCCAGAGGGTTGCAGTTCAATAGGGGATATAAGACAAAGACATAAATGATTGGAACTCAGGGTAGAAATGCTGAGGGCTTGGAGGTTTATCACCTGGCAGTTAAGATGTAGAACTTTGGAGTCAGACGTAGGTTTAAACTACTGGTCTTGTCCTTGACGAACTGTGTGTCCTTGGGCAAGTCGTTTTATTTCTTATTTTTTATTTCCGTTTTATTTATTGTGTTTCCCCTCAGTTTCCTCTTTGATGAAGTGGAGATAAGGAGCAGTTGCATGAATCGAACGGAGGTGAGATATGCAAAGTAGTTAGAACATCGTTGCTTGGAGTCAGTTACTAATACTATTGTTTTTCCAGTTTAAGAGGAGAAGCTCTGAAACAGTTTCCCATAGGGGGTGGCAGCCACTTGGTGGCTCCCCTGGACAGGGAGAGAGGGTGGGGTTTGGGAAGCTGGAGCGTCCTGCTTCTACTCCCTGCAAGTTTCAGGGAAATTTCAGAATGGTTCTACTTCCATCTGGAGCCCAGAGCAGCCTTGGTGTGGGTTACATACGCTCTGGGTCCGCTGCTGTTCTTGACTTATGCTCCTTGCCAATTTCATTTGCTCTTGGAGTTTGAACTCCGGCCCTAAGATTTCATATCTCTGGACGAGGCAGCTTGTCCCAGACAAAATGTTCCCCTCTCTGTAGCTGCAAACTCACTTATGATGGCATCATCTTTCCAGGGATTGAAGCCAGAAAACTTACTGACATCCTCGTTAGGTCCTTTCTCTCCTTTCTCTGGCCTGTTCCCCCATTCTGATCCCATACAATCGAGTCTTATCGGTTTGATCTGCTAAGGATTTCCTGAATCCATGCCCGAAGCCACAGTCCTCTGCAGGTCACCATGCCCCTTGCCCTGATGGGTTGCGGCAGCCTCCTCCTGGTTCCTCTGCTGCTGGCCTTGCCCATTTTCCATGCAGCGGTGAGGATACATGAAATCCGCCTGTGGAGCTATCCATACGTCTCCCATGGCTCTCTATACAGACTTCCTCCTACCAACCTTATGTTCCTCCCGTTTGTCTTTTCTAACAGATCCAAATTCTGCTTGGGGCAGTCATAGGCTCAGCTGAAAATCTTACTTTCCAGTCTTCCTTGAAGCTTGTGACCAGGTTCTGATCAAGGGGATGTAAGCAAAAATCTATGGGCTGGGCTTCTAGGGAAGCTGTGTTTTCCTGATAGAAAGGAAGGGATTCACTGGTACAAAGTACCTTTTCCTCCTCCCTCTTTCTGTCTGGCGTGCAGATTGATGCTTGTGGGACGAGTCATTCTGCCTCCTGGAAGATGAAAGTCCTCCCTTAAGGGTGGTGGAGTAGGAAGCTAGAGGAAGTGTGTTGGCCCCATGACTTTCTGGACCAGCCGCAGTCCCCCGGGACCACCCCACTCCAGATATCTTGTTATGCAAAGAAAAGAAATATCTATTTGGTTAGGTAACTGCATCTTGGTTCCTTTTACGGAAGTTGGACTCGGCCTTAAGTGACCTACTCTCTCATCATCTAGAGGAGCAGCTTGCAAATTTTGGTGAGCATCCAAATTGCTAGGGCATCTGACAGAGCTTCGGGGTGGGAACCCCAACTCATCTGGTTCTATTCCAAGTGGATCTGCAGTGAAGATCTACAACCGGTATTTACTGATGTTCATGTACAACATTAGAAAAACACCAAATCCTGGAAATTACGTGTAGATGGTGCAGGAAGGAAACACATGGATTCTCTGTTTATAAGGAATTTTATGAGCTGGCCTCTATAACTTCTCTGGTCTCATCTCTGGCCATTCCCGCTGCTGTCCTTGCCTAGGACTTACCATTTGGTGACTTGCCTTGTGCCATTTCCATGTCTATGAAGCTCTTCCCACCTTTCTGGACCTGGGCCTTTCCCACACCACAAGATATAGCTTAGGTATCCGTTCACCTAGAAACCTTCCAGGAACCCTCAGACTGTGCTTGCTGTCAAACACCAAGGAGCCCTTGAAAAATTCTGGATGGAGAGAAAGTTCCAGAAGGTGGGGAGGGAAGAAATGGGAGGATATGTTTGTAGGGTCAGCTTTGCATGCCCACCAGCTCCCACTGCTTTGGCTTGGATGTGGAGGTAGAAGAGCGGTAATTATAAATTGTATCGGTTTTAGTTTCAGCCCTTCTTTTAGAATAACTCCTAGAGACTGCAGCCAGAGTGGAATGCCTTCCTCAGAAAATTATTAATTTTACTGGGCTGTTCTCTCCTTTTCACTTTCCATTTACATTTTGAGGGTTAGAGTCAACACCAAGCATAATAGAAGCAATCAGATAGGCTCCAGTGGAAACCAGGAACATCTAATTAAATCCTTATATTTGCAGGTCTAGTTCTCAAGGGAGGAAAAAAACATGTGACTAGTTTGATATTTATAGAGTGCATTCATTCATTCGATATGCACTCACTCATTTATTCACTCCCTCACTCTGCACTGACAAGATTCTTCTGGTTACCAATAAACACAATTCAAGCTGTGTTAAGTCAGACCAAGGGAATTCATTAGCTCCTGTACCTGGACAGTCCAAGAGTTCAACTGGCATCTCACACTGGGGGCTTATATGATGTCCCCCAGTGTGTCCTCCTCCTCTGTTCCTTCCTCTTCTCTCCTCGTTTTCCTTTTTCCTTTCTCCTGCCTCACCTCTTCCCACATGTCAGTCAGGCTCTCTCCTTGTGGCAATAAAAGGAGACTTTAGCAGCTTCAAATAAACATCCCAGCACTTTAGCAACCCAGGGAAGAGAAGGTGTCTACAGCTGCTAGAACTAACCAAAAAAGTCCCAAGGTGACTGCTAATCTGGCTTGTGATCTCTGTCCTGGCTTGAAACTGATTTCTGTGGCCAAAAGTCTGGAATGGTCTGATTAGCTTGGCCTGGGATACATGGCCAGGGTAGAGAATGTGAGGGGTCAAGTTCACAGGGATTGTGTACAGGATACCGAAGAGACATAACCAACACATTCCACCATCCCATCCATCCAACCATCCCTCTATCCACCTCTCCTTTCATCCTCCCATTCATCCTTCCATCTACCCACTCGACCAACCATCCATCCACCACCCATCCTTCTATCCATCCACTCATCCTACCATATTTTCATCCATCCATTTGTCCATCTAATAAGCATTTTTAGAGCTTTTCTTTTTTTTAAAGATTTTATTTATTTGACAGACAGAGATCACAAGTAGGCAGAGAGGCAGGTGGGGGTGGGGGCGGGAGGGAAGCAGGCTTCCCGCTGAGCAGAGAGCCTGATGCGGGGCTGGATCCCAGGACCCGGAGATCATGACCTGAGCCGAAGGCAAAAGCTTAACCCACTGAGCCACGCAGGTGTCCTTTAGAGCCTTTTCTATGCTTGGCACTGTGTAAGCACTCACATCAGGTCATCCACCGCACAGCCAAGGGGCAGGATCAGGTCTTAGCACAAAGCTTAGTCCAAAGAAGGCGTTCAGTAAGTGTTTGCATGGATTAATAGATAACCTGAGTCTTAAGCCTGGGTCCCTAGGACAATAGGGGCCATTGATGCAAAATGAGAATGGGGACAGGAAACGTGGTTCTGGGGTGAAGGGGCTATACCAGGCAGAGAGCCCGAGTGTCTCATGTTGCCCCCATGCTGGGTGGGATGCCTCCTCTCCCCTGGTAGCAGGAGAGCTGGGCAAGGCTGGGAATTCTCTGCTGCTCTGCACTGTCAGTCTCAGAGACTGGGGACCGAGGTAATTATTCTGAGCCATCAAATGAATAAATATTTTGCAATGAGAGTCAGCAGGGAGATGTGATGGGATTTAAATGCTGATATAATGTGCTGGGCTGCTTTCAGGAGCTGTAGTCACTGGGTAGGACTGGGATTGGGCAGGCAAGGGTCCACCAGCCAGGGAACTCACATACCAGTAACTAGGGTCCTCAGTCCCTTCCTTTCTTTCAGGGGATGCTCCCAGGGAAGGGAAGACACTCTGTCCCGCTCCTGTTTTGGCTGCTGTGTCCACCAGCCTTTGAGTCACATCAGTGGGTACTCTGTATCCACCAGGGATGGAAATCTCTTGGTGAAGGAGAGGTAGACTTTGCTGTAAGAATGCCCACCACAATGCTTGGCAACCAGCATTAAATAAACATTAGCCCCGCAGGTCGAGTGGGGTCAGAACTCAGAGTTGGTTGTAGAACAGGGTTTTTTATGAGCATCCTCAATTTTCAGTGAATTCATTTTTGTTTGATTGTTAATTCACTCATAAATTTCTTTCTTCCTTCCTTCATTCACTCAACAAACATTGGTGAGGTGATCTGCACCCAGATCCCTTCTTACTGTTTCTGTGCCCTACACCCCCTCCTTAGGTAGCCTTTCCCTCCCAACAGCCCACACCTGTGACTCTTGCCAAGCCTATCCCTGGGAATATACACCCTCCCCATTCCCAGGGTGTCTTTAACCTGAGTCAGAAAGCCCCAGATCCTGACCCTAATCAAGAAAACAGTGGATGCGGCTATATTCCAGTGGCCCTACAGGATCAGGCTGAAGCTGCCTGGGGGGGATCTTGTCTGAAATCACCTTCCTGGCCAGAAGGTTGGGGCTAGGATGAAGCAAGCAACATAGTGGGGCACAGATTTTAAGGCAACACTCACTCTGAGATCCGTGCACCAACCTGCACTCTTTTGCATCCTGGGTCCCTCCCTCAACTCACCCCCGCCCTCGCCCTGCTTGCTGGTTCTTCTTCTCTTCCCGGTCTGCATCCCCTACTCCTTTACAGACTTTCCCCAGGGAGCATTTCCATGACACCCACACGTCTGCACATCTTTGTCTCAGGGTTTGTTTATGGAAGCCTGACGGAAGTCGACCAAGTGCTGTGCGCTGGGAACTGTCCCATAGGCACAGAAAGGCATGTGGCCCGGTCTCTGCCCTTCCGGGGCTCCCCTTCTGGTGGGACCACATGGCGAAAGGCCCCCTCTCTGCAAATAACCGTGTGGCCTCTGGGTGTAGTCCTGGGAAGGAGAAGCTCACCCAAACACTCCGCTTCCCGGCTTCAACTGCCTTGTCACTTACAGCTGCCCCAGGCTGCTGCTTTCAGGAGGATCCCTGCATAGGAAAAATTAAAACACTTTTTGAAAATAATTGGCTTTGTACAGTCCATTGCCACCGACATCCACGGATCTGCATGCTTTTAAGGCAAAGAGATTTGTTCTTAATGGACTTATCTTGCAGTACTGGGATTTGAGGTTGAGCTTGATCCCAGCTGTAGGAGGACACGTGCCTCTTGTCCCCAAAGTGTAGAGACAGGGCATGTAGAGACAGGGCATGAGACCAAGGTGTCCTGAGACCTCCACGCAGAGGAACCACGGAGTCAGCAAAGGGGTTCAGTCTTAGAGTAAGCCCCAGGGATCCCCCCGAATTCACCCTTGTAGTGGGTGGAATGGTGTGTGTCCGTCCCCCCCCCCCTCCACCGGCCAATCAATGTCTACCTGGAACCTGAGAAGCAAGTCAAAAAATTGCCCAAAGTGACAGCTGACTCATAATCCCAGCACGGTCTCTGCCAGACTCTCGCGAAATCTTTATGACGAGGCAGAAAAAAATAGAGACATAAAGTTCCCATCCGTGTGGGGAACTAAGACGGGCCTTCAAATTAAGGGCAGAGTCTGCGAGGAACTGACACTAATTCAAGGTCACTAGCGCAGGGGAACGGGGTCAAACCTACCCAGGCTTAGGTGCAAGGTGTCCCCTCCTTTCAATCTAGGTGAGAGAGAGAGAGAGAGCAACAGGTATGGGGGGACCACGGAGAGGAGCTTCTCCAACCCAGGGACCCTGTTAACATGCAGCTTCTGATGCAGCAGGTCTGGGGTGAGGCTCAGGTTCTGCATCTCCAAGAAGTTTCCAGGCGATGCCGATGCCGCAGGACCACTCCAGGATGACAAGGCTTGAGGCTGTCTTAGAACACTGCCCTGGGCCTGGGAGGGAGATCCAGTCACCCCAGCTGGGCTGTTCACCGGGGAAAGCCTGCTGGACCCTGGGAGCTGAATTGAAGTTGCAGTCGATGGTTTCGTATTTACTGTCCACAACATCAGATAGCCCTTCGTGCAGGAGACCGTTACCATCCTGACCCACGACTTGCTCCGGCCGGGGGTGCTGGTGCTGCTGGTGGCACTGATGATCAAGGCTTTCGGAGTCGTGCATGCTCCCTTGTCCCTCTGCCATTCGGTGGGCTGTGCCAGTTACGAGTCCCAAACCCACGTGGCTCTACTCTGCTGTTGGTGCGGGCTCTTTAGCCAATGGTTCCCTCTGGTTCTGCCATTTACTATGGGTTGAATGTGTCCTCACCCAAATTCATATGTTAATGCCTTACCCCCACCAGTGTGATGAAATTGGGAGGGGGGAGTCTTTGGGGGATAACTAGGGTTCGATTTAGGTTCGGAGAGTGGGGCCTCCTTGTAAAAACAGGAAGAGAAACAAGACCTGGCTTTCTCGGCCATGGAAGGACACAGCCCGGAGGTGGCCCTGGGCAAGAACCCCACCCCACTGGCACCCTGATGATCCCAGCCTTCCAGCCTCCAGAGCTGCGAGAAGTGCATTTCTGGGGTCTGAGCCACCTTGTCCGTGTTGTTGGGTGATTGTGGCCCTGGCTAAACCAGCCGCCGTGGGCCCTGAGGAGGCTACAAGGCCGGAGAAGGGAGAAGTCTTCTCCTCGTGCCTGTTTGCCTGCTGATCTGTCTGTGGCCACAGCAGCAGCTCAAACTCCTGCACGAGCTCCTGCACGAGCCCCTGCTCCCAGTGTCCAGGTGTCCTAGCTCTCTCAGAGCCAGGCTCGTTGTGCCCCCGGTGAGATGCCAGCCAGCGGCAGCGGCATCCTCTCCCTGGGCTTCTGCGCACCAGCTCTGTATGGCTCGCTTCCAAGCAGCAAGCCTTCCGTTTGGTCCCCCAGACCCCGGGTGGTCTTTGCTGCCTGCAGGGCTCTCTGCAGCACCTCATGGTTCCCTTTGACTCGTCGGTCCTCCAACACTCATGAGGAGAACTCCCTGTATTAAATTCTCTGTTAGGGGCTCATGGGTGGCTCAGACAATTAAGCATCTGCCTTTAGCTCAGGTCATGATCTCGGGATCCTGGGGTCGAGCCCCATGTCGGGCTCCTTGCTCAGCAGGGAGACTGCTTCTCCCTCTTCTCCCCACCTGTGCTCTCTGTCATTCTCTCTGTCTCTGTCTCTCAAATAAATATATATTTTTTAAATTCTCTCTGTTAAAACAACAGAACAGTTTCCATTTCCCTGACCCTGATGTCCCAGATGGGAGCTTCTCTGGGAGCATGATGATGGGGCAGAGTCTTGGCCAATCTGCAGTAGACACACGGTCTGAGCAAGAAATAAACCAGGGGGTGGTGGTGGTGGAGGGTGCCTGGGTGGTGGCTCAGATGGTTGGGCGTCTGCCTTCAGCTCAGGTCATGATCCCCAGGTCCTAGGATCGAGCCCCACATTGGGCTTCAGTGGGGAGCCTGCTTCTCCCTCTCCCTCTGCCTCTCTCTCTCTCTCTCTCAAATAAATAAATAAATAAACATTTTTAAAAAGTAAACCTGGGGACTGCAGCCCATCAAGATTTCTGGGGTCGGGGTGCCTGGGTGGCTCAGTCATTAAGTATCTGCCTTCGGCTCAGGTCATGATCTCGGGGTCCTGGGATCAAGCTCTGCATCGGGCTCCCTGCTCAATAGAGAGCCTACTTCTCTCTCTCCTACTCCCCCTGGTTGTATTCCTTCTCTTGCTGTCTCTCTGTCAAATAAATAAATAAAATCTTTAAAAAAAAAAAAAAAGAGAGAGAGAGAGACTTCTGGGGTTGAAACCCTAACCCCCAGTGCTTCAGAATATAATCTTATTTGCAAATTGGGTCATTGCAGATGTGGTCAGTAAAGATGAGGTCTTCCTGCTCTAGGACAGGTTCCTGACCCACTATGACTGCTGTCCGTATCATAAGGCAGCTGTGTGAAGCCAGAAACCCAGGGAGAAAGCCACGTGATGACAAGGGTGGAGACTGGAGTTACGCCATGCCACCTGAGGAACGCAGAGACCACCAGAAGCCAGGAAGAGGAGGAAGGATCTCTCTTCCGTTTGCAGAGGGAGGACAGTCCTGCTAACACCTTGGTTTGGGAAGTTAGCCTTCAGGACTGGGACACCATAAATTTCTGTTATTTTTCAGCCATACCGTTTGACATACTTTGTAAGAACAGCCCTAGGAAACTAATAAAACCATTTGTTATTTTTCACATCGGAAAAGAATAAATTATCCAGGGCTTAGTAGAATGTTAATGAGGGGTGACGTACAGGCATTCTTACGCATGGCTGACGGGAGGAGAGGCTTGTACAGTTATTTTTGATGGGTCAATTGTCAAAACGTATCGATAGCAGTCTTACAAATATTTATATGCCTTTTGAACTTGACACTTATAGTTCTACAAATTTTTGTGAAGAAACAAAAAGACAAAGAGATGATCACAGCTATGTTGATAATAGCTGTAATTATCAAGGAAATTCTATCAGGGAAAGTTAAAAATAATCAGTGTGTACAACAATGGGGGATTGCTTAAATAACTTACTGCCTATTCTACACAGTTGTTAAGAATGTGAATGTAGATTTATACGTAGTTTCATAAAAAGGGATATATAACATGTCATTGGCGTGATAGAGAAATTTCAAGGATAAAACACATATGTAAGATGATCCTGGTTTTTGTAGGAAAAGATGTATATATTTTCACATATATACATGTGCAAAGGAAAATATCTGCAGGGTTTGGTAAAGTACTTGGCAATTGGTAAACACCATATAAACATCTATTGAATAAATTAATAATTAATTGAATAAAAGTTATAAATCAAAATGTTAACATTAGTTTCTGTAGGTGGTGAAATTATGGGTAATGGGGTTTTTTAAAACTTTTTGTTTTCGAATTATAACTGTTTTCTCATTTTTATGTAATAAACCTACATTATAACTATAATAAAAACAAAAACGGTTTTGTTTTCTGTTTCAGTTCTGCCATCAACTTCTTTTCTGATCTAGGCCCCTACAACCTTAACATTGCCCTCTTGCCTCCATCCCCAGAAGAAGTGAGGGGCTGGTGAGATGGCCCCCAGAACCTTTCCCAGTGGCCTGGTGGAGGAGGGGGAGGCATGGAAGTTTCTACAGAAGAGGAAACGTACAAGAACAATAAAGTTTCTGCACAAGCCAATGCAAGCAGGTAGGTGAGGGGGCCGCTGGCCATAAATCCTGCCAGAGACTCGGGAGCCAGCAGGACGCCTAGGGAGAGCTTGCCTGGACCCGGTGGGTTTCACTGGGCCTGTATCCACATCGCATGAGAATCCTGGTTTATAAAAAGCCAGCAAAGAAACAAAGCAAACAACAGCAGCAAAGAAAGACCTGAAAGTTACATGTATACATGTTAGCTTAGAAGGTCCCCAGGGCTGTAAACTCCAAGGCTCTGTGTAGCCGCTTTGGAAACAATCTAACAACTCTTGGAAAGGCTTAACAGAGAGCTACCACCAGATCCAGAAATTCTACTGCTGAAAGACATGAAAACTATGTCCACACAAAAGCCTGGAGGTGGGAACAGCCCACATGGACCTCAACTGCTCTGCATGGGTAAACGCCTAGTATAGCCACGCCGGGGAATAGTATGCAGCGGTGAAGAGGAACGGAGAACCAATACATATGCTTTCACCTGGAGCAACCGTGAAAATGTTTGCTAAGTGAAAGAAGCCCCTCAAAAAAGGCCAAATATTACATAATTGCATTTCTATCAAAGGTACAGGACAAGCAGGTATCTAGATACAGAAGGTAGTCTGGTGGTTGCTTGGGGGCACAGGAGACAGTAAATTGGGGGTGTTGGTGGCTAAAAGGTATAGTGTTCTTTTGGGGGTGATTGAATATGTCCCCAAATTGGCTGCAGAGATGATTCAGAATTCTGGGAATGTATTTACAACGATTAAATTGCTAACTCCAAGTGGGTGAGTTGAATGGTATGCAAATAATACTTCAATAAAGCTGTTATTTAAAAAAAAAAAGAAAGGAAAAGCAACAGAACAAAGCTTTTTTAAAAAAAATTTGTTTATTTGACAGACAGAGATCACAAGTAGGCAGAGAGGCAGGCAGAGAGAGAGAGGGGGAAGCAGGTTCCCTGCTGAGCAGAGAGCCCAATGCGGGGCTCGATCCCAGGACCCTGAGACCATGACCTGAGCCGAAGGCAGAGGCTTTAACCCACTGAGCCACCCAGGCGCCCGCAGAATAAAGCTTTTAAGGTTGTCTTTTCCTAATCCATACCATCAGTTCATCCTGCAGGCAAGTGTGACATTGGCTGCCATACATCAGGGACATAGACCAAGCAAGGATGTTAACCATGGCGTGGAGCTAGAGGACACGAGATTTGTGGCTCAGTTGCTCCTTTCATGGCAGCCAACAGCCAGCAAACCCACAGACAGGAAATGAAGCCAGGCTAGCCCATGCACCTGCCAGCTGACATTCCCCTAGACCTCTCCTCCACGGAAGAGCCCAGCAGAGATGAGCCAAGCTGGGCCAGACCAGAAGAAATGCCCAGCTGACCCACAGAGGCATGAGCTAAATAAGCAATTGTTGCTTAAGGTGCTTCGTTTAGGGATGATTTGTTACACAGTGGAAACTGACTGACACACTTTGGGTACAAATATGTGAGAGTTCCCCCAGGGACTATGTCAAGCCATCGAGCTGCTAGATTTGGCACGTCTTCAAGTGTGCTAGATATTTCCAAGTATTTTCCACCGTGGTCATGCCCATTTGCAGCCCACTAGCCTGTTGGTGGGTTCCTCTTATACCATAGTCTAGTATATTTGGTAATGTCAGATATTTTGATTTTTGCCAACTTGGAAGGTATGGAATGGTATTTTGTTGTCTTAATTTGCAGTTCCCCAATCCCATATCTTTTCTGAAGTTAATGGGTTGAATGGGGTTTCTGTCGGACTTGTATTCTCCACCTTCTTGATGTGGCAACCCCCCAGTCATCCTTTCAGATGTATGAAGAAGGTAGGGTTCACTTCCAGAATGCCCTCCACAATGCTTTACACCTGCTTCACCTTTACAACTCAGCTCAGTACTGACTCCCCCCGGCAAGCCTTCCTGACGTCCAGCCGCACGTTGGGTTAGGTGGACTTCTGTGCCCCATTCACCTTCCTCTGCCTGATCACTCACTTCATTGTACTATCATTGTCTAAGCCCCCTTCCGGAGAAGGGCTCAGGGGACCAAGGAACCAGTACACAGGCCTCCCTCCCTTTCTAGGACCCAGCCCATCAGCCCAGTGCTGGGCCCTAGGTGACCTCCTTACTGAACAGCTTCCTGAGAAGAGGAGTCAAAAGGACAAATATGAATTCACTTCACTGACCTTGACACCATTTATGTTCGCATTTGTTTGTTGTCTTTAGGGTTTACTGGGTGTTTCCAAGTTCATTACCTGATTTTGATTTAACAACAACTACAACAGTAATAACAATAATAAATTTAAGGGCACTGGCTGGCTCAGTCGATGGAGTGTGCGACTCTTGATTGCAGGATTGTGAGTTCGAGCCCCATGTTGGGTGTAGAGATTACTTAAAACTAAAATCTTTGTAAAAAGATAAATATGTTATTAATAACTAAATTAATTTTATATTTATATGGCATTTATGGGGGACAAAACATGCTTAGCATATTATAAGCATTATCTCACTGAATTCTCAAAACCACCACAAAAATAGGAAGAGTCAAATAACGTAACACTTGAAATACATCAACTTCAGGTAATTGTTCATTAACCACGAGTATTAATTTCCTAGGGCTGCTTAATAGATTACTGCAAACTGGATGGCTTAGAACAACAGAGACTGATTCTTGCAGTTTCGGAGATCAGAACCCACAAATGTGCTAGAGCCTGAGCCCCAAGTTACGAATCCATGATTTTGAGATATTTGTGTCAGTTATTTTAGGGATCGTGCCCACCATGAACAGCACGTAATATATGCTCCATAAGAAGGTGCTGCTGGATAAGTTAACATAGAAAATGGATCAGCTATCTTTGGGGTTCCTCGGCCAATGACCATTTCAACCCATGGTCAGATCTCGCTGGCCCCATCACCTAAGGAAAGAGGAGTGACCTTGGCTTATCCCAACAATGCCACAAAGCCTTCTCCATGTGACCAGCAGAGGCCCCCACCATTTCCCTGGGCCACCCTGCCCAGCCTCCTCACATCTGGGTAAAAAGTCTTCATTTCCTACAACTCCCAGATCAGAAGGATGATTCTGAGATGTAACTGCATACTCCTTCTTGCTACAGTGCCTTTTAATTAGGCATCAAACGCCCTGGAGATCATCCTGCTCCCTTGTAATGGTGTGTTCTGGAAAATTACTGCCATAGGATTAAATTCAAGAAAGGTTATTCGGCTACTTTGTTAGGCATATTTCAGTGGCGTTGGGATCCCATCAGGACTGGTGTTGCTGGTATTGTTAGTTACGGAGCGAGGCGTGAACGGACATCCTTCTGGAAGGTGATTGATGGGACAAACCAGTTCTCGTGGAAGAGCTAGAATATGAGAGACTGAGAAGTCAGGCCTGCAGCTGGAGCATGAAAATTGTCACCATCAGAGGTGAAGGAAGACATATAGATATAGACATATAGAGATAGTATCTCTCTCTCTATATATAGAGAGAGATACAGAAATAGTATAGAGAATATACTATCATACGCTGAATTGTGTCCCCCAAAATTTCTATATTAAAGTCCAACCCCCAGTACCTCAGAAAAAACATGTTTGGAGATCAGGTTTTTAAAGAGGTAATTAAGTTAAAATAAAATCTTCAGGGTGGGCCCTAATCCAATATGACTCACGCCCTTGGAAGAAGAGGAAATTTGGCAGACATGCCCGCAGAGACAGAGGGAAGACCATAAGAGACACAGGGAGAAGGTAGCCATCTGCGAATCCAGGAGAGAGAAACCTCAGAAGAAACTATCCCTACTGACACCTTGATCTCTGACTTCCAGTCTCCAGGACTCCAGTCTCCAAAACAATTTCTGTTGTTCAAGTTCCCTGTGGTCCTTTGTTATGACAGCCTAAAAGACTGATACACTCATGGTGCCTGGTGTGCATAATTGTGTTTGGTTCTCACTACACTTACTTGGTCAGGGTCTCACCAGCTGGCAAGTGGCCAAACCAAGATTTGAACCCGGGTCAGTCTGATTCTGAGGCCTGCCACCTATGACCAAGCTGCACCAAACTGAGGCAAGGAGAAAGGGCAGTCACTGGCTCACAGGAAGTTTAAAAGTTCCTTCCAACATTAACAGTTTATGGCCTGGTGCGCCAGGGAGGCTCAGGCATATTTTTCGCAGGCTCTGGTGTCTATCATACTCTTAAAAGGGTGCCACTCTCCCCGAGGATTCTTTGTGAAGTACAAGCGCTTTGACAAATCTGTGAGAACTGTTAGGAAAGGTGCTGGCTGCTCCTCCAGGAAGACTCTGAATCCACACCTGCAAATTGATCTCTCTGTTGCTTGTAGAATACAGTCAAAAGTGCTTAACCCACCATTCCACATCTTCCTGATTCGCTGCTGCCCACCTTCTCTCCAACTATGTTTCTGGCCGCCTGCTTGCTGGATCCGACTTGCAGTTCCCTAAACAATTTGGAGTCTTTCCTGCCTCTGTGTCTTTGTCCATGCTGTTCCTTCTGCCCAGAGCATCCTTTCCACCTTGTCCGCCAGGTGACCCCGGCCCCCGCCACTCAACCTTCAAGAGTCACCCTTCAAATGTCCCCTCTTTCAGGAAACCTTTGTGACCTCCCCCTAGAAGAAGCGGGGGCTTCCTCCTCTGCACACCTGCTATCCTTTGTCCATTTTCTGTGGGGCAGACACATCCCATAGTGACCCGGGCAATGAGTCACATCCTTTTATAATCTCCTCCCCTTCCATTTGGGCAGAACCAGGGACTTCCTTCTAACTATGGTATAAGATAAAAGTGGTAGGATGTCACTCCCTTGATTAGATCACTTTTTATGACAGAGATGACAGGATGGCACTCTTAAGATGACCTTACATTATAAGAAGACTCCATCTCAGCAGACTCGAGAGAGAGATGCCCTTGCTGGTTTGTAGACATCAGCCGCCATGTGTGGACCATATGGCGAAAAAACTGTCTGGCTTCCAGGATGAGAAAACGGCGCCCCCAGCCAACAGCCTGCGAAAAGGCGGGAAACTTCAGTCATACTGTCAGGAGAAATGAACTCTGCCATTGACTGAAGGAGTTTGGAAGTGAATCCTTCCCTAGTCAAGCCTTCAAATGAGAACACAGCCATGGCAATATCTTGACTGCAGTCTTGTGAATGACTGAGCTAGAAGAACCAGGTAACCCATGCCCAGATTCCTGACCCACGGAAACGACGAGATAATAGGTGTGTGTTGTTTAAGCCATCAAGTTTGTAGTCATTCATCACACAGAATATATAACTAATATTCTCTATTCGAACACAGAGCCAGTATTACTCATCACGTGTTATTCCCAACTAGATGGGAGGCCTGAGAACAAGGACAAGAGGTCAGCCCTTTCAGCCCCCACACAGTGCCTGACACACAGTAGACACTCAAAACGTGTTTGTTTAATGAATAAATGAATATGATCTTTAAGATTCTACCCGGCTTTAAAAAATGTCACTACAATTCCAGAATGTTGAGACTCCATTAACTGTTACCTTCACAGAAGGTCAATGAGGATATCAAATTTCCAAGGAATAAGGAAGAATGCAGAGGGCAAGCATTCTTCTGTAACAGTTATAGATTCTTTGACACAATTTGCCAAGCAGTTAGGCACACTGGGCCCCATAAATGTAATAACGATGTCTACCGGGTGCCTTTGTAGATGGTCAAAGTCAAAGGCAAAATCGCAAAACCTGCTGAAAGGCAGCTAGGACCATTAGCTGCTATTTGAAACCCGGAGGCAAAGAGACATTATGAGCCTCAAACCAGTCAGAGGAAGAGTCATCCATCAGTCAGCCAGGAAGCCAGGGACAGAATTCTAAATCTAAGTCTGCCTAGAACCCCAGAAAGCTCTTCCTGCTTCCCCCTTGTCCTTGCCTCCCCCCCCCTTCTTCCTCTGCCACAGAAACAAAAACACCATTCTCGGAGCTAGAAAGACCTGCAGATCATTGCCTCCAAGCCCCTCATTGTACAGATGGGAAGACTGAGGCCTGGAGAGGACGGACTTGGCCGACAGTATACAGAAAGTCCCGGGAACAGCATTCTTTTTTAGAATTCCCTGAAGACTGGAGTTAAAGATAAAAACAAAACAAAACAAAAAGCTTCCTTGAGGATCAGCGAGGACATGAAGCAATTAACCAGAAATTTAGTCACATCATTATTTAAAAAAAAAAAAGAAGTCTTACAGGATCCACGCAAACAAGCAAAACTAAGAATTATTTTCTCGAAGCAGTTCTTTTTCTTCTTTCTTTTTTTCTAAGATTTATTTTTTTTTAGAGAGAGCATGCACACAAGCAGGAGGGCCAGAGGGAGAGGGAGAGAGATTCTCCAGCATACTCCAGGGTGAACGCAGAGCCCGATGTGCGGCTCGATCCCAGGACCCTGAGATCGTGTCCTGAACCGAAACCAAGACTCAGACGCTCCACTGATCGCACCACCCAGGTGCCCCTCAAAGCAATTCTTACAGCAGCACAGAGCTGCCCTGGTCCCAGGTACCATGCTACATGCTTTACCAGCATTATTATCACTAACTTTCCAACCGTCACTCTTTTATAGCCCTTCTTATTGCTCTTTTTAAAAATATATAAAGAAACTGAGGTTCAGAGAGGTGATGTGATTCCTCCAAGGTTACATCACCAGGAATTATTTCACCAAGTCTGTCTGCGGTTCTGTTATCACTTTACTGTGATGCCAAAAAGCCTGGGACATTGAGGCTCAGCGCACGGGGTAGCAGCTGGGGAGCCTCGCCTGGGTCCCTAACATCAGAGCTCACCAGTAGCATGTGTGAGGCTCCCAACACAGCAGCTCCCGACTCTCAGCTCCAGGAGGACAGGAACCCTGGTGAACATCCAGAACATCGCCTGGCAGAATGGAGGGGGAGCTAAGTGAAGTTGGAACGATGGATGAACGGCGGGAGGGAACGCATGGATGGATGCCCCAGTTAACCGTGCTGATGGGTACATGGCAAGGATGTGTCTTCTGGGGGCTTCTCTAATCTGAGCTGCGCCGGTATGTGGAGTGAGGATCCGGGTGTAACCACTATATAATCCTCTGATTAAAGAAGCTCTTCTCTACGTAGCAATCGGATTACCACACAGCATGTCTGATAAGGTCGCTTCCATGGCTCTGCCTCTTTCTGGCCTCAAACTGACTCCCTGCAATTTATTATTGCCATCATTATCATTTGTTATTTCCCCCAAAGCTATATGAGAGAAGCCAGCATCAATCCCAACTGTCTTGATGCTAGTGCAGTGAGAGCCTGCTGGGGGCTCATACGGGGTGTCCTTAACGGTACAGACTTTGGGAGAAGAGCCTCAGAGCCCAGACACAGTTTTCTTATCTGTACAGTAGGGGTCATAATAATATCTGTTTCACAGAATTACTGTGGGGATTAAAGACACGATGCTTGTACAGTGCTTAGCCCTTCCCTGCAAGTTCTCAGTACCTTTCCGTTTTAGCTACTCAACAGACAGCGGGACAGACACCACTGACGCCTTGTGGGACTGTGCCTAAGACAGCAACCTTCTCTGGCCCTTGATTGTCCTATCTGTAAGGCAAGAGTGGGAGAGGGGTCAAGGATGTATTCAACAACTAATTACTGAGCCAGTATCGTGTGTTTGACCTGGGGCTGAGCACCGGACACAGAGAGACAAAGGAGCCCATAGCCCTGTTCTTAGGGGGCTCCCGTGTGGCAAGAACTTTAAACACGATGGATGCAAGCCTTGTGGGAACAGCTGGTACTTGCCAGGCAGGGTGATAAGCCCTGTGCATCCATGAACTCAGGCGATCATATTGCTGATGATACCACCACGGTCCCTATTTCGCAGGCAAAGAGTACTGAGGCACATAAGACCCCTATGACTTGCCCAAGGTCACACAGTGAATATGAGAGATGGGTTTGAAACCTGGAGATCAGTTCTATGCTCTTGCCCCCTTCTAGCGCAAACATCACATAATTCTTTATGACCATGAGACGGACTCTGGGGAGATTATGCCAAGGCCAAGATAAACACAGGTATCCCCCACCCCAAAAAGGCAAACAGCAAAAGTAGCATTCAGGGTTTGTGTTGCAGTGAGCTGTTACATAGGCAGCGTGCACCCTGAGCCACGAGAACAACGCCCTCAAACCAAGCTCCATCCCCAGAAACTACACTCAGCATCTCTGCATCAAGCCACTGGAGCTCCGAGCTGTGTCTGTGAGCACCTGTGCTTGACCTTGACTTATTCTGTGCATCCGTTAGCAAGCTGTGTCCTAAGGTATAAGAACAGCCCGAGAGAGGTTATTTTGGGGGTCTGAGGATGCTCAAAAGTTTTTCCATAATAATGAATGTTAATCCCTTCTTTGCTTTATAGCATTTCAGCTTCCCAAAGTTTCATCAGAAAACGCTCTACTTTTGGATGGGGAGGGTTGCTGTACCTGTACCCTCTTTTCCTCATGTTTCGTTCTCTTTTTCTCGCCTCTCTCTTATCTCCCTGCCATTCCACCAATATTGTCTGCATTGTCTACCAGTCCTAGACGTGGGCATTTCCCTTTTCTCTGCTGATACCATCCCCACTGACACTGTGGGGAAGAGACAGGTCGTGGTCCTGAAGCGGATGTGGTAACTCCAAAACCAGGAGATACTCCCCACGACACCCCGCATCAGATTTCTCTGAGCCCCTGACTCCATGTCCCGGCTGGGATCCCAATCCTCTCCACCCCACCTCTCTCAATGAGGTGGTCCTTATTAAACACACCCCCCACTCATTCCCGCCTGCACCAAACAGCAGCGTACCAACTGGGAATCCTTAGTATGCGGCTTGTGTTTAACCTCCGACATTCCCAGCCCAGCGTGTAAGGAAATGTGGTTTTCATCTCCTTCCCACGTGGAACCTTTTAGCATCTTTCAACCAAGCATGCCTGAGGTTGGGCAGCACAGCGGGTGAGTAAGAACTCTGGAGCCAGACTGCCTGGGTTCGATTCCCAACTCTTCCATTAACTGCCTCTGCAATCTTGGGGCAGGCAGTTACGTCCCTGTGTCCTGATTTTTCTGTCTGTTTTACCAGGATGATGAGGGTGATGATGACGATGGTGGTGGTGGTGGTCAAATCTTTCTCTTTTTTTTTTTTTTAAAGATTTTATTTATTTATTTAACAGAGAGAGAGAGAGGTTGCAAGTAGGGCTAGAGGCAGGCGGTGGGGGGGAAGCAGGCTCCCTGCCCTGCAGAGAGCCTGATGAGGGACTTGATCCCAGAACCCTGAGATCATGACCTGAGCTGAAGGCAGAGGCTTAACCCCCTGAGCCACCCAGGCACCCCTTGAATCTCTCTTTACAGAAGAGTTGGGGGGATTGAGTGTTTAAAACAGTGTCTGGCACTTATTAACCTCAGTTGTATTTTTCTCTATGTCCCACAGGAAATGCATCTTAAAAGAATCTCTATTGCCTTCTACAGATACATTCCATCAGATAAGAAGAAAAAGGAGGAGTTCCAAATGACTTTGCAACAGAAAAAGTCTTTTTTTTTTTTTTAAAGATTGCCTTAACAAGAGAAGAGAAAAGAACTGAAAACTTCCTGGTATTCTACGAGTTGCTGCGTGTTTTTTTATTGGATAGGATGCAGCCCTTTGGGGACACAGGAAAGGTTGAGAAACTCCGCAGATGAGAGGGGAAGCCATTTTTTATGGGCACTCCATTAGTAAAGGGACGTTCTGAACTGGAATAATTTTTTATTTCTTAATGTCCAGAGCGCAACTCAGTATGCTACCTCTTTGTTAAAACAAAAACATAACAACCAAAACTCTCATTTGACACAAAGCACTTTGGACTTGAATACAATTCACTCTTCCCACTGTCTTTCAACTGCTCCAGTGTCTTCAAGGTGCCAGAAACATCCATGGGAGAAGGACATTGATTTGCCAGAGTTGGGGAGCAATAACGAACTCCTGGTGAAAGTGACTTTGGTGAAGTCAGCCAAGGGAAGCCTCAGCATACACGAGAGAATATTTTCCTTCTGAAGAGGGCAGTATGCATCCAGGGCTGGGTCTGCTTCCGGACTCAGGGCTTCCTTCCAGATCTGGAAGGCTGGAGGCAGAGTAGCCCTCAGGAGCCCAGGCATCTTGGATTTCCAAGAGCTTATTTCTGAACGACAAACACATCTTCCGACATGAAATAGAATTCCTGAGGTTTGAGCACAGTTAGACACTGCCTCTCATCAGAGGGTACACGATGCAAACAGATACGAAGGCAGTTATGCACGATGGATGGGAGAAGCCCCCAGGAGTTATTTTCCCTGCTCTTGTACTTGCCTGCCCCCCTCCCTGAAACTAGCATCTATGAAATTAAACAATAGCATGGCATCCCAGATGGTCTCTGATGTTTGCAGAAGAAAGTGTTTCTTTCTCTACCAAGACATGTGTGTGATGTAGTTCCTACTGCCTGAAGCAAAATACCTTTTCCGCAAGCATCCTTGCACAGAGATAAAGTGTAGGGAATGGGGATCTTAGCTTCTAGGTGCATTTATCAAGCCAATCACAGTAATTATAATTAGAACCACAAACTAAGTGAAAGCCGAGCATGAAATACATTTGCAGAAAACATGAACTGCATATAATTAAGCCCCGCTTGGTGACATTTTGAGATATGCCATTAAAATAATTGGGGGGTGGGGGAGATTGATTTTTTTTTTATCTAAATATTTTTGGCTTGTTGCATCAAAGGCTTCAGTGGCAGTTAAAAGCAGGAAGAACCATACACATCATTAGCTGCTAAACCTAGGGCCATGACGGATATGTCCAAAGGTAGCTTAACGGGTTATTTAAAACACTCCAACAAATACATTCATTGGGTATCAATTTAACCTAGATCTGTCTCAGGGAAGTGAATAAGACACTTGAAGATTGGGGATGCAGGGAATATAGCTTCGATTCCCAACCTCAGTTTTGGGCATGCACTAACCTAACAGAGCTGAAAATCCTTCTGTGATTATCCAATGCCCAGAAAAGAAAGCCCATTCTCCTTAGGGGGACCTTTGTTCAGGTGTCACCTCTTTGATAAAGTCATTCAAATATTCTCCTCCCCTAAACCTGTGCTCTCTCAGCCATCATGACACTTACCATACTGGTTTTTAACTTTACTTATTCGTCTGGTCTTTCTCCCCTATGAAACAATGACCTCCTTGAGTGATTTCATTGTTTTTTAAAATTTCATTTATTTGTCAGAGAGAGAGCAAGCAAGCACAAGCAGGGGAGGCAGCTGGCAGAAGGGGAAGATTTCCCACCAAGCAAGGAGCTCCATGCAGGACTCGATTCCAGGACCCTGGAATCATGACCTGAGCCAAAGGCAGATGCTTACCTGACTGAGCCACCCAGATATCCCGCAATTTCATTTTTTTACCCAGTGTCTCTAGCACCCAGTACATGACCCAGTACAGAATAGGTGCTTGAAAAACAGTGAATCAAGAGTGACCAAGTAAGTAAGTGAATAAATAAATGGATGCTTCATCTTTCTAGGGCTAGCTCAAACTGCTCTGTTAGATGATAGTCATTCTCTCTCTCCGGCAGGTAGAAGTTTTCATTGGCAATTCCACGTTTTTAGGGAAAAGAAAGTTTCCTATAGGAGAACAGTTTAGGAGTCAGTTGATTGGGGGTGTGTGTGTGTGTGTGTGTGTGTGTACTGGGCTCCTTAGAAAGCCACCTTTGAATCTGGATCATATTTGGGTAGTGGGGTGGGGGAGAACTCTAGGCCACACCTTGGAATATCTTCCCATTTCGTCCTGGAATGGGAAGGCACAGAATACTTTTCTCCCCAATCCTTTATACAAATTTTTAAATTTTTTTTGAGATAATTGTAGATTCACATGAATTTGTAAGAAAGAATACACAGACATCCCATGTTTTCCCCTGTGTTGACAAGATCACAATCAGTACATTGATATTGTTATACAACCCACCTGCCTTATTCAGATTTTACCAGTCTTACACTCACCCATTTGTGTGTGTATGCGGGTTGTGTATACTTATATTTCTGAAAGCGGCTTTCTGGCCTCCCAGGTAGTGGTCCAGTCGGCAGGCACCCGGAATACGCTTGTATAGATCTCTAGCACACAGTAGGTGCCCAACCATCGTCCACAGAAACACTTGAACTTGTAAGTCGGGGAGTGCAAGAGTGAGAGCGCAACATTTTAAGGCAGGAAACCGAGCCTAGCGTGTTTAGCAGTTTAGAGGCAAAAAGTTGGCTATTTTCCCCCATAATTGTGAATTAGCTAGCCGGCTAATTGCTCCAAAGCGGTCCTGAGGCTTAGGCTTCGATCCCCAAAGAGCATAGGTTTGGAGCCCACCCGATCTCAACTCGTGGCTGGAGAAGTGGGAAGGGGGCTTCGCAGGGCCCCCGGAGCTCCTCCCACCCCAACCCCCACTTTCACCCCTTTCTTCCCCTGGGCTGGACTGTTTCACCCCGTCTCCAGGCAACCGCCAGGCGCGAGGCGGGACGTCATTTCCTGAAGAGCCCGTGGGGGGAGGGGGGAGAGAGGGGGAGGGGCAGGGGGCGGGGCCAAGTCTGGGCAGGCGACGGCGACGGCGTCGGAACTCGCTGGAAGATCGGCCCCGGGCAGCTCAACAGTTCGCAAAGTCCCGGCTCGCGGCGGCGCGGCTCCGTCTGCGCCCAGGCGGCGCAGGACCGCGGGGGTCCGGGGGCTGCTGCGTCCTCGGACATGTCCCGCAGCCCCTCGTGGACGCCCGCGCGGCTCCACGGGCTGCGGTTCGAGGGGCTGGGGGACTAGAGCGCCCCCACCCCAACTTAAGACTTTGGGGTCCCCCAGCCCGAGAGGAACGGGCGGCCCGGCTGGGGAGCCCCGGGCATGGTGTGACGGGGCGGTCTGCTTTGCTGCGCCCCCCACTCCAGACACCCGCCGTCTCTGTGCCCTCCCGAATGTAGCTGCTCTCTCCGCGTCCCCGCCTCCCCCCCCCCCAACACACACTCCGGACTCCAGCCGCAGTCTCCGCGACCTCCGGGCTACAGCCGCCAACTCCACGTCCCCCGGGACCCTGTCGCCGTCTCCGCGTTGCCCGGACTCCGGCCGCCGTCTCCGTGTCCTCCTGACTCCAGCCGCCGTCTCTACGCCCCTCGGACTCCAGGATCAGGACCCCTCCGTCTTCGCGCGCCCGGGACTCCAGCGGCGGTCTCCGCGATCCCCCCGGGATTCTGCCACTGTTGCCTCGCCCCCCAGACCCAGACTCCGGCCGCCGTCCCCTCGTCTCCCCGGATCCAGCCCCTTCTCCGCGCCCACCCGCTCGCCGCGAAGCCAGACTCCGGCCGCCGTCTCCGCGCCCCCCGGGCTCCGGCTGCCGTTCCGGTGCCGGCCAGCGCCAGCAGTTGCCCCTCGGCGCGCCCCGCGTCCGCTCGGGCCTCGGCGGGGAGATGAACGCACCGCTGGACGGCCTGTCGGTGAGCTCGTCCTCCACCGGCTCGGTGGGCTCGGCGGCCGGGGCGGGCGGTGGCGGCGGGGGCGCGGGGCTGCGGCTTCTGTCTGCCAACGTGCGCCAGCTGCACCAGGCGCTGACGGCGCTGCTGAGCGAGGCGGAGCGGGAGCAGTTCACGCACTGCCTGAACGCGTACCACGCGCGCCGCAACGTCTTCGACCTGGTGCGCACCCTGCGCGTGCTGCTGGACAGCCCGGTCAAGCGGCGCCTGCTGCCCATGCTGCGCCTGGTCATCCCGCGCTCCGACCAGCTGCTCTTCGACCAGTACACCGCCGAGGGTCTCTACCTGCCCGCCACCACCCCCTACCGGCAGCCCGCCTGGGGCGGCCCCGACGGTGCGGGGCCGGGGGAGGTGCGCCTGGTGAGCCTGCGGCGCGCCAAGGCTCACGAGGGCTTGGGCTTCAGCATCCGCGGGGGCTCGGAGCATGGCGTGGGCATCTATGTGTCGCTGGTGGAGCCAGGCTCTCTGGCCGAAAAGGAAGGGCTGCGAGTTGGGGACCAGATTCTGCGTGTCAATGACAAGTCCCTGGCCCGGGTGACCCACGCTGAGGCTGTCAAGGTAAGCCTGTGGTCTGGGGACAAGTACAGGACAGAGTGACAGGAGCTCTGCCTGTGTGTGTCCTTAGGCAAACTGCCTAATCTTTCTGGGCCCCGTCTTTAAGACTGGAACATCTAGTTTTGTTTTAGCAGATAACGGGCACTGTGGATAGGGTGGTGGGCAAAACAGACTTGGAGCCTGCTTTCGTGGGGGGCATAAAGGCTGGCAGTGTGTGGGACAGACATCAGATACGCGGGCAAATATATGATTACAAGTGTGAAAGGCATAGGGATTCTTACCAGCATTAAAAAAGGAAAAGGTAAGGTCTCCTGTTGGCATGTGGTTAGTAATCAGTGGGTGGTCCCCACTTCTGCTGTTGCTGTTCTCATCGTTCAGGCAGGTTTTGACCCTGGAAGAAAGTTTTGTTAGCACCAGCCCGGTGGGAGGAGGCTGTCTGTGATCCTCAGGGCTCCAGCCTGACTCAGCTGTGGACACACCAGGCTGTGTGTCCTGGGACTGGACTCTTCCTCTGCAAACCTCTGGATCTCCACGAGGAAAATGGGGCCACTGGACCTTCTAAGTGTCCCTAACCTTGTTGGCAAGGAGGCCCTTGCCTGCATGTCACAAACAAATTCCCCCCCCCCCTTGAGAGTAGCTGCACTTTTTGTGTCTGTTAATTGAGAAAAATAACCTCATGACAACCGTCTCCTAGGGATTTAATCAAGCTGTTTAAAGCGGTTTCGTGTTTGCTAATCGCACCGCCTAGGGCTGTTGAAAACCAGTTGGGGTATGAGATGGATAGTGTTTGGTGTACATGTGCATTTGAGAATCCCTTGAAGGTGTTTACACAAACACACATACACACACACGCCACTTTTGCCCATCTTTGTACAGGAAGTGAAGAAGTTTGGGGAAAAAACAGTGATCTACTCAGCTTGTGCGGGTGGGAAGATGTTTCCTAGGGATTTAGGGTGCCCTGTGACCCAGCTTCTCTCCACCACACCTTTTGTCCCTGCCTCGTGTCCTCCTCAGTGCAGGTGATTGGGACACCAGCTGAGGGCCTGCTGGGCTACTTCCTGTGTCCTCTTCAGTGACCCATGGTCAGGTGTGTAGTGAGCCCACTTCCTGCCCGTTCACTTGGGGCAGAACCATCTCCTGCTTAACTCTTCGCTTTCCTTGTTTGGTTGCCAGCCCTTCTGCCCCCTGCCCCTTGAGGATTTCAGACACTTCTCTGCTGTTCCTGGGAAAAGCCTGATGTTTGATACTGTTTTGGGGAGGGGGGGTGTAGCAGACAAAGGTTCTTGTGGATTTCCATGCACCTGCCCTCCTCCCTCTCTGTCTCCTCCCCCCCCACATCAGTCTTCCCTCTTCTCTGACATTCCATATATTTATAAAGAAATAGTCCATTAGCCTTTGGCCCTAAAAGGTCTGGAGTTCCAGATGATACATTTATACTCAAAAGATACATGATCCAAATGGTCAATTATAATTGTGGATTCAATTTTAGAGGCAATTTTAAAAGACTTGTGTAACTGGTCATCACAAGGTGACAGACTTTGGAAAGGCCTCAGGTAACCCGGACAGGGAAAGCATGGGCCCTCCTGTCGGTGGACGTCCCAGTGTCAGGCACAGCCAGAGGCTGGAGCTATGTGGCTTGGAGCTTCAGCTCGGCCCTCCTGGGTCTCATGCATGTCGCCCTGCCTGTCCTGTCGGAGCCTCCGTGGCTCCTCTCGTAAAACCTAAACTCTCCGTGCTGTGGTTTTTGAGCACACGATGTGTGTGGGAGCCCTGGGAGCTGAGCAGCCTCCTGGGTCCCTGACTGTCCCTTTTCCTCTGGAAGGGGTCGGCTGAGGCCAAACGAACTCCTGCCTCGGGGTGCCCCTCTTCTGGCCAACGCCAGACACAGCTTGCCTGGAACTCACCCCTTTGGAAGCAACAGGCAAAATGAATACGGCTTTGTGTCACCTTAACTCCAGGGGGAAAGGGGAACAGACTTTCCGTGTGGGTGGAATTTAAGACGGAGGAGGCGGAACCTGGTCTCTGCGGCCTCTGCTGCGAGCATCTCCTGGTGGCAGGATAGGCAGGCGGCATCAGGACACTTCAGAAGAACCCCTGGAGCTGGTGACCCACCTCCACAAAATTAAGGGCATTAAGTCCCTGAACCTCAAGCCCAAAGAGGCCCCAGCTTCGCTAAGTTATACACTGCCCTTCACCAGGATGGTCTCAACTTTCAGTCCCCTCTATTAGCTTTAGTGCGGTAGGGCCTGGTGTCGGAGATTTTATGATGTGGGTACACTCCTTTTAACCAAACCTCAGACTTGAGTCAAATATCACCAGTTTTTCTGCTTTTTCTGTGCCATAGACCCCATTGCATTTATTACAGGACCTGTTTTCTTGCTCCTTCAATGTTATTTGTTCATTTGTTTGTTTGTTTCCTCCCCATCTTTCTGGAAGTAGAACTGGCAAATGAAAATTGTATATAATTAAGGTGTACAGTGTGATTGATTTGTGATACCCGTACAGGATAAGAAGATTACCACAATCAAGCTAATTATCTATCACGTCCCAGAGTTATTTTATTTTTGTGGTAAGAACACTTAGGATATGCTCTCTTCGCAAATTTCAAGCATACAGTACAGAATTATCTATTGTAGTCACCGTGCTGGGCCTTAGATCCCCAGAACTTACTCATTTTATAACTGAAGGTCTGTACCCTTTGACTGACATTTTCCTATTTCCTTCCCTCCTGGTCTCTGGCAGCCACTCTTCTGCTCTTTGCTTCTGTGAATTAGGCTTCTTTAGATTCCACATATAAGTGAGATCATCTAGCATTTGCTTTTATGGGTCTGGCTTATTTCACTCAGTATAACGCCCTCCAGGTGCATCCCTATTGTTGAAAAGGACAGATTTTCCTTCCCTTTTTTTGTGGCCGAATAGTATTCCTCTGTGTGTGTGTGTGTGTGTGTGTGTGTGTGTGCACTTTTTCTGTTCCTCTGTCAATATAGACTTGTTTCTGTGTTTTGGCTCTTGAGATGTGTTTTCAATCTTAAAAAAACCTTTATTTTTCTCCTGCAGGTAGAAAGAGGGGGAAAAGATCCTCTGAGCATCCTGAAGGAGAGATTGTGTGTATGTGTGTGTGTGTAGTAAAAAGAAAATAAAATTTTAGGAATAGAGTTACTTAAGAGTTCATGAATCAGAGAGGGTCACACCCTCCCAGGGAGCAAAGGCGATTGAACGTACAATTTTTTTTTTCCACTTCTCTCTCTCCCAAATCAAGGATCCATTGTTCCTCAGAGCAGTTTAGCAAGGATTCTGTTCCTCTCTCCAGAGGGCTCCCATCCCTCTCTTGAAGCCTATTTGCTAAGTCATCAGTGACAGGTCCAGATAAGGCAAGCCATTTACTATTTGTAATTATATTGAAAAGTTTGATTTTTGAAAAATCTCTCTTGAATGAACATGAGCCAAACCAAAAAAAAAAAAAAGTAGACCTTTCAGAGGTTTCCAGCCAGAAAGTGTTGGTAAATTAACCAAGGAGCCCAGACACCAGGGATGGTGCACTGGGCTCTGCCACATGCCTGCTGTGTGACCTTGGGCCAATGGCTGACCCTCTCTGTGTCCTAGGGTGGATTGCCCAGAGTCTGCCCAGGGTCCCTTCTGGGCTCAGACATTCTGCGATTTGCTCAGTATGTGCTACACAGAAGGCATTTAGAATGTCTAATCCGGTGTTTTCTTGTTCTTTTGGAATTGATTTCATTTAAGGCAGAGTTAAGAAAGTTGGCTAAGGATTAAGAGATGAGAATCTTGGCTCTCTTGTGTAGCCTCCTACTAATTCAGGAAATTGACGGGTGACACACTGTGCTGATGAGAACTTGACTGCTCTCCCTCCACCCAAGAACACCAATCCTGGTGCCATTCCAGAGTAAATGAGAAGACGACCATGGGATGGCAGCATGCACAGCACTCCCCTGGGGCGCTCCAAATCACATTCACTTACCCGCTTGCCCTCCAAGTCCCCGATTCTGCAGGTGGCAGGGCACGGGGTGGCAGGGCGTGGGGTAGCCGGGTGCTGCTGGGATGTGTGTGGCCTGTGTGTGTTTCATCCCAATAAAAATGAAATGGCTTCATTACAATCTCAACATCCCCCCCGGGTTCCTCCAAGGGGCATATTAGAATTTGAAACGTTCCAGAAGTTAAAAACATCGGCCAGCCCTTTCATTTAATTAGAGTCATCACACCCTCCCTTCCTCTGCATAATAACCCACAAAGAGTCTGTCCATATTAATATAAGTGATTTTATTTAGTCCAGCACATTCTAAACGACACATTTGTCATTTTCCCATTGTACATGGTTAGCTGAAGCCATTATAAATGATTACCACTTCCAACTTTGTATCTGAAATGCAGCTTCTCTCACTGGGTTTATTACCATTTTCCAATTTGGAAAACATGGGTAACGTGTTCATGGGGATGCACAGACTTTCCACTGGCCCCATCCTCTTTCCTGGGTCCTGTGGGTCTTGCCAGCAACGACATGTTGAAAGCTCACTATTAATAAACTCCTTATTAAATAGATGTTTGCTGGCCGGATCCAGAGTGTGATGTAGTGCGTTGAGAGGGTCCATTTCTTTAATTTAATCTTATTTATTTCTGTGGCCCAAGCTGATACTCAAGGTTTCAGACAATTACAGTGCCCGCATAGGACCAAATCCTACGGCAGCTGGTTATTTCCTCATGAAGGAAGTGTTTTGTAGGCTGGAAGAGAATGCCCTTATTTTTGAGTGGGGGAGAGATTGATATTACTATTAGAAGAGTCCTGCCTCTTGGCTTTAAGCCGGACACGAAAGAGATCGAGAATTACCCGGGAGCCAGCGTCTTGTTTTTCTGTCACCTTCCTCTTGCGACACACCCAGCGTTGTTTATTACCTGCCATAGACTGATCATCTGGATGCGCCTGCAAAGATAAGGACGATCCTTTAACCCCCACCTAATTGGATTCGGTGTGTGTTGTTGCTTCCCTCTTTTGCCACGCGGCACACAGCCTGTATGCACCTGTCAAGTGCGCGCGGCCCCTCACATGCCCATCTGCTCCTGTGCCCAGCACATGTGCATCTCCTCCGAGTCACAATCCGCCCCCAACCCCTACACCCTGCAAAGGGCTTTGCACTGAAGCAGGCGTCCATGGGGGATTAGGCTCCAACTGGCTTTCCAGCAAGATTCTTTTATGACCTCGAAGAGCGGCGTTTGGGCTCCACTGCTCAGGCACCCCAAACTAGTCCCCAGCAAGGACCAGAGAATTTGATTAGAGGGAGTGACATTTAACGGCTGGAGGTGGTTGGAGGTTGAAATACAAATCTTTCAAAACCTATTCTTTTTTCTTCCTTTTTTTTTTTTAAACCCCCAAGCAAGAATCTGATGTGAACAGGGAGCTCACACAGGCTTCTCATTGTGCCCCAGGGTGGGGGGCTGCTTTTTAAAGGTTCCTGTGCTGCAGACATTTCACTTGACTTTGACAGCATGGCAGGTGGTAAAGGGTGCTGAGAACAGGAATCAAACCATTTGTTTCCTGCACACTCCTGGCGTCCGCTGCAGGAGGCAGCACCGCGGGGCCGGTGCACTTGTGTTTGAACTTTGCTTTACCGGAACGCTCCGGGAGGAAAGGAGGCTGGCGTCAGCGAGTGAGCACTGCCTCTGTGTCAGGTGCTTTCTCCTTCCCTGGAGGGTAGGGGGTGAGGGGAGGCCAGGAAGGTCAGGCTCCAGGAGTAAAAATTGACCAGGCCCGGGTCACCATGGGGAATAGAAACGAAGTGGCCCTTCTGCCCTACGTTCCTGCCTGGAACCCAGCCCTAGGCAGTCACGCAGCCAGCCTCCTGGAAGACGCGGCCAGGCCCCCGGCTGGAAGGCAAGCAGGCGTCATACTTTGTGCCTGACATTCGGGAGCCTTTGGGGAACCATCTGCAGACTTCATTTTATTAAGTGGGGAGTGTGGTGCCCATGCATCAAGGGCAGGTGTCATGTCTGAGCCCCACCCGTCCTCATGGGAGCCGTTTATCCATGCAAGCTCTAAGCGGCATTTCGCGCCCCCAGGCCTATGGCTGGTGCTCAGAGTTCAGAGATGGATGGTCAGTGGCCCCTGCCTTCAGGGAGCCGTGGGGGGTGGTGGGTATGGGCCCACCCTGCGCCACAGGTCACTGAGGATTTTAGGTGCTGTGACATCCACATGCCTCCACATCCCTGCCACCCTCTCTCCAAAGCAGGCCCCCACACCCTCCCCTCGTGCTGGTAATTTCCTTCAGAGCACTGCTCACCATGGAAGGACCTTCCTCTGGTTTTGTTGGCTGTGTGCCCTGCCCTCGGCAAATCAGCTCCACGGAAACCAAGATTTGGTCCTTGTTGCTTCCTCACCCACCCCAGCACCTCCACAGGGCCTGACACGCAGTAGGTGTTTTAGTAAATAAATATTTGCTGAGTGAATGGAATGATCTTGCATCCAGCGCAGTGCTGGCGAGTTCAGGATTCCTTGGTTCCCATGTGTGACAGCCGAAGAAAATCCGTGCGTTGCAAGGTGGTGGGTGCTTGGGGAAAAACACTGAGGAATGCCATAGGCTCTAACGTATGCTTCACCACGATGGTAATGGTGTGGCTGTGAGCAGATCATGTGCCCTCTCTGGCCGCCTCAGTCTTTGGAGCTGTGAAATGGCCATAGGCATATCCCACTTGCCTTTCCAGGATGGGTATGGAATTGTATGACTTAATAGGTACAAAAACATTTGGTAAATGGGAAATCCTATGCTACTACTTTAGCAAAAGACCTTTAAAAAAAAAAAAAAAACACACGTGGTCTGGGTGGGCAGGAGCTTTTCCCACCCTCTGTGGCCCCAGCCAGCCTATGAGACCTCTTTGGTTAGTTCATGTTGTTGTTGTAGTTCATGTTGTTGCTTTGCTGTCAATTTTAAAACCACATTCCCAGAAGTGGGTTATTTCTGCAGCCTGTATCTGTGATTCCAAAATAGAATCATTTATGCATTCTGAAGCAATCAATGAACCAACTTTGGGTGAGATATATCTTCTGGCTTTTTGTTAAAAAGATAAACAAATGAACAAAAGAGAAAAAAAAAAGAAACAAAACCCAGCCCTGTTCAGGTTTGAAGAAGACCCAGCATTTCAAGTAGAGGCCAAGTTCCTGCTAATCACACGTACATTTAAAAGCTGCTTTATCCTCTATCAAAAATGCACGAGTGAATTTATTTTTTCTCCTTTTCCAGTCCCAACCCCTTTACCTCCGTGTCCTTTGAGAATTTGTGTTCCTTCCGCTAAATTGGCTGTGGCTTTGCTTCAGCTGGTAGCCAGTTTCATAGTTATTTTTCCTCTCTACCTGAGTTTTCATAATATCAGCATCCTCTCAACTTTGAATGCAAAGCAAATATTTCAGCCTCCCGTAAACAAGTCCCAAGATGTCATCTTTACCAGATTCTAAAGCTGCAGGTTACAGGGAAGAACATAGCAAAGTGGCATCCAAAAGGGTGTATCTAAGTAATCTAGAAGTAGTGATTCAGAAATGTAGCTTGCCCGAGAGTTAACAAGCTCCCTAGGCAAGTCTTCATCACACTCAGGTTTGGGAAGCACCCCCTTCCTTTGGGATCTGCCCCCATCCCCGACATTTATCCACAGAAAGACTTGACTGGAGAGTGGACCCACCCTGTCCCTATCCAGAGCTGTTCCGGAGCAGGACTCCAGAAGTGCAAGGTCAACTGATATGTTGGGCAATCCAGGGAAGAGAGGTCTGTAACCAAGAGGTTAGAGATAGCTTTTGGAGATGGACCTGGGTTCATCTGACTGTGTTACTCGGCTGTGACCTTGAGCATCTCCCTTGGCCTCTCTGTGATGGAGACCCCCTCACCCTTACAAACAGGTTATTGCTACTGTCGCACATCAAAAGTTCGAGAAATAGGGCCACAGAGGTCCCACTGCAGGCATTGTAATGAAAAATGTTATCGACTGCATCCTCTTGGCTTTGAAAGTCTTCTGTTGTGCCTGCTTCGTCTAAAAAAAGAAAAAAGGTGCCTTTGGAAGAAATGACTGGGGCTCAGGGCCCTCTCGATGCATCATAGCTGGTTGAATTGCAGAGTCATTTACTAAATGTGGTCAATATTCCCAAGTAGCGTTTCTCTAAAAATGCAATTGCTCCTGTTTGGGTTTTGGCATCTGCATTTTCTTTCGTTTTACAGAGGTAATAAAGCCCGGAGATCAGATGGAATTGTATGTCCCCCACCTCTCTTAAAAACGTGGGGCAGGTGCTGGGCTCAGAGGCCAATGTGTGACAGTGTAGTTCCCAGATCAGCTGCATCGCCATCCCTGTTCCCCAGCATCCTTCCCTCTTGGGCTCCCCAGGGGCCTTGATGAGAAGGGAGAGAAGGTGGCTGTTTTTCCAGAACCCATTAAAGCAATTAAATGCAGGCTGAAAGTGGTGATTTGACAATACGGCATCGGTACTTAAAAAAAAAACAAACCCTGGAATGTATTTGAACCACATCTGAAATGGTGTGTGAGGCTTCTTAAGAGGTTTCTGATTAAGAAAAGAGAAGAGTGGTCCAGTGTTCCAAGATTATCCTTCCATGCAGGTGGGGAAGGGAGGAAGTCTGGGGAGGGGTCTTCCTTCTGCTGTTTCCATCCTGCGGGCCGGGGAGGGTATGGTGTCCTGCGATGTGTCTGAGCCCAGCGGGACCTTCATCCTTGCTCCATCTCTCCTGCCACCTCCTCTCTCCCCTCAGGGGGCCCCAAGCCTAACCCACTTTCTCCCAAACTCCCTTAAACCCTCTCTGCCCTCCACAAGTTCTTCTGGTCCTGAGGGTTTAAGTCCGTATGTTCAGTTTGTCCCCAGATCCCTTCCTCTCTCCCATGCTGTCTCTGACCAGGACCTGGGCCTCCTTTTTAGTGTCATTCATTCTTTCATTCATTCATTTATATTTTCAGCTCTTCCCCAGTATTAGCAAGAGCATTTATTTGCCTTGAAAGTACTGGCTCCTTTCTGACCCCCTGAAGGCACCTCATCCTCTTGCCCACAAATCATGGGCATTTCCCAAGTTAGTGACCTTGGCCTGCTCTCCTCTCTATAGTCTCCCCATTGGGGATTGCTACAGCCTCCTGGCCTGATCCCTCCCCAGCACATCTCAGACCACACCTCCCCCTTCCCTGCCATTGGAGGCCAAAGTGCAATGGCTTCCTGGCTGGCTGGCTATCTCCCATCTTGCAGTCCATTTAGTATCCTGGAAGCAGGGCACACTTTCGAAATTCGCCTCTCATCAAGTGGTTCCCTGCCTAGCGCCTTGCACTGGAGCTGAGAACCTTCAGGGCAGAAGCCGAGCTCCTGCACCTGGTGTTCAGGCTGCCTGTGATCTGATCCCCTTCTGTCTGCAGACAGTCCGTTTCTCTGGCTTTTCCCCGAGTGCCGTCCACACTTGACCAGACAGGCAGCACTGCCCTTCTCTGAAAGGCGGCTTGACACCCACGGCCCCAGTGAGGCCTCAGTGGATCATCCCGCCCACCCTCAGCTACCCTGTCTGCAAGAACCCCTCTCATCTCCCCCACGGCCCCATCAGCATAGTGACCCTGATTCACTGGTTGTGACACAGATTACACATCTCCAAGTGTTTCCTTGAATTGCTCCACGGTAATAACTTCTGTATTGAGGGCTCACGGTAATCCAGACGGTATTCTCTGGACTTTCTATGCATGAACTCACTTGAACCTCACACTAGCCCAATAGGTTCAAAGTAGGTACCGCTTTTATTGCTTTGTTGTACAAAAAATTGCAAAGAGTTTGTCACTTGCCTATTGTCACAAAGATGGAAGGTGGCAGAGCCAGGAATTAGCATCAGGCTTTGTTGACTTGAGGGGGATGCATCTGTCCCTCCAACGTCGAGAGAGGTGACATCCCATGATGCTATAGCCTGGGCCCTAGAACGAGGGCTCTGGGTTCGAAGCCTGGCTCTGCCACTGTGCACCTGTGGGGCCTTGAACAAACTCCTTGACCTCTCTGATTCTCAAACGCCTCTTTGATAACATTGTAAGAGGAATAATAGTCAACCACAGGCGTGTTTTTGAACTTCCCTGTTCAATTTCCTCGTCTCTAAAATGGGGGTACTAATGGCCATACAGTTAACCTCTGAAAGCACTGGGGGGATCTATTGATTTGAGCATTTCGTGATTACCTGCTGTGTTCCCACCGCTGTATTGGGGTCTTTTCCGCACCAGTTAAGACTTCTTGGTATAGCATACATAGCACCTAAGAAGCTTCTAAGCTTACAATTCTGAGCCCACGAATAAATACGGCCCCCAAGGACCGGCATGTGTGTAACGCCTGGAGCTCTGCAAGGGCTTGGCGCAGATCTCCTCACTGGCTCTTCCGCGCAGCCCCCAGGGAGAGGAGGCCGAGCACGGAGAGGAAGAAGTGGCCCGCCACCAGTAAGCTGGTAGGAGGTGGCAGGGCTGGGATTCGAACTCTGTTTCTTCCTGCCTCCAAAGTGTGCGCTCATTGCCACCTCCTGGCGGGTGTGCAGCCTAGCACGGCGCTGGCCGGAGCCCCGTTTCAGTGGATGGACATTTCCTCTCTGACGCTGTTTTCCTTATTGAGACGGGCGTTGCAGCCGTTTGATCAGAAAACCCCCCGAGTGAGCAGAAAGCCCCGGCCGCGGCCGCCCTGCCCTTTCCTGGGCGAGCTCGGTGCATCTTACTGATAGGCTTCAGGTACCCCCGCGGCACTGGGCACTCTTGCCCTCCCCCTTCCCCCCCCCCCTTCACCCTCTCTTATCTCTCTTGCCGTGCCCAGACCTTTGTCAGGATTTTATTTTGTGCATTGTCTGTGAAAATTCCCTAAATAGATTAACTGTGACCTCGATTCCACCCCCATTAGGATAAACCCACAACTTAGGAAACCCTCTCATTGATGGGGCCGAGGGTGCGAATCCGCCTGCGCCGTCTGTGTGGTCTGCGGGCACAGCCCAAACAGGGTCTCCCGGGCCTCGTTGAGAGGCCGGTGGTCGCCAGCACCATCGCAGGCTGGACAAAGGAAGGGCCATCTTCTTTGGTTCATAGGAAACACGAGGAGCAGAGGAGTCGCCTGTGCATTTAAAGTAAAATGTGTGTGTGCACGTGTGTTAATGACCCGAGAGATACAGGTTCAATTATAGAGCTCGGAAACCCCAGGAAAACACAAAGGAAAAAGACCCCCCAAAACATCGATGATCCGCTCACCCAGAAATAATCACTATTGACAATTTGACTGCCGTCTTTCTGGTCCCCTGCATGCCCGCGTGTGTAAATTCCTACTGGGAATATTCTACAAAATTGCCGTTCTGAACATAGGTTTTGAAACCTGTCTCACCAGTGTATCATGACTCATAAATGTTTCTAGAACATGGTTTTTAATGATTGCGTCATAGCAAAGAGGTGCGTGATTTATTTGACTGATTTCTTTTTGGATAGTTTGTTTCTTAAATGTTAGCCACATTGCTGCTTTAGACAATGTGTCCTGGCACATTAATCTGGAAGCACGTCTCTAAAAATTCCTTGGGCTGTCTTTCTAGAGGTGGCATTGGCTCCGGGCATAGGCAGAATTTTAAGGCTTGGTTCACTGTTGCCAGATTGTTTTGGGGGAAGAGTTTCTTATTTTACAGTCTCCTCTATCAATGTTAGCGATATATGGGATGCTTCATTTTCCCCCAGCCTTACCAACACCGGATATTATATTTCTTTCCCATTTTGCTGATCTGTTGGACAAAAAGGTATCCTGTTTTAATTTGCATAATTTAAATATGCAATTTAAAAACTTTGCATGTTTATTATTTGTATAGCTGTATACACATATACTTAATATGTAATAAATAGCATGTAGCAGAAGGTTACGTGCACATTATACAACACTGTTGTATAAGATATATGTACATTTATTTTTGGTGTGTAGCTTACTGATGTCCTATGGCCATTTAATCACAAGGGTGTTACATTTCCACCTCCTCAGACCTATCAGCCTTTTCTTCAAGATTTAAAAACAAACATTTGTTAGGAGTAGCTGTCGGGTGGTTGATTCATCTGGAATCCACCTGGAATTCAGATTCTTTAGTCCGAGGGTGAATTAAATTGGAGGCCTATCCCTTGTTAGCAGAGTGCACAGAAAGTGGTGAGGGACAGGAATGTTAAGTGTCCTCCAGGAGAATATACCCCATCCATGTATCCACTCTTGGGCCAAGAAAATGTTGGTATATAATCAGATTTTTCTGACAGACGGATGTGCTGTGGACATTGGTTCTAGGTCCTAGCAACTCCATTGGAAACCCATCGAGGCTTGTCTTGAGTGATTATGTTGATGACTCCTAGAATCTTGTTAGTTCTTCCCAAAAGAAAAAAAAGGAAAAGAATAAAGAGACCGAATTTAAAAGAACATTTGTAAAGCAATTTACTTAAATTATAAGAGACTAAAAGCCAGGCTTAGTGGATAATTGAAGAATTGCATTAAAAGGGAATCAATATCTTTCTGGAATCTGCTCTGTCCTCATCTTCTGAGTTCTTTTGCAAGGGGATGGCGATTCTGTCACTGTCTTGTGAGTTTCCCATAGCATTATCCCCAAGGACAACATTTTCTTTCTCTCTTTGATCCTGCGTGTTTTTCCTTTTCGCACAGCCTTAAGTCACAGAGACGTTTAGGAGCAAAGATACCAGAGATCAGGGGCTTTAAAATGTCAGGTCCCTGTTCCAGGCTCTGGGATCCTGGTGTTCCCCGCCCTGGAGCAAAGGCTTCCTTCTTCACACCGAGTCCTTGGAGAAGGTCAAACTCATAAAGAAAGGACAGTGGAGAGAATGAAGAGTTGATTTTTTGAAATCTACTTTGTAAGGCTCAATTAAAGGCAAATTGAAACAACGTTAAAAGAAAAACTCAAGAGGGGAAAGAAAATGTTGATTACTCCACCCTCCTAACTAGTCCGTTCTCGGCCCTATCCCCGGATCCTTATTTCTGTGCTTTCACATTCCTCCATGGTTGGATCACCTGCTTCTGTTTATTTTTGCTTCATGCATATGTTGGGCTACATCTTGGGGAAGAGGGCTGCTCTGCGGTCTAAATTGATTTCCATGAGCTTGTAGCTGCTTAAAGAGGTGAGGTGTCCACAGAGAGCCAGAGCGGGTGGCCATATGGTGGCAAGCTTTGCCCCAGATCCTAGCCTCATGACAGGCGCACAGCTGTCAGGAACACCAACGTGAAGCCACTGTTCTTTGAGACAGTGTACCGCTCAGTGTACCGCTACCTGTGTATGTCAGCGTTCCAATGGAATGTAAACTAACACTTTTGGGACTTTTATGTAACGGAATGTTTTTAAATGACATGATTCTTAGACCAAAGTCAGCAGCAGTAAAGTATGTCCGGGGAGTGGAAGGAGAGAGTGGGATGAGAAAGCAGAGTTATTGCCCAAGCATCTGTGAAAAATCTCTCTGCTTCCAAGTCCATGTATAAGGTGTCTGATCCTTGAGATGTACTTCAGCATTCATTCATTCACTTGGCAGTTGTTTTCCTGTATGATTGGTGTGATTTAACATCCTCTTTGAACTTTACATATCCCGCGTTTACTTACTTGTTAATATATTTGTGGTTAATTTTTTTCCTACTTCAGAAATAATTGAGTGACTTAACTTAGAAAGGACATCATGAAAAAGGCACAGAGCTCGGAAACCATATTGGAAAGTGTGTGAATGTGTGTGTTGCCTTTAATGGGAATAATATTTCACATTTAAGTGGAGTTGTGAGCTTCCTAGCAAGCAAGGGGAACAGGGAAATTCATGCATTGTTTAGATTCTACTAGAGAATTCATTGGTATTTCAGGAGTGGTAAAATTCTTCATTGGCAGTCTGTTTTAAAAATAGGGCAACCAGTTTCAGGAGGAAAGCGATTTTTGCATTCCTTTTGCATTTTCTTCATTACCTTTCATCATATGTGGAATCACGCATGATTTCCAGTCTTTAATATTTATTGACACATCTGTGACCAAAACAGAATTCCCTGACTTCTCCATCTGCCAAGAAGGATATAAATAAAACAATCCCTGTATACGTATGTTGAAATATGTATTTTCAGGGATACAGAGCAGCACGTGCAAATAACTTGGAGCATTTGATACTATAAGAAAGGCCAGTGGCAGGGACAGGCGATGTGGCTGGCCAGGCAGCAAGTCCAGCCACACAGACCGGAGACACACTGCGTGGAGTTTGTATTTTACATCAGAAGCAGTGGGAGCATTTGGGCATGGAGGGGACAGGGTCCACTTGCATTTTATTTTTTATTTTTTAGATTTTACTTCTTTATTTGACAGAGAGAAAGAGATCAAAAGAAGGCAGAGAGAGAGAGAGATAGAGAGAAACAGGCTCCCACTGAGCAGAGAGCTGATGCAGGGCTCGATCCTACAACCCAGAGATCATGACCTGAGCCGAAGGCAGAGGCTTTAACCCACTGAGCCACCCAGGTACCCCTCCACTTGCATTTTAAAAGGATGTCCTGGCTACAACACAAAGACTGATTTCAGAGGCCGGGAAGCTGTTGCAGTTTGTGGTCCCCGTAAGAGGTAATTAACATAGATAAAAAGAGGAAAGGAGCTCTGAAGACAGGGCTAATTAGGGCTTTACTTTGTCATGACATTAAAATACGCCCCAGCGGCAGAGAGTCCACACCATTAATTTCTGTCCTCCCTCCAAGTGGGGCTGAATGGGGAGGATCTTTCTAGCCCATGTGGCTGTACCTAGCACAAGCTCAGGGTTCAAGAGTTCGGGAGGCTCTCACTTGTTTATGGTCTGTAAGTCCCACGTCCCCTTTTCAGACCCTCACTTTATCCATCTTGTGAGGCCAAGACAAAGGGTTGCCCTTGGGTATCCGAACCCCCTTTCAGTGCTGATGCAAGAAGCACGAGTCTTGAAAGTCCGAGATTCAAATCCAAGCCCTGCCTCTTACCCTCTTTCTGACCTTTCATAAGACAAACAACCACCTAGGGTCTCTTTCCTCATCTGGGCGATGTGTGGTCATCCCCGTAATTCTACTGTTACCAGTAATGTTAGCCACCATGTGCCGGGCACCGGCTATGCACCTTACTGAGTGCAAGACGCTCTGTGTACATTATTTCATCAGTCCTCATTTTGTCCCCACAGTACCTCCGAAAGAGGAGGCATCAGTAGCCCCATTTAACAGGAGATAAAGCTGAGGCAACTAGTCTGCGGTCTCCTAACCAGGAAGAGATAGAACTTGGGGAATGGCTTTCTAGTGAATGTACCTTTACCCTGAGAAACTCCTGAGGGGGATCCTTACCCTAAAGGTACTTTTTTATTTTGGTGTTTGCAATTCTCTAGTTTGCAGTTGGAAGATAGAGCCAAGGTTTGCCTTATAACTAGGAGATTTCTGGAGCCTGTGGAAGAAAGCATAAAGGACGGTGGATCCCTGCACCAGAGTGAGAACCCTGCTTTAGGAAAAGGCCTTGGAAAGCCCCCACCCAGTCCCATCCACAGTGCTGTGGAGGAGGGAAGTCCGGTCTTCCAGAAGCACAGATGTCGTAGTGCTTCCCCCTGCAGGTGACTTTAGGAACTACAACAGGGAGGGACGGGGTGGTTATGAAAAAAGAGGCATTTGCCCGCTGCTTCAGGAATTCCACTGATCTAGAGAATTAGACACACGTGTGCTTCAAGATGCGTGAAAAAGTATGTTATCATGGGTTTGTTTGCAGTGGCAAAACCCGAGAACCATCTAAATGTCCAACAACAGAGGAGTGGGAATTCAGTGGTGGTGTTTCTCTGCTAGGAAGAGCAAGCGCCATAGCGCACAAAAAGATGAGCTTACTTACTGTCATTGAACTGGTGGGCAAAGATCGCCAAAATACATCTTTTTAGCTGGAAAAAAACACGGTGATGAAAATGTTAAGTGTAAGTCAATTTATGTAAATATCAGACAACAGTATTTTTGTATGTGGGCTTCCACATATGTATAAAATGCACAGAACGTTCTGGAAGGACAGACAGTGGTTATGATGGATGGTGGGTTGAGACCCTATCATAATCAGACCTAACCCTTTTGCATCCCCTACCTGTGCTCTAGGCATTAAACGCTTTATGCAGATAAACTAATTTAATCCTCACAGCCCTCCTGTGGCGGAGCTGGCATGGGAGCCTCGGTAGCTGGGCTCCGGAGCTGGAGCTCCTGACCACTCTTTTGCTTCTCTTGCTAAATCCCATGTGTGCCTGAGGTGTGTGTGCTCCTGTGAGTGCGGAGAAGCATGGGGTGCCGACCTAAGGCTGCCTGAGCCCTAGTGTAGGGCCCTGATCTTTCCGCGGCCTCATTTTAACAGATTCCCTGGGAGCTGCCTAGCATTTAGAAAGCTCAATAAATATCTTGTTGGAACAGGTTATAAAGAAAACAGAACATGCGCTGCGCCTCAAGGATCATAACTTGGAGTCCTAGAGACAGGATGTATGAAGCTGATGCGGGAACTCTAGTATAGGTGGCAGTGAAAATACAGAAGTGTCCTGGGTGCTCTTGGACATGGAGAGTCTGTTGCAATCCAGGAAGGCTCTCTGGAGGTGGTGGGAATGGGCTGAATGTCAGAGGCAGGGCAGATGTGAGGAAGTGTGGATTAAAGGAAGAAAGGATGTCTTTGAAGCTGAGGAAAGTTGTAAGAGAGAGGCTAGAGCTATCTCTATGTTTGTGTCCATGTAGATAAGAGCTTTAGAGAATCTGGGGCTTGGGTTTGGGAGAAGGAGCTGGTAGACTCAGGAAGGAAATTCACATTTAGTACTGCTATGTGCCAGGTGCTATATACTACATATCGGCAGTCTGCGTTATCCTTTTTTTTTTTTCCCTCTGAGTTTTGAGTAATCTCTCCACCCAACATAGGGCTCAAACTCACGACCCCGAGATCAAGAGTTGCACACTCCTCCATCTGAGCCAGCCAGGCCCCATGTTATCTTAATGATGCTTTCAACAGTGGCATTTTAAATTCAGAAACAGGCACAGAGAGGTAGGGTAATTTGCTGTGTCACACAGCAAGTCAACAGAGTCAGGATTGGTGCCCAGTGAGTCTCAATACGAAGCCCCCATCAAGCAAGGGGGGGGTCAGTGTGGGATCAGGAAAAGCAGGTGCACATCCTCCCTTTCTCTCTTCCTGATCACTAACTTGAACCTGGGTCTTAGACAGGCTCCCCTTCCTGAGGTTGAGCATCTCTGTTCCTGAGGAGAGAAAACTTGACTCTACAGGCCTGTGTCCTGAACTAGGTTGGCTGAGTCACCACGAGGTACCCTTCCTTGAGATGTTTCTGGAATGCGTCCTTTGTGCATGCCCCGAGGACAATAGTCTGATGGTCCCGTGACCTCGTGGTGTACTTCACACTCACACTTTGGTGCATGTTCTTGAACATAGAAGCGTGTGTGCATCTCCCGTGTGCACACACAACGCCCAGTCCCCTTTCCACTGCAGCCGTCTCCCGTCGCTTTCTCTGTCCTCTGCCGAGTGGAGGATCCTGTCGCCTGGACTGTGATTTGGGGGCTTGATAGTCGGCTCTGAAGAGCTGAGCGAGGCAAATTGGCCTCCTGAGAACATTAATCCAAGGAGCAAGTTATTAACTTTGAAGACATACACATATAATTTACATTTCCATAATCACAACACGCCGCCCCCAGCAGTCATCTGCTGATGGCCGGTATCTGAGCCGTGCCGTCTGCTCGGTCAGATCGCGATGGCGAGGATCTGACTCTGTGAACTCAGGTCTCACCAGCAAACACACGGTAACAAGCGGGGAGCGCGTGCTCTGATGACCACTCCGCCTCTAGTGGTCTCTCCCTAGATCTCACGTTGCTTCCTTTTTAGCCACAGCTCACTGAATTCTCTGGGGACAGGCACTGTGCCATAAAGGGCCCCTCTACCTAGAGAGAGAGAGGAATTAGGATCTTCATTTTACAGGAAAGAAACAGATGAGCAGTGAGAGTCAGTAACGTGTGCGAGGTGGCACAGCCGAGAGCAGTCGGTTCAGGAGCCTGGTGCGGGCTGCCGCGTAAGGAGACAGGCATGGGCCACAGTCACCAACTCGCACCAGGCAGAGCATGTTGCTTTAAGGTGGGTGTTGGATGTGGTTTTCTGCCCATGGACAGCTGCCTGCGAAGATCAGAGCCGCCCAGCCACGGTCCCACTGGAGACAGACATTCGTCGGTCTCCCCAGCCCTCGGGTCCTTTGGGAGGTCCCCTGCTGCCCATGGTAACTCGGGGTTGCGGTTACCACATCTCCCACACCCGGGATCTCCATCTGCCCCGGTGTTGATCCCTTCCAGCTGGCAGGGAGCCTCAGAGGCCCCAGGCTCAGGATCTGGTTCGAGGACGTCGTTGGCAGCCTCAGCCCGCACAGTCTTGAGGACTCACTCCCTGAGGGCTGCCTGGACTCCGTCCCTGTGTATCCCAAAGCCCCTGATCTCTTTGCTGCCATGACTCATGACTGTCATGGGTAAATACAGCCTTTCCTTCTAGATGGAGCCACCAACCAGAGGACAGTGAAGTGGCCTTGTGGGGCAGAACCTCAGCCGATAGTGAGTTCAAGCTGCTCGCTGCCGGTTGGCAAAACTGAGACCCCGCCAGAGGAGGACACGGCCCCGGGCCACCCAGCGAGCCCGTGGCACACCAGGGCCATGCCTGGGCCTCTGCCTCCCGGCCGGAGCTCCTTCTAGTTTCCTCTGCCGCCTGATCCGCGTGGTGTGCAGAGGCTCGCTCTGGCCAGAGAAGCTGCTGGTTCCTCTGAGGACCGAGTGGCCGGGTGCGGCCAAGGCCCAGTCGGCGCCCGGGCCTGGGGGTGGCCGCGCGTGTGCGGGGCTGGGGGCATCGGCCAGATCGCCTTTGGAGTTCACTTCTCGGTTCACACAAGCAAGTGACTGTGTGAAAAAAAATGGAGATAGAAAGGCAGTGAGAAGACAGAAACCAGCTTCTTAGACCGCCCTCGTCTCCTTGCCTTCCCCGCGTGACACACACGTCGTGGCTGAAAAGGGCAGTGGGTGGAGCCTTTGGGGAGGCGTCTCTCAGCCCCGTACCAGGCGGTATCCTGAGAGCCTGCTCTGGGGTGCCAAGAGCCATTTCGGGAGTCTTGGGCTGGTTCAGTCTTGGAGGAGGAAGTTCTTGCTCTCCAAGCCCCCCTAGAAGCCCACATTGACCAAAAAGGCCAACAATCGGAGGTTCTGGAAGGGTCTTCACTTCAGTGGCCGTCAGAGTTTCTGGCCCCTCAGTCTTGTGGCGGGGGAACCGAGTGCACGGGGTGGAGGGGGCTACCCGTGGCTGGCCTCCTGTGTGTCCTTGGCTGTGTTTTCCTTACTTGTTCCCTCTCTGTCCCTTCCCATGTCGGGCTTCCAGGGTCCCCTTCTGTAAGACACCAGAGGCGCAGGAGACTCGGTGACCTCCCAGTCCCTCCCCGTTCCCGCCGTCCGTGGTCTTCTCACCAGAGGCGCTAACCTCCTCTCCGTTCTCAAGGTTGCTGCCTGCCTATTTATAGAACTGACCAAAAGACTTGCACTGCAGCCAGCGGTGCAGGATACAAGCCGTGCTCTCCGCCGCCCGCCCGCTTGTGTAACTCCCGGGACGAGGCTTCTCTGCACCTGGTTTCCCTTCTCAGTGCAGATGCCCGGGGAAGAGAGGTGCTTGGGCTGAGCTCCTACTGTGTGCAAAGGCCCCGGGCCTCCTGCGTGGTCTCCTGGAATCCCCACCGCCTTGGGAAGTGGGTGATGTTTCATGGTGCTGCTTCGAGACGGGAAGCGCGGGCTGCGGGACTCACAGCTCACAGGGGACGGGGACGGAAGCACAACTCAAATGCAGTTCTGCTTCCATGCACCGTTTCTGTTCTTTCCTCTGTTGCTGTGGATGTCGGGGCTCAGGCTCACAGTCTCTTGAGGGAGGGAGCAGGGAGGAAGCAGGCCAGGGGGCCAGGCCTCCAGCCAGCAGTGCCCTCACGGAGGAGGGAATCCTGGATGGGGTCAGGAATCCTGAGGGGTCAGGAAGGCATGGGGGCCTCACAGGTTTCTGCTGAGGCTGCTGCTGCCCTATGACCCCCCTTCCCTGTTTCCTCCCCCAGAGCTCTGCTTGCTCCTTGGCCTCTCCATCCTGCCCCCCAAACTTCGCACAGGTTCTGCCTTCCCAGCTGTCCTATCGGGAGGAGTCCCAGGGACTTGCTGAAGGAGCGCTAAATCTCTCCCTGCTCATCTTCTCGGAAACGCTTTGTAAAAGCAGACTTTTGGAGAGCTGCCATATTCTCATTATCCCTCCACCAGAGACTGGCATTTATTGATTTATTGATTTATTATTTTTATGATGTTAGTCACCATACAGTACATCATTAGTTTTCGATGCTGCCTTCCATGGTTCATTGTTTGTGTATAACACCCAGTGCTCCGTGCAATCCGTGCCCTCCTTAAAACCCATCACTGGGCTGACCCATCCCCCACCCCCTCCCCTCTAAAACCCTCAGTTTGTTTCTCAGAGTCCACAGTCTCTCATGGTTCGTCTCCCCCTCTGATTTCCCCCAATTCACTTTTTCTTTCCTTCTCTTAATGTCCTCCATGTTATTCCTTATGCTCCACAAATAAGCAAAACCATATGATAATTGACTCTCTCTGCTTGACTTATTTCACTCAGCATAATTTCCTCCAGTCCCGTCCATGTTGGTGCAAAAGTTGGGTAGTCATCCTTTCTGAGGCCAAGTAACATTCCCTTGTGTATATGGACTGTGTCTTCTTTATCCATTCATCTGTTGGAGGGAACTGGCATTTAGCTGTGGACTTGAGGGGCCCTGGCAGCTCCCAGCTTACCCTGCCTCCTCCGGGAGAGGCTGAGTCCAGCCAGGGCTCCCCACTGTGGGTGATAGCTCTTCCCTTGGCCCCTTTTGTCTTTCCAGAGTACTGGGGAATCAGGAGAACACGGCCCAGGGTACATCCAGGCAAGCTTGGGGACTCAGAGAGCTAGATACTCCCCTTTTTGAGGCATATTCTTGTTGTTTTCTGAGATCAAAAGCAATGTATCATCATTCTGGAACATTTGGAAAATATTGAGAAAAAGGAAGAACAAAATAATAATCACCCATAATCCTGCCACCCGGAGAGACACTGTTGGCGTCCTCGGCTTTGTTTTGTTTCTCCTGTGTGTTTTTATCTCTGCATCACTGAGGTCATCCGTAAGATAGGATGGGGATCCTTTGGCCCCCCCGCACAGTACAGCATATCACGGATCCACGGCTTTACATACGCTCATCATCATTTACAAATGTGATTTTAACAGCCGTGTGAGCTTCGTATGAGCAAGCTGTAGCCCCCCCAATTGCAGGGTTGGCTGTTAATCCTCCCGCTAAGTGACCGTCCCTTGATAAACAGCATCATTTCAGCTCCGGGTGCCCCATAAGAAAGCAGTACGGCCAGTCTCAGTGTCCACCGTGGGTGGAGAGCGCGGGCTCTCCTCTCCTCCTGGTGCTTCCATCCCCAGACTGGGAAGGACAGAATGAAGTTGGGGTCTACACTCAAAATTAGTCGCTATGGAAAAGGAACCCCTAACTCCCAGTGCGTCGTAGGCAGGCGATTTGCCTCTATTTGTTCATCTGAAGAATGGACCTCTCTCCCGACAAGATCGGATTCCATGAGGATTTCAGGAGGAGGCAAAGCATGCCAGGTACGGAGTAGAGTGTCTGACGCAGACAGGCTCTTTTTCAGTGTCCGGCTATCATTATCAATCGTTTCATCTCTCGACTCTCTTGTCGGGGTCACTAAGACCACCCACGGCTTCTGCGAGGGCTCACAGGTTCAGCGTATGGTTGTACTTGTGGCTAAGATTGATGACAGCGAGGGACGTCTGGGTGGCTCAGTCAGTTGAGCGTCTGGCTTTGGCTCAGGTCATGATCCCAGGGTCCTGGGATGGAGTCCTGCATCGGGCTCCCTGCTAAGCGGGAAGTCTGCTTCTCCCTTTCCTTCTCCACCGCCACCCCCCCCCCCCCCCCCCCCCCCTTGTGCTCTCACCCTCTGTCTCTCAGATAAATAAAATGTTAAAAAAAAAAAAAGATTTATGATAACGAAAGTATACACAGCAAAATGAGCACAGGGAACAGGCTCAGGGGGCAGAGTCTGTAGGAAAGCAGGCACAAGACTCTGAGTCTCCCTTTGCTGCAGGATGTGCCCAGGATGGGCTGGGAGATGTCCACCAGGGATGCTCATTGGAGAGTCAGTGCCAGGGTTTTTACTGGGGTCTGGTCACATTCCGGACCCCCACATAGCTTGCACAAGGAGCGTAGGCACGGTGAGCTAGGTTCGGGAACAGGAGGCACTCAGAATCTAGGTTTCCAGTGCCAGCCAAGTGGGCCTTCCGAAGGATGCCGTCTTGGGCCTGCTGTGTTCACTCTTTCTGCACAGTTATGCTGAGTGGTCGTGTTTCTTACGTTTGGACCACTTCAGGATGGGGTAGGACGGATGCCCTTGTTTCCATAGGACAAAAATTGAGGGCTACAGAAAAAAGAGCCGGGGGAGCGTGGGGGGGGGCTGGTAATTCATGGGCTGGCCTCCTGCTCCCAGTGTGGGGGCCTGAAAGAAGTAAGTTCCGTGTACTGGGAGGGGTTTCCCTCGCTGCCCCCTTCCTGCTAACCCTGTATCCCTCTCTCTCTCTCCAGGCTCTGAAGGGCTCGAAGAAGCTGGTGCTGTCCGTGTACTCGGCGGGGCGCATCCCCGGGGGGTACGTCACCAGCCACATCTACACCTGGGTGGACCCGCAGGGCCGCAGCATCTCCCCGCCCTCGGGCCTGCCCCCGAGCCACGGCAGCACCCTGAGGCAGCGTGAGGGGGACTCGAGGAGCGCCCTGAACCTTCTGCAAGGCGGGGACGAGAAGAAGGTGAGCCGCCCGGCCTCGGCCTCAGCACGCCGGCCAGGGGCGGAGGGCTGGTGCGGGAGGCTGGGCCCCCAAGACCCCATTCTCCCTGCCAGACCCAGAACGGGGACGCTTCTTAGAGCCTGGACGAAGGGGCTTTGTTCTTTCGGGGCTCTCTTCTCCTCTCAGGGCCCTACTGAAGGGTTTGAACTTGTCTTCTTCTCTTTCTGACATTCTGATACAGGCTAAGATCCTGCCCCCAAAGAGCCCAAAGACTGTGACTTAAATCAGATCATTTATTTCTCCCTGACACCGAACAGGGGACAGCGGGCAGCTCTGCCCCCCGTCTTATTGTGGACCCACCCTCACCCCTGTCGTCATCCCCTGGGCTCCTGCCCCTTCCGATGCTTGAAGCTGCGACCCCGCCAGTTCCCCATCCTAGCCCCTGGAGTGGAAAAGGGAGGAGAGAGCTCTCAGAGCCCTGCTTTCAATTCAGCATGATTCAGCTTCTCGGTGGTCGGTGGTCGGGACCCAGGGGCGTGGCTGCATGCAGCTGCCGGGACCAAGGCTCTGAAGGAACCCTCTGCGGCTATGTGTCTCGGGTTGTCAACAGCAGGCACTGGTACTGGTCCCCTTGTACCAAGTGAGAACTGACAGGGTGTGGGCAGTTCCAGACCCGAAGCAGAATGGAGAGCTCGGTGCGCCTCCCAGGGGAAAGGGATTTCCCCCGTGTCAGCTCTCTGGCTCTTTCCAGGGGCAGGCGTGTGGCCCACGGGCACCATGGGGTGTGGTCACCCGAAGACGGGGGCAGGGGCATCGAAGCCCTCCTCCCCTCATAGCATGACTGCTACAATTAAAAAACAAAAAGATGGGAGATGATTCCCCTGAGTTTTTGAGCATCACAGTGGGTGCTGTTTGCCTCGCACCCCGTGGTTGCTAGGAGACCAGGAATGTGAGTCCTGCATGTGGCTCTCCAGATGTTTTAGGAACTGGACACCCACAGCCCCGAGGCCATGTGGCTTGGGGTTCCGGGCCAAAGACTGCCTTCTGGAGACTCTTGCTCAGCTCTCCTTTCCCGCCCATGAGACCACCCCTCCATTTAATGTGCTTTGGGGCGGGCGAGAAGCTGCGATGGGGGGCCCAGTGGTAGACCCCCACCTCCCGAACCGCCCGGGGAAGCTTTGTGGTGGCAGCGCTGGGTGGGCAGGGGTGGGCTCGAACCCCCTCCCCGCCAGGTGATCCGTGCTCCATAGCAATCTTGAGCCAGCAAGGCTGCTTGAAGCATGAAGTCATTTTCAAGGCCAGCCTTCCAGGACTAGGCAGGGAACTGGCTTTATCTTTCCCTTGAGCCCCTTTACTGTGTTGGGCATGGTGCTGATGGGTGCTGGACGCTGGGCTTTAGCACCTCAGTGAATCCTCACGGCCACCCAGCCGGCTTAGCTGTCACCCACATTTCAAAGCACAGGAATCCAAGAGAGACTCAGGGCACTATAGCAATTAAGACCCTTTCCACGGGTCACCCTGGTCACCCCGTACTCAGTACTTAGTGAACACCTGCAGTGTGCTTCATGCTGTGATGGGAGGGAGGGATAGAGAAGTGGACAGGAGAGATGGGGCCCTGCTGTGGAGAAGCTTCCAGTGAGTTTGGAGTTCATGGGAAGAGTGAGACCATAATCCAGAAAGGAGCCAAGGGTGAGCAAGATCATTAAGGTGGTGAAGTGTGATGGAAGGAAGTAAAATCCGGAGACAGAGGGGTGGAGAGTGACAGAGAGGGAGGCTCTGCTTCAGATGAGGTGGTCAGGGAGGGCCTCGCTGAAGACGTGACTTCTGAGCTGAGACTTGGGAAGGAAGAAGGAGCTGCCATGTTCTCTGGGGGCTGAAAATCCCAGGCAGCAAGGATAGCATGTGCAAAGGCCCTGAGGTAAAAATCAGTTCACATCTTCAGAGCTTAGCAAGAAGGGCCCTGTTGCTGGAATAGGGGGCAGGGTTGGGAGGGCATCAGGTGCCCTCTAAGAGTCTTAGAATAACTTATGTAGTAACACAGAAGGTAGAGACTTAGGAAATTGTGCTCCAGGGAGGACCAGAGACCTCAGGAGGCAGGAAACACCCTGGACCACACCAGAGTGGCCTTCACAGATCTCACAGCTCCAGACAAGCCCCTTCTTTCCCTTCTGTTCTTCTTCTTGCCTGGATGCATCCTGGAAACCTCCCCATTTCCTGTCGTGAGGGCTGTGGGGAAATCTCTCTGGAACCTGCCTTTCTGTTCCCTCGACCCAAAGCTCAGCAGGCCCTGACTCTCTTCTCTCTGGTGTCCTGGAATTGTCTAATACTCCACATCACTGCGACCAGACTCCCAGACTTCCCATGCCAAACTTTAGTTCTCCTAGCCCAACCCCAGTGGACGCACACCTTCTAGAGACAGAGTGCCCAGGGCGGTCGTGGTTGTGAAAATCCCACATGTCGCTAAGAGACATGGGACAAGCACTGGACACTGTCCCCTAAAGCTGCTTCTAGCATCGCAGCCACTCCTGATAACACCTTTCTCCACACTGAAGTGCGGAGCCAACCTGTGAGGGCGAAGGAAGGAACAGAAGGGAAGAGCAGTTGTAACTCTCTGGGAGTCGGACCCATCTGCTCTCAGGTTACAGTCACGTCCTCAGAGGCCAAGAGGCACCGGGGGCAGCAGGGAACTTCGCTCCGGGCTCCCGATCCTGAGTGCTCCTCAGCCTCCCCAGCTACAGTGACCTGGAACACCCTCGTTGGGGGGTGGGTTACACGGGAGAGCGTTAGTACGACCGGGAGGGTAAGACACCAGAGCCAGGCTGCCTGGGTTCAAGTCCTGGCTCCGCCGCTTGCCAGCTGTGTGACCTTGGACAAGTTGCATAACTGCTCTGAGCCTCTGTCTCCTGTGCAAGATGGAGACAGTGATAAGGATTGCGCTCCCCACCACTGTGTTCATGTCGCGGCAGTACGGATGTCGGTTCTGGGCGCTGGTACACTCACGGTGCCTGGATCAGTGCCTGGCACAGCATAGGTGCTCAGTACTTACTATGTGAATGCCGGAATCAAAACAAAACACCTTGCCAACAGCCTGGGGTGTGGTAGCAGCTCACTCAATGCTTGCTGGGTGGGAATCCAAGTCCTGTGTGATCCGACCCTCACACACTGTTCTTTGCAAAGTCAAAGAGGAGGATGTGGCCATCTGTTTGCCCAGTTGGCATTGTTGTGGATGTGTGAACAGCTGCCACCATGTGCCCAGGGAGGAGAGCCACGTTCCCTGTCTCTGTCACCTCTCCTTCACCCACAAGGGAGGTGACGCTCATCCGAGCTCAGCAGGTGTCAGGACTTCCTCTTCGGGGTTCTCTCCTGGTTAGCTGGGGCTGATGGGCAGGGCCTACCCTGCCCTCTCCCCTGGGAAACACAACGGCGGGACTGAGAAGGAAGTGCCATCTACCCAGCGCCCGCGTCCACCCCCACCCCCACCTCCTCGGGTGTCCTCTGGCTCTGGCTCTGCAGGCTTGGCCTGCGCACAGCCTCAGGAGAGGCCCCCCTCTGCCCCGGCTGCTCACTGTGCCAGGAGTCTTGGTCAGCACCTGGGAGTCGCTCAGGCAAGCAGTGGGGCAGGAACAGCCGATGGCAAGGCCCAGGTGTCACCCACCTGGGTCATTAGTCCCCGAGCAAATGGGCTAGTCCTGTGCCATCACAGTGTCTTCAGCCCTCAGCCCCCATTCCAGGCTGTGACCAGACCCCGCTGCAGCCGTGGCCGCTCCCCCAGACTCACTTGACCAGCCACTGGGACAAGAGGCGCCCTGCCCCTTGGCTTGGGCTGAGGCCCAACCTGATACAGAGGGAGCAGGGACTTTGGGCCTGGGTTTGAAGCCTGGTTCCTGAGCTTCCTGACCGGGTGACCTCAGACAAGTCACCTACTCTCAGGTTAGCCTAGTAAGTGTCCCTGTCGTTAGTACGGGGGTAGTCCTGGTGGCCACCTGGGACTGTTTGAGGGCTTAGTACTCGAGTACGGAAGTGTGGAGCACGGTGCCTGGGTGCCTAGGGCATAGTCGTTCCTTCCAGTGACAGCCATCATGTTTCAGGTGCTGGCTAGGAGCTACGTACCTTTCCTATCTTTTTACCCTGAAACGTTTACTGAGTACCTACAGTGAGCCAACACTGTTCTTAGTATTGGGAATATAGCGGCAACTAGCCAAGGATGACCGCCTTGAAACGCTTACATTCGTGTGTGTGCATGTGTGAGTATGTTACAATAAGTGATGTATAGTATATAGAAAAGGGCATAGGGGCAGTATATGGGTGGGCTAATTCTAGGCAGGGGCAGGGAGGGCCTCATGGAGAAGGTGGCATAGGATCTGAGGTCCATGAAGGAGTCATCATGCCTATATCCACCCTGCCCGGGGCTGAATGTCCTGGCTGTCGGAAGCCTTAAGGAGTGTGGGGCTAGGAGTCCCCAGGTATAGTTTTTTGGTAAGTCTGCCCTTCCTCTTGTTGGTTTTTGTCTTTGGCTTTTTGCTTCCCAGCTGCAGAATGGCAGCTGCGGCTCCTGCCATCACAGCTGTGTCCAAAGCAGAGTGGATGCAGGGTGGGCAGGCAGAAGGCCCCTCTCACCCTATGCCTATGCCTCTTTTTTCTCTGAGGGCAGAATCGCTCCCAGCATCCACCAGCAGATGTCCTCCATCATGTCCATTGGCCAGAACTGGCCCAGACTACTCACGTCCCAGGCAGAAGGGAACAGGCTTGGCCCAGACTGACTACATCTCGGGGTTGTTGCTCTATTGCTTCCTTGATAGGGTCAGGGTTCTAGGGCAAAGCAGGAAGGGGAGGGGCAGTGGAGTGAGTAGTGCCTGTCCCAGGTACGTTGTTAGACTCTCAACTTACCTGGCAGAGAAAACTAAAAACCAGAGAAGTGGGTCCTGGTTTCCCAACAGTAAAGGGCAGACTCAGGATTTGAACTTGGGGCTGTGGGAGGCAACGCAGCATGCTCGTTAAATGCCTAGGTTGGCCAGCTGCTGTGTGGCCACATCATTTCAGCCCTCCTGCCTCAGTGTCCTCATTGGGATAATGGACATAACAATAGAAACCACAGAGGAAGAGAGAGGATTAAATGGGGCAATGCATCCAGTGCCTGGAATTCAGGAAATACTCAGTACGTTTAGTGACTAATTAATTTAACAAGTTATTCGTATTATCGGTGGGAGTGGCGTTCTCATGGTGCCGGCTCAGTGTCCTTTCCTGTAGGTGAATTTTTTTCCTGCCAAATGCTGGTTGAATTCCAGCAAGTGATTGAGGCAGATTACCCTGTGGTTGATAGGACTGTTATTACAGCTCCGTGATACAGGCTGTTTTATTCCCTCGTAACGGATTTATGGGGAGGTGGTGGGGAGGCGGGGAGGTTTGTTTCCATCCTCAGGGCTCAGAGGGGCCTGCCGCAGACAGCCGCTCCTTTTGGCTCTCTCCTCCCAGAATCTTCTGGGCTTGGAGCTGGGGATCCCAGGTCGGGGAGCAGAGTGACTGACTCCAGGCCACCGCATGAGCTGGACTCCAGGTGTGTGTGCCCTAGGCCCTGAAGGCAGAGAGCATGGGGGAAGGGGTGCGTTCTGTGGGCATGGCAGGGGATCGGAGCCGCACACTCTGTCCTCAGCCGGTCTCACTGACCTCCCCCAGATCTGGGCCCCACCTACCCCACTCCCACCTGGCCACTGTCTCAAGGTGCACACGCTTTCCTGAAGGACCTGGGTGGCAGTCTTCCAAAAATCCGAATGAATCTGAGCAGGTCTCTCTTTCACCTAAAGCCCAGTCTTCTAGGCCTGGCTCTTGACCCCCCACTGACTAATCTTGTCCCTTCCCCGGGTTCCCCACCTTGCTTTAGCCAAACAGAACCCTGCGGGACTCCTGGGGGCTATGCTGTGTCTGGGTTCTGAGCTTTTGCCACCTTCCTGCGCCCAAAATACTTGTGTGTGGTCGTTTATCAGCACAGCAGGGCAGTGCCCTGGGTTCGACGCTGGTACAGGGCACCGGGGCCACGGGACTGGACAGCGGGCGCAGTGGCTGTGACGCCCGCCACGGAGGCGCAGGGGATGCGCTGGCCCTCAGGGTCGTCCCGAAGGAGGCAGGGGTGGGGCTTTCACCTGCCCTCTTCTCCTAGTCCCTGGATGGGAGCTGCTGGGCGGGGGGAAGGTGAGCCACCAGCAGCCACCAGTCCCCGCCCTGGGGACAGGGACTGTGTCACATGCTCCTGTGATCCAGTGCCCCACACGAGGCCCAGACTTGGGGGCTGGGTGAGTGAGTGGAGCGAACCAGCCCCTGCTCAAGTGCACGGCGCATCCCAGCCTCTGAGGCAGCAGCGTCGGGGAGGACGCCCCGGCCTTCCTTCCAGGGCACCCCATCTGTGCACGCGAGCCCCATTGCTGGCCGGCCGGGGCCACCAGGAAGATAAGAACAACAGCCAGTGTTTTCTGAGTGCCTGTGCTGCGCCGGGCACGAACCCACGCCAGCTCGCAGCTGTCCCAGCCGCGGCGCTGCACTGGGCTGGGCGGGGCCATCACAAGGGGCTGCATTGTCAAGCCCATCCTCAGAGCCTGCCGTTTCCAGAACATCCATCACTCTGACGCTGCCGGGTGACCGTCCCCAGGTGCCCCCCTGAGAGCAACGGAGGGCTCGCAGATGCTGTCCTTTCTAATGTCGTCTTCCTTCGGGGGAGCAAACCGGGAACCGACTCTGGCCTGAAGGGGGTGGGGCCGCCCCAGAGCCTGCGGTCCTAGAACCCAACGCCCCAGAGGCGTTCTGTCTGTTGGACCCTCTCCTGACGTCCGCCAGCCTGCAGGAGTCAGCTGTGGCTCGGTGGCCTTGTCTGGCTTTGTCACATGCAAAGTGGAACCAACAGTGGCTGACGTTTGCCAAGCATTCACCGTGGCCCAGAAACTAGCCTGCATCTGTCTCTTAATGTGACCCTTTCCGTAGAAGTCCTGTAAGGCTATTTTCATCTTCTTTTTGTGGGTGGAGAGTTCGAGGCACGGAGAGATGAAGGATGTTGCCTGAGATCACACAGCAGCTCCCCGCATCGGGCAGTCTGGACCTGAGTCTGTCTCCTTCACCATCTCCACCCAGGGCGACTGAAGAATGAAGTGGGATTAATACATGCAAACGACTGTGTTCTCTTTGGGTCCCTTCCTTGTCCCGGTCTTAACCTGTTGAGGGATATTTTCTACCCTTTTGGGGTGAGTTCGGGGTCTTCTGGTGCAACTCCTCCTTTTCCCTAATTCCTCTTTCATACTCAAGACATACGCATGTTCCTGCAGGCTCCTTCATGGATTATGGGGCCTTCCGGAATCAGCCCCCAGCCTCCCCTGCTTGTCCCCTAGCCCCCCAGCTCCCCCTCAGCGCTCCCCGCCTAGGCCATAATGACTCACCCCACAATCCTATCCTGAGCAAAGCACGCTCCCCTACTGCCGCGTGCTGACCTTGGAAAGCCCTTCCCACCCCTGCTGGCCCCTGCCGGGTTGACTCCTGCTCACTCTCCAATCTCATCAGAGCTGTCACCTTCTCCGGGAAGCCCCCCAACCACCACCCTCGCCCCCGGTCAGGACCTTGCACCTTCTCTGCATTGTTGTGGCCTCTGAGCTGCCCCATTGCGCTCTGATCACACTGTCCCATGAAGGTCGGCTTCCTGGTCTCTGTGCCCTTCTGCTGAGAATTTTGGGAGCAGGACTGGTCTGGGTAGTCTCTTGGTCCCCTGGCCCAGCAATGGGTCTGCACTCGGCAAGTGCTCCCTGTGTCTCTAGAAAGAAGGGCAGCTGAGGCCATACTGCCATGGGCCGCTGGAATGAGTGGCAGAGCAAGAGACTCCTGGGGAGTGGGCAGGGGACCCCTGGCTGGTGGGAGATCCCCAGGGAGGCAGAGTGGACTTAGCCTTGATGCTAAGGAGGATGGAAGGTGAAGGAACCTGGGGCCAGAGCAGACTCTCCCTGACTGAAGGGTGTGGTGAAGGGAAGCTTGGAGGGGGGGGGGGTCTGTGGTCCCCACGGTGTGGAGCACAGGTAAACACCTGAAATGTCACATCACTCTAGAGAATTCTAGGGGTCACCGCCTTCATTGCCTTTCTTTTCCTGCACTTACAGCTGTGGCCCAGGAGGGAGAGGGATGTCCCCAAGGCCACGCAGTAAGTTGGAGGCAGAGCTGGGGCAGCTGATCTGGAATGTTCCAGGCCTGAATCGGTATGCCCTTTGGGATAGGCCAAGGACTCCGGAGTCTGCTATGCCGCCCCCCCACGACATTCACGTCCCCCTCAGGCCCTCAAATAGCGATCTCCTGTCCCTCCTGCAGGTGAACCTGGTGCTGGGAGACGGCCGGTCCCTGGGCCTCACAATCCGCGGGGGAGCCGAGTACGGCCTGGGCATTTACGTCACCGGCGTGGACCCGGGCTCAGAAGCCGAAAGCAGCGGACTCAAGGTGAGCGGCCCAACTCCCTCAGGCTGGGGACGGGTGCCAGGGCTGCACACGCAGGGCTGGGTGAGAAGGAGCTGTGCTTGGAGCTCTTTGCAGCTGATTTCGGTCAGACCTACAGCAGGATGGTCACACCTCCCTCCCTTGAGGCCTGGTTGCAGCTGGAAGCCCCCCTGGCTGCAAGAGGAAGCGGTAAGAGCCGTGCCTCCACCTCCCGAGCCCATCTCCCAGCAGTCCTCAGAGCCGGGCAGCCTTCCACATGGTGCTGGGTGGCGGGCCAGCTGAGCTCTTCATGACCGCTGTTTTGCAAACACCGCCGGTGGCTGCAGTGGCCCTGACCTCAGGTTCATTGTGGAGCATGGAGAGGGAAGAGCGGAGAAAGCGGGAGCTGGGTTGAGCTCACACCCGGCAGCTCCCGGGTGCCAGTCTGTCAGGGCAACCAGCAATTATTGAAATAGTATTGTTAGCTCGAGCTTTAGAGAAGGCTGACTGCGTCCAGGTCCTGGTCATTGACTTCACACGTAGCTCATTGAACCCTCAGGCTGCCCTTGGCGGGAGGTGGCTCTGACCCACATTTTCCAGTTGTTCAGGTGGACACGTAGAGAAGGTGAAACTGAGTTGCCCAGGTCACGGTGCTGATGGTTGCGGACCGGAGGGAGCCCAGGCGTCTGTTCCGCAGCCGGTGGCCTTAGCCGCTACGTTGCACCACCCTGCCAGAACTTGCTCAGGGCTTTGAGGGGCAGTGACAGTGAGCAAGGCAGGGACAAGGACCTGGAGCCCAGGAGACAGATCACCTAAAGTGGCGGTGTGTGTTGGGGGTAAATCTTGATGTCAGGGAAGCCAAGGCAGCAGTGATGGGAGCAGTGGACCCAGGTGGCAGCCGAGCCCGCCTTGCATAATGAGATAGTTTGGGGTTGGAGGGGCTGGGGAGGAAGGGGTGACCCTGAGGGAGCCAGAGGGTTTCACCGTGGGTAACCAGACAGCCAGGGAATGAAACACAAAATGAGATTGTGTCTTCACAATCTCAGCTTTTTTTAGGATAGATGATGCAGTTGGAAGAGCTCTGGGCTTGGAGTCTGGGAGATTGGGTTCGAATCCTAGCTTTGCTGTTTTTTCTTTAATAGCTGGGTGACCCTGGGGAGCCCCTCCAGCTGTCCGAGCTTCCCTTCCCTCTCCCAGCTGAGCATCATAAATAACACCTCTTTCTCAGGATTGTTGAAAAGATGAGAGGAGGAACAAGCTGACAATGACATTAATAATGAAGGTTAAGTTTATTGAGCGTCGCTGTCACAGACTGAATGCTTGTGTCCCCCACATTCATCTGTGCAATCCCTGACCCCCAACATGACGGGGTTAGGGGCGAGCCTTTGAGAGGTGCTTAGGTCAAGGGGGTGGAGCCTCATGAATGGGATTCGTGTCCTTATTAAAGGGTCCCGACCCCCCAGAGCTCCCTCGTTGCAAGTGAGGATGCAAGAAGTGTGCGATCTGCACCCGACCTTGCTGGTCCCTGACCCCAGGCTTCCAGCCTCCAGAACTGCGAGGAATGAATGTCTTGGATATAAGCCACCCAGTCTGCCATGTTTTGCCACAGCAGCCCTGATAGCCCGAGACAGGCTTCTGTTCCTCCCCATCTTTGTGCTGTTAAATCACATCCCCACAACACGTCTGGGAGAGCAGCTTCTCGGGTTAGCCCATTTTACAGGTGCAGCAGCCGAGGCTCAGACCGTCACACAGCAAGTGGGAGGCAAAGCGGGGACTCCCGTGCGGGGATCAGGATTCTGGCTAGCTGGGCCGGCAGTAGAGGCCCCACAAGCATGGGTTGGGTCTGGTTGATTCTGAAATGCCTCTGGGTCCCCAGAACGCATGCCGTGCGAGAAAGATGACTTCCAAGAGGAAGCAGTCTCCCAGTAGCCTGTGTGCACATTTTGTTTTTTAAGAAGTTCATTATTTTGGGATAATTTTCGATTTACTGAGAAGTCACAAAGGTATTTCCCATTTATCCTTCATCCAGTTTCCCCTGACATCAACATGTTATGTAATAACCTCAGTATGTCCATCAAGGTCAAGAAACTGACGTTGGTAAGATGCTATTCCACAAACCACATGCTTTCTTCCGGGTCACCAGTTTTTTCACTAATGTGATCTACTTCAGCCAACCACATTGCATTTGTCCTGTGTGCAGTTTTCATTCCATTTATTTCTTAACCCGCCCCCCATTTCAAAAAAGATGAGCGGCAGCTTTTCGTCACTGAATAAAGTTTTGTTTTTTTTAAGTGAATGAGTGAGGAGATTGGGGAGAAGAAATATGGGGGCTGAGAGAAAGAGATGAAACCAGGTTGAAGGTCTTTCCCAGAGCACTCACTACAAGGTGGGATGCAGATTTGGCCCTGAGCTTCCTGGCAGCCAGTGCAAAGAGGGAAGCAGATCAGAGATGTCTGTGAGGTGAAAACAGATCACCCGTGCTCAAGAAGCCTGGTTATTCCTGAGCCTGGGAGCACTTTTCCTGTGGTCTCTTATAGAGAGAATGCCATGTGATGATGTGAGCTGTGTCCTCCATGACAGGAAATGTATGAGCACGTTCTCTACTCTGTTGGGGGTGGACGGATTCTGATCGAATCCATGTTAAAAGAAAGAGGGAGGGAGCGTGAGAGAGGATGTATTAGGGTCTGGGCAGAGAGCCCTGGGCACGTTCTCCGTCTCTGTCTCTCTCATCCCTGACAGATGGCAGCTTTTATTATCACGTTGTCCACTTAGTGAGGAGTCACTGTGCCAGACCTGTGCAAAAGGCTTCACAGTGTTATGTGATTTTTAGGAAGAGGTGCGGGAAAGGAATGTTCTCGTCCCCATTTTACAGGTGGCAGATTCGGGAGCGGTGTTAAGCACCTTGCCCGAGGTCACCCAACTAAGACGTGCTTGGTCCGCACCCGGCCTGCACACTTAAGTCCCTGTTCTTTTTGTTGTTGTTGCCGCCTTTTCTTTTGAATTTTATTCCGTTTTATTTAAATTCAGTTAATTATCATATAGTGCATTATTAGGTTTAGAGGGAGAGTTCAGTGATTCATCAGTTGTACATAACATCTGGGGCTCATTCTACCCCGTGCCCTCCTTAATGCCCATCACCCAGTGACCCCATCCCCCCATGTCCTTAACCACTAGGCTTCACTGCCTTGCCTCTTGGTGATAACAGGTGTCACTGTTTCCAGTTCAGAGCTGAAGAGACGGAGGCTCATGGAATTGCAGGTCGAACTCTTTCTAATGTCAGAGCTGGGATTTGAACCCAGGCCTGACACACTCTGGGCTTGCCTTGTATAGGGGAGGGCAAGAGCCTAGGACCTGCCGGTGATCAGGCCATGTCCTTCCCCTCACTGGATCTCGGTCTCCCTGCTTGGACAGCAAGCAGCTGAATAGTTGGGCTGGATGAGTTTGGAGGCTTTCTCCCAGATTTGCACGTTTTCCCAGCCCGAGAGCCAGAAGGTGCCCAGGTGCCAGGAACATACTCCGTTTCCCTTCACCTGTGGGTCCCCATAGCCACAGAGAGACGGCAAAACAGGTAGCCTGTTGGCAGGTGTTTTATGAGGGAGGGAGGGAGGGAGGAAGGAAGGAGGAAGAAAGAGAGGGAAGGAGGAAGGAAGAGAGGGAGGGAGGGAGGAAGAGAGGGAGGGAGGGAGGAAGAGAGGGAGGGAGGGAGGAAGGGGGGGAGAAAAGGAGAGTAGGAGGGAGAGAGGGAGGGAGGAAGGAAGGAAGGAAGAGAGGGAGGGAGGGCAGGAGGGAGGGGACATTACGTAAAGGCAGTGAGTGTCCATGGCTGCCTCTCCTTCCCTTCCTTCCTTTTAATCAGCAAGTATATACCGAGGACTCCTGCGTGCCAGACACAGTGCTCGCCTCACAGAGCTGAGCAAGACAGAGTCTCTGACCTCCAGGAGCTTGCTTTCTAGTGGGAAGACAGGGCAGGTCAGAGGTGGAATGACTCAGTTGTTTAATTACAATCAGGATAAATAACAAGAGGGCAAAGCCCATGGAACTGTGTGGGTGTATAACAGGGGAGACTAGCTCCTGGATATCCGGGAAGGCTTCCTGGAGGAAGTTGAAATCTAATAGGAGACAGGAAAATTAATGACGTGAAGGAGGAAATGAGGATTCCAGGCAGAAAGAACAGTAAACGCTTAAGTAAACGGAGTGAGATGTTCCCAGATGCCCAGGAAGGCCCATGTGGCTGATGCAGAGAGCCAGGTGGGGGGAAGGTGCCAGTTGATGCTGACAAAGTGAACGGCGCCCGATCACATGGGGTGTGTCATTTCACCCAAGACCGTGCAGCCGGGAAAAGATGAGGTTCAGCAACCACAGTTAGTAATAAGGAAGGATGCCCAAGGTCTGTGATTAAGTGGGGAGCACAGGTTGCAACACCGCGGACCTCACAGGATCGCACTCAGACTGCAGATGCGTGTGCAAATATTTACAGAGAACGCGGAGCAGCTGTCACACCGACCTGTCCCAACGTGTCAGCGTGTTTCCCGAAGGCGGTGGGATGACCAATGACTTCCACATCCCTGCGCGGGGTCTGAGTGGAGCGAATATTACTTTTATATAAGCATGAAAGCAGCAACGTTTGGAAACAAGGCAGTGGAAGAATATTCCACGGAAGTTTTCCGGTCCCTTCAGCTTGCTACCCAGTGGCGGGCAGTCAGAGGCTTTATTTGCTCATAAAATGCCCGCCCCCAGAAGAGGCTTTTCCTTCTTCGGTCCCCGCCGCAGTAAAGCACTTTGCATCCCCCCCGCCCCCCGCCATAATCTCACGTTCCCCCTCCGAGTTCCTGTGAATGTGCTAACACCTGCCCACACTCGCTTGGGCACCCAGGACTGATTAATTCCGTTTGTTGCCAACGTGCTGTCAGTGGAATCAGGCATACTGAAATGGAATAAAGGGGCTTGGCTTGGTGGGTGGTGGAGCCAAGAACAGGCTTTATTTGTCAGTAGGGCTCCTTGCTGCTGTGCAGAGCTTTCCGGGGATGGAAACGCTGCCTTCTGCCTGGCTTCCAGCTGCTCACTTCGCTTCTGAGTCCAGGGGAGGGCAAGTCAAGTGCTAGGGGGAGCAGTTCTCAGGAGGGGGTCAGGCACTTCCCCGCACTTACCCTGGGGGTGGCGGGGGTGGAGCTTGCCGCTGTCCCAACCTCCCAGTAGGGGCTAACACCCCCACCCCCGCCTTCAGCATTTACCTTTAGAACTCTCATGTTCCTTTGCACCTGCCTCCCCTGCCCCAGCTTCTAGCCCCCCACCGCAGAACCTTATTTGTTCCTTTGAGGACAGCCAGATCGACTGGCATTTAAAAATAATAATAATGATGGCAGTTGCTGCTTATCCACCAGTTATTATGAATCGGGCACTGTGCTCAACCTTGTGGGATACACGCCTACGTAATCCTCCCAGTAGCCCCATGGTGGGCATCAACAGTGCAGTTTCGTAGGTGAGCACTTGAGGCCCAGAGAGGTGCAATAGCTTGCCCGGGATCACACAGGGATCTGGGGCCCTGGTCCCTCAGGCCCTCCTCCAAAGGCCACGTGCTTTGCTGTCACCTCGCTAGTCCACTAACTTGACCAGATAACAAAAGAACACAAAGACAGGAAATGAAGGACATGTGTTCTTCTCAGGAGCCACCAAGCTTCTCAAGCCCAGTGCATTTGTCTGGATCCTGCCCTGTCACACAGTCTTTACCCCTGAGCTCAGGCCAGGGTCGGAGGCCCATTTAGTTGCCACTGGTGGGAGTAGGCTGCCATCCTGGCTGGGGGTCTTCTGAGCAGACCCACTTCTGAGCAGACGCTCCCAAGAGCGTCCCACATTCTGGGTCACCACACTGCTGCTTGCAGCTGGGTGACAGACTATGTCTGGGGTAGTGTCGGTGTCCCAGTGGCTGGGGACAGCCTGCTGCCTTGCAGATCTGCTCTCTCTGCTGGGCCTCGCTGGAGCCTACGCAGTGTGGCGGCTTTGTTGGTGAAGCCGGAAGGGCTGGGCTGACCCCTCTTTGGATGGGCTTTGCCAGTGTCTGTTCCCCTGACTCTTCCTGTCTAGATTGGGCGCAGGCAGCGCCCCTCTAACGAGCACCCACCAACAGCAGGTGATCTACCCGTGTCACCCCTGCACCGTTGTCACAACTCAGGGAGGGGGGGGCGGAGAACTCCTTCATCCCATCGTAAACGGTGAGTGTTTATTTTATGACTGTCCCTGTGGGCCAGAGCTTGGTGGTTCTTTAAACACTTCATCTCCCTGCCCACGACAGAGCCTGGCACACAGCAGGTACTCGGGAAATATTTCTTCAATGAACGAGTGTGTCTGGCCTAGGCAGGCCCCAAACCAGGTCTTTGGACCCCAAAGCTGCAATCTTGACCTCTGTTACATTTGCATTCTGACCTGACTACACAGAGCTTGCTTTTTTTTTTTTTAAGGACATCCCACTAAGAAGTGTTGGTGATCATCACGAACTGAGCACTAAGACCCTTTCCCTGAGAGGTGCTTGCCTTTATGTTGAAGGGAGCTGAGTGGCCACCGTGGCCCACAGCTCATCACAGGGGCCATGTGGGCCTCGGGTGCCACCCCCACCTCTCCCTGATAGAGGGTAGGTGGCAGGAGTCCATCTGTGCGGACAGATCCCAGCCCCCTAAGCTCCCATTTTATACATGAGGATGCTAAGAGTCAGCAGGAGGGGAAGGGACAGGCTGAGGGTCATGGGGGGGGGGCAGGACCCCCGCACAGAGCTGCTACCTACATCATCGGGCAGTCTGACCTTGTATCCCCATGCTTCCCCAAAACAGTTCTGCTGAGAGAGAAGCAACAGCTTGGCAAACTCTCCCAAGGCTGCTTCCTGCTTATTCTTGGTGGGGGGAGAGGCGTGGCTACCACGTATTACCTGTTTAGTGAGGATCCTGTAAGGGGATTTTTATTTGTGATTGTGGCTGATTTTTATGGCAGTCCAACGAGACAGCAAAAACTCGGTGTTCGTATTTATATAATTCCTGACAGAAAAATCTTAGATAATTAGCAAATATTACAAACACTTCTCAGTCTACAAATTCTACAACTTAGATGAATAGACCAATTTCTTGAAAGATGTGAACTATGAATGCTCAAAAAGGAAAAATAGAAAAACCTGGAGTTCTTTGTATGTGTCAGAGAAGTTGAATTTGTATTCAAAAACCATCCAAAGAAGAAAACCCAGGTCCGGATGCTTTCACTAATGAACTTTTTTGAACAGTTAAGGAAAAAAATACTCTGCTATCTCTTCCTGGAAATAAAAGATGAGACAATGTGGGGTGCCTGTGTGGCTCAGTCTGGTTGGGTGTCCAGCTCTTGGTTTCAGCTCAGGTCTTGGTCTCAGGGTCGTGAGATCGAGCCCCAGATTGGGCTCTGCACCCAGCAAGGAGTCTGCTTGAGATTCTCTCTCTCCCTCTCCCCCACCCTACACTTTCTCTCTCTCTCTCTCAAGTAAATAAATCTTTTAAAAAAAAAAAAAGGACCGTGCTTCCCAGTCCATTTTATGAGGCCAGTGTCATGTGATCTCATGACCAAATACATACATCGCAAGAAAACTACTGACCACCGCCCTCCAGGATATGTTGAATGCAAAAATACTCAGCAAAATATTAGCAAATCAAGTCTTTGAATCTGTAAAAGGGATATATACCATGACCATGTGGGGATTCCTTTTTCCAAGGAATGCAAGGCTGGATTGACATGTGAAAATCAGTGTTATTAGCAGACTAAAGGAAAAAAAAGATGAATGGAAAAAGCACTTAACAAAATTCAGTGTCCAGTTATGATAAGAACACTAGGAATCAAAGGGAACTTCCTTGACTCAATGACAGGCATCCAACAAACCTCCAGTTAAACATCCTTAACGGTGAGAAACATTCAGAATCAGCCTGTGAACACCTACAACAAAGCTATCTTCTAAGAAAGAAAAAAGCTTTCTACTAAGTGCTTTCTTCTAAGGTTGAAATGAGGCAAAAATGTCTTCTCTCGCCACTCCTGTCCAGTATCAGTGCAGTAAGTCAATAAGAAGAATAAAAGGCACACAGATATGAAAAGAAGAAATGACACCCTATTTACAAAGACCGATTGTCTACGTGGAAATTTCCGAAGAATTTCCAAAGAAGCTTCTAGACCCACTAAATGAATTTAGCAAGGTAGAATGATAACAAAGTCAGCCTACAGAAATCAGTTGTATTTCTATAAGCTGGCAACGAGTTACTGGAATTCAGAATTCACACATACAATTTTGAGTAGCACCCAAAAGTCCTCAAGCATAAATAACAAAACGTGTCATATTTACATGCTGACAAGTACAAAACAGAAGAGACGTAAATAAATGGAGAGAGGCACTGTGTTCATGGCCAGGAAGGCTCAGTGTGATTGAGATGTCAGATCTCCCTAATTTGATCTGGATTCAGGGCAATCCCCATTTCCAAGTCTAGTAGGTTTTTTGGTAGATATTTACAATATGATTCTAAATATTTAAATGGACAGGCAGAAAAACTAGGTGAGTCAAAACAATTCTCAAATGGAAGAGCACTGTTGGAGAATTCGCTCCCTGACTTTGGGACTTAGGGTAAAGCTGCATTAAGCAAGATAGCGTGGGCAGTATTGGGGGGGGGGGGGACATCCACAGCGATCAGTGGACCAGAGGAGTGAGTCCAGAAATAAACCTCCACAAATATACTTAGCTGATTTTTGGCAGAAGCACAAGGGTAATTCGATGGAGAAAGGATAGTCCTTTGAACAAACAGTGCTGGAACAGTTGGATGTCTGTGGGCAAACAGGTGACCCTTACCCAAACCTCAGCCCCTTCCATGAAAATTCACTCAAAATGGAGAAGATAAAGCCAGACTGCCTATTCTGGGAACGTGCAGGAGAAAATCTGTGTGACCTCGGGTAAGAGTTTTTAGATACAACCTCAGAAGCAAGATCCGTAAAAGAAAAATTTGACAAATGGGATTTTGTCAAAATTAAAAATGTCTCTGCAGGAGACACTTGCAAGAGAAAGGAAAGATAAGCCACAAAGTTGGAGAAGAAAAATGGGTTCTGATCATGTTTTTGACAAAGGACTTGTCTCAAGAATTTCTGAAGGACTCTCGGAATGGGCAGCAGATCTGTGAAGGGGTTTTGTACAAACTGCGATGGGGGACACGTGGCTCCGTGCCCTTGTTGAGACCCACAGAACCCGACGCCGAAGGGTGGACTTTACTGTATGTAAATTTTTAAAGATTAGCTGTGGGGGCGTAGACGGAGTGCAGACTGAGCCAAAGGAAGACAAAGAACCTAACTGTGTTACTGGTGATCCACACCACCGCGCTGAGGGAGGATGGAGAGGAAAGGCACTCATTGAAGTAATTTTGGAAAACATTGTTTTGACTGATGCTGTAAGGCAGAGACAAGGACAACTATACACAAACACTGTATTCCAGTTGGCACTTTGGGTTTGGTTTTTTTTTTTTTTTTCCTCAAAAGCATATGGGGACGCCTGAATGGCTCAGCTCGTTATGCGTCGTGATCCTCAGGGTCATGAGATCGAGCCCCACGTCAGGCTCCGCACTGGGTGTGGAGCCTGCTTGAGTTTTCTCTCTCTCTCTTCCTCTCTGACCCTTCCCACCAAAAAAGAAAAAAAAAAGCACATAGATTGGGAATTCTGAAACTACTTCATTTGTACACTAAGGTTGAAAAACTAAGTAGCTGTTGGGTTTTTTTTAAAGATTTTATTTATTTATTTATGTGACAGAGAGAGATTGCAAGTAGGCAGAGAGGCAGGCAGAGAGAAAGGGAGAAGCAGGATCCCTGCTGAGCAGAGAGCCCAATTCGGGGCTCGATCCCAGGAGCCTGAGATCATGACCTGAGCCCAAGGCAGAGGCTTAACCCACTGAGCCACCCAGGTGTCCCACCTATATTTTAGATAATGAGAGCCAAGTTTTCGCTTTTAGAAAAACATTACAAGTAAGGAAAGGAAAGTAGGAAATAAACCTTGTGGGACTGAAAGGTATCAATATGGACACATTTATCAAAAAGAGAGACAAAATGTAGATGTGTACACATGCAGCTACAGAAATAGAGCTGTGTATACGGATGATTTAGAACATGTAGGTATAGTTCTTTGCTCTTTTCATGTAGAAGGCCTAGAAGCAGGGACACCCCAATAAAAAAGGTACACTTAAGTACCCAGATCTTAGTTTCTAAATACTTTTTTCTTTTTAAAAGATTTATTTATTTGTTTGACACAGAGAGAGAGAGAGAGATCACAAGTAGGCAGAGAGGCAGGCAGAGAGAGAGGGAGAAGCAGGCTCCCCGCTGAGCAGAGAGCCCCATGAGGGGCTCGATCCTGGGACCCTGAGACCATGACCTGAGCCAAAGGCAGAGGCTTAACCCACTGAGCCACCCAGGCACCCCTAAATACTATTTTCTAAATAAAAGGAGCCGGGGACAGAGGGTGGTGCCTAGGTGGCTCAGTCTGGTAAGTGTTTGTCTTCAGCTCAGGTCATGATCCCAGAGTTTTAGGATTGAACCCCGTGTCAGGCTCTGTGCTCAGCGGGGAGCCTGCCTCTCCCCTGGCTTCCCTCAGCCCTGCTTGTGCACATGTGTGTGAGCATTCTCTCTCTTGCTCTAATAAATAAAATCTTAAAAAAAAAAAAAAAAAGGAGCCAGGGATCTCTGTAGAAATGGTGATTCCAGGTCTTGGGCTGGAAAGGTACAAGAGGAGCCAGGGGCGTCCTGTAGTAGGTCCCACAAAGTAAGGCTGTGGGGCAAGGTGGGTCACGGAACCCACCAGCAGATCAGAAGAGCTCCTGGTGGCCGGAGAATGCCGGAAACAGCCGTGAGTCTGTACTAATGTAATTACATAAAGAATGAAATAAATAGATGAGGGAGAAGCAACCACTCTTCCCTAAGGAAAAACTCCCATTAATAAACACAGAAGGAATACGGGAGGAGGAAATCACTGTTAAAATGTTCCATTATAGTGACAATTACGGCAGGCAAGATGCGCCCGTGGGTGTGAAACAGCGGACAGGGGTTTAGGCAGAAACAGGATTATTTTCCTTGCATAGTGTGGAAACGTCTCCACCAAAATATTTCCTAATTGTAAAAGGAAAAATAATAAGTTCACAGTAGAGACTCCTGGCAGATACCAACTTGGCTACGTGTGTAATACATATTTTTTTTAAAATTTTATTTATTTATTTATTTGACAGATCATAAGTAGGCTGAGAGGCAGTCAGAGAGAGAGGAAAGGAAGCAGGCTCCCCGCTGGGCAGAGAGCCCGATGCGGGGCTCGATCCCAGAACCCTGGAATTATGACCTGAGCTGAAGGCAGAGGCTTTAACCCACTAAGCCACCCAGGTGCCCCATACATATTTTTAAAAAATCCTTACTTTTTCTTTTGCTACGTGTAGAGATCGTTGTAGAAAAGTCAGTCACAGCCCGACTCAGGTCCTCCCTTTGTCCAGCCCTGGAATGTGATGACCGTCAGCCGCTGGCTTGTCTTTCCAGACCTTTCTCTGTTTGGCCTGTGGCCCCCGTGGTGTCTCAGCGACTCTTCCTGTTCCTTCTGGTCCTTTTATGACCCGACCATTGGCCTCTTAGAAAATTGCATCTCTTTTTCATTCCAAAGCTGACATCTCTGATTTGTCAGACTTGGAGTCTGTTATTTTGTTCCATGAGAGCACTGAGATGGGCCAAGGCGTGTTCTAGAACTCTTGCTGTGGTCACTTTTAGCACTGGGATTGAAAACCTCCAGTGTTCTCTCTTCTGTCAGCGAGAGAGCACATGCCGAGGAGAAAGGGCAGACTGTCTCCTGAGTGCACCTGTTTTCTTGTCTTCCTTGAGCGGGGTCTGGAGAGAGCCCCGTGGGCTGGGTCCCGCTCCCCCCCGCCCCCCCAGCACCCCAGGGCCCGTGGGTCTCTCCTGTGGTTGGAGCACTGCCGGCAATAGGGTGGGCACCAGGTGCCAGCGGTCTGAGGAACAGTGAGGTGCGTGTGACACAGCACCTGGATTTGGGTCCCCTATGTGCTCCGCGTTGAAATTGCGAACGGGCGGGGTGGGCGTAAGGGACAACCGACGGCAGGGACTGCCGGTGGCTGGTGCTGGGCCGAGAAATTGGTGACAGCCAGCCTCCCCTGAGTCATTATTCTAGTCCTGGCACCCCACAAAGTGACTTTCACGTAAGTCCATGTTGTATCATCCTTCACAGAAAGATAAGCAAACTGAGGCTCAGAGAGGTCATCACTTGCTCGAGATCACACAGCAAAGAGGAGGTAGAACTAGGCTGGGGACTGGCTCCAGGAAGCCCCCGTTAGCTGCTCCGCCCTTCAGCCCTGAATCCGCACGATGGGGGCAGGCACTCCGCCCTCCTGCCCTGCTCCTGCCCCGGTTCTCAGCTGTCCGCACACCAGCGACAGCTGCCCAGGGTTTCCACACACTGTGCTTTTGGACCCGGAACCTGGAGGAGTCTTCTGGACGTTCGAAATATGCTTCAGTAAAAGCGTGGTGAAAATGGCAGGAGGTGTGGCAGCATGGAGTCAGTAATAATCATAACAAGGGGCAATGATCATAGAAGGAAGTTAGGGTAGAGCCGTCTTCTCACTCTTCCTACTTGGCGGTAACAATAATAGTGATCACCAGCATTTGGGGAGGGCCTCCTGTGCCGGCCAGGGTGCGCAGTGAGTGCTGTGCCCATGCCAAGTCCCTGACTCCTCCCAGCAACCCCGTAGGAGGCACTAGTAGCACCCCCATTTTAGAGACGGGCAGCCAAGGCCCAGAGAGGTTAAGTAACATGCCCAAGGAGCCACAGCTAGTAGGTCGAAGAGCTGGTATTGGAACTCAGGCAGGACTGATGCTTAGTCACAGAAGGCCCATTCGCCACCCCCCCTCCCCTCCAGCCAACCCCGGGGGTCACTTAGAGAACTTCCAGAGGCTGTCCCTGGTGGAGTGGTTCTTGGGCAAACTGGGGGAGGAGCACAGGACAGAGGGATATTTCTGCAGTCTGCGCAATAGCAACGGCACGAGAGAAGCCGCCTGCTGACCACGCCCCGCAGACCCAGGCCCACCCAGGTGCGTTCTGCATCCTGCGGTTCTGTCCTCATCACCGCCCCACGAGGGAGAACGGGTAGTCGTCATCCCTGTTTTATGCACGAAGGAACCCGAGGTTCCGTGGGATTAAGCAACCCGCCCCATTGCATGCTCTCGATTGGCAGAGAACGGGTGACTCAGATGCGGGGCCCACGGAGGCCACATGCTCGCCTCTGCGCCCGGTTGCCAGCAGCCTGGCCAGGCACAGAAGCCCCAAGGTCTGGGATCAGTAATGCAGGTTCGATTTGATGTTGGGAAGGGCTTTGTCGCATTTCTGTGCCTCCAGATCCTCTGTCGCTGATCTGCCAACAGCTCCTTCTGCTCCCAAGGACAGCATACGATCGATACCTGAATCCTAGTGCCATTTCGTGAGCGCAGCTGCGCAAGTGTGTGAGCTCGTGGGGTTGCCATGGGTCTGGAAGAGGGACCCTTGGCCCAGGTGATTGGATGCACGCCATCCCCAAGTGAGGGCACGGGCCTGGCTCAACTGTTAAGATTATTTAGATAAGAACTTACAGCACCGGAGTGTGATTTGGGGGGAATTGAATCATAGCAGTAGCAAACACTTTCATGCCCACTGTGCACCAGGCTCTGTGACGTCATTACCAAGCCATGTCCTAGTGGCAGAAGGGGCAGGGCCTGGACGCAACCACTCTGGAATCAGAGTTACTGGCTGTGTCTCTCTGTCCCCCTGGACCCAGCTCCCTCATCTGTAAAGCTGGGATAATAATAGCTCTTGGACCATTGTGAGGATGTAGCCAGAGAATCTTGATGAGGCACTTAACACAAATAAAAGTATTCAATAAATGCCGGCTTTAAAAGTTATTTCTTGTTTTCAGCCTAACCCTGTATTACTTCTGTTTGTGGATGAGAAAAACAAGGCTCAGAAAGTGGGAGTGATTTGCCAGGAAGGGGCTGGCCAAGGTCACAGGCCCTGCCCTCTCCACTGAGCTGTGTCCCAGAAGGACGGATCCTGCCCTGCCTCTCCCGGGTAGAATAACCCCAAGGGTGCTCCTTCCGGTTCCTCAGTGGCAAGCCAGCCTTGGCCCCCCAGGGCCCGCTTGGGAGAACGGTGGCAGAGCAGCCCCTGATTGCTTTGGGGACTCGAAAATCCCCTGACTATTTTCAGCAAGAAGTGGAATAACCACTTTTCTGTGATTGCTAAGCTCCAACTTAAAGGACGGGCTTTGCTTCCCTTCCAGAGCCTTTCCCCGGGGCTGCCTCTCCCTGAGACACAGTGGCCACCTCGCAATCCTGGGCAGGGGTCTAAGAGCGGTGTGAGCCTCAGAGTTGGTATCTTGCTTCCCTTCCCAGGGGCCGTGGATGAGAACCTGTGCTTCCTACAGATTCCAGGCCCGCTTGCTTGTGAGCATGCGTGCTCGTGCATGTGTGTCCTCTCAATCAATCAATCAATAAAAATAACAACACCACGGCACCCGTGCCCTTAGTACTGTGTTGTCAGGAGGCAATGAGCTAGTGCGTGTAAACCCAGTGCCTGGCACGTGATAAGCATTCCAAAAACTTTAGCTCTGTGTGGGTGATTTTCACTCACCCCACCAGCGTGGGTGCTGACAGGGGACACTGGGCTGTACCGGCATCTGGAACTCTCCAACAGCTGATGAACCCGGGCTGATGGGCACCTTCCCTGAGGGGCGGGAAGGTGATTGCTTTCCCGAGAACCCGGCACATATCAGGCAGCTCTAGTTCTAGTTCTACTTCTAGCCTCTCCCCCTGCCAGTGGCACATTCTCTGCCCTCCCTTAAGATGCCGTCTTGGCTGGGCTTGTGCCCTGGCCTCCTAAGGGCTGGTTGACAAATTGGACACATTGAAGTGGCCTGGCCTTTAAGGGAGCCCTGCTAAGGCCATAATTGTCCCCAGGCAGGCTGCTATCAAAAAGAGAAACACTTAGTTTCTTCAGGGAGGCCTCTTAGGGCGGGAGCCCAGCTGGGGCTTCCCCTGGTCATGGGATAAGGGGAGCGTGCTCATTCACATGCCCAGCCCCACGCCACCCCCGAACAGTCCTGGACCCCGGAGGGAGATGACCAGCAGGGGCCGGCCGTGGGTCTCCGAATCCCTCATTTCCAAGTGGTTGAAGGAAGGGCCTGGAGTTGCTGAGTGGTAGCTGACTGGCAAGGGAGGGTCATTAGTGGCCCTTCTGGCTTCCCACATGCCGTGTCCAAGGGCTCTGCACCTCGAGACTGTGCGTGGTTTGCCGCTCTGAGGTCAGCCCACTCCCCCATTTCATAAGGGACGTAGTTATCAGGGGGCCTCTCCTCAGCCCCTGCTGTGGGATAGGGCACAGGGGAAGGCAGTAACCATCCTGGGCCGTGCTTTGAGCACGTGACCCTGCACGCAAATCCTCAGGGTCTCTGTCAAGTGCAGAATACGATTCAGCGAGGGCTGAGGTTATTATAGCCACGCATAACCTGGATGTGGGCATTAACCACAGCTCTGCTCACCCACCCTGGGGGCCGAGAAGTGGACAAGATGCAGCGGGTCCCCTCCCTTCGGTCTCAGGCCGCAACTGGAATGCCCAAGGCTGAGCACTGGAGCTATGGGGAGGCTCTTCTCCTTTCATGTCTGGAGGCTGGTGCTGGCTTCTGGCTGGGGTCCCCATTCTTCTCTGGGAGGGCCTCCCTGTGCCATCTTTCCCCAGAGTTAATCCGGGCTTCCTCCCAGCATAGTGGCTTACGAGGGGTGTCTAGGGGCACAGGTCCTGGGAGAGAGGCAGGTTGCGCTGTGTTCTCTTAATGCCCCAACCTCAGAAGGCACCAAGCAGCGCTCAGCTGGGCTCTGTTGTTCAGGGCGGGCACAAGCCCATGCCAGTTCATAGGGGAAGGCAGTCACTCTCACTCCTAGGGTTGCTCTAATAAATGAGCTCAAACTTAGTGCCTTAAAACCACATAAACTTTCTCTCGCCGTTCTGGAGGCCAGAAGTTGCAAATCGAGGTGCGTCAGCAGAGTCTCACTACCTCCCAAGGCTCGGGGGAGAAACTCTCTTGCCCTTTTCAGTTCTTGGGGGATCCTGGCCTCCTTGGTTTATGGCTGTGCCCCTCCAGGGTCTGCCTCCATCTTCACATGGTCTTCCTGCAGGTGTCCCTATGTCTCTGTGTCCTAGCTGTCCCTCTGCTTCCCCTTCTAAGGGTCCAGGCATCAGCTTTGGGGCCCACCCCAAATCCAAGACTGTCTCATCTTAGATCCTTGCCTGAATCACATCTGCAGAGACCCTGTTTCCAAATAAGGTGACATGTTCACAGGTACTAGGGGGTAAGTCCTGGGCTTATCTTTTGGGGGTACCGTCCACGCCAGACTCCTGAGAGGGAGGGGCAAGGTTCTGAGCGAGGACACGGGGTGTGGCTATTGCTGTGGCCGGGGGAGGGGGCACCACAGTCCCCCCAAGCAGATTTGGGATGGAGTCTGAGGTGCTGCGTATCTCACAAGCTCCTATGCTAGGTTGTGGAGCCCCACAGCCAACCCACGGAGCGCTGGGACGCAGAGTGCCGCTGTCAAATTGCTGACAGGCTAGCGGGAAGAGGGAAGAGTAAATAGCAAATGAGCTACCGTGCTTTGAATACTGATGCTGCCCAACACTAGAAAACATGTCCCACGCCCTGGGCACCTTAGATGTATGAGCTTTTTTCACAACCTCACAACAATCTTATGATAAGGATTCTTATCCTTGCTCACAGATGTGAGGCTCAGAGAGGTTAAACGACTTGCCCAAGGTCACACAGCCTGGAAGCTGTGAAGCCAGGACTCGAACCCAGGCAGACTGACTGAGAGTCTTTGTCCTTACCACCCCGCTACCTTCCCTGCACTGGGAGCTGAGGAAGGGGGGGCCCCGTCAATCCAGGGGAGGAGGACCAGTTGTGGCCGCAGAGAGAACTCTCCCACTCTAGCTGGATCCTGTTGGGTATTTGCTAGGTCAGCATGGACTTGCTAGGTGCGTGTAGGTGCACCTGACCCCGAAGCAGAAACCCAAAGACCCAGGCTTTCTGCCCTTGCTGAATGTGTGGTCTGGCCAGGGCGCTGACTGCAGGAGATTAGGCCAGGCAGAGGAGTGAAGGAAGGGATCTTCGGGGAGGGACCGACAGGAGCAAGGCACAGAGACCTGGGCTGGTGTGCTGCAAAGGGGCGGGGGTGGGGAGGAGGAGGATCAGACAGAAAGGAGAGTGGGGGCGAGGGGGCCATGGAGTAAGGCTCCAACAGCTTTGCGCAGACCTCAGCAGTTGGCTTAGACGAACCTAGATGTGCACGTAGCACTTGGGTTGAGTATCAAATCCAAAGTCAAGGAGCTGTTTGCTGTAAGGCAGACAAGAAGGCCTGAGCTTTCAGAGGCTCGGGTATCCCCAGATCTGGGTAGGGCTGTGTGCTGGAGCTAATACCCCAGATCCTTTGGGGAACTTTGTTGTTTTTTTTTTATTTTTTATTTTTTTTAGTTTTCTTTCTTTCTTTTCTTCCAGCTACTAGAGTAATAGATTCAATACATAACACGCACACGAACAGATGCAGAAAGTAGGACCAGATGTCCTGCCTCCTGAAGACAGCCTTTACTAGCATCTTTTATTTCTTTAAATATAATTCACATAACATAAAATCCACCCTTTATAGTGTACAAAGCCATGGGTTTTAGTATACTCACGAGGTTGTACAGTGATCACCACTGTCCAATTCCAGAATGTTTCCATCATCCCCCCTCAAAAAAAAAAAAAAAAAAAAAAAAAAAGAATCCGAGGGCTCCTGGACAGCTCAGTCAGTTGAGTGTCTGCCTTCAGCTCAGGTCATGATCTCAGGGTCCTGGGATCGAGCCCCACGACGGGCTCTCTGCTCAGGGGGCCTCTGCTTCTCCCTCTCCCTCTGTGCTTGCTTCTCTCTCTTCCCACTCTCAAGTAAATAAAGGATTTTTTTAAAAAATATCCTATACCCATTAAGCAGTCATTCCCCATTTCTGACTCTGTAGATTTGCCTCTTTGGGACATTTGATATCAATGAATCATAACGATGTGGCCTTTGTGTCTGGCTCACTTAGCATAATGTTGTCACACATCCCAGCAAATGCCTTTTTATGGCTGAGTATTATTCTGATATGCTGCCGAAACGCATTTGTCTGTCCGTGCCCGGGTCGGTAGACACTCGGGCTGTCTCCCTCTGTCTGCATCTCCGTTTGCATCTTCTTTCATCCCTTTCTCCGTACGCTTCTACTCGATCGATATCACACGGCACGTACTGTCGTGCGTCCCATATTTTTTTCGCTTGCATTCCCCCCCCCACCTCCACGCAATTAGGAACTTCCCAGAAGCACAATCTGTAATAGCTGTGTGATAATATTCCATCCTGTGGCTGAATTATAATTTACCTAACCATTCCTTTGAAGTTAGCTGTTTAGTTGTTTTCCATGGAAATAAGGTTTTGAAAGGAGCAACAAATGAGAGAAACCTCAGAGGATTTTTCCAGAAAAGCTTAAACCACCTCCAAGCCTATCTGTGCCAGCAGGCTGCTGAGCGAGCTCAGTCGGGGACCGGAATGATTTATCCAGAATTACTGAGAGACATGGGTTGGACTGGGTGGTCTAAAAAAGATTCTTCTCCGGGGTGGCAGAAGAGGCTTGCCGAGGGCCCGGCGCATTCTTCCCCAGACCCCCAAATATCAAGGGAGATACTTTGTCGTGCCCGCCCCATAATTTTTATTTTTTCCTTTCAGAATTGTTTTTCTTTCTTCCCTCAACAATATGGCCTTTAACATAAAATCTCAAAAGCATAGAAAAGGAATAAAGAGCTTGAAATGAAAATTGCCTGCCTTATCTCACCTGAGAACGATTCCAGAATATCAAGGACTTGTTTTTTAATTTCTGAGTACAGTCTAGTTCAATAAGTGATCAGGTTTTATCCTTTGGAAACTTAATTTCTCTAATTAGCAGAAAACCCTGGAGTTTGGCCTTTCGTAGTACATTTTCTTTGAGCATCTCCCAAGTAAAACGCTTTTTCTTGAGATGTAACTGACATATAGCATTGTGTATGTTTAAGGGCTATACGTTTTAGGAAAAAATTTTAAATAAAATCGCCCGGCCTTCACGATTCAGAGGCAGATCCTGTGAACATTTGGCATATTCCTTCCCTGCCTCCTTTTTTCTTTTTAAAGATTTTATTTATTTGACAGAGATCACAAGTAGGCAGAGAGGCAGGCAGAGAGAGGGGGGGAAGCAAGCTCCTTGCTGAGCAGAGAGCCCGATGCGGGGCTCGATCCCAGGACCCTGAGACCATGACCCGAGCCAAAGGCAGAGGCTTTAACCCACTGAGCCACCCAGGCGTCCCTCCCTGTCTCTTTAATACAGTTGAGGACCCCAAGAGATGGCCAGGTTAAGATACTAGCTTCACACCTGGACTCAGAAGTAAAGCACGTCCAGTGGAGAAGCTGTAGAAAATCCCGCAGTTCAGGAAAAACCACCACAACAATTTTGGTGTCCCTTCTGCTCACACGGATGAAAGTGGTTCCACAAAACTAGGATCGGATTATTTGCTTTTCCCCACCCTTGTGACGCTGAAGCATTCAGATTGTTCCATGTAGAAAGACCTTTGCAGAACAGTAGGCACAGAGGGGTGTTTATAGGATCTCATTTTTGGGTTTGTTTTTTTTTTTTAGAAGAAGGGAACTATAGTCCTCGGCCTGGGAGAAGGCACAAGCCCCCGTCACTGATGATTACTTTTTATTCTCAGTCTGAGGGCCTGAGATGGGGCTCGAAGCGGGTGGGGGGGGGCTTTAGGGAGCACCATTTGTACTGTTTTTATATACTTCGCCCCCCTTCTTTTTTTTTGCTGTTTGACAGTTTCCACTCTGTGTTTATATTGGTTTTGTAATTTTTAAAAAGTTTCGTTGGAAAAAATTAAAAATAATCTACAACATTTTTCTTTATGGTTTTACACTCTCCCTGCATTAGTTATATCATATGGTATTTGATGGATTGCTAAACATTTAGGAGGGAGTCCAAATTATTATTATTATTATTTTTATTGGTAATCTTTTTGTTTTGCCTACCCATGGTGATTTTTCTTGGGGTTAATTCCTAGATGTAAAGCTGCAAAGGTCTTGCATCATTTTGTCAAATATTTCTTAGCAAGTTTGAACCAAGGTGCCTCCAGCTGGCAAAGTGCCAGATGCCCTGTTAACCCTTCCTCCCCCAGCTGGGGTGGTAGAAACTTCTTAGTGTTCAGTTCTCTTTGGCTGAGTGCCTGCCGCCTTTCGAGGACCATCCATGTAGTAGGCAGAATAAAGAGCCCCAGGGATGTCTGCTTCCTATTCCCCAGAGCCTGTGACTATGTTAGGTTATAGGACAACGGGGAATGATGATTTCTCATCAGCTGACCTTCAGATAGAAGAGGGAGGGATCCTAAATGATCCAGGTGGGCCCAGTGGAGTCACGAGTGTTCTTAAAAGTTGGGGAGGAAATCAGAAGAGAGAACCAGAGAGATGGCCATGGGAGAAGGACTAGGCTGGAGGAGGCTGGGTCTGGAAATGGAGGAATGGGGCCACCAGCCAAGGAAGGAGGGTGGCCTTCAGAAGCTGGAAAAGACAAAGAAATGGATTGTGCCCTTGAGCGTCCAGGAAGGAACACAGCCCTGCTAACATCTTGATCTTAGCCCAGTGAGATCCATGTTGGACTTTGTGAGAACTGTAGGATAATATGTTTGTGAGCTTTTAAGCCGTTAACTTGGGAGTAAGTTTTTCACCTATAATTTGTATAGGAAACGAATACAGTGCATAAGTACCCCCAGCATCGCGCTGGCCCTTAGGAGATGATTGGTTCTCTTCCAGATGGCTCAGTGTTTACTCACTTGCCCAACCTTATGAGACATAAGAGTGGTCTTAGCATTGCCCCCATGTGTGCCCTGTGCAAAGCAAACCTCTTCGGCAGAGTGTCTGCTACTTTTTGTCTCTAAATTGAGGGGTTATAGGCAAAGGACTGTGTTACTTGGGTGATTTTCTTTTCTTTCTTTTTTTTTTTTTAAGATTTTATTTATTTGAGAGAGCAACAGAGAGAGCATGAGCAGGGGAGAGGGGCAGAGGGAGAAGCAGACTCCCCACCGAGCAGGGAGCCCGATTTGGGACTCGATCCTAGGACCCTGAGATCATGACTTGAGCCAAAGGCAGATGCTTAACAACCGGGTCACCCAGGCGCCCTGTGTTTCTTCTTCCGCTGGGTTCTGTTATCCATGGGACATGGGTTCATTTGTTTCTGCTGGCAATCAGTAGGGTTTCCCCCATCTTTGCTGATTTAATTTTACTTTTTGAGGAACTGAAATATCAAAGCTATACCCAAAGAGGTATACTCAGGGTACCCCTTCTTCCTGCCCACCATCCTTCCTACCCGTTCCCACCTGCTCCTAGGAGGTCGCTAACTCCTCCAAGCTGTGTTCTGTCGCTGTTTCTTTGTGCAAAAATAGGCAGATAACCACATACGTCCTGCTTTCTTATCCAAAAGGTAGGATGCTGTCAAGATTCTTTTGCACTTAAGTTTTTCCAGAATTGCTTAGCCTGGCAATCTCTGCATGTCAGCGCCCAAAGGTCCTTGTGCTTCTCTTCCACAGCTGCCTAGCCTCCCCGCCCCCCGCCCCCGGGCAGCTGCACCTGTGCCTCGTTCAGCCCCTCTCCTCTGTGCCCGCACTTCGACTGTTTTCAGTATTTCACAAAGACAGCGCTGCAAGCGTAACTATGTGCATGTGCATTTCCTCACTTTTGGAAGTGTGTCTTCAGGGTAAATTCTGGGTCAAATGGTAAATATATACGTAGTTTGTTCACTAGTGCTCAGTTGGGTGTTGCTTGACCTGCATTCCCCCTGCTCACAGGAGCAAGCCCAGCCGGTTCCCCACGGCTCACCGGACAGGTGCTGTTAGGTTTTTAACTGTTTCCAGTCCAATAGGTGTGAGGTTATATCTTTTTTTTTGTAATATATTAATTTAATTAATCTATTTGAGAGAGAGAGAAAGGTCAGGGGGAGCGTCAGGCAGAGGGAAAGGGAGAAGCAGGCTCCTCACAGAGCAGGGAGCCCGATGCGGGCTCCATCCCAGGATCCTGGTAGATCAGGACCCGAGCCAAAGGCAGATGCTTCACCGACTGAACCACCAAGCACTCCCAAGAGACTGTATTTTGATGTAGCTTTGTCTTACAGTTTTCTTTGTAAGTGACGTTAAACATCTTTTTTACGTAGGACTAAGGACCAGTTTTAATATCTGTAACTTGTTCATGTCTTTCATTGTTCTTCTGCAATGAGAATTTTGGATTTTCCCCCCAAAAATTTAAGAATTCTTTATATATAAGGGCTAATTAGCCCCTTATCTGTGATCTATATTACAGATGTTTCTTTTTCTCCCTGGTTGTTTTCTTTTTGACTTTGCTTTTGAAGCTGTCTTTTCAGTGTGGAAAGTTTTTTTTTTTTTAATCATCATTTGGTTTAATTATCAATCCCTTCTTTTGTGAATTCCGAGCTCTCTTTAGAAAACCTTTCCTTAATCTTAAGATACAGAACATTGTACCCACTTTTTTCCTTCTAATACCCCTGGTGCATTTTTCCCTTTAGAGCACTGATCTGTTTGTCATTTATTCTTCTTTAGGGTATGAGATATAGATCCAGTTTTCTCTCTTTTCCAATGGCGACATAATTTCCCGTACTAAGTATCAAAAAACCCAGCTTGGCCACGGAGATGTGCGATGTCACTTTTCTCATATACTCCCTCCCCTGTGTCCATGGGACTATTCCTGGTCTGCTCTCTTGTCTCTCTCTCTACTCAGGAGTCCGTGCCCCACCCTCTGAATTATAGAGGCTTAGAGCAGACTTTATCTGGCATGTGGTCTTATAGCTATCCTGTATCGGGTTTTCACAGCCATTTTTGCATTTTTTTTTTTACTGTAAAAATTAATAGACTCCTCTTTAGAGCAATTTCAGAGTAACAGAAAGACTGAGCAGAAAGTATGGCATTCCTGTATGTACCTCCCCTCCCAAGGCCTTCCCAGAACCACTCCCCCTATTATTAATATTTTAGGTGTGGCACACTTATTACAGGCCCCAGCCAATATTGATACAGTAGTACTGTTGTCATTGCTATTTAAATTCCTACTTTTTGAGGTGCCTGGGTGGCTCAGTTGGTTAGGCCTCTGCCTTGGGCTAAGGTCATGATCCTGGTGTCCTGGAATTGAGTCCCACATCGGGCTCCCTGCTCAGTGGAGAGTCTGCTTCCCCTCTGCCTTCCATTGCCCCTGCTTGTTCTCTCTTTCTCTCTCTCTGTCTCTCTCTGACATATAAATAATAAAATATTAAAAAAAAATTTTTTTAAATTCTTAGTTTACTTTAGGGTGCCCTCTGCCTGGCAAATCCCCAGTGTTTCCCTTATCATCCCTCTTTCCTTCTCTGGACCCCTGGCAACTCGGATCTTTATTCTGTCTCCATAGTTTGCCTTTTCCGGAATGTTCTAGAGTTGGAACGTTCAGTGTGTAGCCTTTTCACACTGAGTTACACACACTGAAGTTTCCTACAGGCTTATTTTTTTTTTTCACATGGTCTTTTATATCAGCTTCCCCAACAAATGCTTGTTTGTGTTGTGTCCTCCTTGGGATAATGTTCCACTTTCCGCTGAATGAGAACTGACATCCTAGGGATGCTGAATCCTTTCCAGGAACGGGGGAATTTTTTTCTGTCAAGTTCATTTTGAGTGTTTCAGGTTCTCATCACCTACGTGTTACATGCTTCTTGTTCTGTTTATTTTGAAATATCTCCTCTCTTCTGTTGCTATAAACAGGGCTTCCCCTGCCAGCACATGTGTGTGAAGGCTGTGGGCTTGAACTTGGCAACTCTGATTCTTGCAGGTCTGTGGAGCGGCCCGAAGCAGGTGATAGGGTTGGGTCCTGAGAGACCTCAGGCCTGTGACATCTCAAGTCCTTACCCCATGTTCTGTCTTCTAGAATGAGGGACTAAGTAAGTATGCACCATTTCCCACAGTGTAATTCCAGACGAAACCAAGTTGCGATATTTGTTTTTACCTCTTTGCCTTCCATTTGATTGAAAAAAAAAAAAAAAAAGGACGTTCTTTGCTGCCATGGTGTACAGGGCTGGCTGCAAGCGCCCAGCTCCCTACATGCCTGGTCTTGTCAAACTCAACCTTTACAGAAATGGGAAATGTCTCCTGCCTGTCGGCAGAAACCAAAAATGGCAAGAGACTAGCCTGCTTGTGTGTATGTTTGCTCATTGTTCACTGAACTGTTCACTCATTTGTTCACTGAGGCTGGCAGGCATTTGTCAGGTGCCTCTCACATGCCATGCAAGGCGGATGCAGCTCACTGGCCTGGATCTCCATCTCCGTGCTTACAGCTCAGCATGATCTCAAGCCCTCGTAAGAGCTGTGGGGCCTGCTGCCTTGTGCTCTGGGTGGGGACCAGATAGACCTGCCTTGGGAGGGATAGGTCAAAGAAGGCTTCCTGGAAGACGTGTCAATTGAGCAGAGATCTGAAGGTCAAATAAGAGTTTTTCAGGTAGGGAATGGAGGGGAAAAAATCTTTTGGGCAGAGAAACAGCATATGCAAAGGCCCTGAGGTGGCCAGAGGCTCCATCTGTTCATAGAACTGAGAGATAACAAGTGTGGATGGATCAGAAAATGCTGGGGGAGAGAAGTATGAGATGGATTAATGAGCTAAGACCCCTCTCAGGCTAGGTAAAAGATCTTAAAACTCAGGAGTTTTAAGGAAGGTATGAGAAGATCAGATTTGTAGTTTCAGTTGATCCCTTTGTGGGATCCTAGGTGGTTTATTCAGTGAATCGTCTGCCTTCAGCTCAGGTCACGATCCCATGGTCCCGGGATAGAGTCCTACATCCATCTCCACTCAGCGGGGAGTCTGCTTCTTCCTCTCCCTCTGCCCCTCCTCTCTGCTCATCTTGCTTTCTCTCTCAAATAAATAAAATGTTGAAAAAATAAAATTTAAATTGCTCCCTTTGCTACATAGAGAGGTATATTAGTTAGGGTTTCTCCAGAGAAACAGAACCAATAGGAGAGAGAGAGAAGTAGGCAGGGAGATAGGTAGGTAGGTAGATAGAGATGAAATTTATTATAGGAGTTCACCCATGTGATTCTGGGGACAGAGAAGTCCTACCACCTGCGACCTGCAAGCTGGAGACCCAGAAAAGCTGGTGGTGTCTTTCAGCTCTGCGGGCTGGGAACACCCAAAGGCCTGACCCGGGGGAGCAGATTGTGTGAGTCCAAGTCTGAAGACTGAAAAATCAGGGGCTGGTGATGTAAATCTTAGTCTGAGTCCTAAGGCCTGAGAACCAGCAGCTCTGCCTTCCAGAGGCAGGAGAAGATAGCTATCTCCGCTTCTGCAGAGAGTGGATTCTGCCTTTCTCTGCCTTCTTGTTCTCTTCAGGCCCTCAGTGGAGTGGCCACTGTTGCCCACATGACTGAGGGCAACCTTCATTACTCAGTCGACCAATCCAGATACTAATGTCTTCCTGAACACCCTCACAGACACGCCCGGAAAGAATGGTTTCCCAGCTATGTGGGCATCTGTGAGCCCAGGCAAGCTGACACATAAAATGACCCATCAGAGGAGAGTGTTAAAGAGGACGCTGACGGTGGAAGCAGGGAGGCAGGTTGGCAGCCATGACAGTCGTCCAGGCGAGGATCCTCGGTGGCCAGGACCTGGGCGCAGGCATGGAGACAGAGAGGAGCGAATGGATTAGAGACTGTTCTGGAGGGGAGGATGATGGGCCTATTAGGTTTGGAGGTTTGGGGACTGAGCGCTGGGGTGAGAGCCCTGGAGAAGGTCAGCACGAGCATGGAGAGCTGTCCCGTTCAATATGGCAGCCACCACATTCACGTGCCAGTGGAGACGAAGTTAGTGCAAGTAGGGAAATGCATTTTTATTTTTTATAAATTCTAAATTCAGGTAATTTAATTTAAATGATGGCTACTACATCAGACAGTCCAGATAGAGACTATTTGCATTATCGCAGGAAGTTCTTTTGGGCAGCAGTGGTTGCAAGTGCCTTTAAGTATCTGAGTGGAAACGTGGAGTGGACACATGTAAGTTTGGGGCTCAGAATAGCAGCTGGGCTGGGTTCAAATCCTGCTGTGCAGCTTGCCTGCTGGGCGTCCTTGGGCAAGTGACCTCACCTCTCCAGTCTTGCTACCCTCATCTAAAAAATAGGATATTCCATTCCATGCCTCGTGCGGTGCTGCGTAAGCCTAGAGCTCAGTTGTGGGAGGTAACTGGCCCTGAGAGGCGCTCAGTATGGGGTGGAAACCTGGTACACCCCCTGGGTCTGACCTTTGCGATTGATCTAATAGGTTTACTTGGATGAAAGAACTCCAGAGTGGTTTCTCCACCCTAGCTCTGACTTCGAAGCGGAGTAGGACCTTGGACGAGTCCTTTCTCCTTTCTGGCCTCTCTTTTCCCACTGGTGATGTGGGCTTAGAGCAGCCCCTCCTTGAGGTCTGGCCCACGTCCCAAAGAGAGTAAGCAGGTGCTAACAGCAGCTGAACTAGTGTCAGAAAAAGGTACCAGAAGGAGGTGGGGGACCTAAAGTCAGCATACATTGCCTTTGCCAGTTCCGTCCGTGGTATTTCTGGTGGGGGTCCTGCCTTATGAGAGCGCTAAACCAGAGGCTGGTGTGAAGAGCTCACCCCCCCGGCCCAGCCCGTGGCCCCAGCTTGCTTCAGGAGCCTTCTTACCATTTATGTTGATCCTTTTTTTTTCTTTTTTGTTTTGTTTTGTTTTGTTTTGTTTTTAATGTGGACAAGGTTTACTGACTTCTGAACTGTTGGAAAAAACTAATGTCTCATTAAAACTACATTGCTCACTTGTACCAAAAAAACCTCACCAAAGCCTATTCAAGTTTCATACCTGACATGGAAGACTATTAAAGATTCATAATTGCAATAAAATCCTTTAGTAGAATTTGAATTTTCATTGTGGTAATGCTACCATGGGGGAGGGGTCCTCTTTTGAAGCTACAAAAGCCATTTCAATAAAGGCTGGGGAAGGCAGTGAAGAAGGCCCCGAAAGTGCTTTCATGGACTGGGGGGGTTGTATCTTGCCCCGTGACTGGCACTGAGATGCATGGCCCAAGGGGTTGGACTCCTGTCTCCCAGTTCAGTACAGATTGAATTATTGGCAGGGCTCTCTACTGACTGCCTCTTGGAAGGGAACTCAGCTACTCCCATCCTACCATGAGTTCTTTTGGCTCATTTGTTTTCGGTTCCCTCCACCAGGCAGGAATAGAGCACCTACTGTGTGCATGGCACAAAGCGTGGGGCTGAGAGATGGGAGCCAGAAGGGTAGGCTGGTTTTTTCTTAAAGGAGCTGTGCCTGGCTTGAGCAGGGGTTCTGCTGGCTGGGAGAATGAAGGCCAAATCCCAGCTCTGCTCACTTCGCTTCCTGGCCTCAGTCTTCTCATCTGTAAAATGGGGTAATAGTAGGTACCTCGTGGAGGTGGTAAAAATGTGACCCATTTGAAGCTGAAGGCAGGGCCTGAGTAGGAGGCAGGTGAAAAGATAGGGTATGGTTTTGAGGGTCTCAGAGGAGGAGATCACTTGAGCCATGTTAGCATGGCTTCTCAAAAATGCAGCTAACATTTACTGAGCACTTACTGGATGCTATAGATACTGTTTCACCTGCTTTATACCTGTCCATTCAGTAAATGTTCACTGGGCATCTACTATGTGCCAGATGCTGTTTTAGGTGCTGGGGCTACAATGGCGAGTTAATAGTAAGTCATTCAGTCCTGAAACCCACAAGGGTAGGCACTGATGCTATCCCCACTTCCCAGCGAAGGTAACAGAGGCACAGAAAGGGTGGGGCAGTTAACCAGGGTCACACAGCTGGGGTCAGACCCTCTGAGTGTCCCAGATCTGAGCCTGTCACTTGATGGGCTGCGGATGACAGAGGGGTCTTTCCTCTCCGTTAAAATAAAGAGTGTTCCTGTGGTCCGCCCCCAGCTCCTCCATCACGGTGATTAATAGGACGCCCATGGTGACAAATAAAGTAAAGCCACCTTTATTCATTTATCCTTCCGTGTCCTCCCCATCGGCATCCTGTTTGCAAGCGGAGCAATACTGGAGACTCACTCACACTGCATCTGTCTCTCCTTTCTCCAGGGGATCGTGCCCTGCTGAGCTCAGGGTGGCGTGGGTGCCTTCTTGCTCTACGAGCCTCAGAGGCTGGGCTTTGCCGTGGTCTCGCTCTGTTGCCCTAGACACATCCCTGTGCGGACTGGGCCTCAGTCTCCCCATCTGTAGGAGACTTTGGGGGACCCTGGCGGTCGTAGCATCTTTGCCTTCCTACTCGTTGCCTTGTCTATGCACGTTGTCTAACTCCAGGCTAGCTGCAGGGAAAGGAACAAACACGTTGAATTCTTCGTCTTGAGGGGAAAGAGCTAAGTCGAGGCCTGTAAACATTGCCACCTCCAACTTCACATTGCCCAGACCCAGGGAAAGGGGCAGGTCGAGGGGTGGGGGAGGATGGGTGTCTCCCTTCCCTTCACCATTTACTGAATTGTCTCTCTCGAGCCAGGACATGGTGGGATAAAGGGGAGAGCTGCATGAAGAATGTGCAAACAGCTGGGCTCAAGCTCTGGCTCTGTTTTTCCCATCCTGTGTGACCTCGAGCAAATCACTTGACATCTCGGAACCTGTCCCCTCCATTGGGAAGGGAAGCGAGTGAAAAGCTGTCAGAAGCCTCTCTTGTGCTGGTGGTCCCATGGGATTCTTGTGGCCTCCCAGGCCTTGCTGGTAGTAGCATGGAGCCCGTTTTACAGACAGAACACCAAGACTCGGAGTGTGCTCAAGAGCAGAGCAGGGCCACACTGCCCCTACTTCCCGGTTGCCTGCCTGGCTGCAGAACCAAAGGCTTCTTTCTGATGCACCGTAGGGACGGGACTCCTCACCCCGCAGGCCACACGGGGCTCTGATCAGCGGGGAGACATCGGGTTTGTTTGTTGGGGCTTGTGGACTCTGAATGGCGGTGAGCGTGCAGACCCCCATTCCGGCGAGCAGAGGGGAGAACCGGACTCGGAGAGCCAGGAGCGTCTCAGACCAACTCCAATGCTGTGCGCGGCTGTGTGGGGGCCCAAAGCCAACCCTGTCTAGAACCTGGGTTTTAAAACAGATGCTGGGAGAAGGAGAAAGGAGAAGATTGGAAGGAGATTGAGAAGATGGGCTCACGTACCCCCGTTCAAAGCAGGTTTCCCAAGCATGACTTCTGTTTCAGGCCCGCTCCCCAGGTGGGCTGCACACGAACCCCACATTGCCTCCCACAAATCCAGCAGAGATGTACTTATTCAGCAGGCGTGAAGGGAAACTGAGGAGCCCAGCAGCCTTGTGGCTTCGGGGCCGTTAGCGCTGAGCACAGGGCCCGAGCAGGAGGCGTGCCTAATTCACGAGCTTGCGGACATGCCCGCAGCAGGCTCCCGGCCCGAGACCATAACGGGAGTTTGGAAACCACTGTGCCCCCCACCAAAAAAAAAAAAAAAAAAAAAAAAAAAACCATTGCCCCTCACAGTTACTGACACCGCCCCACCCCAGGTTGTCAGATTTAGCAAATCCAAATACAGGTGTCCTTTTAAGTTCCAAGTAAACAACGGATACTCCATTTAGTGTACCTCCGTGTGGGGCGGTATTTGAACGTTCCCTGCCCAGCCTCTTTGGGGGGCCAGGTAGATGCTGGTGGAATTGAGCTGTCCCTCCCCCGGCTTCCCCACCTCCCACCCTCCAGGGCCTGGAGGGAGAGGCTTGCACCCCAGAGGGTGCCCTGACATATCGGGTCTCTCAGATGCTGGTTCCTTTCATTAAACTGCTGGGATGGAAATAAAGTGTGTGGGGAAGGTTAAAATTGATTCCCTTCGCTTAACAAAAGCCAAAGCTCTTGGGAGAGATGCGGAGGAAGCAGAGGCCCTGAGCAGACGGGGTGGGGTGGGGCGGGGGGGTGGGTTGCGGGCTGGCTGCAGCCCGGAGCTGTGGGGGCTGCGGGGCCGCAGAGTGGGCTTGGGCCAGGCAGAGCGCAGAAGCCCCTGGCACACGGGAGGCCGTGTCCTGATGGGGGTGCAGGGGGCCTGGCAGGAGGTGCCCTCCACCCTCAGCACAGAAGAGATCCCGGCTCAGGGATCTCGGTGTGAGGAAGAGGAGGAGACCCAGGTTGGGGGGCCACGGGGGTGTGGAGGGTGAAGACTGGGTGAGACCTCCTGAAGGGTTACCAGGGGGAATAAAGGCAGAGTTGATGATGGGGCAAGTTTTCAGATCTGGGTGCCGTGGACAGGACTAGGAGCGATGGCAGGATAGTGGCTTTTGGACATGCTGGGTCTGAAGTGATGCCATGTGTCCCCAGGCAGAGCTCCTAAAAACAGCTCAGTAGCAGAAAGCAGGAGGGCTGTGGGGCCGTGCTGACCTGGGTCTGTCTCCTAGCTGTCCTTTTCACTGGCTCTGTGACCGCACACTATTCACTTAACCTCTCTGAGCCTCCATTTTCTCTCTGGCAGAGTGGAGAGCAAAGATACCTCCTTTGCAGGATGTTGAGGCTATCAAATAAGGAAAAAATACATGTAAAGGGACAAACCAGGTACTCAGCACACATTCAGTGTCCAGTAATAGTGGCTTGAAACGTGGGGCCCCGGGCTGGTATCATGTTTTGGTCCCCACTGGGCTGCGGCAGAGATGCTCCTGGTGCAAGGAACAGGGGTCTGACTTCTCATTCATGCAATGGATTTTTGTGGAGTTCCCACTGTGTGCCGGGCCCTGGGACGCAGTGTGGGAAAACCCAATCACAGCATAAATCTCAGCCCCCTCACGAGCGCGGGCAGCATGAGAGCAGAATCAGGGCTGTCGTGCCCAGCATGGCATCCCAGCCCGGAGCGGGCACCTGCTAGGTGTGCGGTTAATGTTGCGTGGGCGAGGGGAGACACGAAGTCTGAGTTTGCTTTCTTTACTGGAAATTCCCCCACCTGCCGGCGAGCCCTAAAGGAAAGAAGAGCAACTGGGGACCAGGGTTCTGAATCTCCATCTCATCCACACATCTTCATTCATATGTTCTTTCTTCCAAATACCCCTGTGGCTCACCTTTTCCAAATTCTGCTTTGGAAAAAATGCTGGGAAAACCCTCTGGGGGTTGCTCCTGAGCCATCGGCAGGCTGGGAAGCTGGGGAGAAGGAAAAGCAGGCAGGGACGACTGGCATTATGAGGCTACCCTTCAAGGCCACAGTGGGGAGAAGCCCTGGGCAGCCCCTTCCCTGCCTCGAGCTCAGTGCCCCCTCCTGGAAGAGCAAGGAAGAGAAGCAGACCCTCCTCCGAGTGGAACCATGCTGGCAGTCTGTCAGACGCCCCGTCTCACTCTGAGGCATCCTCCCTTCCAGCCTCGTGTAATTCTGTCACAGTTTTATTTTTATGGGAAGGCTACTTTTTTCCTTTTATTTTTTCATCCTTTCACTTAAAAAAAAAAGTGTTTTTACGTTATAATAAAACAATAAAAAAATTACAATAAAACTGCCTGAAAATTGCAAGAATCCAGGTGATATGTTATTGCTTTATTGGGAGACCAGTTTTCTCACTTTCTGCTTCTTTCCTTGAGTCAATGAAAATATTGTTTGTATTTTAAGGAGATATTTTACCGCATGCTTGCGGTAAAAATCTCAACCCTGTAGAAGCATAAAAGGGCCATAATGGAAGCACACCTTCCCATCTCTCCCCTTGCCCTCAGCCACTCCCAACAAGTTGCTCCCAGATGGCTGTTGCTGTCTAGATAAGGGGACCCTTGGGGAATCTTGTTGTAGACCCACCTCTCTAAACCACTGCTAGGCTGAGGGGAAGTGGCCCTTTTTAGTAACAGGAGCAGGGGCTCAGGCTCAGGACTGGAAGGTTGGCTCTGCCATTGGCTTGCTCTGTGACCCGCAGGCATCCGCATAACCTCTCTGAGCCTCAGTGACCTTCTCAGCAGGCTGGGATCAGGGCTCTAAAGCCCTGGGCATGAGTCGGTGTCCTGCATGCCCCCCAGGTGACTGTGTCATTTGGTGGTCTCTGCAGGTTGGGGACCAGATTCTGGAGGTGAACGGGCGGAGCTTTCTCAACATCCTGCACGACGAGGCGGTCAGGCTGCTCAAGTCTTCACAGCACCTCATCCTGACGGTGAAGGACGTCGGGAGGCTGCCCCACGCCCGCACCACAGTGGATGAGACCAAGTGGATTGCCAGTTCCCGGATTGGGGACACCAGCACGAACTTGGCAGGGTCTGGCTGCACCCCTCACTCCGGGCCCCAGGATCGCAGGGCCGTCTCTGAAAGCCAGTGATGCCCCCTCCCGTCCCCTCACCACTCCCGGATCTGTAACGATTCTGAGAGCCTGCGGTCCCCATCCCAAGGTCCCTTGCAATTGTGGACATGACCTCGGACACATCCCTTCTCCTCTCCAGGCCTGTTCCCCATGGGAATCTGAGCTGCACCATCACCTTCTCTAGCTCTTTATCTCGCGCAAATCAGTTAACTTAATCTTGGGCCCTTAGGTCCTTTGTCTGGAAGTGGGGCTCCTCACCCAGGCCCCCATCCAACTCTGGGGATGAGGACCCTGTGAGTTCCCTGAGGAAAAGGGTCTTGGGAGTCATGAAGCGGCTACAGCTGCTGACGGCTGCAGTGGTGCTGAGAGTGTCTTGCGTCCCCTTTGGATTTCCAGCAGGCGTCTCAGCCTGGTTGGCGGCCTCCCGGGCCAGATCCACCCAGAGCATCCCTCTCCCTTCCTTGCCTCCCGCTCTCCCCTCTCGCCAGCGCGGTATCATAAATGTTTTAGTTAAATTCCAGCATTTAAAAAGGCATCAAGTTTCCCATGGAAAGAAAAGAAAAACAAAAAACAAACCTGGCTTTCTGGCTGCTGCTTTAAAATAAGGAATTCTGGTGGCTTAAACGCATGTTTTTCAAGAAATTGGGCTGGAGCTGAGCTGCACCTGCCAGTTGCCGCCCTGCGTCTCCAGTTTGCCCCGGTCTTCCCCCTCCCTAGGGTTGGCCAGACCCCGAGGTCACGGGTTATTGTCTCCTGTCCTGGTGTTACCTGCCTGGGCCTGTAGGGTTGGAAGCAAGTGCGTGAGTGGAGAAGTGCTGCCCACAGGCTCCACTGGGAGGCCAGAAGCCGCTCAGCTGTCCAGGTGGTCACGTCCCCTTGAGCTGCCCCAGTGGGGTGAGGCCAGGGCTCTCTCCTGCTCCAGATCAGCCTCTCCCTTGCTCGCGTCCATCCGAATTGCTCAGTCACGCCGCTGAACACATTCATCTTTCTCCATAGATGTCCTGGGGATCTTCCCACGGAAGGGACAAACAAGGTAGGGCGGTCCCCATCCATGGCTATCTTTGGCTTCATACATCCCCGTGGGGGCAGTGAGGGGGTTGCAGACCCGCTCATGTGCATGATCTCCTTTTGTTTGGGCAGTCCACTGACTGTCCATCCGTCCTTCATTCCGCACACATCTGTGGGCACCACCCCTGGCCCTGGGGATGATGGCACTGAACAGAACCGATCAGATCCCTGCCCCTGTGGAGATTATGCCTAGTGAAGGAGACACACAGAAAAACAAACCTGCCCACCTCTCTATTCACAGAAGATGTTTGGTGCCACCAGGCCAGGCTGGAGAGTCTCAGAGAGCGCAACCGATGAGACATCTGATTTAGGCGGGGTGAGAGGCAGAGGGGAGGGTGGAGGCTCTCTGACTTGGTGACATGATGCTGGGGGCTGGGCACTGAGTGTTAAAAAGAATTAACCACATTGGAGTCTGGTGCGGGGTGGGAAGGGATGGTCTAGTCGGAGGGCATAGCCTGTGCAAGAGCCCTGCAGCGGCAAGGAGAGCATGGGGGTGGGGGGAGGGGCAGTGAGCGAGCAGGACCTGGGAACAGAGTGACAACAGGTGGGATCACTGGGTCACACGGGGCTTTGTGGGCTGCCTAAGAGATTTGACTTCTGACCTAAAACAGTGGGAGACTATGGGGGAGATGTCTGTTTTTACCAGATCATCTCAGCAGCTCTGCGTAGGTGATGGGAGACACAGAGTGGACACCAACAGCATCTTAGCCACAGCCCGGATGATGCCAGAGGCAGTGGCGGGGAGAGGGAGGAGGGTGTGTGGATCTGTGCTCCGTCTCAGAAGTAAAGTTGCCATTACTCCCGATTTACCAAGGGAGGCTCTGAAACCTAGAGAATAAATCGGAAACCATAACAAGACCGCTCAACTCTGAACAGTTACGGGAGCTGAGGCGAGGACACGTGAAAGCGCTGTGGAGGGCGTGAAGCCCTTTGCGACCGCCCGCACGAGGCCGCACAGCCTGAAATGGACCCGGGCCCCCCTGCGGGTGCATGGCGCAGACCAAGGCCACAGAGGGGACCCCCCAACCCCAGCCTGCCCGCGCTGTGGTCACTGGCATGGCCCTGCCACGTGACCCCAGAGCCCTTCGGAATTCCCGGCCACCTGTCTTCCTGTCTTCCAGCTGGGATTCTACAAGGGGCCAGCCGGCTCCCAGGTGACCCTGAGCAGCCTGGGGAACCAGATGCGCCTGCTGCTGGAGGAGCAGGCCCGGCACTTGCTGAATGAGCAGGAACAAGCCACCATGGCCTACTATCTGGACGAGTACCGCGGCGGCAGCGTCTCCGTGGAGGCCCTGGTCACGGCCCTATTTGAGCTGCTCAACACCCATGCCAAGGTGACCCGAGCCCCTCGGAGGGCAAGGCGGCGGTTCCCGAGGGCTCTGCCTCCTCCCTGTGTCCCCCACTCCTTTCCTGCGCACCTGCAAAGAGTCAGGCGGAAGTGGCCCTGGGCGGAGACCGGTGACCGGGGTGCCCCCGTCCCAGGGAAGGCAGCCCCCAAACTCCTGGGGAAATCATCTATTGAAGTCCCCTGTGATGTGGGCCCTAGCAACGTGGCTGTGGATGCTGAGCATACATCTAGAATCATCTGGATTGCTCTTCAAAGTGATGCCCAGGCCTCGCCCCAGGCCAGGGAACGCCACACATCTGTGGGTGGGAGCCTGCCACAAGACCCCGGTGCTGGCCACTTTGAGAGCCAGGCTGGAGGAAGTCTAGGGTCCAGAAGCTGCACAAAGGAAGAAGGGATTAAACCTCTTGGGAGCAGTGGTGTGTGGGAAGGTTTAATAGAGGAAACGGGATTTTCGGAGAAGGAGGGAAGGCCATTCTAGGTGGGAGGACAGCCACAGGCCTCCTGGAGTGTTCGGGGAGCTGCAGTCGTGTGTACTGGCTGAGATGCCAGCGAGGACGGCGAGAGGGAAGCAGGTGTCAGATGAGGCTGGCCCAGCTTCCGGGCTGTGGCGGTGCTTGGACTTCCCCTAGGACGGTGGGGAGCCCCGGGGGGTTAAGGAGGGAGAGGCCAGAGGTCAAGTCGGTACACGGGTGATTTGGCGTAGCAGGGGATGGGTCCCTCCACTGGTGGACTTCCGGCTGAGTGCCCTCTTTGTCCCCCTCCCCAGTTCTCGCTCCTGTCTGAGGTGAGAGGCACCATCTCGCCGCAAGACCTGGACCGCTTCGACCACCTGGTGCTGAGGCGGGAGATCGAGTCCATGAAGGCCCGGCAGCCCCCGGGCCCTGGGGCCGGGGACACCTACTCCATGGTCTCCTACAGCGACACGGGCTCATCCACAGGCAGCCATGGCACCTCCACTACCGTCAGCTCGGCCAGGGTGAGCTGCCCCTGCCCCGTCCCTGGCTTTGCGGCCAACGGGGGTGGGGCGTCAAGGTCCAGCCTTTGCCGTGAGACGGATCTAGGCGTGAATCTCAGTACCGCCCCTTACCAGCTCTGTCCCTTGCCTTTCTGAGCTTCAGTTTCTTCCGTTGGAAAAACCTTATTGTTGTCGAATGCCTGATGCGTGCCCAGCAAGGCGCTAGGAGACAGCTAGTGAACAAGGCAGATGTGGCCCTGCCTCTTGGGCTCCCGGTCTGTGGAGGGGTGGGCTCGGGGAGAAAGGTGAAAAACACAGGTAATAAGACAAAGAGAAAAAACAGTAACAATCCATGGGAGGACCCCACCAGAAGCCATGGCTGTGCCTTCATGGGGTCGTCATGATGGGATCTTCCCCGAGAAACCCCCTCTTGTCTTTACAGCCCCCCGACTTTCTCCCAGACTCCCCAGCCTCCCCCGAAAAGCATGCGGTCCCTCCTGGGTTCTGCCCCCCAGGATGCTCAGAAGCAAATTAATCCCAGGAGACCTTCGCAAAGAAGGAGCAAAGGAAATGCCTTGCGGCTTGGTTGGGGAACCAGTTATCCCCGTCCGTGTGGCAGGAAGAGCCGGGGTGGAGGTGAGGAGAGCGGGCCTGTCTCACGCCCTACGCTCCCGTCTTTAGATCGTTCATCATCACCACTCTCCAGGGGAAAGGGCAGGGCAGAGCCGTATTTCTCAAGCCCTGCTGCTCCCAGATGCTGAACTGGGACACCTTACAGGGGGAATCTCAGTAGACTAGGGGCAGATGCACTTAGTTGTCCAGCTGCAGCAGCAGAGCTCCGGGGACACGGTGGTGTCTGAGGATGCCAGCCGGGGGTTAGTGGGCACCAGTGAGCTTGTGGCCGGCAGGAAACAGCCCTGGGGCAGCGCCCTTGCCTTTGCAGACAGCTTGCGTCTCTTCTTAGCTCTGGGGAGATGAGTTTCTGGGGAACTTCTATGTCTCTGTCTTCCACCCCTACTGTTCTGAGTCCCCTTCCTCTGCAGGAGTCCTTGTCCCTTCCCGGGGGGCCCAGGCAGCTGCCAGGCATTCCTCTAGGGCTCTGGCTGCAGTGGAGACCACGTCATGCTTCGGGGGACAGGCAGGTCACCTCTGGAGCAGGCCAGAGGGTGCTCCCCACCTGGGGCTGTGTGTTTGGCTCTGTGGTGGCACGCAGGTGATGAGCTGACTTCAGGCTGCAGGGATCTGGCCCGAGGGGCCATTTCTCTCAGGGTCCGGCTCCACTGAGACTGGCCTTGGACATGCCCACGTGGGTCTTCAGGAGCCATAAGCCACTGCTTTGAAACCTGGGGGACGGCAGGCTGTAATTCTGGAATGGTCTCTCTAGAATCGGGGATGAGAGATCCAGTGGGGGGATGGGGTGTGTTCTAGCTTGAGAGGGAGGAGATTTAAGTCTAACCCCCAGCTTCTCTGAACCTCAGTTTCCCCATGAGTAGAATGGCCCAAGGTCTTTGCCCAAGGCTCTGATGGCAGTCAAGGTAACTATTATGTCCAGCTCAGCGCTGGCCTGCCATGACCTTGCCCAGCCCAGGGGTCTCCCCCAAACCTAAGAAGAGTTGGCCACCACCGGTCTCAGCCCCACGCTTCACTGCCCAGTGCCTCAGTTTCCCCACTTGCCCTGGGGCAGCGATGCTGCTATGCCTAGCATTTGGATGCCCAGGGAGGATTAAACGAGGAGTGACCTCCCTGTTGGCACCAGCATCCCAGAAATACTGTCCAGACCCTGAGGACAGGTGGAGCCTCAACTCTTCCTGACTTCCCCCAACCTGGCTGGAGAAAATCACCTTGAGGATTTGCACCCAGGGCCTTGCAGACACTTGGAGGCTTCTGGAAAGCACTGGGTTGAGCCTCTGCTCCCCCGCTTCACTCTTATCCTGCCTCCAGCGCCCTCACATGCACAGCGTGGGGCCCATCCCTCCGACTCAGACCTTCGCTGCCAGCACAAGGCTTGGGGCCCTCCACAATGCAAGTTTCCTCTGATCCAGGTTTTTGAACAAGGTCCTCTCTCAGGCTCTGCCTGCCATTAGCAGGTGTGACCTTGGACATGTCACTTCTCTTCCCTGGGCCTCCGTTTTTCCACCTACCAAATGGGAGTGACAGTCCCAGCCTCACCTGCTGGCAAGTCCCAGGGTTGCCTCACAGTGCACAGCTGTCTTCTGACAGCCCTTTTCAAGGACAGGTGTCATTTCTGCAGAACCGCGGCAACCCCTGGCTTCCTTCGAGGAGACAGTTACCAAGAAGGAGTTCTGGTTGTGGCAACGGGACCTTTTTTCTTCATCCCTCCTTTACTCCCGCCCCAAGTATCTGGAGGAAACAGAAAAGGGATCTTAGAGAACCGTGTTCATTTTTGCCTTCCTCTGTGTGTGTGCATGTGTGCATGCTGGGCAGAGGGGTGGCTGCTGAACCCGCCCCATCCCTAATATTTATTTGATGTATTTTTCTTTTTGCCTTTTGCCCACCCTTCCTCCCCAGGAGCGGCTGCTGTGGCTTATAGACCTGATGGAGGTACCGTCCTTCCTGCCGGGCAGGGCCGTGGGAGTCCCTTAGCCGGGGTGGAGGTAGGGGGCCGTGGCCCTTCCTGCCACCCCCTTATGTCTGCACCCGGCCCTGGTGGGAACTGAGATTCTTCTCGGTGCTCACTGTCCCTCCTGTTGGCCGGTCCATCAGGTTTCCCCAGGCTTTGGGGTGAGGAGGCTCTCCGCTTAAACCCCAGCCCTGCTAATTCCTTGCTGTGTGACCTCAGAAAGGGATTTTACCTTTCTGAGCTCAGTTTTAGGGCCTGTAACCTGGGGATGATCATTTCTGTGCTGTGGAGCTGTTGAGAGACCTCTTGTGCTTTCATACACTGTGAGCTCTGTCTGGAGTCTTCTCTTTCCCACTTCACATGGCTTGCTGTCTCCTCTGTGGGCATGAGCCCTACGCTCACATGCCACCTCTTCCCAGAAGGCTTCCGTGATTCTCTGACTTCCCTATGGCTCCTCCAGCCCCCTGAGCGTCCCATTGTCCCTCTTGTCTCATTATATTCTAAGAATGTTTACAAGCTTGGCTGGCTACTCCGCCTGACCACAGCAGTGATTGTGTCTGGAATCGACAATGAATCCCTCATGTCCAGCCCAGGGCCTGGCCCATATAAACAACAGGGGCCTTTCCTAATAATCATCGTTGTTGGCATTTGTCGAGAGTTCTTCGTGGCACTGTGATAATGCTTTCCAACTGTATCTTCTTTGACTTTCCCAGTAATTAGGAGTGGCAGGTACCACCATGATCCCCATTGCACAGGGAGGAACACCAAAGTCAGAGGCAAAAGCGACCTGGTCCAGGTCACTCAGCTAGTGAGTGGTAGAGTCAGGATCCAGTAGTTATCTACTCACCACCAAGTGACAGGCACTGGTCTGCAACCCCAGCACATGTCCGTGAGCTTTTGCTGCAGTGATGCTGAACCCCCAAATCTGGATGGACAATAACCCAAAGCATTTCTTTCTTGTGACCCAGATCCTGTCCCTCATGGAGCTCACCTGCTTTCCTGACTGTGTTCAAACGCCTGTCACATGGCTCTCACCTCTTCTGAGTGTGTCTTCCCTGGGAAACAGGAGGGACCAGGGACCAGGCAGGGAGCACGTCTTTCTCCTGTCTGTCTGCCCAGTGCCAGCCCAGGCTCTGGAAGTGAGTTGGGGCCCAGGAAATGTGGAGCAGAAACTGAAATGAATCTGCCTTCCCTGGCCACACAGGGTTATCTTCTCATATCCCAGCCTCCTAACCTTTTACCTCCCACATGGTAGGAAAATGTCCTTGGAGCTGCCATCCGGGCGGGCAGAGCAGCAGAGGGCTGGCTCCCATGACCCAGATGCCCCAGACAGTTGCCCCAGATGGAACCAGTTTCCATTTAGCCCGAATTCTGTGGGCCACGCTCTGCAGTTAGCAATCTTGGGTTAAACGTGGCTCATTCTGCAGCCGTTTTCCCTTAAACCAGACAAAATCGATCAAAGGAGATCAGATGCAGCCTTCCTCCATTGACAAATAGTGTTTCTTTTCCATTTGTCTAATAGAGGGCTGGCCCTGGGAATTTTTCCTGCCTCCAGACAATGTCATTCCCCTCCCATTCGGATGTCAGCCGCGAGAGCTGAGCAGAAGCAAGGCTTCCCTGCCATTAATTGGGTTCTTCGTGGGGTACAAGCCAGCCTGGGGCAGAGGGGCTTAAGTGAACGGGTTGGGGAGTCCCGCAGACTGGGGCTGGCTCTCCCAAGTGGTAGCCGTGACACCTTGGACAGGTGACTGAAGCTTTGGGAGCCTTGAGTCCTCTGGGTTGTCTTGAAAACTCATGAGTGAGCTCAGGAGTGGACTTGCAGGCGTGGAGTACTTGCGAGCCCATTCTGTTGATACTCTGAAGACTGGCAAAGGGCACTGCGGAGGATTTCGGGGAAAAAGAGGTTGCAGAGGCCAAGGCCAGCCTTGTACCTATGAAGCAGGTGCTGTTGAGGTTAGGGGTGGCAGCTGGGACTGCCCCACCTTAACTTCAACCCCTTTCCACCTGGAATTGAGAGGTTCACACTCCAAGCCTCTCGTGTGCCTGGAAAGGGGCTCCCTGGGCCTGCCAAGGCATGCTGGGGTGGGGGGCTGCTCTAAAACCCTGTTGTCCCTGCCCCTAGGCAGTAAGGTGAGAAGTGGGTGCTGGGTGTGGCTGTCAGCACGGTGCTCCCTTATGGTCTCTATGCTTTCCTCCTCGTCTAAGGAGGAAAAGTCCTGGGGCGAAAGGAGGGTGGAGAAGCTCAGGCCGGTCTCCGGCTCTTCTGGCTGCAGGGACCCCTAACTGTGAAGCAGCTCTTCCCAGAAACAAGGAGAAAATGATCAGAGGACCTTCTCCCACCTCCTGTGTTGTGCCTTTGGTCCAGCCTGGTTGGGTTTAGAGAGTACTTTGCTGGGCAAGCCCTTCCGCAGTAGGGGAGCAAGAAGGAGCCCAACTACTGACTCATTCATCACCCAGCCCTGCGGCGAGCATTTGCGGAGCACCCCTCCTTGCCCCCCATCCCTGGCTTTGAGACGACAGCCCCTGCTGCCCGGGAGCTTAGCAAGTCCTGCTGGGGAGGCAACCTCAGATCAGACCACCTACCTAACTCACACTCTGAGAAGAGGGTCGAGGACCGGGGCCCTGACCAACGTGGGCTGTCAGGGGAGGGGATGTTGGAGCTGAGATCTGAGGTCATTGGCGTCAACTGGGCAATCCACCAGGCAAGGAGCTGATGGGCCAAATTGGCACATGCAAAGGCCCTGAGCTCAAGGCTTGTGGACCCTGGAAGGAACTGTGGGAGGTCAGGAGGGCCAGAGTGCCAGGGGTGAAGGGGAGAGGGTGCCGGCTTAGCAGCAGGAAGCGCCAGGGACTCAGGCTTAACCCTGAAACTGTGGAACACCACTGAGCGTCTTCAGGCAGGAAGTGACAAGATCTTGTCTGTATCTTTTTTTTTTTTTTTTAAGATTTACTTATTTATTTGACAGAGATCACAAGTAGGCAGAAAGGCAGGCAGAGAGAGAGGAGGAAGCAGGCTCCCTTGCTGAGCAGAGAGCCCGAAGTGGGGCTCAATCCCAGGACCCTGAGACCATGACCTGAGCCGAAGGCAGAGGCTTTAACCCACTGAGCCATCCAGGTGCCCCTTGTCTGTATCTTTTAAAATGCTTCCCCTGTGTGTGGAGAGAGCTCAGTGGGCACAGGTAGATGGAGTGACTTGGCGAGGCTACTGCTACAGTCTGGGTAGCTACAAGCCTGTGGTCGTGCAGACTGGCTCTGCAGCCCCTGTCCTAGGAAGCCGCTCGGGGCCAAGATTAGGGCACAGCAAGGCTGGAGTTCATTTTTCTGCTTAAGAACAGCCCATTCCCAGCTAAGAGACCTCCGCACGAGCGCCCTGCATCCTCAGAACCATAAATTCAGCAGAGGCGTCAGTGAGCCTCGGGGCAGCTGCAGCTTGGCCTCAGCCCACGTCTGAAATAAGCAGCAGTCCTCCCCGCCAGCCCTTTGCAGCATGTTTGCCTCCCTGTGGGTACTTGGGAGGGTTGGAAGCTGCTTCCTGCAGTCAGAACCAAGTCCACGGAGGCCAGCCCTCTCCTCTGGAGCCCGTAGTCTCCTGGTTATAAAACGGTGGGGGGGTGGGGGGGGTCAGACTAAGCATTGACCCAAGACAGCGGTCTTCACCTTCCCTGTGCCACGAGCACCTCCGGCAGGCTGGCAAACCCTGGCACCCCTTCTCAAAAGAATAGTCTTAAATATTTAAAAGAAAATACATCATTGGGTTACCAAAAAACCCAAATAATACAGCAGAATGCCATTTTCAAAATTCCAGAACAATTTGGAAACCATGTGCTTCCTGATGAGCACACACCGTAGCGAGGTCCGACAGTGAGTCAGCGAGGCTGTGAGTGTGAAGCCGGGGTGAGCCCAAGTGGGGTTCGGTGGCACCTGCAGCAACTGGGAAAGACCTGGGACTTCAGTCGGCAACAATGTCTCGGGCGCTGCCAATTCTGCTGGGCTGTTGCCTCCGTTTATAAGGGAGGAAATGTGTCGTGTGGATTGGAGGGTCACGGAAAGCGAGAGGCAGTGTTTTCCCTCAGCTGGGTTCTTGGGGTCACCGCATCCGTCCTGGAGCTCTGCTCTCCAGCGCCCGTCACACTCTCTGTCCACTGAATGAAGTCCTTTTCCTGAGAGCATTGGGAGGGTGATGCGTGGAGGCAGAAGGTAGCACGTTCCATCTGCACCACACAGGCCTCCTGAGGACCTCTGTGGTTTGGTGGGCAAACATGATAGCAGGAGAGCGGACAGCGGGTAAAAGTGCCCAGAGCCAGCCCGGAACCAGGGCAGTTCCCGTGGTCTCAGCCATGCGAGTGAGTGTGCGTTCCAGCCCTCTGTTTGGTGACCCACAGCACTCTGCCCTTCCCTGCCAGCTGCCAGACTTCCAGCCTCATCCCATGCTTGGAGAGCTCGGGAGCAGGACCAGCTCTCCACCAGCATGGCAATTGGGCCAGGGGCTGGCTCCTTGATCCTTTTGGAACCCCAGTCCTGCCCACTTCACTCCAGGCAGCCCCACTGCCCCCCAGTCCAGGAATGCCAGGACTCTGGCTCTACCTAGCTGGTCCCCTCCCCCACCCTGACCTTCCTGGGGTGATGGCTCCTGTCCCCCAGCTCCAGCTATTTCCTGTCTCCTGCTCTCCACCTCTCCCTCCCATCTTCCTTCTGTTCTCTCTCACACCCACTCCCCTCTCAGATTTCCCTCCTCTGTCCCTCCCCCGGCCTTGGGCAGAAATCTCCATGATGACCTTCTGGGAACTTTCCCATCTACAGAGTGGGGGGCCCCTAGCCTCGGGCCTCTGGTGCATTTAGGGGCAGAGTTGGGGGAGCCTGATGTCCTGACATCAGAGTAAAGAAGCCAGAAGAAAAAAGAGCTGAAAATGGCACCTTTATGTAAGAGCCTTCCGTTGTTGTAATGAGGGGAGGAAGGAGGAACTAGGGAATTGGGCTGGAGCGAGGTGGAGGGAGGGTGGGGAGGGCCTCATTCTGCTGAGGCGACAGCTGGGCCAGCAATCGCCTAGGAGCATCACCACTTCGAATCTCGAGTCCACCTGGCAGGGGTCGGCACCGGGGACTGCCCGCCATCATTTCACTTTATTTTGGCCCCACAGTTCCCTCATACCAGACTCCTGGGGTATCCGGGCCCTGACTGGGCCACCTCAGACAAAAAGAAGGTCTTTTCCCTAAGAGGAAGGGAATTTTCTGAACCGTCGCTGATTTGAGGAGGAAGGAGATGGGGGGAGCAGCCGGTCCTGAGGGCGTCCTGGCTCTTGTGTCAAGCAGTCGGAATAACAGAGTCAGACCTTGAACACAGCTCTGCTTCCCGCCTCATCCTTGCTGTGTGACCTTGGACAGGTGGCCTTCCTTCTCTGAGCCTCAGTGACCTCAGCTGTAGAACGGATGAACGGCCTCGTCTAGAGAGCTAATGGAGCCACTGAGTCTAAACCTGCAGCCGGTCTCCGGCCTCAGTGGGTGCCGGAATGGGGGGTGGCCCAAGCCGTCAGCAGGGTGGGGGTGGGCACGATGAGGAGGCCAGGAGGCGCAGGCCGGCTCCTGCTTGAGCTCTGACCTTGATCCTCGTCTCGAAGCCTGTTCCTCGAGCGTTTGTGCTGACGCATCCCCGGGGTTCTTAGCCTGCTGTCTGTAGCTATTTCAGACGCACGAGGAACATGGCTTGGGGACTCAGGGCTCCTGAGCCGTCTGGATTTGGCAGATGGAGTCTGGCAGGACTGGGCTCTGACCCGTCTGCCGTTTGCTCCACTTCGGGCCTTCCTCCCAGGGCTGGATAGTTATCCCCCCCGCCCCCCACCCTCACCCTCCCGACTTTCCATCCCTGCCTTCCGACTTACTTCCAGGATGCTACTGTAGCAAGGACGGGCTGAGGCCAGGGGCCAGGGATGGCCGTACTGTTCCATGCCAGCGAGGGGCACTGTGGGGGCCCTGTCCAATTCTGGGGTCAGGGTAGTGCTGTGTGAGCTTTGGGACCACCCCCACCTGGGTTCGAAACCCACTGTAGAACGTCCGTGTGGTCTTGGACAGGTCACATCCCTCTCTGAGCTTAAATGTAAAATCTGTGAGGATCCCAGGGGCTGCCTCTCGCAGAGACTCAAAGGAGAGCGCGTCAAGTAAAACGCCCCGCAGAGGGCCTGGTGTGTCGCCCTCCCCGGTTTGTGGTCCGTCCTCTGCTCTGTCTGAGAGAAAGCCCCACCCACTCTGCCGTCTGTGCAAGAGAACTGCTTGTGTTGTCAGGGCTCTGGGTCCTTCCTCTCTCCCTCCCAGGCGCCCAGTTACCACTGCCGGCCACATCAGTGGTCCTGAGCGGAAGTGTGTGGCACCTGCTGTGCGCATGGCCCTGTGAGGGGTGTTGGGGACACAGCGACCTGCATACATACCATTTACTCCCCATGAGTCAAGGCTGCCGCATAAATGCTTGTTGACTGAATGAGTGCCCCAGGCTCCTAAGGTACCAGAACAGGACAGAATCCCAGGTGTTTGGTGCCCCCGGGGACTGTCACCCGAGTCCCCCGGGTGCCTGCAGCTTGAATGCAGGGACAGGTGGCAGTGGCTACACTGAGTGTGGCCAAGGCCCCTCCTGCCTGAGCACCTGGCAGGTGTTACTGCCTCAGCCCCGGGAGAGAGGGACTACCGTGACCCCATTCTGCAGGTGGGGAAGTCAGCACCGAGCAGATCCGTGGTTTGCCTTCCATCCCTCGGCTGTGAGCGGCAGAGCTGGGTGTGATCTCAGCGAAGTCAGGAGTGGTGCCACTTAGTGGGCGGGAGGGCATCATGCCCCCTCCCAAGGATCCCCTACGGTGTTTGAGTGCCTGACGCTGCCCGCAGCATCTTCCCGGGAGCCAGTGTGCGGGCGACGGGGCTGGAGACAGTCGGAATGCTGAGGTTTGCATGGAAGCCTCAGCTTTGGTGGTAAAATGAGGCAGGCGTCCCAGCCTGGGACCCAGAGGCCTGGGTATGAAAGGCTCTGAGCCGGGAGGGCCGAATGCCTCCCTGGAGGGCTCCCATGACGGGTCTTTGTGATTACGTGCCTCTTGCCTGCCCAGAAAGTTCAAGGCTCCAGGAGCATCATCCGGGATGGGGATCAGTGTGGAGTGACCTGGCAGCCTGTGCCCCAGGGAGTATGGCGTCAGGGGACCCCTCTGTCCCGACCCACTGCCTCCACCCTATCTAGGCCACCATGACCACTCTCCACAATGATCTAGTAGTTGGCCTGCCTCATTCTCTGCTGCTAGGGCCTCCTCCATGCCAGCCTGAGTGACTGATGAATTCATTCACCCATCGATCCATTCGCGGATTCATTTGCTTTGTAAATATTTATCAAGCAGCCCAGTCCTAAACACTGAGGATAGATAGAGTGGGACTAGGTGGTCCTAAGTCCTGCCTTTGAGCAGTTTTGGTGTTGTTGTTTTTTTTAATTTATTTGACAGACAGAGATCACAAGTAGTCAGAGAGGCAGGCAGAGAGGGGGGCTGAGGCAGGCTCCCTGCTGTGCAGAGAGCCCAATGCAGGGCTTGACCCCAGGACCCTGGGATCATGACCTGAGCGGAAGGCAGAGGCTTTAACCCACTGAGTCACCCAGGCGCCCCCTTTGAGCAGTTTTTATCCTAACGGGAGAGACCAGCAAGAAGCAAATCAATACTATAGCATCAGGCAGTGGTATGTCTTATGCAGAAAAATGAAGCATGGCCAGCGGTTAGACGGGGCAGGTCCAGGAAGGCCTTATTGAGGTCAGAGCTAAACGAAGTGAGGACGTGAGTCTGTGGAGGGCAGGGAGAGCAGTGAGTGCCAAGGCCCTGGGGTAGGAAGCACCCCATCCTGCTGGAGAAGTAGCAAGTAAGGGCCCAGTCATGAGGCACAATGAGTGCAGACTTTGGAATTTTCTTCAGGGAAAATGGAAAGACCCAGGAGGGTGAGGAGCTGGGGAGGGAGATTATCTGATTTCGGTTTCAGGGATTACATCCTGGCTGCCGGGCGAAGGAAGTAGAGAAGAACAATAAAGCGGGGGGCGGGGGGCATGGGTAGGGGTTGTAATTTTAGGTGGGGTCGTCAGGATGGACTTCTCTGAAGAGGTAGTATTTGAGGAGGTCTTGAAGGAGGGAAGAACGATAGCTGAGTGGATAGCTGAGTGGGAACATCTTCCCGGGGGAGGGGACAGCCCGTGTGAAGGCCCTGACACGCCTGCAATGTTCCACTGTGGCTGGAGAGGAAGTGAGTCAAGGGAATCTTCACAGAAGACTGACTTGACCACGTCACCATGGCAACCCGCTGCCCTCAGCCTCAAGTGCCAGCAGCTCCATGCTTGAGTCGTGTGGAACTGCTCGAAGATTCTCATACCTCCTTCCTGCTTTATGCATGCCCTGCCCTCTGAAACACCATCGCTCCCTCCTTTGCCCCCTTTACCCACAAGACTCAACTTTAAGCCATGCTCCCTACTCCCGGAAGCCTTCCTTGATAACCCTCCCCAGCTGCTGATATGCCTGTAACTCGTCACTCTGTGCACTGTCTCCTCCTTGCTTACTTGTGTCGAACCCACTTCCTCTAAGCTTCTGACAGCAGGGGTGGTGTCGCACCGCCTCTGTGGCCCCCGGCCCTCATCAGTCCGGCCCCGAGACTGCTCACTATTGATGGCCGTCTTTGCGACGTGAGCCCCGGGGGTGGTGGCGGATGCTCGTGGCCATCCTGGGCTCCGCGGGGTGGAGAGATGGCTCCACTGAGCCCTCAAGAGAGCTCCTTTAGAGAGGGGCCCTGCTCAGCCTCCCAGGGACGGCCTGCAGGTGACCTAACAGCAGCTCAGTGTCACCGGAGGGAGCATGAGGCTTCTTCCGGGTGAGTTTGAGAAGGAAGCAAGAAATGGGCATTTTTGCAAAATAAGGTGTGTTTAACCCTTGACCCCCTGCCTCACAATTGCAACCATTAAAATTTAAAAAGAGAGAGATTCCACCTCTCACTGGCGTCCTGCCATTGTCACACCTTCCTGGGCTTCTGTCTGCGAGCACCTGTGGGTTTGGGAAGGCACTGAGGGTGTGGAGCATGGTACCTGGGGCCCAGGTTCAGGAGTTCCCAGGCCAGGTCAGAGTACCCCCCACCCCCCACCAACAAAGATAGTTCACGGGAGGCCTGGAAAGCTTCAAAGAAAAATTGATTTCAAAACGACTGGCATGAAAACCAACATTAATTTTGATGTGTCAATTTCCCAAGAGCAGGGCATGTCAGGACAGGGAGAAACCACAAGAAGGTGTCACGGGGCCCATTATGGATTAGGGTATCTCGGAGGGCAAACTGCTTTCTCCCTCTGAGTTTGCATTTGCTCACACTGCTTTCTTCTGTGTTTCTAGAACACTCTGGACCTGGAAGAAACTGGTGAGACTGTCCAGGGCACTACAAACACCCTCCCCGATGTTTCCCTGGTAAGACCCTGTCTGGCCCTTTCCTTGAGTTTTGCCCTCCCTGGTCTGCCTGCGGCCCTGGGGTGCTGGCTCCTCAGTGAGAGCCACAGGAAGGGGACAGAGGCCCTCTGACCCGGCGCCAGGCCTGCACACAGGACATCGATCAGCCCTCTCTGGCAGGAGCCACCACGGCTCTCAGCCCCTCCTGGGGATTTCAGGTGGGGAATCAGGCTCTTCCTTTGCCAAATCACTATTACTTTTGATACGTTATCTGAACCATATCATAAATACTGACACATGGAGTGTGTGGCCTCCCTGAAGAGGCCATACGACCACACTGGAAATGAAAGTTAAATGTGACCTTGGACTCCTGTGTGCACATCGGCAGCCCGGGCAATATCACTGCGGTTCCAACCCAGATAGTTTCTGAACAGCCTGGACTCTGGAGCTAGCTGCCTGGGTTCAAATCCGACCTCTGCCACTGTGTGACTTCGGGCGAGTTTCTTAACCTCTCTGTGCCTTGGTTTTCCCCTCCGTAACATGGGAATAATAATAGTGTACCCACCCCAAGTTTGTGGCAAGGGGTGAATGGGTCCACGTAAGTAAAGCATCTGGGACCGTGTCTGCCCTGCCGTCAGGGCGTTCAAGTGCTGGGTGTCGGCCTAGGCAGGGGGGAACGGCAATGATGCTATCCGGGGCTCCTGCTCTCTGTGCACCTGCTGGGCACAGGCACCCACCGACACATGACGCATGGGGCTGCTCACACCCCGCACCCCTGCCAGGCAGGTGCAGATTTGCCCACTGCCCAGAGAGGCGCTCTGAGAGGCCAGCTGTGTCGTGCCTAGGACCACACAGTCCCCGAGCCCATGTGACTGTCCCCTTCTGTCCGTTCCCTCTCCCTCCAGTCCTGCACATCTCCTGCCTCTAGTAGCCACGATAATCTTCTAGAAAGAAAAGCCAAAGAAATGCTTTTTCTGTTCCCTCCATTCTCTACATCCACCTCTAATTAAGTCTTGTTCCCCGTGACAAGGCCTGTGGCTGATGCCAAGAACCTGAGTTCCCACAGGTAACGATGCCGTCCCCAGAGACGCCCGCCAGGATGCAGACGCTTATCAGCTGCTGCGCGGGGGGAGCAGCTTTCCACTGGGGTGTTGTTGCATTATTCAGAGCAGCGTGGCCGGGAGCTGATGGAGCGGGACAGAATTCCAGCCGCAGCCTGGGCCGCTCAGGGCTCCCCTCAACCAGCCGCCATGGGGTCCGACTCCTTCTACTCCTGTTGGGTCTTTTGGCAGGACGACGTCAAAGACCCACCAGAGGGGCTGCCGAGCTACAAGCTGCCGCCTCCCCCGCCCCCTCTGGCCCAAGGCCACAACCGCCCGCACGCCCAGCCGAGGAAGCCAGGGAAGGAGGACCTCCAGCCATCGTCCTCCACGTCTTCCCACTCGGGCATCGTCTTCTCGGCTCCCAGAAACCGCAGCCCACCAGCGGGTACCGCACCGGTCCCGGGGGCCTCCTCAGCACAAGACTCGCCCTCCTCCCCCATCTATGCCTCTGTCTCCCCCGCCAACCCTGGCTCCAAGAGGCCCCTGGACACCCACCTGGCCCTGGTCAACCAGCACCCCATTGGCCCCTTCCCGCGCGTCCAGTCACCCCCACACCTGAAAAGCTCCCCCGCAGAGGCCACGCTGGCGGGGGGCTGCCTCCCGCCACCCTCCCGCTCCGGCCGGCCAGACCCAGTGGGCACAAACCAGCACTTTGTCATGGTGGAGGTGCACCGGCCGGACAGTGAGCCGGACGTGAACGAAGTGAGGGCGCTGCCCCAGAGCCGCAGTGAGTACTGGCCGCCACCGCGGGGGATGGGCTCAGAGCGCCCGCGGCTGGTTTGGGGGGCATCCAGGTATACTTAGAGTGGAAGCGTGTGCAGGGTCCGAGTGCCCCGGGAACAGGGTGCTGAGTCCGTGTGGACACAGGTGTGAGCCCTGGCACTGCCACTTGAGAATTGCGTGACCACGGACAAGCCACAGGATGGAGGTTCAGTGACAGCCCCACTGGGTCGCTGGGAGGACTGGGCTCCTGCCCCAGAGCCCCCGGTCCTGGCCACCCCACAGTCTCCATCTCCCCACTGAGACTGGGTTCCTTGAGGACAGGGGTGGCCTCTGTGATCTCTATCCCCTGGGTCTGGGACAAGGTGCATGCTGGGGGAAAGACAGGTATGGAAAGTATTGTCCCTGGACCCCTGGAGGTCTCCAGATCTGGGGGTGAGGGGAGGGGTGCGGGGGGAGGCCTGCAGGGTCAGAGTGCCCGCTCGAACTTGCAGAGGCTGCGGCCCCAGACCTTCCAGAGGGTGTCCAGCTGACGGGGCGGACAGCAGGATAAAGCTGGTTTTTCACTCGCAGGAAGCCTGAAGCCTTGGCGGGCTCTAGATCTGGCTCTAGATCTCCCTTCCCTTAGCAAGTTGGGTGCCTCTTGCTGGATTCTGCTGCCATCTTGTGGCTAAAGTCATGTATAGGTCCCGCTGTGGTCAGGGAAGGTGGCAGGTTGGGGGCTCTGAACTGAGTGCCTGCTGTATACCAAACAGTGGGCAGACTGGGATGCAGATTGCAGAGTCCCCACGCTCAGGAGCCCAGGGAGGGAAGGCAGCTAAGGGGACAACAGGCCGGATGCGGTGAAAGAAACCCAAGGTGTCACCTGGCCCTGAGCCCAGCACACAAGAATAAAAGGTGTCCGTTGTGTGGGGTTTCCTGTGTACCAGATACGGTTCTAGGGGCCCTACCTCTATTAGCACCTCATCTAACCCTCCCAGCAGCCCTGTAAAGCTGCTACTGTTGTCCCCATTTTATAGACGGGAAAACGGAGTCACAGTTAACTGTGGGCTTCACTCTACACATCTCAAATAATAAAATCTTTTTTTTTTAAACATTTTATTTATTTATTTGAAACAGAGAGAGAGAGATCACAAGTATGCAGAGAGGCAGGCATAGAGAGAGAGAGGAGAAAGCAGGCTCCCCGCTGAGCGGAGAGCCTGATGCGGGCCTCGATCCCAGGACCCTGAGATCATGACCTGAGCCGAAGGCAGAGGCTTTAACCCACTGAGCCACCCAGGCACCCTCAAATAATAAAATCTTTATGATAATGCTGCTAGATGGGCATCAGTGCTCCTATGTTAGAACAAAGCCAGGGAGGCTCAGGGAAGCTATGTAACTCGCTGGGGTTGCTCAAGCTGGGCAGAAAGGATTCAGACCTGACCTGCTGGTCTCTAGAGTGTCCCAGATTCAGGGGCCCAGCCCTCACACACACAGCAAAACAGCTCGGGCTGTACTGGTGAATGAGGGTATGTGCTCACCGCTTAGCTCAGACCAGTTGGGGTTGTGGAGGGTACAGATAAGGGATGGCAAACCTTTCCTTGTTTTATTGAGAAGCTAGAAATTTAATTTTTCTGTGAAATACCTTAATTGGAATGTGTTAGTTCATCATTAAAATTGGAGAGCATTATGCAAGTTAAAAAATAATAATAACCCATATCTGTGGGCTGGGTTTGCCTCTTGGACCTCTGTTTTCATCATTACGCCATGGACAGAGAACTGGGTGGTCAGAGCAGAAGACCTGTTGGCCTTGGGGCATGCCCCGGGTGGAAGGGCAGATCCCAGCAGTGGAAAGGTGGCACGGTGTCTCGCCTCCCTCCAGCCCTGTGATCCCCTCATTGCTCCCTAGTCCGCGCCTGGGGAATCCCCACAGCCTTCCAGCTTGTAGCTCCACGACCTCCTCCAGGAAGCCCACCCGGACCCTAGAGGTATAAACCCCCACTCTCCTCCCGTTCCCCCTCCCAGCAACCTCCACACTCTCCCAGCTCTCGGACAGTGGGCAGACCCTGAGCGAGGACAGTGGTGTGGATGCCGGTGAGGCAGAAGCCAGCGCCCCGGGCCGAGGCAGACAGATGGCATCTACCAAGAGTAGGAGTAGCAAGGAGCCATCTCGGAATGAGAGGACCACAGAGGGGGCCACCAAACCGGTGAGCAAGGAGGAGGGGATACAGAGGACTGAGGGGAGGGCAGGCCCCAGGTGGGGAACAGGAGGTCCCCCAGCAGCGTTCAGCTTGACAAGTACCCACTACAGGGAGAAAGTGAGCCCCCAGCACTGGAGGATGAGGGTCCCGGGAACGAGCACTGTATCAGGAGTCTGGAGGCCCAGTTTAGGTCTCACCTTTGCCAGACACTGACAAGCCAAGCACTAAAAGCCAGTCCTCAGGATCTTCCAGCGCAGGACTGAGTTGGCATGCTGGCTGAGGCAGTCAGGCCTGGGTCCAAGTCCCAGGACCCCCACCATCAGGCAGCCTCGGGCCGACCCCTTAACCTGAGCCTCGGCAATTAGAGCGCTGTGGGCACCAGTTCTTAGCTTAGTGCTAGCACACTGGCAGCTCCCAGCCAGGGGCTGTCATCTGAGCCCTTCTGACCCAGTGGCATGTCACTGCCCGTGCACACATCCCCCCAACACCCGAGCCAGGTCTATCCATGGAGAAGGCCTCAGACACTTGTCTCCTTGCTCACGCTCACAGCCTGGACTCCTGGAGCCCACGTCCACCCTGGTCCGCGTGAAGAAAAGTGCGGCCACCCTGGGCATTGCCATCGAGGGTGGCGCCAACACCCGCCAGCCTCTGCCCCGGATTGTCACGATTCAGGTACAGCTCCGTGGGCCCCACGTGACTATCTCTGCCTACCCCCGAGGGCCCGTCTCTCGGCATCCCCAAGGTTCTGTCCCACACATACCCCCCCACCCCGAGGGTGACCAGCCACCAGAGGCGGACCCAGGCCCTTTGCCCTCCCTGAGCCTGTTTTCCTTGTCAGGGCAGTGGACCCCCAGATTGTAGCCTGCTTGGTGGGGTTGGGCCTGACCCAGTGGGTGTCTAAGGAGGGGCCAGCCTCGCCCTCAGCCGCCTCAAGCGCCCCTACCCTGTGTCTCACCCCTGCAGCGAGGCGGTTCGGCCCACAACTCCGGGCAGCTCAAGGTGGGCCACGTGATTCTGGAAGTGAACGGGCTGACCCTTCGGGGCAAGGAGCACCGGGAGGCGGCGCGCATCATTGCAGAGGCCTTCAAGACCAAGGAGCGAGACTACATCGACTTTCTGGTCACCGAGTTCAATGTGATGCTCTAGAGGCTGGGGCCCGGAGGCCTCCTGCTGCTGCCTAGTCCCCGGCCCTGGTCCCTCCTCCCTCCTGGCACTAGTCAGCTCCCTGAGGACCAGGGCTGCATAGCCAGGGGGGCAGGAAGACATCCCCCCACTCTTTCCCGGCCTGCTGGCCCAGAACCAGGAGAAGAGAACTGGATGAGGCAAACAGAAGGTCAGATCGGGATCCGGTGCCATGCAAGGCGTACACAGTAGGCGCTCAGTACAAGTGGTGGGAAGGAGAGAAAGTCCACCTGAGGCCTGCCAGGGCCTGTCCCCCTGGGTTGGATGAGGCCACTGGGCCCCGTTCCCTGGCCAGCTAGGACCTGGCCCGTCCTCTGGTGTCTGAGTCTTTATGCGGAGTAAGACCACCTGAGAATTCATGGACACGCCCCCGCCGGGGGCATCTCACAGGACCTTTAGTGCCACAAATAAGCGTCAAGCACCTCCCCCCATTCACACCCCCTTTCTTCCTGGCTCCTTATTCCCCCCATAATATTTATTATTTATTTCCCTCTCGTCACCCCTGGGGACCCCAAGACCCCAGCTTCCCACCCTGCCTATCCCAGAGGCCTTGCAGGGGACCCGCGACGTCCGTGTATTTATATACAGAGCTTATGACTTTAATTTTTCAATAAAGAAACCTGAACAAGGTGAGTGTCCAGTGTGCTGTGTGGCCTGCCTTTGTGGCTGGGGTTTTGATAGCTTGACCTAAAGTTGGGGGCGGGTAGAATAGAGTAACACACACCACCAGCTTCTCCCCCTGCCCCCCACCCCCCTGTGCAACACACAACAGGTACACGGGGCACGTGAGCCACACCCACATCTTGGAGCACCTTACTTGAAGGTTGTTCACAGAAAATATTCTTAAAACAGACAGGTATGTTATGGGACTGAATAGCGATGTTTTCAGATACAGGGAGGCGGCCTGCCTTTGGGGGGATTAGGAGGGGGAAAAGGAGGAAACCAAGCAGGGCGGGGATTTCAGGCAAAGTCCTGGGAGGTGGCTGCAGCCTGATCCCACAGGGGCCTCTGGAGTCTAAGTGGTCCAGAGCCATCCCCACTCAGGGCAAGGGGACAGGGCTTTCATGCTGTCAGTCTTTGGCTAAGGCCTGGGGATAGGAAGGGGGAGAGAGATAGTAAATTCCCAATCACACTCCCATTCTTCACCTGCGCAGGCCAAGCAGTTCCAGGAGCCAATGGCAGGGGTGTTAGAGGCAAAAAACAATGGTCTGCTACATAGCCCTAGGTTCCATTTCCTTCAACCCCAGGGTTTCTCTGGGACAAAAAGACTTGGAGAAGTCCAGCTTTGTTCAAACCTGTGTTCAGAGGTCAGCCAGAGCAGGGTTAAGGGCAGCTGATCTGCAGACCTGTGCCAGATCCTGCTTTTAGCTGACCCTTTCCCCTCCCCAGCCCAACGAGACCACCTGAGGCCAGGGTCCCGGGACTCCACTTGACCTCTGAAGCAGCCGGTATCCCTGAAGCCCCGGCCTCTCCAGTGGGGACTCTTTGCGCCCCTCCTCAGTCTTAATACCCATGCAGGGAATAACTCCCTTGGTCATCAGTGCTCAGATCTCCAGGCATCAGATGCCAAATCCTGCCTGGTCATGGGCCAATGATCTCACCTTTCTAGGTCCAAATTCCCTATCTGGGAAATGGGTGTGGTAGGCCGAATCATGACCTCAAAGATAACCCAGGTTCCGGCAATGTGAAAATGTTCCCTTACGTGGCAAAGGATTTTGCCTAAGGGATTAAGGCATTTAGATGGGGAGGTTGAGCTGGATTTTCCGGGCAGGTCCCATGTAATCCCAAGGATGCCTGGAAGAGGAAGGCAGAGGGAAACTTGATGGGAGGAGGGAACGGTATTATGGCTAAGGAAGTGGAGGTTGGGGATGTGCTCTGAAGATGGGGGAGGGACCACCAGCCCAGGAATACAGGCAGCTACTAGACACTGAAAAGTCAGGGAAAGAAATTCTCCCCTCGGAGCCTGCAGAAGGGACCTGCCCTCCTGACATCTTGAGGACAGCCCAGTGAAACTGACTTTGGACTTCTGACATCCCTTTGTAAGAGAACAAATGAGTGCTGTTTGAAGCCATGAACTGGTAATAATTTGTTACAACCACCCCAGGAGACAATTCAGTGGGGATCCAGCTACTTGCCTCCGACGGTGATTGGGACGCTGTGCGTGGGCCCCAGGAACCAGGCTCAGAATCAGGCTCAGGGTCAGCCCCAGGAACACCATGACAGTCCAGATGATGGTGACGGTGAACCAAGGGCCCTCTGGCCTTAGAAACGCAACACCCTTTGCAGTCTCAAGTCCTTGTGCATCTTGTTCTGAACTGAAAGGTTTTCATCTATCACCAGCCCACAGTGAATTTCAGCCCAGCCGCTGACCGACCCTATGAGCTCTGAGCAGGTTGCAACCTCGTGACCATCCATGCCTTGAACCAGCCAACGGACCACAAGCTCCAACTCCACGAGACAAGAAAGCTTCCAGCAGCTGCTGCCCATTGCTCCCAGTTGAACTCTGAAAAACTAGGACAAGAAAGAATTTCGAGAGCTGTCATTTCTAGAATTCTCGGGCTCGACTCTGGGACTGTGGTCCATTGGGCATTAAGGACCCCCTCTCGTGGAATTTTAAACAAACTTTAAAAAAATGTCTTTGCCAGTGGGCTTAGAAAGGTCAAGTTCTTGCCCAAAGTTACAGAGTTAGCGGGTAATAGAGGCTAAATTTGGACGTATGGCTGCTTGAAGTCCACATCATAAAGCCAAGGACAAGCATGTGTCCTGCTGTCTTCTGAAGGGACCCAATACCATGGGTTAAGGCAGTTCTGAATAATGGAGCAGGGAGGGGTCAGAGGTTCACCCTGGCCACACGCACCTGTGGCCCTCACAACTTTATTCATGATGCCAGAATCAGGGCAGGGGTGGTGTGGGGACAGTATTGCTGGAGAGTCTCAGGGTCTGCTGCTAATTGAAGAAGGCAGGAAGAGCTCATGTTTTTGGCCGGAGCCAGGGCCTGCCCAAGCAGGTGCTGAGTTGGTCTTCAAATTACCTGGACCTTGCTTTGCCTGGGAGAAAACAGGGTGAGGGATAGAACAGCCCAGTGTGAGGAGTACAAGGATAGAGAACAAAACCCCGCTCAAAGGGTCCATACTTCAGAGTCTGACATCTGGAATCAAATTCCGTCTCTACGATTTCCTGGCTGTGTGATCTGGAGCAAGTCACTTAACCTCTCTGAGCCTCAGTTTCACCATGTTTCAAATGGAGGGCATAGTATTCATCTAGCCTATAGGATATTATAAGGACTGGCTAAAACGTTTGCCACTGGCACGGAGTATACCTCTAGTGAACAGGAATTGCTGCTGTGATCAGTACTGGGCACCTGCAGGAGCCTCGGGCCCCCTGGGGAACTGGGAAGAGCGATCTGCCAGGAGGATAGGGAAGTGGCTGCAACACAGCTGGACGCGGGTCCCCAGGAAAAATTCTTCCTGTCTTGGGGCCTATGAACCCCCTTGTGAAACAGGGTTGGTGGAGGAACTCTTGAAGCGAGTGCCGTTGATTTCTTTCTTCTGGGCTTGGCGCTGGGTTTATTTTATCCCCTCCTCGCGGCAGCTCTTAAGTCCAGTGGCAGAACTGGGACGGGAGCTGAGGTCAGTTGACACTTTACACCGCCACCCTTCAAGGCGAGCTGTCAGGGGACAAGGGATCTCTCTGTCCTGCGCTCACCGCGGGACTTTGGGCAAGTCGCGATCCCTCTGCAGACCTGGGTTTTTCCCGCTTGCTCCTAGTGGTCTGGACAAGAGTGGACTTGGAGGGCAGCGCCAATACCCAGCTACCTCACAGGAGAGGACGGATCACAGGAGGAGCGCACAGCAGTCCTTGACACGCAGGAGCTCAAGGAAAGTTTATTATTAAGATTCTTAGGACTGTTATGAAGCACTCCGTTTCAGCTACGAACGTTTGTGCTTTCTTGCTCACTCTGGTTCCATGCTACCTTGCACAAAAGTCTTCGCTCTGGGCCTCAGGCTCCTTTACGTCGGGCGGGTTCCAGGAGGGACACAAACCTCCCAGATGTGAGCTCTACAGCGCTGGGGCTGGGGCCGAGTCCCTGGGGGCGGGCCGCAGGCGGCCGGCTCTCTGCGATTGGTGGAGCTTCCAGAGGCCCCGCCTCCCGAGGCCCTCCCCGCCCGTCACAGGCCCGCCTCGGGGATTAAGCAAAAAGTCACCGCCCCGCCCCGCGCCGGGATTGGAGGCCTTTGTTTGCCGCTCAACTCCAGGAAACCACCGGCGCGCGGAGACAGCCAGCAGGTGAGGCGCGGGGAGGGGCTCACGGTGGGTCGCTGGCGGGTGCTGGGCCCTCGCCGGGCCTCAGTTTCTCGGTCTGGGGAATGGGGTGGGGGGGAGAGCGGACAGCGCCGATGGGCTCCGATCCACAGGGCCTGCTCTGCTCTCGGCCTCTCCCACGTGGAAACCCCACGCGCACGGGAGGCAGACGGATCGGCACTCCCGGAATGGGAGGGCGCCCCGGGCGCGCCGTCACTGTCCAGTCCTAACCTCGCCGACTGCTGGGTTCCGCAGTCGCCGCCGTCGGCCTCAGTCTCCACCTCCGCACAATGGGGGCGTTGGCTTTTTCTCTCCCTCTCGCTCGCTCCGGCTGGGGCTGGTCTCTGGGCGGGGAGGGGTCCCGAGGGAATCCGGGGGTGGTCCTTGGCGGGGCTCCGGGCTGTGTTTGGGTTGGAGGTGTGGCCCGGGTAGCTGTGGTTACCGGGGAGGTGGGACTTCTCTGTCCTGGGATTTCTGCGCGCTTCGTTCTCCCGGCAACAATCCGCGCAGCCTGGCGACTCGGAGCCGCACGGCCTCCCCCGACACCTAACGCAAGTTTCTTTTCCTGTTTTTGGCGGGGGGGAGGAAGGGAGAGCAAGGGCCAGCAGTGAGGGTGGGCAGCTCCGACAGCGGCAGGAACTGGAATGGACCGAGAAATCGGGCCAGCCTTTCTTGGTACACGGACGGGGAGACTGAGGCCCAGAGAGGGGGCGCGTCTTGCCCGAAGCGCACAGCAGGGAAGGCGCGGAGCTGGCCTCTCCCGGGTGTGATGTGGCTGGCGCTGACGGCGTGCCAGCTCGGACTAGACTCTTCCCCATCCCTTTTGCCGGCTTTTGTTGAAAGCCATGACAGGTTGGAGAGGATCATTACCTAGGTTTCAAAAGCTTCTGCTTCTCAGTGATAAAGTTGGAAAGGAAAGTTGTTGATAACAAACCCGGGCTATTTTGGAGTTGAGAAGAGTTGCCGAGACAGGTTGCAGAGAAAAGAGACATTGTTTCTGTCCTCTAGAACAGAAGAAATTGTGGAAACCAAATCATGAAGAACTGAGGTTAGACACCTACGGGGACTTCCCCAAGAGAATTTTCCAGGCGCCGCCTCTGGAGTTGGTGGGTTTTATTTTTTGGCTCTTGGTTTTGTTTTGTCAAGAAAACAGAATCTCTGCCCATCTGTTTGAGGGGGCCTGAGTCTGGCTTAGGGGGATGGACCCCATGGTGTTTTGGGGACATTTTTAGTTTATTCTCACAGGCAGTCTCAATTCTTCTGCAGGAGGGAGAAGGTGCCAACGTGGGGCCTTGTATCCCAAAGTCCAGTGGTTTGCGTTTGAAACATGTGATGTGAGCCCTTCTTGCACGGGGATTTCATCAGCTCCCACCAGCCCGCACATTCTGCTAGAGGCACCAGGGTTGGGGTTAGCAGCGAGTCTGGGGATGTTCCCGGGCACTGCCGCCCTCATGCTGAGAGTGTATTTTGGAAACTAGTGCCTGCCAAGGACATTTCAGTTTACCCCCCCTCCCGGGGTGGAGGGGGGAGGTCAGGGAGGGGGGTGGGAAGAAAGTCTTTTTAAAGCATCCAGCTGAATCGCCAGAAAAATCCCAGGTCCGTTGTATGTTTCCTCAGTCCTGGAAGGTGGGACAGATCTGGGCACGGGGAGTTAGAAGACCTTGGTTTGAGTCCCCAACCCAGCTTGCATTCTGAACGCCTCAGTTTTCCCCTCTGTGAAATGGGCATGGTAACACCCACTCCGGTTCAGTTTGAAGGCTGAAGTGAGGTGGAACCATAGAAAGTTTCGTTCAACCTGCATTCCATGTTTGGAGAGGAGGAATCTCAGGCCCAAAGAAAGAAAGTCACAATAGCATTGACACGGGTTATTAGTTTTTGCTTGCTGTCTTCTAGCCACGGCACCAAGGATTTTACTGCAGTGACTGAGGTCTGGGTGGGTTTTCGTCACCAGTCACCTTCTGGGTTCCCAGTATGGAGCCCTGGACAAAGCAGGTGTTGAGTGCACTGTCATTGATCTCCTCGATTCTGGCATTTAGTGTTCACATTGTTGCCATGAAGTGGGTGCTGCTATTCTCATTTTACACAGGAGAAGCCTAAGGTTCAGAGAGTTTAAGTCACTAAGCTGAGGTCACACAGCTTTTCATGGGAGTTAGTTGGTCCTTACTTTTGGATGTGCAGGGGTGAGTCATCTTGTGAGAGCTGACCGTGTGCATCTCTTTCCAGGGCTGTGCTAGTGATAGTCACATTGGTACCTTGAAATTGGCCATCATACGGGTTTTACACTATGGAACTCGGCAGATCAGGCCACAAATTGGGCGTTTTCTTTTTTTTTTAAGAGAGCTGCCTGTGAAGGCTGTTGTGGGCTGGAAGGCCAGCATCGCTCTGCATGGCAGCAGGAGGTGGGGGGTTTCTGACTGTGCAGGAGGGTCCCAGGGGTGCCAGGCCAGAAGGCCCACACCCCACTGCAGTTTCCCTAAAGTGTGGGATTTGGGGAAGGAAACCTGTATGATAGGAGGCTCCTGGTCCCTCCTGTTGAGTTACGCAGTGCCCCACCTGTCCGACTTGGGAGCAGGTCAGTGTGAGCCTGAATTCTGGGGCCAAGATGTCTGGGCTTCAACCTGAACGGGACAACAGCCATCCGTGTTCTTTAAGCAGGGAAAGGCTCTGGGATGATTGCTCTGGATGATGCTCTGGGAAGATTTATCCAGCTGCGTGCAGCCAAGGGATGGGAGGCTGATCCAGGGGCTAAGTGACTAGAAGAGGCACAGGTTGACCTGGGAGCCAGGAGGAGGCTTAAAGCGTCCCTCCTGAGTTTTCCAAGTCCCTCCCGTGTGCTAGTACATGTGCAGGCACAGTGCAAACACATGGTCCCCTTACTTTATAGGCACACGCCTGAGGAAAGCGTTACCCTCTGGAGATGAGGATATCAGAGGGGTTTAGAAGAGCTACCAGATCTGGACCCAGGGCTTTCTGCCTCAACCCCGTATATTTTTCATTCCTGGGTGCCTCCTTCATTCCAGTGTACTATCCCAGCTTCTGGCCAGGTGCCAGCCAGACGCCAGTTCAGTTGTCAAGAGTGATCCCTTTCTCCCAGGCCTGGTCCCGTACCAGCCCCTAGACCCTTGCCAGCATTCTCTGTTCTGGGGCAGAGGCTGGCGATCAGGGCCGAGTGCGATGCCCATCTATCTGGCAGTCTTCTCAGAGTCTTGAGTCCACAGCCAAGGACCAAGGACCAGGAAGGACCTCAGGGCCCAGGAGGCTGCACTCAGCCCCCCTAGGTCAAGGATTCATTTGGAGGATAATGCTTTACTTGTGCGTGCAGATGCAACTCTGCCTGTAATGTGCTGTGTGACTCTGGGCAAGTTGTATGACCTCTCTGGGCCTTTCCTCATCTGTTAAATGCCTGATGACAAGGATCCAATCAGACAACACACACCATATCCCAAAATGTGAAGAGTGACTAAGGCTAAGATCCCTTCCTTTCCCTTTTGTGATTTTCCCATGTTCCCACATGTCGCATAATGGCTCTATGTGCAGAAAAGAGGAAGAGAGAAGGTGTGGGAAGGGAATTACAGAATGTCACAGAGTGTCAGCACTCCAAAGGGCCTCAAAGGGTCTAACCACTCCTCCTGACTTACAGAGGGAAACTGAGGCAGAGTAGTCCCAAGGTCTCATCAGAATGAAACACTACGCAGGTGTACAGTGGGGCTTTTGTTTATTTTGCTTATTGTTTTTTTTTAAGAACAGTATATACTCCCGGCACTGGGGAGGCTCAGTTAGTTGAGCTGCCAACTCATGATTTCAGCTCAGGTCATGCTGTCAGGGTCACGAGATCAGACCCCATGTCGGGCTCTGAGCTCAGCTAGGAGTCAGCTTGAGATTCCCTCTGCCCCTCCCCCTGCTCACGTGCTCTCCCCCACCCCAATAAATACATCAATAAAATCTTTTTTAAAAATCAGGATCTAAAAAAAAAAAGTATATATTTATTTTACTCTTTGTTGTAAAGCAACTATTATTTTTCCAAAATATACATAAGGAAAAAGTAAACTTGCCTGCAGTCGTACTACTTGCTGCTAATTAACTGTAAGTAAGCACTGGGGAGCATCTCTTGCTCTCCCTTCCTCCCTCAATTCCTTCTCCTCCTCCCTATTTCACCCTTTCGTTTTTTCTTGAAGGGCTTCAAACTGGATAGAGATTATTTTATAGCTGGTTTGTTCACTCAGCGTATCACACTTTTTTACGGGACTGTACCTTCAGCCGCAGGAGGATTAACAATAGCTGCGTAAAATGCCTTTGAGTGGAAACTGTCACAATTTGTTTCCAGGGTCCCCTGTTACTGGACACTGAGATAGTTTTCAGTCTTTTCACTTACTGCAAGGTTCAGTCGCATGTGATGAAGACCGTACTGTCTGGATTCGGACAGCCTGGTTCAAAGCCAGCTTTCTCTCCTGTGAAATGGGGATACTAATTCCTGCCTCCTTGGATTGGCACGAAGATCAAATAATGACATCCGAATCCGTGCGAAGGGCTTCGGTAATAGGTGCACGATAAAATTGTAATGTTTTGCATATGTTAGCAATGTTAGCAATGCGTTCCTGGCACCTAGGCATCGTTGTTGTTGTTGGACTCTTTTCATGGAGCGTGAATTTAAGAGTGTGGGTGTCTGTGTGTGCAAGTGCGTATGCATGTGTGTATTTTCCTCCATATGGCCACATCCTCTTTATAACCCATGTTTTGGTTGGCGGAGGAAGGCCTGCCTCCTCCCCTACTTCACTGTTGGATTGGTGACCCCTGGAATCGTCGGGGGGCCATAGGGAAGAAGGTCACGAGGAAATGGCAGCGTTTCTCTCTGCCTTGGGAGAGCTAACCATCCCCTTTTCTGTGCAAGACCCAAGGGTTGGGTCTTGGTAAGGGTTGTGGCTGGTATTAGGGAAGCTCCGGAGCCAGGAAAATTACATTCAGTCCTGTGGGAAGCAGGCCATATGGGCATTTCACAGATCTGGCCAAAGTCATTTATTCATGAGCTCTGTGCCAGCTGGGCCATGGGCCAGGACATTAGGTACGTAGTCTCATTTATCATCCCAATGATTCTGTGAAATCAGTATTACCCCTTGTTTTACAGAAAAAGAATCTGGGGTTCAGAGAGGTTGAGCTGCTTGCTCAAGGCCACACAGCTTTCAAAGAGAACCTGGAGGTCTCTACCCACGGAGCACATGTTCCATAAACCCCTGTACCCTCTAGCCTCCCATCACCCTGGTGTTTCTACCTGTGTAGGCAAGTGGAATCAAGAACCCGCAGATTTAGCGCTAGAAGGTCATTTCTGATAACCTCAGAGATAATCTCATTAAGCCCCAAGTTTCCCAAGCTAAGGGCAAGGAAGGCCCCTGTTCATTATGACTCAGGCTCTAACTTGGGTCTCCCCTTCCCCAATTCTTCTTGGCCAGCTCCTGCAATCCTTACCTGCCCCCCAGGCTCCCAGTGAATTTTTACTAGAGGGTAAAATCAGCAATGTGGGCCGGAGGAGTGGGTGACCTTAGGGAGGGTTTTTATTTCTTTTCCCAAGGAAGGGAGCCACCATGAATTCTTTAGTTGCCAGTCAGCCCCTGCTTTCCCCCAATGGGTGGGTAGCCTCGTGGCCCCCCTGTACCTCTGGGCCCCAGGATGTTGTGTTCAGTCCCGGGGCATGTCCTGGGCTGCACTGGAAGGCTTGAAGCAAGGCAGACCTACCTTCCATTCTGGTTCCCATGCTGAGCCCTTAGGTGGGGCTCAGGAGGGGGTGTGGAGGGAGGCCAGAGGGGACGGCTGAGTGGTGGGTAGGGGGAGTGTGGGTGAGGATGGCCGTCACCGTGCCGGAGCATCAGGACCCAAGAGCTAGAGAGAATGAGTGGCCATAGCTTCGTTGGGCCCCTGTGGGCCGGAAGGCAGGCTTGTGCCCCTGCAACAGGATGTGGGTGTGTTTCTGGTAAAAGTACTCAAGCCTGGGGGCCAAAGGATCTTGTTGTTGTTTGTTTTCATTTTGGTTGACTGGGAACTAATCCCTTCCCCATCTTTGGGCCTCAGTTTCCTTACCGGTAAACGCTATTAGTAAATGCTATCGCACTCCTGTCCTGCCCACTCCCCAAGGCTATTCGTAAAGCATCTAGTTCAAGGACAGGAGAGCCGTTTGGAAAAGCTGGTGAAAGGCTCTGTGTGGAACCAGAGCTTCATTATCGAGGTAGAACCTTGGCTTAGGGACTTGCGGTTAGTGGGCAGCAAGCTCCCTCCCAATTTTATCCTGCACAGGTACTCGTTATCTCTGCAGGCCCCGGGTGGTGTAGGCTCCCAGCTTTGCTGTTAAGAGGCAGAGCTTTGTATGCTTCAATCTTCACCGGAACTCCCCAGCTTTGTGACAGCAGGCAAGTCTCTCAGGTTCTCCAGGCCTCTGTTTACCCACCTGTAAAATGGGGACGTCACACCAGTCTGCCAAGGATGTGAGGGCCACAGCCAGCCTTGGGCGACAGGCTAGAGTCAGTAGATGACCCAGCATGTATCTGCTGTGCTTTTGCCATGTGGCAGGCGCTGTTGTTGGGTGCTGGGAGCTCCCAAGTGCCAGAAAGACCCGAGGTCTAATTCCCATACGGTCCCCGTGGGGCTGAGATCCATAGGTCGCCTGCAAATTCCCAGGAAGAAGTGGGGTCCGATGATGAAGGGGAGCGCCATGTGTTTGTCCCAGCATCAGCAAGGAGCGCACTGAGGAGAGGGGAGAGCGGGGAAGAGGCTGGAGAGGCGCCTCCATCATGGGTTTTCTCGGAGCAGTGGGGCAGGAGTGGAGGGTTTTTAAGCCCAGATGGACCACGTTTGCACGCTTCTGTTTTGGAACCATCCGAGTGATGCAGTGTGTGGATTGGAAGGACCCCAGGGCTTCCCGGGAGAGGCTGTTGCAGGAGGCTTGCAGGGATGCAGGGGTGGGGCGGGTTCTGGGGAGACTGAGGAATCGATGATGGATGGGATTATGGGGTGTAAGAGAGGAAAAGGTCCAGAATGACAGTCGGTCTTAGGGTTTGGGGCATCCAGGGGCCGTGGGGCGTGCCCGGCTGCGGCAGCCACCTGGTGTTGCTGGGTTGATGGGGGGCTGCCTGGGTTAATGACCGGGGATGGAGGGTGAGTGAGCGACAGGCCCGTCAGGGGAGCCCGCCCCTCACACAAAGACCCACACGGTCACCAGAGCTGACGGGGAGGGGCCTCGTTAGGGTTTGGCTCTGCTCCACGCTGGGCTAGGGGCTGCTGGTAGAGCCTCGCCACCCAGATGTGGGAAGAAGGCAGGGAGTGGGGGGAGGGATGGGTTGACTGATGTGATGAGGGCACCAGGTTCTAGCCCTGGCTTTGCCACATACTCACAAACTGACCTTGAAAAAAGCTGTTCATTCACTCACTCGTGTTCCAGGGCCCCCAGCTCTGCACGTAGCAGGAGTGACCTCAGACAATCGCGGCAGCGGTCCTTCTTATCCTTGTCTTACAGATGAAAAAACAGCTGGGAGGCATGGGGGGCCAAGACCCTGAGCCTGCCCCTCCACCCCTGCTCCTGCCTCTCCCCCCTGGTTCCCTCTGCTCTGGGTACACAGCCTTGCTGTTCTCAGGGATGGCGCAGCTGGTTCCCACCTTGCCCTTTGCACTTGCCCTACCGAAGACTCTGCTTCCAGCTCTTTCTGGGGCTCACTCCTGCCCCTCTCTTCCTTCAGTCCCTTGTTTGAATGTCACCTTTTCACTGAGACCTTCCTAGTCATCCCCAAACCCTCCTCTCCAACCCGCTACTCTCTGACCCACAGATTCTCAACCTGGGCCACATATCCCAATCCAGCTGGGACACTTTCAAATTGCTGATGCCTGGAGACTGTTGGTCTGGATGGGCCTCAGGCATCAGGATCACAAAAAGCGGCCTGGGACACGGATCTCCACTCCAACCCACCCTTGTGGGTCTTGTCCTTACCTCCCTCCACGTTTGTTTTATGTTGTCCTGTGTTTCTGTTGAGAGTGGAGCAAGGACTCAGCCTATCCTGTATCTTGCCGTGTTCCCAACACCTTGGCAAGCGCCCAGCAGAATAGCTCAACAATTACCTGTCTAATGAATGAATGGGTGATGGAAGCTTGGGAAAAGGGAGCCTGCCCTCTGAGAAGTCCTGGGACAACAGGAGAAATTCGGCTCGTCAGTCAATCCCCCACCTCCAGTGCTGCCTACAAAATCTCACAGTAGCTACAGGCCCAGCTTGGGGGTGAGGACAGTGGGTGGGATGGCAGGTATGGCTGCAGCCTCCCTAAGATGTTGGGTTGCACAATGGTAGGTGGGACAGAAAGAGCAGAAGCATCTGGTCTGAGCTCCCATTCTACAGATGAGCACGGAGGCCTGGTGACAGAGAGAGCCTTAGCCCAGGCCATGCCCTCGAGGGGAGAGGCTGCAGAAAAAGCTCCTAGGAGGTCGAAGCTGCTAGAGGCCTCCTTCCAGGCTCGGCATGCTGTGTGTGACTTTGGCCAAACTGCTGACCTTCTCCGGACTTCGGTCTCGTCAGTCAGTACTTCGGCCGAGATGGTCCCGATCCCTGACTTGGGGAGACCCCCGGAGTCCTTGCCAGGGCAGCCAGACCCGCAGAGGGCCTGCAAGGGGTTAAGCTCCTCCCGCTGACTCTCAGGCAGCACGCAGACAAACCCCCTCCTTCTGACAAACACTTGTAGGAAATCAGGCTGGGCGCTTCCTGCCCAGGCGAGGCCGCCTCAGCCGCAGCAGGGGCGGGGAGAGGTGGGGAGCGATGCTTGTGTGTGAGCAGCAGCAGCCGGGGCTGGCAGAGTGGCCTGGAGGCGGGCCAGGGCGCCATGGAGGCAGGGGGCTCCCCAGGTTTGGAACAAAGACCTCACAGGCAGGTCCCCTGAGCCTGGGCCAGCAGGATGGTGGTGGAGCCCGAGAGAGGTAAGGGCGCCAGGCGGGCCGGGGAGGCCGCCTTCCCTCCGGACTGGCCAGTCACAGACTCTCTGGGACAGTCTGGACCAGCCCAGCCAGGAAGTTACAGCTGTGGCAGCTGTTACTACTTCTTTCGCAGTTTAGGGCGTCTGGCGCCCTGGGCACGGGTGGATTTTCGGGGGATTTCATCAAGCTTCCTGGCGCTAGATCCCCATCCGAGCCCTGATTCTGACCTCTGGGGACCTGGACGGGCGCTAGTCCCCTGCTATGCCTACGGCGTCCTAATCAGCACATGGAGAGTTGGTCCTCGGGCTGCTGAGGGGTCTGAGAGATGATGCTCGGATGAGGAGCTGCGGGGGTGGGGGTCCCCACTAAAGAGAGGCCCCATCTGCCACACCCCAAGGGGAGTTCTTGAGGCCGGCGAGGATAGAGTCCGCAGCGGCCAGGGCACCTTTCCTCTTTCTCCTTGGCCTCTGATGTGAGGAGACAGCTTGGGGCAGGAGGGGGTACATCTGGAGGGGAGGAGGGGCTGGAGCTTCCCCAAGGGACTAGTTTTTGGCGGGAACCCCTTGAGAACAGTAGGTCTGTGCCCAGCCAGCTGCTCAGGGAGGGCAGCTGAGTTTGGGGCTCTGAGCTCAGCCTTTTTAGAGGGGCCCAGTCACTTGCTGTGGGGACTCTTCCTTCCCCTTCCTCTCATCCTCCCCACAAGTCTCATGGACTTGGTTTCAGAGTCATAGCCCCTGGGTTTGAATCCCTGAGCTGCCCTTCCTGTCCCCAAGATCTTGTGAGAGCCAGCCACCTCTCTACAACTCCGTTTTCTCATCTGGGAGATGTCAGGGTTGAGGTGGGAGCAGAAAAGGGGCCCCCTGCACAACCTTGGCTGGATTGGAAGGGGGTTCCAGAAGGCACGGGGAGGCAAAGCCAGGCTGCCTGGCTGCGGTTGGTGTAGGACAACCTGAGAGATTGAGCCACAAAGACAGAGGGCCTCATTTTGGAGCGGCTGAGGGGGGCCAGAGAAGCCCTGTAGGGGGTGGGGGGGTGCAGACCCACTTGGGAACGGGAGAAAGAGACCAGAAGGGGCTCGAAGTCCCTTGGGACTGCTGGAGGCAGGGCCAGTGGTGGGGAGAGAGGAGCCATACAAAAGGAGGAGGGAGTGGTCGGTGCTTCCCTGGGGGGCTAGGTTCTTGAAGGCAGGTGGGGACCCTTATCCTAACAGCCCAGTGCCTGGGGGGATTTAGTGCTCACGGGGCTTTTTCGGGTTCAGGCCCCAGTTCATATGGCTAGGGCCTTCACCCAACCCCACTGCCTTTCAGGAGCAGCTGAGCCTTTGACTGCCATTCAAGAAGCCCAGGCCGTAGCTGTCAAGTTCCCTTCATATGTTCAGGTTCAGACCTCAGTGCCTTTGCCTGTGCTGTTCCCTCTGCCTGGAATGCCTTTCCCCATTCTTCTCCCCCCAGATCCTCTTTGCCCAGCTTCATGGTTCCTTCATATAACCCTCTGTATTGTTACCCAGCCCCCAGGTTGAAACCTTGGGACACTTTGGCCCATATCAGTATTTCTGACGTCTTCAGAGGGCTTGGCACATAGCGGAAGGTCATGGGTTTTTTTAAATTAATTTGCACGCACTGGGTGTTCAGTATACATCTTGGTGACTCTGTAGTGGGTCCTCAGGATGGAGGAGGGAGTGAACAGCTCTGAAGCTGTTGCCCTTGGGGGTCACGGTCAACCAGGAACCTCAAAGTTCATTCAGCCACCACCCAGCCCACGCTCACGGGGCAGTAACTCCTTGTAGAAGCCAGAGCTAGGGGGCGGTGCTCTCCCCATCTTCCAGTGAGGGGAGGTTCAGCACAGCGGTTGACGAGGAAGCAAGAGCACCAGACCTGGAACCTGGTCTCCACGTACTCTGCGACTTCTCTTTCTTGGCCGCAAGGGCGAGGACACAGCGAGGGCGTGTCCTCATCCCAGCCTGAGGATGGGCTGTAATTGGCCCCCGAGTGTGTTTGTTGAGTGACCCGCTGACTGGGGGGCTGGGCCCTGGGCTCCCTGGCCCTGAGGGCCATGGCTTGCACAGAAGACAGAGAGGCCCTGCCCCCGGGGGGCTCACAGGTTTCAGGGCCTGGGGAGCATGCGCACAACTCCAGCTGGTGACCGCAGCTGCCTCTGCCGCGCACCAAGTTTCAGCGAGGACTGAGTCATCCCAGGAGACAGGATGTTCCTCTTTGTGCACCCAGAGGCCCCTGTGATTGGGCCACCAGCTTTGTGGCATGGCTAGAAAAAAAGCCCTAAAAGTCAAAAAACCACATGCCTCCCCAGCCCCTTCCTCTGTGGAGATTTCAGGAAGAGAAAAGCGGCTCTTAGCACCTCCCACACCTCCCCAAGTAGCAGGGCCCGGAAGGCCTACCCTGCCCTAGAGTGTGGGCCTCACCTGCCGTGTTCACTTAAATGCCGATTCCTGGTCCCTATCCCAGGGCCACTGAGTCTGGCTCTCTTGGGGTCAACCCTAGGAATCTGCATTCTTAGGGATTTTTTTTTTTTAAGGAGTTTATTTATTTGTCAGAGAGAAAGAGCACAAGCAGGGGGAGCAGTAGGCAGAGGGAGAAGCAGGCTCCCCACTGAGCAGGGAGCCCAATTTGGGACTCGATCCCAGAACCCTGAGATCATGACCCGAGCTGAAGGCAGGTGCTTTACCAACTGAGTCACCCAGGTGCCCCTGCATTTTTAGAGAATTCTTAAGAACACTCGAGTTATCGGCCCACTGGCAGGGATTCCCGAGAAGGGTGCAGACCCCCCAGATGGTATGGGAAGCAAGGATTAGAGCTTCTCCTTAAAAGATTTATTTATTATTCCATCTTTTTATTTATTTATTTATTTATTAAGATTTTATTTATTTATTTGACAGACAGAAATCACAAGCAGGCAGAGAGGCAGGCAGAGAGAGAGGAAGGGAAGCAGACTCCCTGATGAGCAAAGAGCCCGACGCGGGGCTTCGATCCCAGAACCCTGAGATCATGACCCGAGCCAAAGGCAGCGGCTTAACCCACTGAGCCACCCAGGCGCCCCAATTATTCCATCTTTTTAAAGAAGTTATCTTGGATATATTTTTCCTAATACCTGTATTTTTTTCTCATACACCAGCACGAGGATGCATATATATAAAGGTATCAGATATCTGTAGAGAGAGGAGATGAGAGTAAATACAGGTTTCTGGTGAGTGTTGTGACAGAAAATTGGAGATGACTGGCCCAGATGAATAGTTTCCGATCTTGCTCTGTTGCTAACCAGCTGGGTGATCTTGGCCAAGTCACTGTTCCAAGGCCAGGCTTCAGTTTTCTCTTCTGAAAAATACTTTTCCTGCAACCTGCTTCCCCTTTTGGGTTGAGGGCAGGTGGAGAACATGCAGGCTGGCACAGAGTGGGCACAGCATCTGTGGTAGGGGGCAATTCTGCGGGGGCAGGGAGGAAGACTGGGTGCTGGGGAGGGCATGAGCCACCCCTCCCTCCAGGCCTGCTGCAGGCACAGAAGTTGCGGCCAGAGGCCATGCAATGTGATTCCCTCCCTGTCCCCACCCCCGTCCTTGAGAAGGCTGCAGCCTTCCCAGTGATGCACTGTTGCCCAGGGAACTTTCGATCCAGAAATAGTTGCCTGCTGACTTTTCTCAACTGTGTAAATCAAGGCCCTCACCAAGGCCCTAAGTGTTCACGAGGCTGCAGGGACACAGACCTATCTGTCCTCCAGGGAGGCCTAGGATCATAGACCACTGTCTCCACAGTATGGAGGGAAGAGCCCGGGCCTGACCCCAGCCTTATCGTGCCCAGTGAGTGGCTTTGGGTATGGGCCGCTGCTGTCTGGGCCTCCGTTTTCCCACTTGCAGAGTCAAGCTTTTGTATGAGCTAACCTGGAGCTTCTGGGAGGGTCCATGCCGCTGCTCTGTGGTCTGGGGGCTTGGGAAGTGTTGGCCATAGCACGGGGCTGGGAAAGAAAGGTGATGGGAGAAGAGAGAGAGTGAAGGAAAAGAGGAAAAGGAAGAGAGGATAGAGGGAAGAAGGTCCCTCCGCAGCCAGACTCCCTCTTCCGGTTCCTTCTCCCCAAATAGTCAAAAAGAAACTTCTCAGCAGCAGCTCTGGTATGCTGTCCCGAGGGTGGGATGTGCTGAAGGGGACCTGAGAGGCCCTCCTGGCTCTGGCCACCATCTCTTCTTGCCCACGCTCCGCTGTCAGAGCGGAGGCCTTGTCCCACCCCCACAGCTATGGGGGACACCACTGCTGTGTCACCCCCTCCTGCCTCACCCCCTCCTGCCTCCATGGTGCCTGGGACGCCCCTGCCTGGACATGCTCTCTCTCTCTCTCTTTTTTTTTTAATTTAGGTGAAATTAACATGCCATGAAATTAACGATTTTTAAAGAAACAATTCATTTAGCATATGTATAGTGTTGTACAACCACAACCTATATCCAGTTCCAAAACATTTGCAGCACCCCACAAGGAAAACTCATACCCATCAAACAGTCACTCCCCATCCCGCCTCCCCCAGCCCCTGGGAACTGTCAGCTGGCTCTCTGTCTCGATGGATTTACCTGTTCTGGGTATTTCATAGAAACGGAATCCTACTACAAGTGACCTTCTGTGCCTGGCTTCTTTTCTCCTCTCCTAATGTTGTTCAGGTTTATCCCCGTGGTGGTGAGTCCCAGCCCTTCTTTCCTTTCTGTGGCTGAGCACTGTTAGGTCTCACGTGTACCCCACAGTGTTTATCCATGCATCTGCCCATCCACATTTGGACCATTCCCCGCCTTGGGCTGTTGCAAATAGTGCTGCTCTGAATGTGTGTGTGTGTGTGAGTGTGTGTTGGTTTGAGTACCTGTTTTCAATTATTTGGAGTACTGGAATGTTTTCTTCACCCCCCTCCCAGTCTGCATTCTTACCCATCGGTGGTTAGGGAAGGCTCCCTGGACTAAGCCTTGCCTGCTTCCTAAGCCTACTCTGCCCCCTCCCACAGTGTCCCCATGTGTCCCTGTCGTGCTCACCTTAATTTGTAGTCGCTGCCTGTTTGTCTGCTCCCTCCTGGGCTCTCTGTCCCAGCACATGCATGGAGCCTGGGACACAGTGACAATCCCTAGCACACCCCTGGACCCAGAGCTCTTGCCGGGGCCAGCCTCTGGCTCCTGACCCTGTATCTCAAGTAATTGAGCTCCAGGTTTTGCTAAAGAAACTGAAGGTGGTGTGACTTGCCCAAGGTCGCACTGCTTTCGTGGGCTGGAGCCAGCAGGTGCTCCAGGGCTGTTGCATCCCAGTGTTCCTGTTGGTAACCTGCTCGAAGCTGGGCGGGGACTGAAAGAATGATGCTGTCCCTTGATTGTGTCTCCCACAGGCAGCAGGTAGGATGGCCGGTACTGAGAGAAGCTGGCGGTGACTGAGGCGCCCGCAGTGGCAGCTCTGTCTCCTGAAGATGAGGTGGCCCAGGTGAAGCCCAGGCTAGGTCCCATGGCCAGCTCCAGGACGGAGGTGCGCTGGCCCGAGCTGGGCCTGGGGAGGGGGCCCCAGCGGCGGCGCTGGGCCTGGGCTGAAGAGGAAAAGGATGCCAAGGGGAGCGAGGGAAAAGAGGGGGCCTTTCCCAATGCCACCAGCCCCGAGCTCCTGGAAGACTTCCGGCTGGCCCAGCAGTGCCTTCAGCCGCTGGAGTGGGACCCGCGGGCTGCTGACAGCCAGGATTCCGAATCGGGAGAGTCTGCGGGAGAGGGTGAGACTGACCTCCCCCTACCCCACCCCACAGGGAGCTGAATATCCCACCTTCTGGTGGGAGATGGGGAGTGGAGGGTGTTTTTTTTAAGATTAAAATCCATAAAGCCTATAATTTAAAATTTTGAATGATTTGAATTATATAAGTTGTAATGTTCAATGCAGAAAAATCAGCGAATATGAAAGCGAAAACAGAAAAATTTACTTATTATCCAGATAACTGCTCTTTTCTATATGCATGTATGCAAACGTAATATGCAAATGGAAATGGAATAGTACTCTACAAACGCAAGGGTAACCTGCTTTTTTTTTGCAACTTAATAGACATGAACATCTTCCCAGCTCTTCTTCTCTCCCTCCACAAGTCATTCTTAATGCATGCAAGCAATTCCATGGGGTGGATAGTCTGTACTTTGAGGGCCAAACTCTTGCTGTCATAAAAAATGCAGAGATGAATATCATTAGTACATCTTTGCCCATGTGATGTGCTAATAGCCTTGGTCATTTAAACTGCTTGGTCCCAGGGTTATGTCCATTTTGAAGATCTTCTAAAAATCCCAGTTAGCAAATGACAATGGAGCTATGCCGTGTCTTCTAGAATGAGCGTTTCCCTTGCATGGAGAGCAGCTCAGACTAAATTCCTAATTTTGCCGAGCAGTCCCTTGTCTCTGAATCTCGGTTTGCCCATCTGTGAAACAGGAGCAGCAGTACCACTGAGAACAGCTCGAGCTTGATCATGTGGTTCCAGTCACACTTAAAACACAGACGTGAAATCCTCCAACTTTGGGTTCTGTGAATGGTGTAGGCCCCGGTGCACGGTGGAGAGAGAAGGCATTAGGCTGGTAGCAGATTGTGACATGACCCAGAGTTCTTTCTGTCAGGTCGGCTTAAAGCAGGACTTGCCTACCACTACCTGCTCAGGAGCCACTTCCAACCCATCAGGGCGAGGTGACTTTCACATGCTGGGAGGAAAGGGCAGAGGCATCTCTTTCTAAGGTCACATGGTAACCCCTTGCTATGACATAATAGCCACTGCCAGCGTCCTTACTGTGTGCCAGGCGCAGGGCTGAGCAGGATGCAAGCTGTGTCTCCTTCCCTCCTCACCATCTTCTGCCAGGTAGGAGGGACTAGCCTCAGGTCCAAGTTAAGGGTTGTGAGAGAGGTCAGCAACCTGCCCCTGGTCGCCAGAAAGGGATCAGAGGGCCCAAGACTGAATCCAGGGCTCCCTGGCTCCAAAGCCTGTTTTCCCCATCGTGCCGCATGACCCCCGCTACAGAGACTAACTTGCCAGCATGGGTGGGACCTTTGTCCTGAGTCCAGGGTTGCTGTGAACCGCTGCATGTTCCTGGGCTAGTTACCTAACCTCTGTGCACTATAAACAAGAGAGACTTGTTTTCAGGAGATTTTAAGGAGTCGGAGGATGTAGAGGTGCTAGGAGAAAGGCTGCAGAGAAGTAGAGAGATACAGGGGTGATGACAAAGGTGTGTCTCATGAAACTTTGGATCTATCCCAGAGGCTGACATAGGTTCTAGGACAAAGTAGGTGCTCAGTAAACACTGACTGAGTGAATGATGCTTAGAAGCATGCATGAATGGGTGGGTGGGTAATGGATGGGTGAGTGGGTGGGTGGATGGTTGGATCAATGGGTGAATGGGTGATGGGTGGGTACATGGTTGGAAGCATAGTGAATGGATGGGTGGATGGATACTTTTTGATCATATTGTCCTCCCAGCCTTGTTCTTTTCCTTCTTTCCATTCAGTCAACAAATACTGAGCACCAGCTCTGCAAATACACTAGTAAACAAAAACGGAGGGTATCCTTGCCACCATGGAGATTACAGTGTAGTGGGGGAGACAGATGTTAATGAAACAATCATGAAAACAAATGGAGAACTGGAGCTATGATAAGTGTTTCAAAGTAAAGGTATTAAGTCCTATGAAAACCTGTACAAGGGAGAATCTGACCTCGTTAGGAGATCTGAGATTTCCCTGATGAGGTCAAGGTTGAGCTAATGCCTGAAGGACAGTTAGGAGTTAACAAGGTAAGGGGAGGGAGAGAGGACCCTGGCAGAGAGATGAGTATGACAAAGCCCTGTGGCTGGAGCAATGTGGAATGGCTAGAGCAGGGAGAGACTGAGGGGGACCGGAGAAAAGAGATGGATTAGGAGAGCTAATGGGGTATGGAGACAGGGGTCTTAGGACCACACTCTGTCCTGGGAACAGGACAATATTGCTTAGTCTTCAGATGGAGGATGAGGATGAGGATTAAGGAGATCATTAGGTGGCTACTGCAATAGTCCAGGCAAGAGAGGATGCTGGCTAGAGCAAAGGTAGTGCAGGACTAAGAGCACTAGGTGAGTCCAAGAGCTCTGTAGGAGGTGATCTTGACAGGATCAGGGGACAGAATGGATTATAGGGATTGGGTGGGGGTGGGGGGAGTGATGGCCAAGGTGCTGTCCAAGCTTCTGGCTTGTGCAACTGGATGGGATGGTGTTTCCATTTGCTGAGATGGGAAATAGTGAGGGATAGCCAGGTTTGAGGATCAGGTTTGGAGGACTGGGGACAACTAGAGGAGGTGCTAGGTAAGTACTTGGCCATATGGAGGGGGGAGGGGGAGCGGGAATCACTGGGATTCTTGCCATCACTGTAGGATGAGGAAATGAAGGCCCAGAGGGGTGAAGTAACTCTGGGAATGTTACACAGTGAGTCCAGACCTGGTGTATCCTGAGCAGTGACCTGTCTTTCCAGAGTTTGAAGCAGAGAATGTGGACAGCCCAGAAAGTTCCAGCTTGCCTCTCAACTGGCTGCCCGAGCAGGATCCTCACCTGGCCATGACTGAAGAGTTGCTGGAGGAAACCCTTGGAGGTCCTGAGGTGGAGGAAGCTGGAGACAGTTCCCCAAGATTGGAGTATGAGACTGGTCTCAGCTCAGGGGGCAATGGAAACACCAGCCCCAGGGCTCTGGGATGGGGTCAGGACATGGGCTGGGTGGCCTCTGGCAAACAAGCCAGTGGAGACAAACATCCAGAACATTCTGAGGACAACCCAACTGTCGACCTCAGCTCTTCAAGGTCCTGGAGCAGTGGGACCGTGAGCCTCGACCACCCCAATGACAGCCTTGATTCTACCTGGGAAGGAGAAACTGATGTCCCCCAGCCCGCTGGCCTGGCAGAAACCTTACCGCAAAACTCCAGTCACCACCTCCTAAGCCCAAACACCAGCACTGGAGGAAGTGTTGCTCTGGCAACCCCCACAGAATTCCAAGACTCCTCAGTACCCCAGGCCCAGAGCCTCCAGGGTCCAGCAGATAAGTGGAAAGAAAGTACCAGCCTCTCCTACCCTCAGTTGGGGGACGAAGCCTGGAAACGGACACGGACATCCCCTAAGACACTCCCTTCTCGATTCACTGGCTCTGTCAGCCCCCTGAATCCGCCTAGGTCAGGCCGGCAAGACAGGCTGCCGCCCAGGCAGGGAGCCACTCTGGCTGCCCATTCATCTTCTGATGCCTCCAAGTATGGGCGGGGGCAGCTGAACTACCCACTCCCTGATTTCTCCAAGGTGGGACCCCGGGTAAGGTTCCCCAAAGATGAGAGCTACCACCCCCCCAAGGCCAGGAACCACAGCAGGCAGCCCCAGGGCCCTGCCAGGCCGCTGATCTTCAAGTCTCCTGCTGAGATCGTGCAGGAGGTTCTGCTGAGCAGCGGAGAAACCTGCCCGGCCAAGGACCCACCTGCTACACACCCCATCACCAGGGTACCCCAAGAATTTCAGACACCTGAGCAAGCCACCAAGCTGGTCCATCAGCTCCAGGTAAGCTGGTCTCCTGTCTATAGGCATGTCACCAAGGTACTTGGCCCAAGGTTCGAGGCCATTCCGGTAGGAAGTCTTAGGACTAGGCCAGGAATCCCCTGCTGGTAGAGCAAGGGTTGTACCCAAGCTGGTTCCTAAGCTCTTTGCTCAAAAAAAGAGCAGTGCTTACACTCATGCCACAAGGATAATCCGGTGCTTATTTTTAACTTCTGCTGTGAGAAAATCAAATCGTATACATGACAGGAAAATGGTCTAATGAACCCCCATGTACCTGCCACCCAGCCCCCACCAACCTTTTTTACCTGTGGCCTCCTCTCTTCCCCCTCTCACCATACTGGAATATTTTGAAGCAAATTTCAGGCCTCAGATCATCTTACCTAGAAATATTTTAGTGTGTATGTCTGAAGACTGGCACGCTCTCTGGAACGTGGCGATCCCATCAGCTTATCTAGAAGCCGATACCAGTTCCCTACTATTACTCAGTTTCCAGTCTGTGTTCTGATTGTGTCTCATAAATGCCTTGTTCATTTCAGTTGGTTCGAATCATGGTCAAACACGGCTCATCTGTTGCTTGTGATCGATGTGCCTTTCTTTTTTTTTTTTTTTTTAAAGATTTTTAATCTATTTACATGACAGAGATAGCAAGTAGGCAGAGAAGCAGGCAGAGAGAGAGAGGTGGAAGCAGGTTCCCTGCTGAGCAGAGAGCCCGATGTGGGGCCCCATCCCAGGACACTGGGATCATGACCTGAGCCAAAGGCAGAGGCTTTAACCCACTGAGCCACCCAGGTGCCCCTCGATGTGCCTTTCAAGTCTCCCCAATCCCACCCCTGTTGTTTTTTTTTTCCAAATCTCCTCCTTCCTTTTGGTGTATTTGTTGAGGAAACCAGTTCTGTCCAGCAGAGTCCCCCACATTCTGGAGTTTGCTGACACACCATCTTATCTCTCTCCTACGTTCCACTGTCCTCTCCTTGTCCTGCATGTTGTCCGTCTAGAGCTCGAAGCTTTTGGGGCTTGCAACCCTCTGTGCATGTCCCCTCCAGACCACCGGCTCCATGTGGCTAGGGGCTTTTTTTTTTTTTGGTAAGAGCATGTCACAGGTGTTTCATTCAGGAGGCGCAGGATTCTTGGGATTCTTGCTCATCTCTCATTTGTGATATCTGCAGCCACCGATGGCCATGGCCTTGATCCAGTCCTCCCTTTGGCAGTGACAAAGTGATAGTATCCTAATGCTGTCATTCCTCCTGCATTCACTTGCTGGAGTTCTTCTCTAAAGTAAAATTTTCTCTCATTGACTATTTGGTTATCAAGGTCTTGTTCCTATGGGAAACACGGGAGAAACGCTTGAGTCTGTTCTTCTAATTAAGGGTTTTCAGACCCGTGTCTCTGTTCTTCGACGTCCTTCAGAAGCGGGGGTGCCATTTGTTTCTGCCTTTTCCCTGCCGTGACTTGTGTGACGAAGCTGTTCAGTTTAGTTGAGGGCAAGTAGTGACTGAGCAAATGCGATTCCCAAGTCTTCTACGGGACCCTTGGATGATTCATTCCATCCGCCATTAAAAAGCCACTTAGGAAGCACAGGCTCCGGACGTGCGGGGACCAGAGCCGTGGGGAAGACGGATGTGGGCCTCAGCCCCCAGAGGTGACAGACGGCAGGGAATTAGGACAGATGAGCAGGGAGTTGCAGTCCCTGGGATGGGTGATGCATCAAGGTAAACCAGCCCAGAGGCCCTCATCCCTGATGGGCGGTCGGGGAGGTTAGCAGGCTGTCCTACCTCCTCTCCCACTCCGAATTTGGCCACGGGGGTGTGTGTGGCACGTGAGCCTGAGGGCTTCTGCTTAGCTCCCACCTCTGAGCTCTGACACTCTGAGGAACCCTTGGGGGGCTGGGCTCCTGGGAGGGGTCTCCTGGTGAGGGGCGTGGGCGCATGACCCTGTTGCTCTCCCTTTCCTGCAGGAGGACTACCACAAGCTCCTCACCAAGTACGCCGAGGCTGAGAACACCATTGACCAGCTGCGCCTTGGGGCCAAGGTACTGGTTGGGGTAGGGTGGAGGTGGGGGGTCTGGCCCCCGAGAGATGACACTCCCCCACAGTCTTTGCTCCTGCCTCCTAAGGCCCTGGAGATACAAGAACCCAATCCTTAGTCTAACACAGGGTCCCTCTGTGACCTTGGGCATTGACATTGCCCTCTCTGGGCTCCATCTCCTTCAACATTGATGAACTTTGATGTCGTTGAATCCTAGAATCCGGGTTTCCAGGATTTTCACCAGGTCTGGGGTCAGACCACTTGGGCTCTGCTCCTGGCTCCATTACTGACCAGCTCTGTGACCCCGCACAAGTTTCTTGGGCTCTCTGAACCTCAAGGGAGTAGCACGGAGTTTCTGCTCAGCTCCTGGAGCTTATTTCTTAGGTCTGATCCTTCCAGAATGGTTCATGCTCACTCATGCTCCCCCACTGATTGAATGTCCAGTGTGTAGCAGAGCAAGTGAGGAGGGGGAAATCCATCCACACCCATCCTGCTCAGCCCGCACCCTGCCTGGGGAGGAGGCTGTGAATTCTCACTTGGGACCTTCCCCTTTCTGGGGCTGAGGCAGGAAGTGGGGCCTGTCGCTGCCCCTGGTGGCTTCCTGCTTCCCCTGCCCCCCTCTTGCCCCATCAGGCCACAGTGGAGGAGGGGCTGGGAGCTGAGGGGTGGAGAGGCAGACCTTCCCTCACCCTTGCCTGCTGTCTCAGGGCCCCCACCTGGCCTGTCCCTGTCACGCTCCAGGACCCCTCCCCTGCCACAGGTTAGTCTCAAGCCTCCAGAGGCACTTCTGTGACGTGTGTCTGAGGCAGCCCTGATAAGAAAATGGAGGTCCTGTTCTGGGAGCAGTTCTCCTGAGTCCCCACACCTGTCTGGACCAGGTAGATCCCTTCCATCCTGGCCGCCTTCAGGCAAAAGGGGGTTAATCAGACCTTCCTCCTGGGAGCTGGTGTGTCCCGCCTAATGTCTTAAGGCTCCTTACAGCTGCATGAAGCACGGAGCCAGAGGCGGGTTGGAAGGGCAGGGGAGTTGGGGAGACCTAGGTGGGGCATGGTGAGGCGTCCTCCCTGGGGAACCATGTGCACATGGCTGCAGACTCCTAGAAGCTCCGTGGAGAAAGGAACCGGCCATTAAATCCGAACTCGCAGCTCCCCCATCTAACAAATTGGGACTTGGGTCCCCAGCAGCAGCAGAGGCTGTCAGAGTTCAAGGTCAGGGGCAGGACCTTGGAGCACCTCCTCCGTCCCTCTTCTCCTTGCTTCCTCCTTTACTCAGTTTAGAGAGTGAGTCAGTGTATGGAATTCGCATACCAGACCCTGGCAAATACTTCCAAAGACATGGGGACGATTCTTCTTTTGAATATTATTAATATGAAGGTGTTTATTGGGCGCCCATGTGCGCCAAGCACCGTGCAGGCGTGGGCAGGCGTGGACACCATGGGAGCACAACCCGGTGGGGACCCGAAGTCTCCCCATGGACGGTCACCTTGTCCCAACTGATACCCAGACCCATCTCTTATTTGTGAGAGGAGCTTAGGAGGGAAGATGGGAGAGGCTAGGAATGGTTCAGTACCAGCTCACCCACTCTGACTTTCTTGAAGAATGACTCCTTAGTTTGGGGGTGCTCCTCAAGAGAATGGTGAGCATGGGTCAGCTAGCCTCTTCCAGAAGCAGGATGATTCTCTCCCAGTCCCCTAGTCTCACAGCTGCCCTGGTGCGGCCATACAGGCAGGGCTTACTGTCCCGGTGGGCTCAAGAGGACATGGAGCCCAGCTGGGGAGGGACTGGCACAGTCCCACCGGGTCCGGGGGGAGGGGTCCTGGCTTCCCAGCTGGGCTTTTCACCCTGTCCCCAGCTCTGTAGACTCTACCCTGAAGACATAGGGAGACTGCGGTGTTGCTTCCAGCTCAGAGCCCTTGCCAGGGAGGCTGGTTGGTGGAGACAGAAGTCTTACTGCTCCTTCAGACTAACCTGGTGGGAGTGAACCCCCCAGGGACCTGCTCAGTGCCACCCCCTATCTGCTCAGAGCCCAAGGGGAAGGGGTGGACCCACGTGGGAGGGAACCAAGCAGGCCAGCAGTGGGTGGGCAGCGATGGGTGGAGACCTGGGGGAAAGGGACCGGCAGGTACTAAGTGGTAAAAAGACACCAGGCCCCTGGCTAAGTATTACCAGGGTCATCTCCTTTGATCCACACAAGAGAAAACTGAGGCACAGCCAGGCCGTGGTTTGTTCAACCCCTCAGCTGGGAAGGGATTTAAAGTTGGAGATTAAACCTATGTCTGCCTGATTCCAGAGTGGGTGCTCTTCTCCCCATGCCTGGGTGGGCAGGATTTGGGATCCTGGGCTGGGCATGTGGCGGAGGCACAGGGACAAGGCAGAATGACGATGTTAATAGTGATGATAACAGCAGTGATACAGAGATGTTTACGGAACGCTGTCCTGAGTTATTTACCACTGGGGAAACTGAGGCACGGGGCAGATAAGAATATTTGCCCATCGCCCAACCAGCAGGTGCCGGAACTGGGGCTCGAGCCCAGCAGTATGGCTCGTGAGCCCACTATTAACCCCACCTTCTCTAGCAGAACCAGACTAGGCAATGGTCCCTACAGCTGGGGAGGCTGGCAGGGAGTCCCAAGGCCTGGCCTGGGGACACCCCTGAAACTGGACTGGGGGTAGGGCAGGGAGGCGGTGCTGGTCCTGAGTCTCTGCCAGACTCTCTTCCCTCCCACAGCTCAGGGCCAGAGTTGATGGTGATCTCACTGATTTGCTGCCACACTGTCACCTCCCCCCAGCTGCTGTCCCTGCGCTCAGCTTCAGGGGCATCTGGAGGAGCTGAGGAGACCAGACACTACCCTAGAAAGAGTTGGGGGGGGGTGGTTGACATAAAACTGCCCTTACTAAAATGTGTGTTCCGCTGACCTGGCTGGTCCAGGAGCCCCTGATGGAGGTGGGGGGCGGGAGCACGGAGATTAGTCTTCAGAGGAGTGGGGGGAATATTTCCTCTTCTCTCTACTCCCCCCTCCCCTCCTTGCCCCATTCATAAAGCACATTAGCATTTTAAAGGCTGTGAGAAACCCATCTGTGCAAAGACTAGTCCATTATTTAACCCCCTGTTTCCCACAGTTGCTGGTCTACTGTTCACTGATTAACCCCCCCTGAAGGAGCTAATTCGGCCTCAGGGAGCTCCACGGGACACCCAGGCTTGAAACGGGTGCCCTGGGGCACTGGGGTGGGTGGTGGCTGTGTCCAGAGACAGATCCGGAGAGGGCGGGCCCCAGAGCAACTTCAAATTACCCACACTCACCCCCCAGCTCCACCTTCCCAGGCCTCTGCAAGGGCTTTTGGCCCCTCTGCTGAAATGGTTCCTGTTCCTGTTTCTCCCCAGGTTGGGCCTGGGTAGGCTGGGCCTGAAGCTGGGGGAGGGGTAGGGTGGGGTCCTGGGCCTTCCCCAGATTTGGGTCACCCTGGGAGGAAAGGGGTGCTAGTGGGAAAGCCCCCACAGGCGGGTCTGAGCAGATGGCAGAGAGGATTATTAAAATCCAGCTTTGTTCTCATCAGATGCTGGGTCTGAAGGAGGGGGAGGCAATGGGGGCCAGGCTGTGCTGGGCTATTGTCCCTCACTTTGGAGTAGATTTTTGTGCCACAGCCAGGACGTGAAGAGCAGCTTAAGCAGGGAGAGGCTGCCTGCCTGGGGGCTAGGGAGCTCCGTGTATCAGACGTGTACCCTAAACTGCCCACGCCTGACCCTGGGGCAGCAGGGAGCAGTAAGATAAGCTGTCTGACCAGCTGGGAGGCACTGAGGCACCACAGGGAAAGAGCTTTTCCAGGGACCTGCCTCCATGATGGCCCCATAAATAACAATTGTGATGATAATGGAGAGAATGGTGGTGGTGGTGGTGGTGGTGGTGATGGAGATCATGGTGATGGTGATGATGGTAGTGATGGTGATGATTGTGATGGTGATAGTGGTGGTGATGGTGATGATCATGATGGTGATGATGATGGTGATTGTGGTGGTGATGGTGATGGTGGTGATGGTGATAATGATAGTGATCGTGGTGCTGTTGATGATGGTGATGATGGTGATGGTGATAAGGGTGATACTGGTGGTAGTGATGGTGGTGATGATGGTAGTGAGGGTGATGTGTAATGATGGGAACAGCAGTCATAATGGTGAGGACAAATATGAGGGTAGTGGCTTATGGTTATTGAGCAGTCACTCTGCGCAAAGAGAAGTCTGTTAAATCGCCTGTTGTAGGACTCAGAGTGGCCAGTGGCAAAGCCCACAGGTGAATATTTTCAGCTTTGTGGGCCATACAGTCTCTGTGGTAGCGACTCACGGCCACTGTGGTAGCATGAAAGGCCCTAGATGACACATAAGCAAGCACAGCTGTGTCTGCTAGAACGTAATTCACCAAAACAGACCGTAGCTGCCCAGCCCTGCACTGGCCCACCATCCGTTCCTGGGTCTCCTCTGATCTTGTGCTTCACACGGACCTGCTTGGCCGTCGGCCCGATTCCAGACTTCTCCCTCACGCACTGGTCTGTTTACCATGTGAAATCCACCCTCAGATGACGGAGACCTGCCACGGCTGAGAGAGGACCTCGTGCATGTGTTGGATTACTCACTCATTCAGACAGTCATTAATTGTCATTATTATCAATGGGATACTTATGATTAAAAATGTTTTTATTAATAATATATAATTGTAATATACTTGCTAAATGTGAAATGCCATATTAATTATAATTGTAGTTACATTGTAAATTATGGTAACAAATATTAGTAAAAATGATTAATCTGGGAAACCAGAGTTCTTTAGGGTCATGGCAGGGTTATAGTCTCAGCCCAAGGATTTCCAGCTGGAGATTTTGAGTGAGTTAACCAGAGTCTCAGTTTCCTCTTCTGTAAAATGGAGATGATAGTCCTTGCCCGGTCTCCCCTTCAGGACTGCCATGAACAGAGGATGGAAGGGCCTGTAAGTCCTTGGCCCTGTGTTTGGCCCCCACCCAAGGGCTCCACTAAAGGTAGCAGTAATTATTACAAGGCACGTTTGTGAGTGCCTAAGTGAGAGTATGAGTGAAGGGAGGCCTGTTGAGGAGTTTGCCCCAACCCTGACTTGACTCTGCTCATGCCTCCCCTCCCGGACAGGTGAACCTGTACTCGGACCCGCCCCAGCCCAGCCACAGCATCCACACAGGGACGGTGCCCCAGGGGACCAAGGTCTTGTCCTTCACCATCCCACAACCCCACTCTGTGCTGCGGTGGTTGGGCCCTGCCGAAGCCCCACAGATCCCTGGGGCCTCAGGTGAGTGTGGGAGATGCAGTGGGGCTGGAGGGCCTTCTGCCTGTGACTCTGCTCTGGGGGCACTTAGTTCCCCTTGGGGTGACACTGGCTTCAGGTCAGGCCAGGGAGGGAGGCAAGACCCTTCTCTGGGACCTTTGACTTGAAGAGGTCAGATGCAGATGTGGGAAGTGTCTTCCCTAGAGCCAGAGCAGCCTGGGGAAAGCTCTGCTGTGCCCTTGGCATTGGGTGACCTTGGACCCCCTGCTGCAGAGAGCCCTGTCACTCTGGAGCCCACGTTGGGGCTGGGCTCTGTGCCAAGGCTTGCCATGCGTGATCCCAGTTATTCTTCACATTGGCCCCAATGAGAGTCAAGGAGACCAAGGCTCAGAGAGGCGAGGTCATGCTGAAGGTCACACTGCCACAGCAGGAAGGGGACAGTGGGGATGTGAACTGGTGTCTGTCTGAGTTAGAGCCTGAACCACTGACTGGGAAACCAGAGGCCTCTCTGGGCCCCAGCTGTGAGATCTAGGGCAGATCCAGACCTTGTTCTTCCCCCGTACCTGGAACTACACTGCCCTCCCGCATCCTAGAGCCCGTGAGGATAGTGTGATCACGAGATGATGGTTGGAGCTAGATGATGGCAGGTGTGGTTCTGAGGTTGGCTGTGAGTCCCTCTGGCCCAGGAGGGACTGTTCTGGGCCCCAGCATTGAGTGGTTGTGCATTCCAGGGTGGCCGTCTGCTCAAGGAGACCTGAGCCCGTCCTCGTCTGCCCCAGCGTGGCTTCTGGAGAACCCAGGCATCACCCAGGACCAGCCCTCAGCAGAGCAGACCCGGGAGTTGGCCTCTCAGGCCCGCCGGTTCATGGCCAAGGTGAGGGGGATCTCCAGCTTTGCCCATGGGAAACACAACTCACCTGGAGAAAGCAGGGTGTCTGCCTGCTTGAGTGAGAAGCTCTCCACAGGGCTCCCTTGTTCCTCCCCTGGGGGCGGTAAATGGGCCATCCCCAAAACGTGCGCCTCTCCCTGCACTTGGAGACCACTTGGGCTAGAGCCCCGTCCTTGTCACTCAGCACTGGGTTCCCTCCCGTTTTTGGTGTCGGGTCTCATCACACTCCCTCCACTTGTGCTTGAAGGTATCTCTTGGGTCCCCTTCCCAGGGGAGACTTTGAGCCCTTCCAGGATTCTGGAAGGATAGCAGAACTCCACTCTACCTGTTCCTCTTCAGGATAAATGTTCCTGCTTTCTTAGTTCATTCATTACAGACATCCATTCTCAGTCTCTTCTCAAAGGGCTTTTATATTTTCACCAAAGAGTCCAAGTAACTGAGTTGTTCGTAGCACTATTTATAACCATACACTTGGCCTTCTGCCCAAAGGGCTTTAAAGTGGCTGAGAAAATACTTGTATTATAACCAACTTCTGAAGATGAAAGTAAGGAAACTGGGGGCAAAGGGAAAGGAAGGGTAGAAAGAACTAGAGGGAACTTAGTGTAAAATTAATAAACTAAATGTCCATTTGGACCCTGAATGCTTTAACAGGTCTATGTTTGGCTTTGAGGTTCCTGGCTGTCCATGCAAAAAGGGAAATGCAACAGTTACATATATTGCCATGTCCATAAAATAATTCCTTCAGAGTAATATCACCATGCCTTTATTTATTTATCTATTTAGTTAGTTAGTTAGTTAGTTTTGTAAGTGTTTTACTGGGAAGATAGAATTCACATGTCACACAATTTACACCTTTAAAGGTAATGCTTCGGTGGGTTTTATTATATTCACAGTCATACAGCCGTCCCCGTGGTCGTCTTTCGAACATGTTCGGCACCTAGTCAGAGCCCGCAGGTCCATGAAGGGGTCGTTCCCCATTCCCCCAGCCCCTGCCCCTGGGAGCTGCTCACCTACTTTCTGTCTCCATGGGTTTGCCTCTTCTGGACATGTCATATAAATAGAGTCCTATCATAATCATCCTTTTGTGTCTGGCTTCTTTCCCTGAGCAGAATGTCTTCACACGTGTATGGCAGTGACATGAGAAAGCACTTCATCCTGTGTAATCACCATCGTTCTGAGTCCCGTCCCTAGAGGGATGTGGCTTCTTGTCCTGTGTGTGATAAAGCAAAGCCAAGGCCATCACACTGAGCAGGAGCGGGGGCACCCGCATTGTTTGAACGAGAGCCACGGGTCAGGTGGCTCCTGAGTACTTGACCTCTGGCCGGTCCAAACTGAGATGTTCTATCGGTGGAAAGCGATGGATCTCAAAGACTTAATGCAACAAGAGAATATAAAATACCTCATTAGTAATTTTTTGCATTGATTACATGTCACAATAATGGTTTAGGATCATAAAATATTTTATTAATTTACCTGTTCCTTTTTTTACATTTTAAATATGGCTACTAGAAAATTTTATTTTACTGAAAATTTTAAATTACATATGTACCTTGCATTGCATTTCTATTTTATATAGAGAAGTTATGGAACATCATTGTATTATATAGATTTCTAAATTAGGGCTCCTGAGTGACTCAGTCATTAAGCCTCTTCCTTCGGCTCAGGTCATGATCCCAGGTCTGGGATCGAGCCCCGAATCAGGCTCCCTGTTCATTGGGAAGCCTGCTTCTCCCTCTCACACTTCCCCTGCTTGTGTTCCCTCTTTTGCTGCATGTGTGTGTGTGTCTCTCTCTGTCAGATAAGTAAATAAAATCTTAGAAAACTAAATTTCTATATTACAATTTTGCACTAAACTGAAGCTTTCCTAGAAATCCCAGAAAGCCCCAAATCGCCTTTGCCCTTTCTTTCCTAGTGAAAAATTTTTTGGTAACGATAATAGATGCCCACCGTAAAGTCCCTCACATGGTACAGAGGACATATGCAGTGAAAAGTCTGTTTTTCTGTACTTGCCCTTCTGTTTTGTGCAAAAATGTTCAACACACACACGCGTGTTTATAGAAATGGTCACTTAAGTATGTATGCTATGCTATACCCTGACTTTTTAAATACCCCGAAGTTGACTCTTTCTGGGTAGGCAATGAATTCACTTTGTTCAAAGCTCAAAAGATGCATATAGGAAAAATGCTTCCTGCCATCCCTGTCCCCCACCCCGTCCCCGCCACCCAGTTCTCTGCCCCAGAAGCAATGAATGGTTTCAGTTTCTTGCATCCTTCTAGAGGTTGTCTAGAATATATAGGCAAATGTATTTATATTTTTCCTTTTTTATTCTCTCGATAGTTTATACAAATGGTAGCATATTAAAAAGACTGGCCTGTCCCTTGATTTGACACTGAAAAGTAGGTCTTTCCTTACAGAGGAACAGGTGCACATACCTTTCCTCCTCTTGATGGCTGCATACTATTCCACGCATGGGCTTTTAGAGGGTTTCCCATTGCCCCCCAGTTATGCTATAGTGAACACTCCTGTCTCATAGGCCTTCATGCACATGAGTGAGTGTGCTTTGCTCTGGATAAATTCTGGGAGGCTCCACTTTGATATTTTCAAAGGCTGCCAGGGTCGAGGCCCATGGTGGAGTCAGTGACCGGCATCCGCCTTCCCGTGCTTGGCAGAAAACCCACATCCTGAGGCGGGACCCAGTTCCTGGTGCCAGTGTATAACTGTGACTAAGTGTGGGGTGAGGGGCTGTGGGACCCATCTTCCAGGGTCTGGACTAACGGAGCGTGTCTCCTGTCCTCCCAACGTCCAGGTGGAGTCCTTTGAGGGACTGATACAGGCGGGACGTCTGACAGCCCAGGACCAACTCAAGGTACCACCCACCGCAGGAGACTTCGTCTCCCACAACCGAGTCTCTGAAGCCTCGTCTGCCACAGGACAGGCCAGAGAATCCCAGACTCACTGTCTCCTTTGAGAGCAGATAGCCGCTGCCTAGCTTGCCAGGATCACGATCATGATAGCACAGGATTCCCGCTCCTTAGCCGTGACGATGGTGTGCCAGGCACTGTGGTGAGCCTCGGACACAGGTGGCTTCATTTTCTCATAGAAAGCCGGTAAGGCAGTTAGAGTCATCACCCCCATTTAACTGGAATGGAATGGAGAAGGCCACACAGCTAGTAGGCAGCAGAGCCCAGACCCAGGTCCGTCTGACTCCCAAGGCCAAGGTGGTCCTCACTGGCCTGGACTGCTTCCCCCTGACAATGCAGCTTCTCAGCCACCAGCAGCAGACTTTCTCTTTACTTACCTTTCTTATCAAAGTAATTGCCCAATATTAGAAAACCAAGGGGGAAAGGGGAGAAGCACCTTCTTCTAACCATTATTGGCTTCTTTCCTTTGGACTTTGGTATTTCTAGATAAACTGTAGTCATATATAAAATCTAGGTTTCTGCTGCCTCAGCCAGGGTCCTGGGAAGGAGCAGGGGAGCTCTCAGAGCTGGGAGTGAGGGGGTCGATGTAGGGCTGTGAGCAGGACTGTGGGCAGCGTCCGGGGATCTGTCAAGGAACAGGGAAGCCCAAGGACTGGCTGTTCTCTCCCATAGGGGCTGCACAGACCCATGGGGAGCCAGCAGGTGGGGAGGCCAGATGTCAATGGAGGCACAGAGCAGGGTGGAGAGAAGAGCTCAGATGGGATGGAGAGGGGCAAATGCAACACACTTGGTTTGTTAAAAAAACAACAACAACAACAACTGTATTTTCACTGTGTTATTACTATGTTCCCAATGACTGTGTTAGCCTGTAGACATCATCTGTTTTCCAATTGCAAAATGTGTGCCATGTGTTATATTATCTCATTGAAAGGATGACCAAGGACCTTGAACATCAAAAACCATTCCCTTTCTTCCCCTCTATCTTCATTCCCCCATATCGGAGGAGATCAGGAGCTGTTGGAAGATCATGCTTGCGCAGGAACTAGACTCTAGGTTGCCCTTGAACTCTGTCTGCCATCTGCATAGAATGAGTGGGATGGGGATGAGAATAAGGCAGGGATGATGATCCGACCTCCCACGGTCTTAGCCGTCTGTGAGCTATCACCACATTTGCTATGGAGGCCTAGCGTCACTGCTAGACCCATGAGCTCTAGAGCTAGAGGACCCGGGTTCAAATCCCGATCCCACCTTGCTCACTCACTGTGTGACCTTTACTAATTTCAGTAACCTCTCTGTGCCTCAGTTCCTCCTCTTTAAATGAAGATGATAAACGACCCCTCTTGTTAGGATTATGTTGGAAATTAAATGAATAATGCACAGCGATTCAGCTTTAGCTCCTGTTTTCCCTGGTATGATGGTGATAAGATCATCTGTCATGCGTCTATGAGGATTTGGGAACAGAGTGACTCGTTCCCAGATCCGCAGTTTTGAGAAGAAGCCTGAGGATCCATGGTCTCTCAAGAACTAGGTCCTTATGGGGACAGCGTGATGGCACATCTGACACCAGGAGCTTCAGGGAACATCAGAGCTCTAGCAGCTCTTCCCAGGAGAGACTGGTGCTCCCTGGAGCTGGTCCCAAGACTCTAAGCCGTGCTCTGTCTTGCTAGTCTGACGGCAGAGAGCTAGACCACGTCCTAACCCTAGCCTTCCAGCAACTTGGAGGCCCAGAGGACGGGTCTCCATCCATCCCCGGCCCTGCCATGAGCTGTCTCCTGCGCTGCATTGCAGGGTCCGAGCCCAGGGGGCCTGGGCGCTCAGTCCTCTCAGTCTGGTCTGGTCACAGGTGTTCCAGCGCCTAAAGGCTGCCCACGCAGCCCTGGAAGAGGAGTACCTGAAGGCCTGCAGGGAGCAGCCGCTGGCCCAGCAGATTGCCGGATCCCAGGGGATGCCTGGAAAATTCGATCCTGGCAGGTACCTGCTGGGGAGGGAGGCCCCTGGTTCCCTTGGTCGCCAGGAAGGGCACATTTCGATCTCATACATGCATCCCCTACAAGCACAGGGAGAACTCCTACCCCGGTTAGCATCATATCCAGCCTGAAGGCTAAGACCTGTGTCCTTTTGGACTCACTGCAGTGAGACATGACCTTGGATATGAAACCTGAAAGCACTCATCAGAGTGGGGACCTGAGGCCAGAGGGGGAAGGGATTGACTCAAGGTCCCAAAGGCTGCTGGTGGCAGAGGCCTCCTGGTTCCCAGTGGAGTCCCTTTTCACCTTGTTTTGTCGAGTTCTCCATGTCATTCAAATTAGGACGCTGAATGGACCCTCCGTGGGCATTCTCTGGGGTCTGTGCTCTGAAACACGGCCTTGCGCCCTGCCCGATGTGGCTGCTGTAACAGGCTCCGGGTGCTGGTGTCTGCCCTTTGCAGGGAGCTTGAGGAGGAGATATTCCAGCTGGGAATTCGCCTGGAAGAGCTGAAGGACCACATGGACCAGAACCAGCAGGAGCCTGGGCGAGTCGGGTCAGACTCCCCTCCGGACAGCCTCCCAGCCTCGCCCTCCCCATGCCAGCCAGCAGGCCTGCCTTCTCCTTCAGGACAAGCCCCCACTGCCACCGTCCAGACCCTCTGCCCTCAGGTACCTCTGTGCCCAGCTGTACTGGCCCATCCCCTCCTCCTCTTCTCCATTAAATTGATTTCTTCCCTACATACTTGCGAAGTAGGCACCAAATGCCAGTGGCCCCGGTACATGATGGAAATTCAGTGAGAAACCAACAGAAACGGGTGCCCTCTACCCTCATGGAGTTTTCTGTCTAGCGGGACTAATTCTGTTTTGTTCAGGGCTCCAAAGAAGAATTATGGGGCTCCAGGGGAGGTAACAGGGTAACATGACTGAGGTTATAGGGCAGGAGAAACTCTCCTTGAGGAAGAAATGTTTTAATGGGATCTGAAGGTGAGTGGGAATTCCTTCATGCAGAAGAAGAGAAGTCATGCAGCTGGGGAAGCAGCCTGTGCAGAGGCCCTGTGGTTAGAGTACGGAATGTGAAGAGGCAGTTGTCTGAGAGCTGTGGCTAGAGAGGCAGTCAGGAGACCCATGATGTCAGGGCTAAAGTCTTGGCCTTAAAACTCTTGGGGGGTTTTTCAGCAAGTGGTATTAAAAGAGGGTATGCAGGTAGGTGGGGCAGGAGGCAGGGCAGATGGAGAGATGCGTGGACCTGACAGAGGCATAGAAGACCCACTTGCCTGGACGTGCCATGGGAGTGAGGGGAAGGGCGGGGGAGAGCGTGGTTTCCTGCGTCCCAGGGGACTGATCACCCCAGGAGACTATTCACAGATCAGGAGACACTAGACAAGGGCCCTGCACAGAAGGCACTTTGTAGAAGTCTCTCTGGAGGGCCAACATCACAAGCCCCTGGGAGATACCACTGTTTGCATGGCATGTAGTTGAGCAGAGTGAGGGGATAGCAGGGGAGTCTCTAGATCTTGCTGCCCTTGCTGCACAGGCATGTGTGTTGGGGACGGAGCAGGAGAAAGGACAGCGTGGCAGGTGAGGTGGGGGCTGCCAGAGGGCGAGGTGCTTTTGAGATACCCGTGATGGGGGGAGCTCTTGGCGGCTCAGGGATGTGGGGGAAGCTCTCCCACTGGGGAAAGCTCTCCCCAGTGCTGCCTCATGCACCCAGTGGATGAAAACCCGAGTGTGTCCTCTTCAGGGGCTCCCATGCTCCCACCCGGGAGGTGTTTTGGGGGTTCAGTGTCCATACTGGAATGGAGCTGGCCGGGAGAGATGCTTCTGGCGGGAAATCTGGGCTCAAATCTCAGCTCTGTCCTCGCTTCTGTTGGAAGTTTGGGCAAATCATTTGAGCCTCAGTTTCCTGTCTGTGAAATGGGCAGTGATAGCCATCCCTGCTGGGCTTACCGAGAAGTGCTGCCTGAGTGGAGCCTGGCGGGGAGTAGGTGTCCGTGAATGGCGTCAGTGCTAAAGATTGCCCCGTCCGCTCCCTGCGCTCTGCCCACACAGGAAAGGGTGACATGGTTTTTGAGGCTCAGCTATTACTTTTCAGCCCCCAACATGAGCCTCGTAGAAGGTAGGTCACTGAGTAGTGTCTGTTATCTGCTGAATGTCTGTCTCTTCACTGCGCAGCCTGCTGCCGCCAGCAGCATGGGCCCCTATGCTTCAACCGTGAATGTGGAGCTTAGCCCTGTGAGCAGTGAGGGGAACAGGCCCTTGGGCCTTTCGGCCCCACTCAGGCATGAGGAGCTGGAGGTGGAGCAGGGTCTCCGTGGCCTCCTGGAGCGGTGAGTACCAGGAGGGGGGCCAGGGCATCCGGCCCCACGACGGGATGGTGCTTGGCCTTGCTGGGCAGAAGTCATGCTCCTCTGGGTTTCGCAGGTATCTCAGCACGACGTCCCTCCCAGAAGCCGTGAGGATAGAGGACGACGAGGAGGAGGAGGAGGAGGACGGGCAAGGCCATAGAGTGGAAGTTGATGGGCCAGCTCCAGCTCTAGGAAACTCCAAGGCCACCAGGATCCCCATAAGGCGGCTCCCAGCCCTGGACAAACGACGTCACGGGGCCCCTGTCACGTATGTCTGTGAACCCCCGTCTTGTCCCTGAAACCAACTCTGGAACCACAGGCGTGGCCATGGTCCTAGAGAGTGAGCGGCTCTTCACGGCTTAGCCATGTCTTTCCTGACCTGTTCTTGCTTCTCCCCAAGCTGTGGGATGGATACACCACCAAGAACACGAGCGGGGACTTGGGGTGGGGTGGACACGGTTTCTGGTAGGACAGAAGCCGCAATAGGTACTGTCCCTCTCCTTCTCAGTCTCACACCTTCCAGATTTGTCCGGGAGGCTTCAGAGCCATTCTCTCTTCAGTGCCTCTCTTGATCTTCTTTTAAGAAAAAGGAGAGAAAGAAGGAGACAGAACCCGTGAGCAGGCCCCAGGCCCAGAGCCTTGGGCAGATGACAGACTCTGTCAAGAATAGAAAAATACTGTTTTTGTGTGTCTTCTTTTTATGGCTAAAGTTATTTTGTTTTTGTCACATTAAATACTGATCTTCCGTTTCTAACGATGACATAAGCCTTTGAGGAGATTGAAGTTTCTGGAAGGGGCTGAGGTAGGGAAGATAGAAGGGGGTTCCCGGAGCCTGTGAAATGATACTGTAGCTCATTTGTTTCCACACTGTTGCCTCTGTGGTGCATTGGGTGGGATTTGCTGGCCATCCCCACTGGACATGGGAGAAAAGTAAAGTTCAGAGAGGGGTGGTGCCCTGCCCAAGGTCACACAGCTAGAAGATGACAACAACCAGGGTGGGCAGCTGGGGGCGTCTGGCTCCAGAGCTTGTGTCCTGGGCTTTGTGGCTCCCAGGAAAGGGCTCAGAGTTGGTATGTCTCTCCTCCTCCCCACCAGGGAGACGGCAGAGCAGATGGGGTCCGTGAAGTCGGCAGGCATCCATGCATCCGCGGCCAGAAATGGGTACCTCCAGGGCTCGGACAAAGCCATGGCAGCTTCTCCAGGCCCGAGCAGGCCACCTCACCCTCAGGGCACCAAGACCGCGGGATCGCACCGGAGCAGTCTGACCAGCTTAGAGGGAAGCGGCATCTCTGAGCACCTTCCACAGAAGTCTCTGCGCCAAGCTGGGGGGTCCCCTCCAGAGGTAAGCATGTCCATGGGGCATGGATCTCCCAGAGATTTCTGCCCCCGTGCCTTTGCTCACACCCTTCCAGCATGCCTGCTCTTTCCGTCCCTGCCAGTTACGGCTCTGCCCAACATCCAGGGCTTATGCCCCGTCACTTCCCCTACCCCTGCACCCCTGCCAGGAACTCTTGCTTGTCCTCCAAGAGCTTGGAGCCCATTGTCTGTATTTCTCTGAGCCTGCTGAGCACAGATCGGGGGGAGTCCTTGACTCCGTGGCCTATTGGTGACATTAGACCAGCAATTTTTAAACTGTCGCAGGAGTCACAGATCCCTATGGAAATGTCACGCTATGGTTCCTCCCATAGAACAGTGCATATAGATACCTGTACACACACACACACACACACATACACGCACACATGCACACCTACAATCCTGGCCTCGTCGTAAGAAATCGGCACTAGACCGTGAACTCGTTGAGGGCAGGCACCTGTGTCGCCTATTTGCGTTCCCCATGATTCCATTAGACCTGGTATCGAGGAGGGGTGCACGGTGGATGAGTTTTATTCTCCCGAGTCATTGGCCCGGGGCATTTCTGCAGTCAGACAGGACCATGGCGTTGCAGGCCCCAGCCGGAAGACATGTGGAAGTGCGAATCCCATCTCCAGGATGAGAAGGCTTTCTCCTTCCCTTCTTCCTCAGCTTAGGATAGCTGGCACAGGATCTCTGCCGAGGGCCTCAGGGAAGCGGGACTCGCTCAGGGTAGCGGCGGGGAGTCCCTGCTGTTGGCCTGATGCTGGTCCCCAGCGCCTGAGGACGCTCACACATGGGGCCTGGCTGCTGGGAGCTGGGCCAGCCTCCCAGCCTGTGAGCCTCTGGAATGTGAGGCCCAGGCCAGGACCGGGGAAGGGCTTCCTAGCTTGCCTCAGACACATTGCTCAGACTTAAAGGGACACCGCCTCTTTCAGGAGCCCTGGATGGCGTCCCCAGAGACAGACAGTGGCTTTGTGGGCTCAGAAACCAGCAGAGTGTCGCCCCTCACCCAAACACCAGAGCACCGACTCTCCCACATCAGGTACCCCAAGACTCCCCACTTCCCCATCAGCATCTCATGTGTAGGGGTAGCCTGGGAATCAAAGTGCTATGAGGCCCAGAGCAGGGCTCGATGGTCTGGGCATTCTCAGACCCTCACCCCATCCCCAACCAAGGTTCTTTGCCTCCATCTTATCAATAGAGGGGCACCAAGGTTCAGAGAGGGAAAGTGACTAGCCCAGCGTCACTCAGCCAGTCTGCGACAGCTGGGGGAGTAAGTATCTACTAAGCGAATGAATGAGTGAATGGGGAACGAGACGTAGAAGAGGCATGAGGTGAGCAGAAGACAAGACTAAAGGGATTCAGGGGGACTACGGGGAAGGAGACGGGGACAGCACCCCAAGGCAAGGTCTCAGGCAAGGGGGCAGTGAGGAGCTGCCATGCGGAGTGACAGCTTCAAACGCTGGTGCAGCCCCCCGGGAGACCTGCCCGGGAAGAAAGGATTAAAATTCTGTTTCCGTGTATATTTGCTAAAAATGAACGTGAGCTTTATAATCTCGCGTCTGTGGGTAAACAGGTGCCCAGCTCTCCCGTAGACACAGAAATGCATGTGTAATTCGGTTGTACGTTCAGAAACACTGAGCGTGCGGGGTTGCTCAGTCCCAGAGGTCAGGAGCTCATGGGCTTAGTGTGTGGAAGGGCTCGGAGGCCGGGGCCTGTCCGTGCGATCTCCGCTCGTCTCTGCCTCCTCGCTCCCTCAGCACCGCGGGAACGTTGGCCCAGCCTTTTGCTTCATCTGAGCCTCGGGATGCAGCCTCCCACCCCCAGACCAGGGCTCCTCCAGTCCCCAGAAGAGCCGTGGAACCCAGCACACCCAGGAGCCAAGCCCAGAGGCGACCCTCGGGCCGGACCAGTCCTCTGCAGCAGCGGGCACCGAGCCTCCGCGCAGAGCGGACGCTAGTGGCCAAGATGGGTGAGTGGGTGCATCTGGGTTGGCCAGAACCTGGGAATGGCCGCACGGCGTAGACTGAAAAATCAAACTAACAAAAAACTTGCATTACCCTTTAGGATACAAAATATCCTAGAGGTTCATGGTGGGAATATTTGAAACCACAGGGAAAAGAGAAAAAAGTAGGCTAAAAACTGTTGCTGCTTCATTCGGGTGTCGAACCTACGGGCTGTCCTCTCTGCCAGTGTGTGCGTGTTTGGAGACGCTTTAAATGGAAATGGGATGACACTCTCTCAGTGTTTAATAACCTCCTGTTCACTAAACACTGTGTCCTGAACGCTCCCGTGTCTAGAAATCCTGTGATTGCAGTTTTTTAACTTTAAAATGATGCACGTAAGCTTTTTAGTGCAATAAACATACGGGAAAGAACAAAAATGGATGAATTTTCACAAAATGAACACAGACCCACAAACCGCATGATCAGAATCCCAGCTCCCCCCACCATCACCCTCATCCCATCAAAGGCTCTTTCCAAGGCTCATTATTGAAATTTTTTAAAATTAAACTTTAATTAAAAGTTCAATCAATTAGGATTTCGCATGTAGTTATGAGAAATAATCCAGGGATTTCCCATGTCCCTTCACCTGGGTTCCCCCTCATTGAAACATCCTGCAAAACCACGGGGCAGATTTTGACCAGGACGCCCTCCTCTTGGCCCTTTATGGACCCATCACATCCCTGCCCCTCCTGCCTACACGCCCTCCTGAACTCCTGGTGACCTCCCCCTCTGTCCTCGGTGTCTGTATTTTGTCATTCCAGGAATGTTCTATAAATGGGATGATCCGTATGATTTGGGGGTGGATTTTTTTTTTTTTTTTTAACGTATCCTTTCTCGGGAGATTGATCTACACTGTTCCATGTAACAATAGTCTGTTCCTTTCTATACTGTTGATTGATGTTCCAAGGTCTCCTTGTTTCGAAATGCAGGGGCCAGATGAGTGGTGTTTGAGTGGTGTTTAACCTCTGGTCGCCCACGCCTTTGAGAGGCTAAAGTTTCGAACACTCTCCCAGAAGCGTGCACACAGGCAAAGGTGTAGCTCTGATTTTAGGAGGAGATGGGGCTCTGGAGTCCGACGCGGACCCACATGGTGATGTACAGCAGAGTGTGAGGGGGTCCACATGAAGTTGCAAAGAGTGCTTTCCAGGGGAATGTTCCTAAAGACTCACATCCGATGCTGAAATGGTGGATGGCGGGGGGAAGTCTAGGTAGAAAGAGCTCTGCAGGCCCAGCTTTGCTCTCCAGACTCTTAGCAAAAACCACATCTTCGGGTTCTGAGAGCAGTGGGCCAGTGACCTCATTGGAAACTTTACTTATGAACTTAGCCATCACTGTCTCTTTGCCCGTATCCTCCTACCCGCAGAAATTCGTGCTTCGAGGGTCCTCTCTGGGTCAACTCACCTTGCTCTCTTTTTGCCTCCTAGCGGTCCCTGGCTCAGAGTTCGAGGGGCGAAAGCAGGTTTCCGAACAGCTCCCCCGCAACGCGACAATCAGCCCCCCGCCCACCCTGACCCCTGCGGCTGCCACTCTGCCCCCTGGACCCACAGAGAGCGCCCGCACCTTCCTTCTCACCAGGACAGGGCGAGAGTAAGTCTAATACCAGCACAGAGACGGAACAGTGGTGCCCAGGGGAGGCAGGGCCTCGCTCAGCAATCATATCCAGTGGTGGCCGTGTGGGGGGCCCTCGGACCCAGGTGTCCTGCTTCCCAGCTCAGGGCCACTCCGTGGGACCTCACTGATGTGGACTTTGAGGACACTTTTCTGGCCAGTGGGGAATGACCTAGGGGTTCCCCTTTCTGGTGCTAAGACCTCGGTCCCTGTCCCCTAGTATTTCTCTTCCAAGCCACTCTACTCTTTCTGGAGGTGGATTTTTAGCAGTTGGTGCTGCCATTGTATGAATTGAGGAGCGACTGGTCCTCGATTCTCTTCTTTTTAATCCAAGCACAATTGTCCCACTAAGAGTTGTTCCTTGCTTGTTTGAACGGAAGTGGTAAAGTAGGGTAGCCAGCCCTCTTGCCTCTCCTTTGAGTTGCTTTTGGCCAGTAAGCAATCACAGGCCTTTGTTGGATTGGGGGTCTCTGTCCCAGGTATGTAGGGAAGGCTGCTCTGTTGGGACCCCATCCGAGGCCTCAGGGCCTGTGCCATCATGGGCCTGTCATGTTCCCTGTTTGCAGAGGCGGGTGAAGGTCTGGCGTTGGGCATCCTGTCTGGAGTTTAATAAGGGTCCTGCTGCAGTCTCCTGTGGCCCTGGCAGAGGAGTTCCAGCTTGTGGGTCAGCGATACACCAGCCCTTGAGAATATGATAGCAGACAAGACAGCCTTTGGCCTAGGACATCTCGCCATCTTGTAGGATGAACAAAGAAACATATTGTCACACTTGCCAGTCTAAGTGCAGTGGCAGCAGAGGCTCCAAGGACTGTGGGAACACAGACGAAGGACATCAGGCCCAGTCAGAGGCTTCAGGGCGGGCTTCCTGGAGGAGGAGGTATCTCAGCAGAAACCAGAAGTTAGAGAGACAGAAGAGTTCCTGGCAGGGACAAGAGCATGCGCAAAGGCCTGTGGGTGAGGGAGAGCCCATCACCTTGGTAGAGGCAGTTCATTTTAGCTGGGTCCCTGAGCGTGGGTGCTATGATGAGCACTGAGCAGTGAAGAAGGATACCGGGAGATCTGGGGGGGCCTCAGAGGGCCTCAAACACCATGGTGAGAGGTTTGGATAGTGGCTCAGCTCAGAGAAATGAGTTCACTTAATATTCACAGATGCATACGGGTATAGCTGAGGACGATGAGGGGGATTTAAAAGAGAGTGGGAAGGTCAGGTTCATGTTTTAGAAGGAGTTGTCTGGCCACTCGCTGGGTGAGGAGGCAAGGCGGGCAGACTGCCAAGAAAGCCACTCCCCCAGGACAGACACGATGGGGCATAGGTGGGAATGGGGTGCGTTCGAAAAGAGACGTAAGCATTGAGCCCACAGGACTTACGAGTTGGTTAACTTTTGGGGGCATTCAGGGAGGGAGAAGGGTCTCGAATGAGTCAGACTTCTGACTGGCCAGCCAGTTGGATGCCGATACAGAGATGGGGAACTCAGCAGGGGAAAAAGTTGACAGAGAAGGATGAACTTGAAATGTCAGCAGGCTCTCAGTCACAAAAGCATTAATTAAGTCAGCAAGACTGAGATCCTGCCGGAAACACACAGAGGGGGCAAGCGACACCCCAGTGAGTGTTCTGAGTACCGGGCCACCTTCACCTCCCAGAGTAGCCTTCCAGTTCTGGTTGCAGGGGTGAACGGGTAACAGGAGCTCCCGCCCTCCTGCCGACGCCCCGCTCTTGGCCTTGGAAACCCCAACAAAGGTCTCCCTGGGGATTGCCAGGAGACCTGAATGCCCTGGACGCTCACTGCCTGGGGCCCAGTTAGAGAGCTCTCCGCTCCCGCAGACACTCTGCCTCCATTCCGGGGCTACCAAGCAAGAGCCTGAGGGGAGCTCTGCGCCAGAAGCTGGCCCAAACAGGAGATGGAGCCCCTGCACCAGCCCAGGCTGTGCCGAGCCCGGACGCCGACGCATTGTGTGTAGGGGTTTATGTGCAGGGTCGTGGGGGAGCCCCGTTGGCCGTGATGCCAGAGTCTCAGATGAGACCCGGAGATACGGGTGCTGGCTGGAAAGACACGCAAACAGTTCTTACCCCATAGATGCCAGCCCCTCTTTGAGCTACTTGCCTGTAAGAGGCTGGTCTGTGTCTGGGGGCCCCTGGGGACCACAGCAGCCTTGTCGAGAGCGCTGTGCCCTTCCAGTCTGCTCACATCCAAGTATCTTCTATCACCAGCAGACAGGCTTGAACAACGTGGGAGATGTTCAGGGGAAGCCAGGACGGATGGCCAAGTAAGGGTGGGAAGAAAACCAGCCTGAGCTGTTAGTTAGCATTTCTACAGATGGGGGAGTGGGGGTGTCGCCTGGTGGCTTAGTCGATTAAGCATCTGCCTTCAGCTAGGGTCCTGATCCCCGGGGTCCTGGGATTGAGCCGCGTGGCAGGTTCCCTGCTTCTCACTTTACCTGCCGCTGTCCCTGCTTGTGCTCTCTCTCTCTCTCTCTCCATCAAATAAATATAGAGGGCAGCCCAGGCCAGTTAGGCAGATTTTAAAGTGGACCTTCAGCAACACCATCATTCTGCACCCTCCCTGCAATCTTGACAATGGGCCACTGATTCTTCAGAAAAGCTACTCAGAGGCCTTGCATGGGGCGGGGCTGGGTTGGGTGACCTTCAAAGGATGTGCTGCTTTGCCCGCCAAATGTGCAGGGACACAAGCTCAGAGAGAGGTCGAGATAGGTAGCAAGAAAAATGGACACACCAGGAAGTTGCAAAATCGGTCGACAGCAGAGCTGGACCCAGTGCCGGCTGGGAAAGGGACAAGCCCGGGGCATCCGAGCAGCCCTCGGGGTGGCTGCAGCTTGCGGCATCGTATATGCACTCTTCATTTCTGTCCCCCCGCCCCACCCCAGCCAGGCCATCCGAGAGCTGCAGGAAGAGGTCTCCCGGCTCCGTCTGCGCCTGGAAGACAGCCTGCACCAGCCAGCCCAGGGCAGCCCGACACGCCCCGTGTCCACCCTCAGCCGCCCCACCCGGGCCCGGGCCCGGCCCGCAGATGCTTCTGTTTCCTGGGGCTCCCACTATGGCAGGTGGGTGACCCCCAAACGCTCACCCTTGTGCCCTGGGGCCAGCAACAGGAGGGAGACTTGGCTGCCTCTGGGGCTCTCCACACATGGGGATTGACACCCCTTTCCCCCTCGGACAGTTTTTTACTATGTAATATTCAATGCATAAAATGTCTACAGTGTCACCTGAACTCACCACCTGCTTCAAGAGCTAGACATTCCCAAGATGTCCACCTGCTCGCTCGCTCCTCGGCGTGTCCTCTGTGATCATCTGTTCCTAAGTGTTCCTATGGGAGGGCACTGGGTTGAGGTTTTCACGGACATTGTCTCATGAATCCTCCGTGTAGTTGCTGTTCTTATCCCCTCACGACAGATGAGGAAACGGAGGGTCACAGAGGCTTTCTGTGAGCATGACTCAGAGTCTTTGATTTTGACTTTCGTGCTTCCTTCTGGGTTGGCTTGCTTGCTGGTCACCTGGAAAGTCTGCATGAAGCTGCATCTGCTGACATTGTTCCTCTCTTTCCTTTTTGCTAGTAGATCCACAGAGAGATTGTCTGCTGAGCCCGCAGTGGGGGAGCGAGCGGAGCACGCAGGAAGGCGGCGAGCCAGGTCTTCCTCGGTGCCTCGGGAGGTGCCGCCGCTGTCCCTGAGTAAGTAAGCACGGGCCCAGACTGATGTCCGGAGGCTCCCGTCTGGGCCTGTTAGCTCAGTGGTCAAGGACCATAGCAGTAGCCTTAGAAGGAACCTGGAGAAGGTTCTGTGTGTGTTCTTCAGGCCCTCATAGTTGTCTGAGGTACAGTGCACTTCCAGTGATGGCCATGGAATGTCACGCACGTGAGGGTTTCTAGAAGGGCTTTGTGTGGTCCTCATGTTCCATCTTTGCTGCAAGGGGGGAGGGGCGTATCACCCACATTCTGCAGATGAAGACACCAGAGCCCAGAAGTGCAGGGGAAGTGCCTGAAGGACAAGGGGTGGGGATCAGCCCACCTCATTCCTTCTTGGCTGTGTGACTTTGGCCCGGGCGTTGACCTGCTCTGTGCAGTTAAAGGGACAGCTAACTGCAGTGGTAACAGTGTTCCCGTCCGGGGATTGCCGTGAGGGTGCACGCATGGCCCAGTGGGTCCAGCCCAGTGCTCAGCACAAGGTCAGGGATCCCCATGTGTCAGCGGTTGTTACTAAGGGACAGACACAGGATCAAACCCGAGCTCAGCCCCAGAGCCTCAAGTTAGGGTTGGCTCTCTCCCTGAGCTCTGTGACACGTCCCCTGTCCCCCTTCGATGGCTTTCTTTTCCCACCCCAGGTTCCGAATCTGAGCCAACCTCCCCCCAGCGGTTCTCTGAGAAGAGCCAGGCCACCGAGGACAGTGCCCAATCCACTCGGGACAGAATGAGAAGAGCTGGTGGCACCAGGCGGCCAGAAAGGGTCTCCTTCTGGGGCCAGTACACAGGTGGGCTGCGGGGCATGGCCCAACCCCCGGGGAGGACCCCCATCACGGAAGCCTTCCCCCTTTCACCATGGGCCATTGAAAGATGAGCATTTTTCTGTGAATTCTGTGACACAGGGAGCAGCGGGGGAGTGCCTCCTCTGTGAGTCCATTCTTTCCCCCAGCAAACAGTCTGATGCCTCCCTGCCCTGGACCCCATGCTGGCTTCTGGGGGAGCCCCTTTAGCTGGTCGGTCACAAAGAGGGTTCTGCTGTGTGCAGGGCGGACACCAGATCACTGGCCCCTCGCCCACCTTCAGGTCGGATTCCCCAAGGCATCAGCCCCCGTGTCTCCTGAACTAGGCACCCAGCACATAGTAAGACTTCTGGTGACACAGAGTAGGATTTCAGAGTGCTTAACCTGAAAACAAACACGGACATAGCTCTGACTTCCAGGAATCTGACTGTGTAACAGACGATAACAAATGAGCCATGACATCAGGTGTGTAAATTCCAGAGGTGGCTGTCACTCGTAGCAGCCTGGGAGGGACGGCAGTTCACCTCAGATCCATAGGGCCGAGGGCAGGGGACATGGCAGGAAGTGAGAGACGCATGTCCTCTCCCAGGGAGCAGAGAGAGCTGAGGGGTTAGACGTGGGAACAGCCGGCCGGTCCGGGGGCCCCGAGGCAACACACATAGAATAGGAAGTGGGAAGCCTGCAGGGACTTGGGGAGCCAGAAGAGGATTGATCAGGCCACATCCTGAAGATCTGTCTTGAGGCTCAGAAAGGGACGAGGCAGCAGATGACAGGTGTGGATAAAGACCCAAGCATCTGTCCAACCTTCTGACAACCAGGAGCACTGTCCATGTGCTGGACGCCGGGCAGAGCACCTCACAGACACGGCCCCACTCACCCCTTATGACACCCGTGAGACCCAGACTGGGATGGTCCCCATTTCACAGCCGCTCACAGCACAAGGAGAAGACCCAGCTCACCCCGTGCCCAGGCCATCCCAACGCCACCTGGCAAGTGGCGGGTCTGGGGAAGGCAGCCCTGCTTGTACTTGCTTCTCCTGTCCTCCTGGCCTGCTTCCAGCCTGCCAGAGCTGGGCTTTGTTCATGCCTTCTATATGACCTCCCCGATCCTCCTCGGTTCTCCAAACATGCCAAAGCGGACGGTCTGGTTTCTTCCCAGGCAAGGAGTACCATGTTGTGACCCCCAAGACGTCCCCAAGATGCAGTGGCTCAGTCTCCTGTCCCCAGTGCCGACCCTCCAGGACCCGGGAATCAGGTGAGGGGTGGTACCTGGGGAAGTGGTCAATGCATAGAGGCTGCTGCTGCTCCTGTTAGGAAAGGACGTAGGACGGGGGCCTGCCCTGACCTCAGTGGCAGGTCAAGGTACAGACAAGGGAACAGGATTTGGGGGGGCTCCTTAGCCCTCCCGACATCTCCTGTCCTCACACCTGTGTCTCCAGGTGCTGCTGCCTAATGCTACGCTCCTTGACCAGGACAGGGAGAAACAATGCGTATGACCTAAGTCCTGATAAGGCGGTGGGGGGGGGGGCAGGTAGTAGGGGCCAGGCGGGATAATTCTGTCCTGTCTCCCCGCCATCCTCACCATTCTGATTCCTTCCCCCAGACCTATCAGAAGAGTCATGGGGAGAGAAGTGGCCGGAGAATATGGGCACTGGGCTCTAGTCCCAGTCCTGCCACTGACTTGCTGGGTGATCTCAGGCAACTTCCTGAACATCTATGAGCCTCCAGCCTCACGTCCTTAATGAAAGGATTGGAGAGGGTCCAAAGGCCCTTTCAGGCAATGATGATAATGATGGAGCTGTCCCTTAGTAAACCCCCACTGTAAGCAGGGCATCATGCTAAGGGATTTACAAACATTAATCCTCACAACCCTATGAAATGGGTTTTGTCCATTTTCTTCCTACACCTATTTTACAGGTGAGGACACTGAGGCCCAGAGAGGTTAAGTAACCTGCTCAAGGGCACACAGCTTACTAGTGGTAGAGCCAGGATTTGAACCCAGGTGGTTGTGAGTCCAGAGCTCTGGCTCTTCACCATTGTGTTGCTTTGCCTTTGCTCGAGTCCCAGCAGGCCTCCCTGTTCATTCGTTCCTCCATTCATTCATTCATTGACTCGCTCACTCGCTCATTGAGCACCATCCCATCCTGGGCCGTGGGCTAAGCAGACAAGGACAAAACAGTGGTCCGAGCTGGGCTAGGAGGCACAGGTGGGAGCCTGCAACCCCAGGCAGCGGGTGGGAAGCCTCCCCCTGACGTGCAGCTGGAAGAAGTGGGTCAACCCTGGAATTCTACCCGGGGGAGGTGTTGAGGATTTGTAGGGGAAGAGAACAAGGTGCCCACCCTCCGCCTCCTCCCGTAGGCCTCCACTGACCACCCCCCCCCAACCCTCCCGTGCCTGAGGGGCCACTGTGGGCCACTCCCATATGAACAATGTGGAGGAGGAACCGTAGGTTCAGGGCCTGCGTTCTGGAGAGCCGGGCTTGGGCTCAGACAGCACTGCCAATTTCCTACTCGGACATTTTGGCAAATCATTCAAGCTCTAGGAGCCTCAGTTCACCAGTCTGTAAAATGGGAGTGATGTCTCAGCTAGCCCCGTGGCTTGTTGGATTTGATAGCAGAATGCATGAAGGCCCTCAGCAGAAGCCCAGGTTTGTTATATGCTGACCCTCGCTGTCACGGAGGCAGCTTGTCCCCTCTGCAGTGGCCCCCGAGGGAAGCTCGGTGCTGACGGAGGTCTGCTTGGGGGCTCCAGGCCAGTGATCCGGACCTCATCCTCTCCTGACATCTCTTCCTCCTCTTCCAGCTGGCAGTGTCACCAGGGACCCACCAGGATCGTCCCCGACTGATCCCCTGCAGTGCCCCCTGTGTGGTCGAGTCAGGCTGCCCCCAGCGACGGATGGCCCAGACTCAGCCGCCTCGGGTAGGGACAGACACTCACTCTGTCCCTACACTCACTGTGTAGGGACAGACACTCTCTTCTCCCAGAGAGACCCCCAGCTCTCCTTTATGGGGGTTCGTGGGTCCTTAGGGTATTTCATTGGGATGGTGGCTCTCCCAGTGTGGGATAGAGCAAAGTGGACAGAAGATTTGTTTCTCAAAGTCCAGCGCTCCCAGCGTGGCCAGCCCAGTGTCCACCTGTCACAGGGCAGGGGCTGGGGGGGAGGCCTGGTCTTGGCTAGATCTTCCCCAGTGATCAGACTGTTGTCTCTGGTGTCCCTCCCTCCCAGGGCCAGACAAGGCTGCCAGCAGGAGAAACACACGCCCAGCCTCCAGCCCCATGCAGCGGAGCAAGCGTGCTGGGTCGCCGGCCCGGCCACCCCCGGGACTGTGGTATCTGGCAGCTGCGCCCCCAGCACCCACCCCTGCTGCCTTGGGCTACGTCTCCTCGGTTCCCGTCATGCCTTTTCCATCAGCCACTGTGTAAGAATCCTCCTTTCCTTCCTTCCCTGCCTGTCTGAGTCACTGCAGGATTCACAGTCAGACCCAGGTCGGGCAGCTGAGAGCCCGGGCACCTGGTACTCCTGTGTTTCCCCCGCCTTTATAACCAGCAGAACATGCTGAACGCTCATGTAATCACTCAACAAGCCCCAGATGCTCCTGCCTCCCACGGAGAGGCTTGGCCTGGCGGCGGGGTGCTCGGCAGTGAAGGAGCCGGCAGAGGGCCCTGAGCTCTACGAGCTTGCAGGGAAAGCACGTGGGAAGCTCCCCATTCCTTGTGGGTCTTCCCAGCAAGCAAGTAATTGCTCCCTCACTGTTTTTTAATAGACTTTATTTTTAAGAACATTTTTGGATGTAAGAGAAATGGAGCAGATAGTACAGAGAATTACATATACCCCCTACACACACACACAGAGTTTCCCTTGTTGTTACGTTCATACGGCACCTTTGATAGTGAGCCAATATTAATAACTTACTCTTAACTAAAGCCCACAGTTTCCTGGGCTTTCTTCAGTTTTTACTGGAACAACTTCTGTCTGGGATCCCAACCAGGAGGCCACATACATGCCTCTTGGTGGTCGTGGGTCCTTAGGCCCCTCTTGGCTGTGACCGTCTCTAAGACATTCCCCGTGTCTGAGGCCCTGAGCGTGGAGGAAGACTGGGCAGGGCTGTGGCAGGAGGAGCACGCCTCTTTGTGGATGTGGACAGAACATCTGCAGGAGAAAAAGGAAGTGAGCCGTGGAGGCAGAAGTGGTTCAGGTTGGAGACTCGGAGCTGCACCAGACTCCCGTCTGCTGCTTGCTGCTGCCATGGCCTCAGTAGAGCGACTGCTTCTCCGAGCCTCGGTTTCCCCACCTGGTAAATGGGGTAATAGTCTGGACCAGAGATGGTTATGCAAGGATTAAACGAGGCGCGTGGCCAGGCGCTCGGGAGATGTGTGCGCAATGTGCGGGGCAGTGCAGGCGCCAGCTCGCGGCCCGATCAGAGGGCAGCACCGTCCTCCCAGCCCACAGCACTACTGCGCACTGCTGTCCTAGGAGACAAACGAGGAAAGGTGGCTGCAATAGGACACCCGCTAGTTCTGTGCCTCAGTGTCCCTCAGTGGAAAATGAGTCTGTCGGGAGTCTTGGTCAGAAGCCTTTGTCTGTGTCCGCAAGAGGCGGGGGTCCCTGTGGGGCCTGGTGCTTGGTGGGAGCAGAGGCACCAGTACCAGTCAGCCCCCGGGCCCCTTGAGGACCCTAGCCTGCAGTGGGGCGTCTTGCCGCCCTCAGCAGAGTCTGGGAACATTCTCCTCCATCAGCTACTAGAGGCCGTCCTGCACGCTCAGACCCCCCGCACAGGGGCTGAGACCCCTGCCTATGCTCCTGCTCACTGGGAAGGGCAGGTTTTGCCTGGAGTTTGGTGGCCTGGGATAAAGCTCCGAGTTCCCCTGGTAGGCATGGGACTCACTGCTTCTGAGGCTGTTCCATGTCCTTCCAGGCTCAGACCTGTGGACAGACCTAACCAGGCTGCTATCCCCAGAAATGGCCCGGTCGTAGGGAAGGGGAAAGGCCCTGAGCTGTAGTGCCCGACATACCTGGTCAGTGGGAGCCATACAACCTTGGACGGGGGTCACTTTGTTCCCAGTCTGTACCTCAGTGTTTCCCTCTGTGTAATGGGTTGTGGTAGGGAGTAAACGAACTACTGCATGGAAAGCCAACAGTATGTAGAAGTTGGCCAGGAACCGTACTACTTCCAGTGCTCCTAGAATTGGGGCGGATGATGCCCTAAGGTTTCTCCAGCTGTCTTCTGCCAAACTAAGCATGCTCAGTGACAGGCCAGGGCGCCCTCAGGAATGTATGGGCCTGTGCTGCCACCTGCTGGCCGTCTGTCTTCCAGCCTCTGCACCAGGGGCTTTCTAGCTAAAAACGGTTTTTGTTTTGATGGAGTGGGGAGGTTGTAGCTTCTGCTTTAGCGGGAGTTTTGAAACACTTCGGGGCCAAGCTGGTCATCCAGTTCCTAGAAGCTAGGGGTGTGCAGAAACCCAGTAGTTAGACTAGATAGTCCCCGGAGGAGGGAATAGGAGGCAAGAAGCCTATTCATGGGGTTCAGGTGGTATGTAAAGTTGTCACTGGGTGCTGATGACTGAGCTCTGGGTGTGAACAGAGTGCCGCCCCTTGCAGCTGTCTGACCCTGAGCTGACAGTGACAGAGGCACTGTGAGTGCCCAGACAGCCAGTGGAGCTTTTCTCTTGGAAGTTCCTGTTGGGTCGATCCAGGGAGGTGGCTAACTGTGGCTCCTTTCAGTGGGGGTACGGTAGTCCCTGAAGGGTAGAGTCCCATGGCCAGCGTCCTATGGCCAACCCCCCAGAATAGCTAGCACTGGGGGCCAAGCCTCCTGCATACGTAGCCCCTCTGGTCTTCTCTTGATCATCCATAAAGTCAGCATAACGGTGCTCACCAGAGAAGCAAACCATGTGCTGGTGGAGCAAACACTTAGCTCTGAGCCCAGCCCCCAAACCCAGGATGCGGTGCCGGCTCTGGGTGGGGCAGTGCCTTTACCTATGAGGAGCTGCCAGACTGATTCCAAGAGAGCCTGGGGTGACCCTGCTGTCCCTGCGATCTGGCTCTCAGGTTAGAAGCCCCAGGAAGGCAGCGGGTCAGCAGTGTCACCGCAGGGCCGGGCTCAGCGGCCGGCACATAGTATAGGATTGATAAAGATGTACTGAGTGAATGGGGAGAAGGAAGGACTGTCGTTGTGCACCTGTTCCAGGTCAGGCACTGCTGTCCTCATGCTTCATCCTTCTGCCGCATCCTTGAAGGAGCTGTTTATTATTCCCACTTGAGAGGTGCGGACATTGAGCCCCCGAGAGTGGGGGCCGGGGCCCACCTGGGGCCAGAACGGGGTGCATGCCGACCCCGGCGCTCTGCTCAGCCCTGGCCGCGGTGCATGAACACAGCCCCCTCTCTCTTCAGGTACTATGTGCCTCCAGGACCTACCTCTGCCTCCTCAGCCCACTCAGCCCCTGCTGACTGGCCTCCCTCGACCCCCTCCCGAGCGGCCAGGGGGCAGCGACGCTCCATCCAGCTGGACCTGGAGGACCTGGAGGAGCTCAACACGGCGCTCGCAGAAGCCATGCAGGCCGCTGAGGGCATCCGCTCCACCACCAAGCACATGAGCCGCTCCCTGTCTGCCGACCTGCGCCAGACCCGAAGCCTGCGGGGCTCCTGCCTCTTCTGACTTTCCCAGAGACCCAGAACCAGCTGGCGGGGGCAAGGCTGGCAGGCGGGCTGCTGCTGCCCCCCGGGCAGGGGGTCGGCTGGAGTCACTGCTGAAGGCCCCACAGGCCCCTCCTGAGAGGTGTCTTTCTAGCTCAGGCCTTGCCTACTGGGTGTCTCCACTGCGCAAGGAGTGTTGGCCCGGTCGTCCAGAGAGGGAACTTCCCGGGTGCCCAGCCCCTATAGGAAGTGCTGGGACCTCGGCTGCTTCTGCCCAGATGCGATCTTTGGGGTCTCCTGGTCCTGTACCGTCCACCTCTGGCTAATAATATGCATTTCATATACAGACGGACAGATTTGTTTTGAAGCGGAGTTTTCCTGGTCTTTGGTCCAACCTACAAGGCCAGATAAGAAGGGCTCGGGCCAAGGTCTCTGGTGCAAACGAGTCTCCTGGTCCAGGACCCGCCGCTCTGGAGTCGGCATCTCGGGGAAGGGATGTCCGGGCACTTTCCCCCTAGTGACTGGTGGCCAGTAGAGCACTTTGGGACCATTGAAATGTCAAGATGTCAGGCCCCTAGGAGGACGTGCGCCCAGCTTCTCCGTGGTCAGAGAGTCCTTTCCCGTGGGCCTGCTGGGAAGAGAGATCCTCACTCCCCATGGGACCAGGAAGCCATCCACCATGGTCCCTCTCTGTAGCTCATCCCGACACCCCCAGCTCTGTCTCTGGGATCCCTGTGGAACCTGGCTAGCTAGTGGGCAGCTCCCTGCCAGGCCGCACTGTACAGCCGGGAGGCCAGCCCCTGTCGTGCTCCCCACCTCGTAGCAGCGTGTACCTCAGCTTTTCTGGAACGTGTATGCATCGGTGATATTTGTATATTTGATGCGTTTAAAAATCTATTTTCGTTATGAGGGCAAATGAAGAAGAATGAATATTGATCTTTTTTAAAAAGAAGAAAAAAAAACATTCCCAAAGCGGCTCACATTCGTGGCATGTGTGTGTCCTTGAGGTGTGGTTTCTTGACTCAAGTTTGTGGAGTGGAAAGTTCTAAGATGAGCTGAACCCTTCCCTCGGGAGATCTATTGAGTGCCCCTTTCCAGACTCTGCCTGCCTTCCGATGGGGGTTTGGGGTTTTTTTTTCCTTTTTTTTTTTTTTTTTAAGATTTTATTTAGCTGACTGAGAGTGAGAGGATAAACACAGGCAGGGGGAGTGGGAGAGAGAGAAGCAGGCTTCCCACCAAGCAGGGAGACCTGTTGTGGGGCTTGATCCCGGGACCTTGGTATCATGACCAGAGCCAAAGCCAGACACTTAACGACTGAGCCACACAGGCAACCCCTATGGGGGTTTCTGTTTCTCGATGCTGCCCCAGCAGCCTGGGTCAGGACATTGAGCATTTTTTTTTTTAAGATTTTATCTATTTATTTGACAGAGATCACAAGTAGGCAGAGAGGCAGGCAGAGAGAGGGGGAAGCAGGCTCCCCGCTGAGCAGAGAACATGATTTGGGGCTCGATTCCAGGACCCTGAGACAATGACCTGAGCTGAAGGCAGAGGCTTAACCCACTGAGCCACCCAGGCGCCCCCACTGGGCATTTTGACCAGAGAGGCTGCCAGGCCAAGGTCAGAGCTGGTAGGAGACACACAGCAGATTGGTGTCTGCCAAAGCAGGAGCCTGGACTCTTTCCAGTGATCCGCCTAGTAGCAGACAGCAACGTCAGCCACCCTTTCCCAAGCACCCAGTAGACACCGATCCTTGAGCTCGGTACTCAGCATGGCAGGCTCACACAGGGCACATGGCAGCCTCCCGGGCTCCTGCCATGTGCCCCCTTCCTAGAAGAGAGACTGAGGTCCCAAAGGCTGGCCTGCACTATCTCACAATGCCTGACTCCAAAGTCTGTTTTCCCTGTTACTGCACTTCCTTCGTAAGCTCTGGGAACTTCTCACCAAAGCCAGCTGTGTCCTCCCTTAGCTTTTTTTTTTTTTTTTTTAATTTTTTTTTTTTTTTTTTTTTATTTGACAGAGAGAGATCACAGTAGACAGGCAGGCAGAGAGAGAGAGAGGGAAGCAGGCTCCCTGCTGAGCAGAGAGCCCGATGCGGGACTCGATCCCAGGACCCCGAGATCATGACCTGAGCCGAAGGCAGCGGCTTAACCCACTGAGCCACCCAGGCGCCCGTCCCTTAGCTTTTTTCCCAGCCCCCCGCCCCACCCCGCCAGCCACCACACTTGCTGCTCTCTGCCCCAGGCCAGCCCCCTCCCAACTCGCCTCTCCAGATGGCCACGGTGCGATCTGATGGAAGGTCCAGCACACTTGGTACCACCTGTTGCAGTCCTCCACCCGCCGCCCCACCCTCATTTACCTGAACTCCTACCGGGGCTCTCTGCCTCGGTGTTTGCCAAACATCCTTCCAGATCCTTGGCTTGCAGCTGGAAGAGCAGGTGTTCAAACCTCCAAATCTTTCTGGGCAGGTTCAGATACCCCTTCCAGGAAGCCTTCCCAGACTTCCATTGCAGAAGGAACCTCCTTGTGCTGGGTTCCCACAACATTCTGTGCCCATCATCCTCCCAGCCTTGCTGCATATGACAGCGGGGGCTCTTCCCACCAAGGGCTGGGCCTTATGCCCTGATTGGCCAGGGCTCAGCTCAGGGCGGGCTTCAACACCCGTGAATGAATGAATGAATGATGACATGAGCAAACGAGCCCCTGCCTCCCGTTTCAAAGGCAGAAGCTTTATTGATGCACCTGAGACAAAAACCTGATGTACAAAAGGGGTGGGCATAGGGCTGAGGATGAGCCCCACGGTCCCCAGGGTCCTAATCCAACGCTGTGTGTCCCTCTTTTTCCTTCTGCCTTTCTTCCTTGTGCTGTTTCTCCAGCGGCCCACACAGATCCTGGAAGACAGCGAGAGGGGAGCCCGGTGATGCGAGGGGCTCTTGTCAGGGCAAGGGTGGATGAGCCCCGGACTGTGGAGCCAGCTCAGGGGCCCGGGGCGCGGCACCGTCCAGCTCTGAACCTCAGCTTCTTGCACTCCAGATGGGGGCTCGAGGCTTTACAAACGGCTGCTGTGTACTGAGGACTCGCCAAGCCCCCGGGCTGATCTGGATTCCTGAGCACATGATCTAACCGAGGTTCAGGGGGCCTTGTGGCCTGTCCGCGGTCCCCCCGCCAGTGGATGGGGAAGGCAGGCTGCACACCAGGGCCAGTTGGTGGTGTGTGCCCAGTCCTTTCCTGCAGCTGCCAGGAGTGGGGACTGGAGGAGCTTTAGGCCGCTGGTGGGCAGGAGAGATGGCCTCAGGTGGCCAACGGAGACCTTTTTACTTTGATAATAAAACTATTTCATGCATATCTGAAAAAGTATAGCCCACTCAGAAGCTCTGCGTTTTAGAGATTGTGTCATGGGACACGACCAAGGAAAACCTCTCCCCGAACAGGGGTTGAGTGGCAAGTATTAAGGAGATTATTACACAGGTAATTCTCAGTTATAGCAGAAATCAGGGTGGTGGTCATGGACTTGAGGCATTTGGGGGTGGCTAAAAGCCACCATAGCAACTGCCCATCCACAGGTGTCTGATGTCCGGGGTGTGGCCGGCAGGTGTAAGCGATAATCACCCTTGTGTGTTTGCCTGTCAAGTTCCCACTGCCACCCCATTCCCGCTGGTCCCCCTCCCTTCCTGTCCTCCCTGTTTCCCAGGGACTTTCCCTCCTGGGCCCTCAACTTTTGGGCCTCTGGGGAGCTCAGCTGTCCCTGGAGGGAGGCAGGTGCTTAAAAGTAGGTCATCCTGCCTCACTGTGCAGCCTTGGCCGGCAGGTCTCCCTATCCAGGCCTCTGGGGCTGCCCCCAGGCAGGATGGCTCCGACGGTGGGCATAGCCTAGTCTGCACTGCGTTCACCTTTTCCGCATCGGTGTAAATGATCTCCGAAGTCTGCATGCCTAAGCACGTGATGGCCTCATGGAAAACTCCCCTTTGTTCCTCAGTCACTTCCGCTTTGTCAGCTGCAGGAGGGAACAAGGGGGCTGGGTGAGCATGCCGGGGGCCTAGCTGGGGCTCAGGTGTGGGCAGGGGTTCCGGGGGCCCAGCCACAGAGGCAGGTGGTCTGCTGGGTGAGGTCTGGGTGAGGTGGACGTTGGAGGGGTGCTTACCATAGAAGGACAGTCCCTTGTTCTGCTCATCTCTCAGGGAGTGGCCCAGCATGAAGATCCTGGGATCCTTGGTGAGCAGGAGATCGGCAAACTCTTCTTGGCCGGACTCTGGAGAAGAAAACCTCTGGGTGAGACCACACAGCACAATGCGTCTGATCACAGGTGAGGGACCATGAGTGTTCCCGGGAACCCCAGTGGTCAGTGAAGCCTGGGAGTTCACCTGGGCCAACGACCTTCGCTCCCTCTGCGTGCCGGGCCTTGCCAAGAGATGTGGAATCGTAGGAGCCTCACGCCAACTGTGGCTGTCAGGGCCTTTCTCCCCATTTTCCAGATGAGAAAAGTGAGGCCCACACAGGAGCCTCAGGGCTGCCCAGGGCTGTTGGTTTAATCCCACCGGCATTTGTACGCTCCTACTGTGTGCCCTCTCTGGGGCGATGGCGGGGACAGGAGTGGGGTCACTCCCTACCTGACACAGAGCGCCACCCTCGGGTCCCAAAGGGGAAAGAGTAGTGGAGAGAGGCAGGCCTGCAGCCAGTCCTCGGTTTGAATTCTGGTTCTAATCACAGGCTGTGTGACTTCAGGGAAACAACTTGACCTCTCTGTTTCTCTATTTCCTCGGCTGATCGCTGTCAGGTCCTCCTAAGACTGTGAGTCTCAGGTGGGTTAATCCTAGTATAAAAGTACTTCAAACAGTGCCTGGCACATAGAGCTCAAGTCTGGGGACGGTTATTACTCGTTATTGCAACGTGGAGACCCTGGGACGTCAGAAATGTAGGAAGAGGGCCCGTCCTGGGTTCTCTGTGGTTTTGCCCCCACACTGACCCTTTTGTCTGGTCCGTCCAAGGTCCCCATGACACACCCCAGTCCTCCCGACTGAGGGCTGGTCCTCACCGTGTTTGGACAGGGTCCCATTTTCCCTCTGGACCTTCAGATAGCTGGAGTTATAGATGCACTTGTTCCCACTAAAGCCAGACAGAAGAAGGGTGAAGAAGAGGAAGATCATTGAGAAGAAGTGGACAATCACCAGTCACTATCATCCAGGGCAAGAGTTGGGCCGCCTAGACCGCCCTCCCCATCCACGGATGAAAGGCTGAGGTCAGGAGGAAGGAGGGACTTGCTCAAGGTTTTCCAGCAGCTAGGAGCAGAAGCCTGGGGCTGGGGGCGAGCCAGCATGTGGGGGTCTTACATGGTTTGGTACTCCCTGAGCAGTATTGTGTCATCTGTATGGTTGGGCTCCAAGTAAAAGAAGCCTGCTTGGAGCATTCCAGCCAACTGATTGATGTCCGGGTTGTGGAAGGCAGCGGCAATACAAAACCACTTGCCAGAGATCTGGGGAGAAGCCAAGAGTTGATGACAGAGGCTGGGAGCCGAATGCCCCTGCCTGCCAGCCAGTCAGGTGCAGAGATGTCCCCCTCCTTTTTACACGCAGGGAGACTTGGGCCCCAGGCGAGGAGGGCACGTGCAGGAGCTCACTCTGAGGGTCAGGCACCTCCCCCAGACACCGGGTGGCCCCTCTGGGCCCAGGACAGGATGTCCCCTCTGAGGGAACTTGCAATGAGGCTTCTGAGTTAGGAAGCAGAAGAATGTATCCAGAGCCTGGTCAGAAGGTCACCCCAGGACCCAGGAGAGAAAAGGGCAGAAGCAGGCAGAATCAGACAAGGGGGGCCGACCACAAGCCAGCGGGAGAAGGGGAGCCCAGGGAAGGAGGCAGCTGCCCCTGGCGCTCAGGGGCCGAGGGACGCACCTGGTCCAGGGTGGCGTTGGTGATAGGCGCTGCTGTGAGGTTGGCACACACTGGGCTCTGGGCATCCAGCAGAGGAAGGAGGCTCAAGGCAGCAAGGGCCCAGGACAGTGCCATGTCTAGATGGAGAGACACCTGGAGTCAGGCAGAACTGCTGGCTGGAGGGTAGAGTGACTTTTATAATGAGCTGTGGGAGGAGCCCTGGAGCCCCATGGTGACACAATCCATGAGCTCTTGTGAAATGCTTTGCACAGATCCTTCCCTCCCTCCCCCAAAGCCCGCTGTAGCTAAAGCCTCCAAGCCTGGGTCTAATTCAGAACCCTGACCTGAAGGGTTACAGGGCCCCAAGGTCAGGCTGTTCAAAGCCAAGGCGGGTGTGGGCTAGAGTGGTATCATTAAACGTGTAGATTTCAACGGAGGGACCTCTAAGCAAGCTAAGAGGTGTTTTTTTTTTTTTTCATTTTGTTTTGTTTTAAAGATTGTTTATTTATTTGAGATAGAGCAGAAGAGACAGAGCAGGTGGGAGGGGCAGAGGGAGAGGGAGAAGCAGGCTCTCTGCTGAGCAGGGAGCCTGATATGGGGCTCCATCCCAGGACCCTGAGATCACGACCTGAGCCCAAAGCAGACGCTTTACTGACTGAGCCACTCACTTGGCCCTGTTTTGTCTTGTTTTAGAAGTTCTTAGGTTTTTTACCTAATTTGTGTCTCCCTGAGCATCCAGAGTGAAAGCCAACCACAAATCAAATGCTGAAAGTGATTCAGACAGTTCCCAGGCTAGGTGAGGTGGGGGTGGGTGATGAGGAAGGGCTCTGGGGCAGGTGTGAGGGCATGAAGGCAAACCACTGATTCCATTCCAGCTGAGTGTGATAACAACCATGGGGGAACAAAAGTCCACTGGGGGAGGAGGGCTGCCAACCCAGCCTCAGAGGCAGGGATCCTTCTAAAAGGAGGAGGTGTCCAAGTTACACGTCTATTTCCAGTAAATATGGTGTTACATGAACTAGCTCCCAACATCTAAAACAAGAAATGATGCACGTGTGGTCTCCACCCTCTGCCGTGGAACAGGAGGTGGCCTCTGTCGTCACCAGGAGGTTCCAGGCCCCGACAGTGCCCAGCACGCCAGATGCGCGCATCCACAGTCCACGAGCGTTTCTGCCTGACCGGGTCAGATCTTTAGCCCTAGGAACAAATACTTCCCAAAAGCCTTCTTATGTTATGTTACAGTTTTGTATTCCTGTTCATTTCATATATTTTGAGTCATTTTCCATGTTTCTGTGTAGTTAGTGGTTATAATTTTAATGGACGCACACCCCTGTCGTTCTCTTCCTAGGTTCCCTGTACTTAATGATGCCCTCTCTTTATATCCATAGCATTTTATTTTTTTCCAGCTTAATAGAGAATTGCCTCTAGCATTTCATATGGTGATGTTTCCTTGGAATGCCACGTGTCAGAAAGTGACCGAATCCCTTTCTACCATACCCTACCATTCAAGAGAGAGAAAAACATGTCACAGACAAGACTACGATGTTATTCGAAATAGCCAAAAACTAGAAACAGTTCAAATGCCAGTCATCAGGAAAACGGAAAGACACATTGTAACAGTTTCATACAGGGAATATTACGTAGCAATCAAAAGGAACTAACTACTGGCATATAAGACAACAGCCATGAATCTCTAAAACATTCTGCTGAACAAAAAAAGCAGACTATTTGGTTCATAAGCACATACTGTTTGGTTCCAGGTACAGAATGTTCTCGAACCCCCCAAATGGATCTAGAATGGCAGAAGTCAGGCCAGTGGTTGCCTAGGCAAGGAGGGCAGTCTGAGGGCAAGAGGTTGGAAGAGCACTTTCTGAAGTCCGTGGCCGTATGCCCCATTTCCACCGCACGGGTGGTTACATGTGGTACATTTGTGAAAACTCACTGAACCCTGAACCTAAAATGTGTGTGTTTTATTGTATGCCAATTACACCTCAATTAAGCTGATTAAAAAAAAAAAAACTCTCTCTCCAAAGAGAGATGACAAAACACATGACAAATCAAGAACACGAACACTGTCTAATGTGGGGTCAATTTGGCGACACACAGATGAGTCCCCTCCTCCACATCCTTGTCAGAAGTGGGATTTCCTTTCTCTTTGTTCTTTTTTTTTGCCAGCTCACTTGGTGTTTTGGATGGGCATTGCCCTAATTTGTGTCTTGAGAAGAGGAGCGGAGTTCGTCGGCAGGGAAGAGTGGAGGGCAGAGAGCGTGGGGCGTGTGGAGGACCTGGGGTCCGAGTGGCTGGCAGTGGGATGGCGTGGGAGTGACGGGGTCGATGCTGGAGAGGTTGGCGGGGAACCGAGCCTGCAGGGCATAGGAGCCGGGCTGGGGAGTCTGCCCTGGACCCCGCAGGGATCAGGAGAAATGGGAAGGTTTTAAGCGAGGTGGGAGATGAGTAGTCGATTTGCTCTTTAGAAAGGTCTGTCTGTCTGGGCGGGGAAGACTGGGGGATCAGGGTAGGGGACTGGCTTGGGAGAGGAGCCAGGTGCTGTCCCAGTGGTCCCAGTGTGAGATGATGCGACTGGGGACAGACTGGAGACACTGCTTCTCTCAGGGGGTAGCTGACTGTTACATGGAGAGCACCCCGTTACCCTGGGCCATGGGGCTTCTGCTCAGAGCTTTAGAGGATGTCCCATACCACACACGCGCACACACACACACACACACATCCATGCACACGTCCATGCACACACACAAAAAGTTTATTAAATAACAGAGAAGCCCGCCTGTCACTGGGGATCTGGTGCCCGGTACTGGCGCAAGAGTGACCCACAGCCCTAAACCTCCTTCTTCACAACCAACGCTGGTCAGGCCCCAGGCCAACAACTCTTCCCTCTTGCGCCCTGTCCTTGAATCACACTCGGTGGCCCTGTGTGTGCTGAGTAGCGTAGAGAGAAATGAATGATTTCTCTTGCAGTGAGTAAATGGAGCGCCACTCAGAAGGAAGGAGGGGTCCTCGCTGTCACTCAGGTGCCCCTGGAGGTCTTCGTCTCCTCCCAAGAGGCTCTCTGAGTTGCTCCTTCAAGTGCACCCAGCACCACCCACCACCCGATGCAGTACCGTTTTCTCTATCTTCCTATATTTCAGGGATGCCTTAGTACCTCTGTGGGACGAGCATCTGGACACCCTCCCTGCCCGCCCCTCCAACTGGCCCAGGCCCAATGCCAAGAGAAGTTTGGCAGGAAATAAAATGAAAAGCAATCAGGGTCATGCAGGATGGTGGTAAAGTAGTGTCCTGGCTCGACCACCTGCTAGCTTGTGACCCTGGGCAACTTACTCACCTCCTCTGTGCCTCAATTTTCCCATCTGTAAAATGGGGATACAGAGAGTAGCTTCTTTATCTGGTTGTTAAGGGGATTAAATCAGTTAGTGTGTAAATTGTGTATATGGCTAATACACAAGTGTGTTTCGTTAAATGAAACACACTTGTATATTAGCCGTAAAAACCATCACCATCGGTTTAATGTCAGGCTGGGATGGGAGAAAAAACAGACTCCTGCATTACACGTACAGTTCCATAATGGTGGGTTACATCCCACATCTAAAGACATTAAAGTGCAAAAACAGGCCGATAGGAGGTTGGAGAAAACAGGATACTTTCCCCATTGGTTGGGTAAGGAAACAAATAGGTAAGAGAGGTCAGGGGAAAGGTGAGGTTTAGATCATCAGGGGACTGTACCCATTCAGAAGGATCTGTCTTCCGAGAAAGCCACTGGATACGTGTTTCCCCGCCAAGGCCAGGACTGAGCTCTGTGTCTGACGACTCATTTGTGGTCTTCGGCATGGACAGCCACGAAAATACATTGGCAGAGCCAAAGATCCTAATCAGGAACCTTGTGTCTGGGCTGAGGAAACACTCAAAAAGATTTGGTCTTGTTCAAATCCTGTTTTGTGATCTTGGCCAACTTACATAACCTCTTTGGACTTGAATTCCCTCATCCGAAGAGCCGCGTAGTAACATGTGTCTCAAGAGGGTTGCGGTGAGATGAAAACGTATCACATCCCAACAGAGCTCCTGCTCACAGTAAGTGTGCAAGACCCCGTAGCTGCGATTATTTGGAAAGGTGCTACGTATTGGGTTCAACTACAGGAAACTGCTTCTTTATAGAGCGGTTGCATACCATTCCATGTCAGACGATTCCCCTGCTATTTCAGAACAATAGCTCGGACTGTGGTAGCAAGCAGGGAGGGGCTTAGCACCCCGTTGTGCAGAGGGAGAAACTGAGGCCCAGAGAGAAGGAATGACTCACCCAAGACCATGTCCCGGTCAGGAAGCTGGGACTGGAATCCACCTGCCAGCCTCTCCCCTTCTTGCTTGCCCTTCCGTCCTTTTCCCAGCACGGGGCAGCTGGTCATTGGTGGAAAGTGACTGTCCACAGCGGTGGCTTGATTCATTGTGGATAGAGCAAACACAGGATGGCCCCACTGGGAAGTCTACTCTGGCTGTTTCCTGACACTTAGTTGTGAAACGGGAGACTGGGAACCGCAGCGGCTTCCCGCCCCCAAAGAGCTGCATTCTGGTTCCTAACAAGTTCTACCTGCCCCTGCTGGGAAGGAGCTGGCCCAGGGTCAGGGGCCTCACTGGCCACCTCCCAAAAGTCCTCCTGGAATGCCAACTGGGAATCGTGAGTGTCACGGTCTTCACATAACCATCCTCCTCTTCCCCTCTGGCCCTTCCTTTTGACTCTCTCCCCTGCTCTGGGACCTCAGAGCCCCCAGAGGCTGCTGACCCCCTTGCAGTTCTGACCGTGGCACAGACCTCTTTCCTGTCCTCCAGCCCAGCCAGTTGCCTCCTGGACAGCTCCAGCTCAAACCCAGATCTGCCAGCCAAGCCCAACCCTGCTCTCCTGTATTACCAGCAGCTTGTTCTATACCCAGCCCAGGACCCCGGGGCTCCCCACCTCCTACCCTGTAGCACCATTTTGAACAGTGAGTATGCTGTTAACCCGAATAGGCAGTGCTACCTGTACTTCCCAGCCTTGGCAGGTGCTGCTCTCTCTCCTCCCGGTGTCCGTCCTCACCTGGCAAACCGTCATGCATCCTCTGTCACCAAGAGCCTCAGCTTGGGATGGTTAATCTAATGTGTCGAGTTAACTGAGCCATGGGGTACCCGGAAATTTAGTCAAACATGCTGGGCGTAGCTGTGAGGGTGTGTTTAGATGAGACTAACATTTGAATAGATAACCTGAGTAAAACAGATGGCTTCTCCCCAACCACATGTGGGTGGGCCTCGTCTAATCTGTCGAAGGCCTGAAGAGAGTTAAAAGTCTAAGAGAGAATTCCTCCTGCCTGACTGGTTGGGACAGGCCTCAGTCTTTTTCTGCCTTTGGCATGAACTGAAACATGGGTTCTTCTTGCTTTTTCCCAGCTCTCCAGGCTGCCAGGCTCTGTGTAGAGCCTACACAGGAATGATACCCTCTGCTCTCCTGGGTCTTGAATGGGCCAGCTCACTCTGCAAATCTTGGGCCTTGCCAGCAATCACAATCACATGAGCCAATTCCTTATAATAAATCTCTTTACACACACACTCACACACACACACACACACACACACACACACACATCCCATTGGTTCCGTTTCTCTGGAGACCCTGGCTAATACAGAGTGTCCCCCCACAACTACCCTCCTTTGTTGAGACTACATCAGCCACACTCTCCTTTTGTTCCCTGTGCCCGCAGTCCCCCCAGTGTGGCCTCTTGGTCCCACTTTCCTAACCCTTAACCATGCAAGGTCCTACTCCTCCGGCTGCCTCCATCAGACGCAGAGCCCCTCAGATACCCTGTCAGACCTGTCCCTGGGACTCCGGTGCTCACAGAAGGCTCGGCAGACAGAAGGGGCTGCTGAGATGTGCGTGTCACAGAAATGACCCAGCGAGCCTTGTTGAACAAGTTAGGTGCCTCCAATGTGCTGTACTCTGTGACTACAGTGGAGGACAAGAAGCCTCCCCTGCCCTCACGGAGCTCCCATCAGGGACAACAGATGTCCGAGTGACTGGACTGTCCCATCTGGAAGTGTGATCCAACAGTGGGGCAGACTCCCTGTGGGGGGTGACAGGATAGGGTAGGCCTCAGGAAATGAGTCTGTCGAAGCAGGCCATGCTGTCTCAAGTTTCATTTTGGAATCATTTTCAAAGAAATGAAAAGAACGTTCTTATCTCATTTCCAAGGCTTCCCACCCCTTCTCCTGCCAGTTTTGGAAACCTTGTTTTCCAGCTGTAGGAAAGAGCGGAGGGCCCCGTTCTTGGGACTTGAGCATATGCATTTCAATCTCCAGGAAGACTTAATACTACTTTGACCACTGGGCCTTGACCTGGGAGTCTGTGATTCAGGTTTGGACTGGGGCCAAAAACGTGCATTCGTACCCAATTCCCAGATGCTTCTGGCTCTGCTAATCCCAGGGGCCACGCTGAGCCCCACCTGTAAGCAGTCTTGGGTTTGAATCAAGGCTTTGCCCTGGCCTCGGCAGGTGAGGTCGGGTGCTTCCCAGAGGTTTAGCTACACTCCACATAAAATGACAGTTGTATCTGGGATAAGGGAATCTCTAAGCCCTTCTGGACCACGGGTTCTGGGGTCTGCAGACAGGGCTCTTCGAGCCACAGCAGAGGAGCAACACCTGGGACAGGGGCCAGGGAGAGGCCCAACTGCATGGGCAATGATGACCTGGAAAGCCTGGAAACTTATAGCAAAGCTTTCAAATTAAATACAATTCTGGCTCTGAACACAAGTGCCTATGATTTGTTCTTTGTCCTCCGGGAGAAGGGCAGCAAACCTCTGGTTTATTCAAGATCCCGGGGTGGGAGGACCAAGCTCAGAAAGGAAGAACTCTAAACCAAAGGCCAGGAGATACACATTCCAGATTCGGCAGGTATAAATATGTCCTAATATGTCCCAGGTATCGCATGGAGGCATACCTACACTAAAAAAAAAAAAAAAAAAAAAAAAAAAAATAGCCATTGTGTGTCTGAAATTGAAATTTATCTGCATGGCCCTGTATAGGTACTTGCTAAATCTGGCTAACTATCTCTCACTCCCTCCAAGACAGGTGCTGTCGTGGTCTCTCGCAAGAATCTTGGGGCGCCTGGGTGGCTCAGTCGTTAAGTGTCTGCCTTCAGCTCAGGTCATGATCCCAGGGTCCTGGGATTGAGCCCCACATAGGGCTCTCTCCTTGGCGGAAAGCCTGCTTCTCCCTCTCCCACTTCTCCTGCTTTGTGTTCCCTCTCTCACTGTCTCTCTCTGTCAAATAAATAAAATCTTAAAAAAAAAAAAAAAAGAATCTCATAGGTAAGAAACGCTCATGTTGAGGCACTGTTCACAGGTGTCTCCAGATGGAAACAACCCAAAAGTCCATCAGTGCGTGAATGGTTGGTTAATCAAAATTGGTACTGTAAGGGCCTACTTAGCCAGAGCGAGCCATTTTGTTGTTTATGCAGTAAACTTAGATTGAACCTGCCCCTTCCCCGCAAGAGGAAAGCGCTTAGAAACAGAACTGGTGAAATACGGCCAAATAGCCCCAATAACGGAGCCCAGATACAAGGACGTGTCCGGCCAGATGGAGACGTCCTATCAGTGAAAGCACCTCCCTAACCACCCAAGAATGTGGGCCCTGCCTTTTGGGCGCCAGTTCTGACCAGAGTGATAGGCTAGTTCAAATAACTACTATAGGGTGAATTGTAATTCAATCGGCCACCTGTGTGTGGCCAGGCTCGACCACATGGCCTTTACTCTATAAAAGTTAGTCTGTGAGGCTGGGAGGGGTCGCCTCTTTGCGAGAGACGGCCCTGGCCAGTCAGTTTGATTCCCGATGCTTGGCGCGAAATAAAGCTTTGCTTGGCCTTCGCTTTGTATCAGTCTCGTCCTTTTGTCTATGGACCCTTTCAGTACCACCATATGGTGGAATATTAGTGAGTCATAAAAAAGGGATGAAGGGTCCTCTGTTGTGAGCTTTTGGGGTGGTGGTGGGGAGAAGACGCGGAGTTGGCTGAACTTCCCGGCTGCAAAACAGGATTCCGTCAATCTGAAATAGGATTATTTTTATGTGAGATAGCCGCAGTAGGCAAAGTCGGAAGGCAGGGTCGTGGTTTTCCAGGGGCGTGGGCAGAGGGGAACAAACAGTGACTGCTTCACAGGTATTTCCATTGGGGGTGATGAGAATGTTCTGGAGCTAGACGGTTGCACAGGTTGTACAGGGTGAATATATTTCGTGTCATGAATGGTGTCTTCTGTATATGTTACTACACTTTAAAAAAAAAGGAATGGCTCCTGTTAACCTCGGTATACCTCCTCCCTGTGTGTCACGGGTGGCATTGTGTCCCCCAAAAGCCACGTCGAAGGCCTAAGCTTATTACCTGTGAACGTGGCCTTACATGGGAGTAGGGTCTTTGCAGACGTAATCGAGCCAAGATGGGCTCATTAGGGTGGATCTCATCCAGCGGGACTAGTGTCCTTATAAAAAGAGGGGAACACGGAGCCGCACCGGGAGAAGCCTGGGGCTGCCAGAAGCTGGCCAAGGTGAGGGACCTCTCCGAGAAGCATCAGAGGGACCATGGAGCTGCCACCACTTGGATTTCAGACTTCCAGCCTCCCGAACTAGGAGAAAATGCATTTCTGCTGTTTTAAACCTCTAGGTTTGTGGTACGGTTATAGCAACTCTAAGAAACAGATGCGCCATGGAACCTAGACCCACTCACTTTTAGCGTTCATCTCCCCGCCCCACCCCATGGTGCCAGTACCTCCCCCTACCCACCTCCTTTGGGGGAAGCAGCATCCTCTGGGCATCGTTTCTCTCCAGACCGGCCAGAAACCTCCCTCTGGGCTTTTCAAAGAAGCACACAGCCACAGATGCATCATTCCATTGCCTCAGTTTTAAATATTTATTTAAAATCCAGAAGGGAAAAGGAGTAACAGAACCCACTGGGGTTTTAACACACTGACATGTGGACAGACAAGAACAAGGACAGCAGAAAATCCCAAGAACAAGACAGAGGCCAGGTGGAGACTGGCGGGGTGTGGGGATGGGGGTGGGCGGGGAAGCGAGGGCTGAGATGAGGCCCGAGCTGCTGCAACACACTTCCATGGGGAGCGACTGTGCTGGGGGTGGGAAGGCGAGGCATAACCGGAAGTGTCTGGCGGGGAAGGTGGGCCGGACTGAGGTATTAAATAATGAAAATAAAATCCAATTCCCAAAGAGACACAACTTTAGAAGGAAAAAAAAAAAAAGACACAAATAGACGTTCACATAAAATTTCCCCTTCTAGAAAAATAATTCCATACTTAAAATAACCTCAAAATCCCACCTGGGTGCTGACTGGTTCTCTGATAGAGGGCAACTCAGATAACACTGACTCTTCCCAACATGCTGAACCCCGAGATCCCCATAATTACTTTTTCTCCTCAGCCCCCATTTACACTTAACGATGATGGAAAAGCAAGAGTGATGGCCATATCTTGGAAGGGACAAGCTCCTGGAAGGGAGGATCTTAGGGAATGATCCAGGGCCTTATAAGATGGCTCCAAATTGACATTCTGTCTCCAAGGCCAGTGCCGACCCAACACCGCCCTTACAGCCAGTTTCTTCAAGGTCAAGGCTTCTCCCATGACTCTCCAGTCTAGATCCCACCTTCCAAGATAAGCCTAACTTCCCTCTAGGGTCGTGACAGGCCAAGGCCAAATCCTTCATGCTCAGGCCTCTCCCTGCCTTAAAAGGACAAACATTTCAAAGTCCATAAATTAAAAGGTAAATCTTTTCTGCTTCTGTTTCTGGTAGGTTGTTTTTTTGTTTTTTGGTTTTTTCCCTTTTTCTTTTTTTTTTTTTTTGGCTTTGCATTTTTTTTCCTTCCTTTTTCCTTCCCCTCCCCACACGTAGTTGATTACCTGATGAGCACAAGGGGGATACTAGGAACACTTTTAGAGTCTCCAAACTCTGTCATTTGGAGGAGAGAGGAGAATGTGGACAATAACCCACATTGAAATGGTTCTTCAAAGTCTGTGGCATAAACGGTAGCACCTTCAGAATCTTAAATAGGTTTTCTTTTGTTCCTTAAAAAAATCACATTCGCTACGAGACAACGAGCACCATCGATTTCACAGTGGGAGGTAGCTAGCATGAGCATCCCCCACCCCTGCCCTGGGTGTCGCACTGCCCCCTCTTGGCCTCCACTGCTTCCCACCCTCTGGCTGCTCCTTCTCTCACCTCTTTCTCAGGTGAAAAAATAGTAATGCACCTTCTTTGTGTTTGTTTAAATAAAATATATATACTTCTTTCTTTCCTTTTCTCCTTTTTCATGTCTCCTCTCTAATATTGCACATCAAAGCTCCCTGGCAGGGTCCAGCTGGCGAGATGCCCCCTCCTTTTGAGCTGGCTGGAACGTGGGGCTCTTTGGGCAGGAAGCTCGGGAGGGCAGGGGGTGGCCACAGAGCTGGGAGACAGGCCGCAGGGCTCAGGCAGCTTGCAGGCCCAGTTCGCTCTGGCTGGCTCTTTGGTTGGTCTTTGGGGCTGAGCTGGGCTCACTGAGTTAGTCCCAGGGATACCCAGTCCCCTGCCACTCGCCCCCTTCCAGCCACTTCTACCGGGCAGACAACAGCTGAGGCCTACCCAAGGATCCCCGGGCAGGTGAGCGGCCTGGGCCCATGTGCCCCTAGGTCCCCTCCTTTTGCCTCCTCCTCCTCTTCCCTCCCTCTCGAGGCCTAGAGGAGCCAGGAGGTCAGAGGTCAGAGGAAGCACGCAGGTCCAACTTCGAGTCGGTACTGCTTCCCTGAGGAGGCAGGAGGGAGGTTGTCCACGCTGACGATGGGCAGCTGCTGGGGGTCCTGGGTCCGGAAGGTGAAAAGCGTCTGGTGCCAGCGGCCATCCTGGACCTGAGCGGAGAAGGAAAGGGTACACGTGAAGCTATCACGACCCACGTCATCTATGTGCACATGTCCCTGTCAGCTTTCCCACCCTTTGTACCAGGCACATGGCATTTCACTGTATCAAAGACCTGTATTCGTCCTCTTAGACTGCTGCTACTTTGTCTATGCAGGTAGGGAATGCTGTGACCAGTATCACTCTCGCTAAACCTCTGTGCACGCTCTTCTCCTCTCCTCGGTCCCCTAGAACAGATTTTAGAAGCAGCCAGACGGAAGGACACGTACGTTTCTGAGGCTCTGCGTATACGCTGGATATGCGGGCATACCTCGTTTCATTGCACTGTGCTTTCCTGAGCTCCCCAGATGTTGTGTTTCTGACAAACTGAAGGTTAGTGGCCATCCTGCATCAAGCAAGTATCAGTGTCCTTGTTCCAACAGTGTTTGCTCACTACATCTCTACATCACATTTTTATAATTCTTGCAGCATTTCAAACTTTTTCAGCATTTTCACATGTGTTTTGGCGGCCTGTCGTCTGTGATTATGACTCACTGAAAGCTCAGATGATGGATAGCATTTTTGATTGGTGATGTATTTTTTAATTAAGATATGCACATTGTTTTTTTAGGCACGATGCTGTTGCACTCTTAATAGACTACAGTATAATGTAAACGTAACACCTACATGCACTGGGAAACCAAAAACTTAGACTGTTTTATTGCAATATTCATGTGGTTGCAGCTGTCTGGAACCAAACCCACAATATCTCTGGGGTATCCCTGTATTTGTACAACGACTACCCCGAAATCCTCTACCAGTTTTCTTCCAAATAGCTTTCTGCAAGACTGTTGGTCTCCCCACATCTTCACTCACACTGCGTATTACTAGTTTTGTTTAATCTTGCGAAACTAGTTTTCCGGACAACTTTCTGACTCCCTCTCCACCAACAACCCTCCCAATCTCAGGTATTTAAAAAAATAACCAAAAATGTTAAAAGAAGAAATTAGCCTGGGCAGGGCGGGGAGGGTAGGCAGAGAGAATCGATACGTATTCTTCAACAAGAAGGCTTGCAAGTTAACAGCCTATGGAATTTTTATCAGCCAGATCTCCTCTCTGAAGTTTCCCAGAGAGGACGGTGAATACAAGTGATTTTACAAAACTGTTATAATAAAATTATTACACAAAGATAAAAATTATATGTATTTACTCAAATTTATTAATACAATATACTAGATGATACTAATATACTGATGTAATATACCAGTATGTATTAAACTGTTACATACTATTTTATAATAAAAGCGCATCTGTTCAACTTGTCTGCACATGAGGGGCCCATGAGGGGCCCCAAGGTTACCTTGCAGCCATCCATTGGTACTTCTGGCCGGAACTGACCCCCTGCTTCGAAGATCTGCCCATTCCAGGCCCGGAAGCGCACAGCCCGCTTGGCCGGGGTCCGCCCAGCGCCCTCCTGCCACACGGTCATGTTAAGGCAGTGGATGGTGATATGCTGTGTCACCTCAGAGCTCAGCAGATGCAGGAAATTCATCTGGACCCGGCTGACAGCAAACTCGACCTGCAGCAGACGCAGCGGTGAGGAAGGGCCAGGTCGGCCACCGGAGGCTCTCGGAAACCTCCCCTCTCTCTAGTGGGCGCAGGGAGACGCTCTTTCTCGGTAATCGTTTCCCTGCTTTGCTCCCAGATGTGTGTCTACTTGAGACAACATAGAGAAACCGAGGTCGGTGCAAACTGGTCCACAGCCAAGGACTGATGAGGAAGGGAAAGCACCCAGGGCCGCCTAAGTGCACAGCCAGACCTACGGGAGTCCTAAGTCACCCGATCCACCCCCAAGGGCATGGGCACGCGGGAGTGGGGGTTGTCTCTGGAGCTGGGTTGGGATCCCAAAGCCTGGAGAGGAAGAAGAACTAGCCCAAGACCGAGAGGCTCTTCAAGTGCGGGAGAAATGAGAAGTGGCCTCCCCAACCCTTTCTAAGTCCCGAGATGTCAGAAATGGCAGTGACCTCAAACAAGGACGGGATTCATGGCTTCAGACGGTTGGTTTTCCTTTGTGTGATGCAAGGGCCTGATTGAAGCTTTGATTGCCTAGGCATCCACCCCAGAGCCTGTGATCTCGAATAAACGCTTTGCCAGCCACGGGCCAGATGAAGAGCCCAGCTGCCTCCCTGCACTGAGCCTCCTTTGTTTTAAACTTTAAGATTGCCGATGCTGGCCATTTGGCATTTGGGCCATTTTTTTTTTCCTCTTCCTGTGCTTTAAATTCCCACTCTTATGTTTTCAATTCACCAATTAAGAGTGAGCCTGGGAAGCCCTAAGGCCCTGACCCTGGACCCCAATAATAGCAGAGCCCCAGGCTCATGCACTCTCTCTCTCTCTCTCTCCCCCAGCAACCTGGCTGGGTGGTCCCCAGTGTGCTGTGTAGTTTCCACATCCCGTAAGTAACAAATCTTTATTTTTTCCAAGTTTCTTCATCGTGGGGGGCATCTTGTGATCATAGTAAGATCCACAAGGGCTGGTCCAGCCGCCACGTTTGAAATGTATAGGCTGAGACCAGTATAAAATGGTGGTCATCGTTCCTGATGGGGATGGTCACCCGTGCAGGTACCAACTGTGGTCTCCCCACTCTGCCAGGAGGGTCTGGCTCAGAGTCAGAGTCAGGGGGGAATGGACCTAGCTGGTGGGTGTTCCTTGGTGAGGCTACTGTGTTTCCTGTTGAATCCCAGTGTCTGGTACATGGTAGGAACCCAGAAAGACTTGCTGACCAATGGGCCCACACAGAGATTCTCAAACCCTGGGTCTGACCTAGTCAGGCTCAGACACCTCCTGGAGCCTCCCCAGGAGGGCTGATGGGATGGGATGGATGTCTGGGTCCCTGCCTCCCCTACGGGCAGGGGGAATCCTCTCCCTGGAGCCTAAATCCTCCCACATGGAGGACTTGCCATCCCTACAGACCTACAGTCCACTGTGGGGTGCCCCACTGCCACCGGCTACCCCGGTTTGCTGTTGAGCGGCCCTAAGCCACCTCAAGCGCTCATCCCGGAGACGGGCACGCGCAAAGTAGGCATTGAACATCAGCTAAACCTGCATACCCGCCTTGGGCACCATGACTTAGTTTGCATGGATGGTTCCTGGTTCTCCAAGCCTGGCCAGCTTGGCCAACTATGTTTTAGGTATGGGGCAGAAAGTTCTATTTGAAACAAAAACCATTAATATCATGCATTGCGGAAGGGCGTAGAAACCACGGATTTAGAACAATTCAGCCCCCGATTTGTAGGTGAGAAAACCAAGGATCACAAAGAAGCCACGCAGCAGGACAGTCAAGGCTCAGTTAGAAACTAGGGTGGGCGGTGGCCCAAGGCCGGGTGGGTGTGGAGAGGGCCCGCGGGCAGTGGATGGGAGTGTGGACAGGTACCTTGGAGGCCGTGATGGGCTTGAGACACGTTTGCCCACCACGGGTGAAGTTGCAGGAAACTTCGATGGTGTCGGATGAGCAGCCAAGGTTTGGGTCCACCCAGTACGTACCTGCAGGTGACGTGGAGGGGGGATGGTACAGGTGTGTGAGGCAGGGGAGCCCAGGGCCCCGTTCTGCAGGTGGACCCCGAACCTCAGGACCCATTGAGCCCTGGTTGGGCCTGAAGTCAGGAGAGGGAGCAGAAAAGGATTCCAGGAGCCACTGAGATGGAAGGGGAGGCTCTGGGCAGAGCTCACAGCTGGCAGAGCCCCTGGAGGGGCCACGCAGCTGAGCGCTTGCCTGCGCTGCTATTGTCAAGGGTCCATTTTACAGAGGGGACAGTTGAGGCCAGAGAGCGACTGAATGACCAGCCCCAAGGATTTAGGGCTCATCTAGTTGAATGGACGCCCCCCCAAGACTAGTGCTCCTCCTAGGGGCTTGTCTGGGGAGGACGGGGAAGCAGCTCCCTCACTTGCTGGGCACCTGTGCCGGCATCTGGTTCCCTCACAGGGCTTCCGAGGAAGCCAAAGGCCCCACAGCTGAAAGACTGGGACAGCCAGACGCTGGTCCACCTTCTTGTCAGTGAAGGGAAGAGGTGTGGCAGAAAGGGGGGAAATCCTGGTTCTCAGGGCATCCATGACAGCCCCCTCCCCCAGCCCCTGTACCCTCCTGGCCTTTGGGTGCTAGTTCTGCCAAAGCTCTTGTCTCCTTGCCCTGAAATGTTTGTCCCCAGCTTGCAGATCTGTGGGCTCTGAAAGGATAAAACCACTTGCCCACACTCCAGGAGGCACAAGGTCCGCCATATTGTGAGGCTCAGTGGCTGTTGAGCAGGTAAGGGACTGCTTGCATCTCTGCCTCCCCAAGGACAGAAACTTGGTCCCAGTGAGCCAAGACTTGACCAGTCCCTCTGCCCAGCCCCTCCTGGAACTCCCCTGCCCTGCCTGCTCCACCCCCAGGGGCAGAAAGCCCTCTCTTCAGACCCCACAGGCCCTCATACCATCCACCATCTTCTGCTCACAATCCATGAGGTCCCGGCAGACCCGGGCGGGGTTCTCTTTGGTGCCCAGGGGCATTTTAATGCTCTGGATGAGGTTGCTGAGGTAGTGTAAGGTTTTAAAGATATCCCCTCCCTGGTCCAGCACCAGCCGGTCCGGATGGTTGTAACCCTGTTGTGAAGAGAGAGGGGGGCCACCAGCCCCTGAGATCTTGGCCCGGCCCAAGGGTCTTAGCCTCCACAGCCCTAAGTTCTTGCTACTGAGGAGATATCCCTGAGTTCTTAGAGGCGTGACAGGGCTCCCTCCACTTGACAGATAAGGGAACTGAGAGCCAGGAATGGGGGCTGTCATGGGAGGGGACAGGACACGAGGCAGTGGCCTCAAATCCCTCCAGAAGGGGCCAGTGGAGGTGGTCTTTCCGCCGACCACCCCCAGGATGGGAGGAAGTCAGCAGGTTCTTCTGGGCTGCCCTCTCCCTGGACTGCGAATCCTAAGAGAGCCGACACAGCGCCAACCTTGTCCAGCTCAGGGAACCGATGAGCTATGGAACTCTTGGGGGCAGGCCACATGGCAGGCACTGACCACTCGAGAGCCGTCCCTTCTGTCTCCCCTAGGGAGGGATCCCATGTGGGCAGCGGTCTCAGGGTACCTCTGCTTTCAGTGCTCCATGTGTGTCCATCCACGTCTGGAAAGCTGCTCCCAGGTCATCTTGCTGCTGTGCAAAGAGATGACAGGGTGTATATTCTATCCCCCCACCACCACCCCAGGATCCCCTGGGACTCACTAAAAAGGACACCAAGGGTCTTAGCCCAGTGGCCAAGTCACCTGCCTTCTGTGCAACTATTTGTCCTTCCTCCACTTACAAAGAGAGTCAGAGCTGACCTTTTCTCTCCCTTTTTCCAGGAATTTCATCATCCACAGGATTAAGTCCAAAATCCTCCACGTGGTTAATAAGACCTGGCCTGAGGGCTGTGGCCTCTGGCCCAGCCTCTCTTCCTTTGAGTCCATATGTTCTATGCACCAGACATACCATTATACTGCTAAGTTGCTAAGCACCATGCTCTATCTGACAACAGGGCCTTTGCACGTGTTGCTTGCATCACCTGGAGCATTCTTCTTTCCCTCCATTGCTCCATCTGTCTATCTACTATTCTGAAGGTTCTCAATCAGGGGCAATCTTGCCCTGTAAAGGATATTTGGTTACATCTAGAGACATCTTGGCTGTCACAGCTGGAGGAGGGGGTGCTCCTGACATCTAGCAGGTAGAGGCCAGCGATGCTGCCAAACATCCTACGATCACTCACAGGGGACCAAAGAATCATCTGGTCCCCAGATGCTCACAAGTGCTGCTGTTGAAAAGCCCTGCCCTCTACTTATCTTACAGATGCCAGCTTCCGCAGGAACTCTTTCCTGGTGCTCTTGCCCCCCAGGCTGGGGGCGGCCCCTTTCTCTGAGTAACTGTCCCACACCTGCACCTCCAGCCCTAGCACGGGGCTTGCCAGAAGCGGTCTTACTGTGAACACAGTGACAGGGAGACTCTGATGTTGGGTAAAGCCCAAGTGGCCCAGAGCCCAGACGCTAGAGGGATTTCTCAAGTTCAAATATCAGCCTTGCTACTTGGTGACTGCAGGACCTGGGCAGGGTGCTTACGGGCTCTCTGCGTCAGTATCCTGAGAATGGGCATGACAGTAACTCTCAGAACCTTGAGAGGAATCAGTGAGCTAATCCAGAGGGAGCACGCCTAACGGTGTCCGCCTGCCACAAATATTCAATATGTCCGCTACTGTGCACAAAATTTAAAATCCTCGAATTTTCCTTTAATTTATTTATTTAATTTTTTTTTAGAGGGAAAGGGTTTTGTCTGGATCTCTTCACTTTCCCTGAGCCCTCTGGCTTCCTTAGTGATGAGAAGGGCTAGGGAGGGTGTGGAGGCGAGGCCAGGGCTGTCCGTTCATTTTCATGGATGATGCTGGGGGGTCAGACAGGGAGAAGCTGAGAGACGAGAAGAGCAGAGAATCCGAGGGGCGCACGGCCCAAGGGCTCCTGCTGGGTTTCCCTCAGCCACTGGGGGGCAAAAGGGGCGGGACGCGCTGTCAGGGCCTGACCATAATCCTCAACAGGGGCAGTGGTAACAGGGGACGGGCCTCTGAGCAAGGAGGCTTAGGAGGGGCCATACGTTCAGGCTGGTACCCACCAGGGAGGACTGCTCCCTTGTCTGACCCTCTTTGGACTCAGAATCTGAGGGGATGAGACCCTGTGATATCGTGATTTGTAAGAAAAAGAGATTTGGTCTTTGACCTTCTTCCTGGCACCGAACTCCTAAAACCTGAGAAAAGTCTTCTGTCACCCTAATAAGGTGACTCTTGGAAAGCCCCTGGGTAACCAAAGGATAGCTTGCCCAGGGAAGCAACCTTGTGAGAGGTGGGTGGGAATCTTCCGTCCGGACCCCTCACCCCCAGGGCGGGAGAAGGGATGGTGGTGGAGTCCCTTAGCCACGGCCAATGATTCCATCCATCACGCTTACGTAATGAAGCCGCCATGAGAACCCAAAAGGCTGGTATTCGGAGGGCTTCCCAGCCGGTGACCACATGAGGTTTGGGGAGAGCGGCTCCCTGGAGAGGGCTCGGGAGCTCTGAGAGCCCCTGCCTCACACCTTGCCCTGTGCCTGTCTTCCATCTGACTGCTCCTGAGGTGGTGGTGTTTTTTATAAGAAACCAGTAAGCTAGTAAGTGAAATGTTTTCTCTGATCTAAGAGCAGCTCTAGTAGCCTCATACCAGTGAGGGGCGTGGGACCCTCAGTCGGTCAGAGGCGCCGGTGACAAGCTGGCATCTGGGCGGGGCAAGGATGGGGAAGGAGTCCTGCGGGATTGGGAACCCGTGGGGTCTAACCCTTCGTCCTGGTGCACACTGTCAGAACTGAGTTGAACTACAGGGTGCCCAGCTGCTGTCCCCCAAGTACTCTTTGGTATGGGGAACACCTACCCACCCCCCAAGCTTGAATTGACACCAGAACCTGTTTAAACCCTCAGCAATCAGCTGATCTGTACCAAGGACGCTGACAGGACCAGGAGCCCAGCCACCGGAGCAGCTTCCCGGGTTCAAGGTCAGGGGCGCATCCTGCCTAAAACCAGGATTCCCCACTCTCTGCCTCTGGGCTCTTTCTGCTGCTGCAAAGTCCAGGGTCCAAGATGGAAGGACAAAAGTTCACAGGCAATCCTGGGCCTAGCTTAGGGGTCTAGCTATTGTGACCCAGAAAAGAGGTCAGCTGCCAACCGCCTCCCGCCCTCCCAGGCCTTACCCCAATAGGCAAAAAAGCACATTCTCCAACTTACAAAGTGAATAGGGCTCCCTGGCCGACCCTGCAAAAGAAGAGGCTCAGTGACTATTCGAGAGGGACTGGGTATGGGGGTCCCAGGGGCTGTCAGGAGCCTGGAGGGGCCACCCAGGCACGAGAGGACGTGCAAAATTGGTCTCTGCTCTTCTGGAGGCTTAGTCCGGCCAGGGCCGCTCTACGCTCTCCTAGAAGTCTGGGGAAGCTTGTGAGGTCAGGGCCAAGATGAGCATCTGCCTGCAAAGCCCTGGGTCTCACTCCAAGCTCCGCCTCCTGCCCTAGAGTTCCAGGGGCACTGAGCACAAGTACCTACCGGTGGGCCAGGCCGCCCTCTGGGACCAGGAGGACCCTGGAGGAAGAGAAGAACAGTGAGGCCCTGGGCAAAGACCCTCCACCTTCCCTACCGCAGACCTCCTGGAGCAGACCCAAACCCAGAGACAGTGATGCCCTCAGTACAGAGGGTACCGATGGCTGACTGAGGTCCAGAGGGAAAGAACACGCCTGAGGACTTCAGTGGGCATGGGTAGGGGAGCCCAGAGCGCCCACCCTGCCCCACTTCCCCGACCCACCAGCCCCCGTACTCCAGCCCACTCCCCGACCCACCAGCCCCCGTACTCCAGCCCACTCACCCTCGGACCTTGCAGTCCCTGGAGGAGAATAGAAGCAGAGAGAGACAGTTAGGGAAGCGGGCTGAGCTCTGCCCTCCATCCCTCCCCCAATCCTCCTCTCCCCAACCCGCCGCCGAAGCACTGCCCTCCCCCAGTCCCTCAACTCACCAAGTCCCCTCGGCTGCCTTTGTCACCCTTTGGACCCTGCAATAAATCACAGGCCCCATAAGAGAGGACTCAGAGAGGAAGTTCTATTTCCAAGATGTGGAAACTGAGTCTTGAGCTGGCCCTGGGTCACAGAGACAAGCTTGTCCCTGTGGTCTTCCCGGCCAGCTCCCGACACGTACCGGGCGTCCCGAAGGTCCCAGGATTCCGAGGGGCCCAATGATGCCTTCCTTTCCCTAAAGGAAAGACAAAGGTTTGTGTCTTCATTCCAGGGGCTGGGGAACAGAGTCCCAGGGACAGGAGAGGAGCCGGCAGCCTGAGTGTCCCATGGTGATAGAAGGGAGACTTCCTCAAGCAGGGGCACGGCCATGCACATTCTGGGCCCCTCCTGTGTGCCTTGTTGGGGGGCAATGAGGGGGGAGAGGGGAGCAGGTGAAAGGAGCGGATGGCAGCCCAGTTGGCAGGACCGGCAGAAGCAAGGGGATGGCGATGGGGATGGAGGCTGTGGGCAGAGGGGGCTCAAGCCGGAAGGAGCAGGAGGAGCAGAGCAGGGGTCCACCCAGCGGACGGCTGGCCAGCCTTGGGCCTGGGCGACTGTCCCCGCTAGGACAGACCACGAGAGGACTCACCATCAAGCCAGGGGGCCCCCGCGGGCCCTGGATGCCTTTCAAGCCAATGTCTCCAGGGGGGCCCTGTGGGAGGCAGAGGAAGGGCTGTCTGTGTCTGGGCTGCCATTGGGTCAGGGCTCCAGCAGCTCCATGACCCCTGGGGGCTGGCCACACTTTGCCCTCCCTTTCAAGAGAGGTTCCGGGGAGAGTAACAAATGTCCACAATTACCAAGCAGGAACCAGCATGCAGGGTCTGTGCTGCATGGTGTAAGCCTCCACTCTGACTTCAGGGTTATAACCCTCTACGGTTATCATACCCATTTTACAGCTGACAAAACTGAGGCTTGGAGATACAAAGTAACTTGCCTAATGCACAGAGCAGGTAAACTGAGCCAGGCTTAAAACCTAGGTCCGCTGGAAGGTGAGTTCTGGGGACCGAGGATGTCCCTGCTTGATTCTGGAGGCTTTCCAGCCCACACCGTGAGCGCTCAAGAAATCTTTGTCGAGCGAGCACATGGAGAAACAAACCAGGAGGTGGATGGATGGGACCCCAACAGGAGCAGGCCAGAGTGGGAATTTGTACCTTGGGTCCGAAGAGGCCAGCCATTCCTGGGAAGCCCATCTCACCAGAGTCACCCTGTGGGGAGAGCGGAATGACGTGGGGTGAGTGGGGCCAGAACTACGATGCCCAGCCAATCACCCAGGCCCCCTGGGCCTGCCTCCTCCCATGGACATCACCGACTCCATCCCCAGGCAATCAGATGAGTGTAAACAGCTCACACGCTAGACACCAGTCAGCCTGGGCTCGGAGGGGGCTCCGAGGGGGCACGGGCGTGTGTCCTCTGTCGCACGAGACAGTGGAGGCCAGCTCAGGGATTCCATGAGGAAGGCTCTAGAACACTTAGGACCTCCTGTCCCAGGTCTTCAAGGAAGAGAATGAGAGGACCCGCAGGCTCTTCCCCACCCATGGCAAAGTCTATCTGTTGTGGGCCTCTACGTGCCAGGGGCTCTGCAGGGATCACCACGCATGTGGGTTCTGACTTCCGCCCAGGGAGGCACAACACACCCTGTCCACAGATGAGAACACTGAGGCTCGCAGAGGGCAGGAACTTGCTCATATTCACACAGAGGTCACTGCGGGGAGTGATCGGGGGTGAACGATTCTGGAGGCCTGGATTATATGCTTAACGTTTAACGTAACTGCCCAGCAGGTTTCCAAAGCGGTTGTACCGTTTTACGTTCCCGTGAGCAGAGGAGGAGAGCTCCAGTGGCTCCATATCCTTGAAAACACTTGATCTGTTCAGTCTTTAAAAATTTTTACCATTCTGGGGCACCTGGGTGGCTCTGTTGGTGAGGCATCGGCCTTTGGCTCAGGTCATGATCTCGGGGTCCTGGGATCAAGCCCCGTGTCGGGCTCCTTGCTCAGTGGGGCATCAGCTTGTCTCCTTCTGCCCCTCCCCCTACTTTTGCCCTCTCTCTTTCAGATAAACAAAATCTTCAGAAACAATTAAATGTTTACCATTCTAACAGGTGTGCAGTAGTACCTCATTGTGGCTTTAATGAGCGCTTGCCTCATGACTACCGATACTGAGTTTCTTTTATGTGCTGATTTGCCATCTGTACAACCTTCTCCGAGATGTCTACTCAAGTCTTTTGCCTCATTTCTTTATTGGGCTGCTTCTTTTCTCATTATTGAGTTTTGAGCATGCCTTACGTATTCCAGACACAAATCCTTTACTAGATACATAATTTTCACTTTCTCCTAGTATGTGGCTTGTCTTGTCATTTCTCTTAACAGCATCTGCCCTTTGAGGAGCAAAAGATTCCAAGTTTGATAAAGTCCAATTTATCAATTTTTTAAATGGATCACGCTTGTGGTGTCATGCCTAAGAAACCTTTGCATAACCCGAGGTCTCCAAGACTTTCTTCTATGCTTCCTCCTAAAAGTTTTAGCATTTTAGGATTGAGTTCACTTTTGTACATGGTATAAGGTCTCCAATTGTCCTTGCTAGAAAAGACTCTTCTGTATCCACCGAGTTGTTTTTGCAACTTTGTCAAAAATCAGTTATCCATGTACCTGTGAATATATTTCTGAACTCTCTATGCTGTTCCTTTGAGCAATTATTAGTATATTTATGGTAATACCCTCCCTTCTTGATTACGGTAGCTATATAATAAGTCTTGAAATCAACCACCAGGAGGCTCCCAACTTTTCCCTTTTCAACTTGCTTTGGTTATTCTACACCTTTTGCATTTCCAAATAAATTAGACAGAGCTTCTTATTTTCCACGAGAAAGGTCTGATGGGATTGGGATCGGGATTGGGATTGGGTTGGACCCATATACCAACTGGAGGAAAACGGCCATCTGAACAATACTTAGTCTTTGACCAGTGAACACAGCACCTCCATTGACCTCGGTCTTCCCCAGCATATTTTAGAAATGCTTTCAGTTTTTCAATGCACATTTCTTGTACACCTAGTATCACAGGTATCTCTACGTATTTCCTATTTTTCTGCTGTTATAAATAGTATTGCTTTTTAGATTTGGGGTTCTGATCGTGGCTGGTGTACAGTGACACAGTTCCTTTGTGCTGCTGTCCGCCATCTTGCTGGAGTCACTTGCTCTCATAGCTTGACTGTAGATTCCACTGGATTTTCTCTCTAGACAATAATTTCATCTACAAATGGAAAGACGCACTTCTTTTTTGATATGAGTGCCTTTTCTTTATTTTTCATTCCTGATGGCATCGGCAGGAACTGCGAGCACAATGTCGAACAGAAGTGAGAACAAGTATCTTTGACTCGTTTCTTCTTTGACTGATTCAGCCATTCACTATTAAGTATGATACTGGCCACCCGTTTTTCACAAATGCCTTCTTCCCAGTTGAGGAAGCTCCTTTTTCCTTACCAAGGTTACGGAGCGCTTTTATCAGAAATGGAGTTGCATTTCGCCAAGTGATTTTCTTGCATCCACTGTAGGATCAAATGGGTTTTCTCTCTCAGTTTGTTAATATGGTGCATTACACTGACTTATCTTCAAACGTTATACCATCCTTGCATTCCTGGGATGAACCTCATTTGGTCTTGATGTACTTTTTTTTTTTTTAAGATTTTATTTATTTATTTGACAGACAGAGATCACAAGTAGACAGAGAGGCAGGCAGAGAGAGAGGGGGAAGCAGGCTCCCTGCTAAGCAGAGAACCCGATGCGGGGCTCGATCCCAGGACCCTGAGATCATGACCTGACCCAAAGGCAGAGGCCATGTCCAGGCCATGTCCAGCTTTGACATCAGGGTAAGGCTAGTTTCATAGAATATGCTGACAAGTATTCCCTCCTCTTCAACTTTCTGGAAGAGTTTATGCAGAATCGGTATTACTTCTGCCCTTAACTTTGACTAGAATTCTCCAGTAAAGTCATCTGAGGCCAGAGTTTTCCTTGCGAGATGTTTGTTAAACCACAGATTGAATTTCTTTATTGGATGTGAGGCTATTTCGGGTTCAGGTCATGATCCACCCCCCTCATTCTGAAGGGACCACTCAGATCTCATGTCTCAGCCTCCTTCCTCCCCCCTCCCCCCAACTCAGGGGAGGCAGAGGAGTATCTGGTGCTCAGAGAGGGTATCACTCTGCCTTTATCACAGAGCAGGCGGGAGGCTTCCAGGCCTGTGTGTGCATGTGTGAACACGAGTGTGTGCACGCCAGTGTGAGAACATCTGTATTCCCTGGGGCTTACTCACCGGCTGGCCTTTGGATCCGGGCTCCCCCTGGCTCCCAGGAAGCCCGGTTCCACCCGCCGTCCCTCGTTTGCCGGGAGGACCTGGCTGTCCCGGTAACCCACTTTCACCCTTAAAAAAAAAACCAAACACCAAAATGACCAAAAGGGAAAACGGTACTGGGGGGGGGGGGGGGGGGGGGGCGAGGAGAGACAGAATAGTGATGCCTCAGGGTCAGCTGACCTCTCAGGATGCTGGGGCTCAGAATTTCAGCCTCCTTAAGAGGACAGCCTCTTTCTTCAGTCTGGATTTCAAGTTCCAACTTGCCCTCCACGCTCCTACCCTGCCTCTCCTCTTCACTGTTTCCTCCCAGCAGACCGTGAAGTTAGCCAATACCACCCCCCCCCACCTCGGCCCCACCTCTGCTCCAGCCCTTCCTCCTGCCTGGGATGCCACCTCCCCTTCTCTCCACATTTCAATCCTCCCTGGGCCAAGTCCACCTCTCCCCCTGCCTGCTGTTCCCACGGAGGGTTCAGTCTTTCCCCAGCTAAACCTGGTGCTTGGGGAAGACCAGAGGAGCCATGTCTGATTCATCCATCTCAATCTTCCCTTCTGCGTGTAGGCCTGGGTTCAGATTGACTCATGGCTCCCCCCCACCCCCCGCCACCGCCCCCCCATTGGGAAAACTTACTAAAAAGATGCCCTTTGGAAGAGGGTCCGGGCTGCAAGCAACAGCAATGTTCCACAAAGGCCCACTAGAGGGCGCCCAAGGACAGCTCAATGGCGGGTTGCCCGTTTTAACAGGCCTAAGATTTCCCCTACAGGGATAAACTTCCCCTCAAGCCAGGTTCAAGCTTGGGGCAGGGACCCCCACGAGAAACATCAGAGCCAGGGACTCCATCTTCACACAGGCCCTGGGACATAGGTGCCCAGGTGAGCATTATAATCAGTGTCACTATAGTTAGAACCAAGGTTGAAAGATGGGAAGACAGCTGCGTGGATTAACAGGTGTCTGACCTTGAATCCTGGGGGCCCCTGTGCTCCAGGCAAGCCAGCCACACCTGGATTTCCCCTCTTCCCAGCAGGGCCCACGGGGCCAGGGTCCCCATCGTCTCCCTGCTCCCCCTGTAAAGAAAGAGGGCAAAGGAGGACCTCTCATGTTTCAGGAAACAAAGGCAGCCAAGGGGGCAAGATGTCTCATGGTGCAGGTGAACTCTGGGTGGACCTGGGGGGAAGGAGGTCAGACCCCAGGAGGGAGGTCATAGGTCATCCTAGCTCTGCGTGAGGAGGGCAGGACTAGAGAAACGAGAGATGCTGGGGTTTGTAAATGCGGAGGAGGAGGGAACTTTCAACCACAAGTTCCATCCCCTGGGTGGGGGTATGGGGGTTCCTTCTGGGTACAGGCATGGGTAGTCAGAAAAGCCACTTTCCCAAGTCCCATGCAGGAAACTTCTGGATATGTTGGTTCTGCCCCATCAAAGTTTCCACACCTGTTCCTCCTGGCCCATGGCCTCTGACAGAACCCCACCCCACCCCCAGACCCCAACACAAACATCTTGTCCCCAAGGGAGACCAAGAGTTAACCCCAAGTCCTGCTCACCTGCTGTCCTGCTTGACCATCCCTGCCAGGAAACCCATCTGGGCCCGTGACACCCTCGGAGCCCTGTCTCCCCACCACGCCCCGAGGCCCTGTCAGCCCTTGCAGGCCCTGGGGACATAAAAGAAGTTGATGAGGGCCTCTGGGGGGTGGGGGTGCGGGGAGGGAGGCAGGCAGAGAGGAGGGGACAAGCTGCTGGTCACTCACCTGAATCCCCCTTCGTCCAGGTGCCCCAGCCTTGCCTTGCTTTCCCTTTGGTCCCTGAAAAATCAAGGGGCACATGGCAGGAGCCGCCTGGAGGAGGGGCAAAACCCTAGGAGTTCTGGAAGGGACTGAAAGGAGCATGGGCGCTCCTGTGTGGCCCAGCCCTGCCCCTCCGCCTCTTGGGTCTCAGCGTCTGAATCTGCAAATGGTCCTATCACCCTGGCCTGGAAGCCCAGGAGCAGGGCTGACCGTGGAACCTAACAGTGTTGTCCCCACCCTGCTCTGGGCCCTGCGCCCCTACTGGCTCGCCTTACTGCAGAGGCTCTAGGGCCTTGCAGTTTCCTTGGGGTAGCCTGGGGCCAGGGCTGGCTGGGCTTCAAGATCCTTCGATCCTCAAGAGTGCGGCTATATCCCTGAGCAGGGCGGGGGCGGAGAGATGGTGTGTGGGTGAAGGAGACCCCTGGACTGAGGTTGAGGGCAAGGAAGACAGCACTGGCCTGATTTCAGTGGAGGAAGACACAGGGGCTCTGGGTGCAAGGTGGGAAAGTCCTTGACCACCCCTCAGTTCCCACCACCCGCATCCCTGTCCAACCCCTCCTTCCTCTGGACCCCTGCTTCTCCGGATTTTCTTCAGTGTGGTACGGCTGGCTCTGGCGTGACTGCCCTGGGTTCGAATCCCACTGCTGGCCTCACAGATGGTCCCCCTCCTGGAGGCCCTGACAGTGGGGCAAGTGATCCCCGCTCCATCAGGCCCTTCGAAATGAAGAGATCTTGGCCAGGAAGCTCCCTGTAGGGCACCCACCAGCCCAGCCTCCTACTTGCCTCGGGCTTGGGTGGGGGTCTGCTCTTCCCAGGGTCCCCTGTGGACCTTAGTCCTCTTACCTCTTCCCCTTTCGATCCTTTGGGTCCTGGCTGTCCCCGGGGTCCCGGATGCCCCTGCAAACCAAGGTGAGAGGATGCAAAGCCGCCCCAGGATTCTCTCCTGGGGAGGGTGGCCAGTGTCCGCCTAGAAGGGGAGGGGTGGGAGGGGGTTGGGGGTGTAGGCTCTGGGGGTACCCCCAGCATCAGGGCAAGAGAAACCAGAGTGCACTGCCCCAGGCCGGGTACAGGGAGGGTCCCTTCCTCCCCCAACTGCTGACCACCCACATGGAGCTGGAGGGGGATGGGACAGGGAGCACCACTCACGGGTAGGCCCTGCTGGCCTGGATCTCCACGGAGGCCTGGCACACCCTCCTGTCCCTGGAAGCCAAGGAGAGATGGGTGAGGGGGCCCACCCTGGAGGGGCTGGGGGCCGGGGCAACTTCCCATCCGGAGGAGCCCCGGAAGCCCTTGTTCTTCCCAGCTCTGTGTCATTGTCCCTGTCTCAGCTTGCTCATTTGCAAAGCTGCCAAATGACCCTGCCAGGGAGGATGGAGCAGGGGAGGGGAGGGGAGGGGAGAAGCCTGGTGGGGGCCCAGGGCTCACTCAGCGGTCTGTCTCTTGCTTCTGTCGGGAGAGCTGTTCCCAGCCACTGAGGACGGGGAGACTGAGGCTCTGTGAAGAAGGGGTCTCTCTCCCCAACCTCATCCTCCCCCTCCAGCCCACCCCCTGCCAGCCTGGATTCTGGCCGGAGCCCTCTCTCAGGGGGTCTCCGTTTCAGGCCGGGCACTAACGGTGGGAGGTCTCCTGGCCAAGGCTGTTTCCTGCCTGGGGCCGGTAAGGTCGGAGGACAGCCCAGGCATGCCATGCCTGACGCTGCCACTGGGTAGGAGCTCTGATACTTACGGGGTATCCAGGGTCTCCTGGCTCCCCGCGGTCCCCTCGATCGCCTACGGGGCCCTGGATGACAAGGATGGCAATGAAATATGGGCCATCGGGTCTCCTCTTAGATGTTTGTGGCAGCCTCACCCCTGCTCAGCCTCCCCCTCCCCACCCCCTGCCACAGCAGGAAGCTAGGGTTCCACTTTGGTGGCTGTCGGGGGATGGAAAAGGGGGCTTACCCGATCTCCAGGTGGCCCAGGGGGCCCCTCAGCCTTGCCATCCTCGCCCTGCTCCCCCTGTGGACACAACCAGGACTTATTTCTGGCTCCTGGTGAATCTGGGGAATTCCAGACACTCCACACAGAGTGGAAAGGGCCTTCATCAGTGATGAAGACCAGCCTACTTAGGGTTCCAGACGGAGAGGAGAGACGGAGGCCAGAGAGAGAAGGGGCAGACCAGGGTGGCGGAACCTAGAGAGTGCCCTTTACTACCCCCTGCTGGGAACCCCCCCCCCATCCCCCGCCCCAGCAGGCAGGAGCCCTCCGCTGCCAGACCCAGACAGCTCAGAGCAGAGACCTTGGTCACAGCCCGCTTGCACAGGACCAGCTGCTCAGACCCCCATCTGGTCCCTTCCCGTCTTGGAGCTCTTTTTCTCAGCTGGGGAGCAGGGAAGAGGTGGGGTGAAGGGACAATGGCAGTACCCAGGAGGGAGCAGGGTGGGGGGAAGTCTGGGAAATGATGCAGAGTCCCTGCGTGGTGCTCAGCACAGAGCGACAATAATTCCAACCGCTCGTGGGCGCAGGCACTCACTGAATACTTCCAACAACCCTATGAAGCAGGTGACGGTATTCTCCCCATTTTACAGATGAGGACACTGAGGCACAGAGAGACCCTGAGGGCTGCTGCATTGGTCAGACACGAAAAAGAGTCCCTTTCTCCCATCTTTGCTGGAATAAAGTGGGCAGAGAGCCAGGTTTAACAGGAACCTTCTATGCTGGTTGGGAGTCCCGGGAGCAGGCCCCAGGTTGCACTCAGCGGTGGGCCTATTAGGGATCCTTGTCCATAAGTCAGGTTCCTATCTGTGAAACAGGGGTGCGATGCCTGGCAGCACTGTTCTGAGGACCCAGGGAGGAGAGCTCCCTACTGCCCATGGGGTAGGGAGCCATGCATTTGGCTGTTGTTGACAATGACAGCAGGGACGATGTGTGGTGTGGAGGTTGTCAGAGGAATTGCAGGAGGCGTAGGGTTTAGGGTGGAGGTCCTTGAGCCCTGGCAGGCCACCCTGGGCCCTGGGCCACCAAGCAAGACAGGAGGCCAGAGGCCGTGTGCCAGCTACAGGGAAGGTGTGATCAGAGCAGCAAGAGGCTGAAACCCAGGACTCAGAATGTTCCAGCCCCAGACAACTGGTGTCACCTCCCATGGGGGTGCATTCTGGGCAGGAGGGTCAAGCTGGGGCAGCCGGGGGCCCCCTGGCTGTTGGCAAGGGTGGAAGGGAAAGCCTGAGAGGCAGGAGAGGGAGACATCCCTGGGGCTGGAGCCCGTCCCAGGCCCCAATCAGTCCTGAGGGCTGGCAGCCGGAGTGCCTTGGACCAGAGCCTCTGTGGCTCCTGTGGGCAGAGACTGAAAGCGGGAGGGACTTGGCCCGAGGCTTTGGACCAGTTGTACCCAAGGGGGTGGCCCAGGGAGTGGGGATTCCCTCTCCTCCCTGACCTCTGTCTATGGCTCTTTGTCCCAAGTCTTGGTCCCACTGCGGAGGGAGGCAGCCGGACAGGGGCACTTTGGAGAAGAGGGCCGTGTTTACTGAAAACATTCCGTGTGGCAGACCCTTTGGGAGGTGTTCCATAGAATCCATACAGCACTCCTCTGCGGCTATGACTACTGGCCCGTTTTACAGATGAGGAAACTGAAGCCCAGGAAAAGAAGGGTCTTAGCCAAGGCCACACAGGAAGCAAGGGGTGGTCTGAGCCAAAAGCCAGCTACACAGATCTCGCCCACTCTCCCCACATTGTGGCTGTAGTTTGGGGAGGCAGATTTAGCAGCAGGAAGCCGGTGGAGCCCTGGGCTTCTCCTCGTTCCCAGAGTCTCATCGCCAGTGTCTCCAGATACCACCTCTGTAGACATGTGCCCCATGGGGAATTCGCCAGGGTGAGCAGCACATTAGCTCATCTAAGGGCCTATTTCTGGCTCAGGAGACACAGCCTGACATCAGAGCCTGCCTCCTGGTCCTGCCACCTTTCCACTGGTCCTGGCCGAGTCCTTAAGCAGCCTGGAGACTCAGTTTCCCCATGTGTCATGTGGGACACTGACACCTCATGGTGCGGGCCATGGAGGAATCCCAGGGAGAGCTCTGCACACGACTGTGTGCTTTGGGGTCTCCCTTGGGACTCTGTCCCCCCTCCTTCCAGCACCCCCCAGCTTGTGCCTGGCAATTCGCTCTTGCATCCGGTTTTACCCTTTTGGGGGCATCTCTGCAGCCCCCAGCTCAGAGCCGAGAAGATATTATATGATCACTAACCACGCATGCACCCTGTCAGGTAGCTGAATGCGTGCGTGAACTAATCGACTACCTTATCACGAGGACAGTGCCTACGGCTGACATATGGGGGACGTCCGGCTCAGCCTCGCATTCCTGAGGCAGCCACCCACTTAACAGACAGGGCAGTCAAGGCTCAGGGGACCCTGGGATCCCACCCGAGGCTCCAGCGGAAGTAGGGCAGCTTTAAGTTTCAGATCCCATTCTCAGCAGCCACAGGGGTCCTGGTGCTGCAGGTGGCTGGGGGGAGGGAGGCTCCCCCTGTTTCAGGGTCTCCTGTGCCAGCTGTGGCAGACTCAGGGCCGAGGGGGAGACTCAGGGTGCTGAGCGGTACTCCCTACAGCTTCCTGTGGGATGTCGAAGCCCACTGATTGCAGAGCTCTTCTTCTCCAAGCAGGGACCGGCGGGACAGTAAGCCAGGGGTATAGTGAGGGGGTTGCTGACTTAGCTCACAAAGGGGGAGCTGGAGCGGGGAGGAGATAGCAGGGGGCCACCTGCTAGGAGGCATCCTAGGCGGAGCCTTTGGGCAAAGGGGGAGGCAAGAACAGGGAGTCTTGAGCTGCTAAGGTAGGACTCAAAGGCCAGTTTGGTGCTGCCTCAGAAGGTGACCCAGGGCCACCGACTCGTCCCCCTTGCCCCAAGTCCCCCCCTGCACCGTGCGGCAGGGCACAACCATCAGCAAGCTTTCTTCTAGCAGTTTCTCTCCTCTACCAAAGCTGGAACCAAGCGGTGGGGTATGGATGTGGCCTTCCTCTGCCTCAGCGGCCCCTTCCTGGCTGGGAAAGGCCGGCCTCGCTCTCTGTCCTAACTAAGCCCTGCGCCAGCTCTCACTGGGGGATCTCGTTCCCGAGCAAAGCTTCAATGCCCACATTCACACAGATGATGGAATTGCGGTTCTAGTCTGTACGTGACGCGTCCCTCCCTCCTGCTGGACTGGAAGCCCTGGCCGGGCAGGACCTGTGGTTTTGTTCTGGTGCTGGGCGCACACCTGACGCGCAGGCCATCTGTGTTGAATGTGGGTCTAATAGGCTCCTGGCCAGCCGCTGTGTGAGCAGGGCTGAGCCGACCATGAACTTCCGCACTACCCCAGCCACAGTGCCCCAGGCGCTGGCTCCTGCCAGCCCAGACGGGAGGGAGCACCCACCTTTTCACCCTTTGGTCCAGGAGGTCCGAGGGGGCCCATGATGCCTTTGTGTCCCTGCCGGAAACAGGATGGTAAGAGGTAAAAGCATAGGGGAATAAGGGCTTGAGACGCATAGTGATGAAGGCCAGAAATTCCAAGGTGGAGACCCTGGGCTATGAGTCTGGGGCCCTGGCTCTGCCCCAGCTCACTGTGTGACTCTGAGCCAGCCCTGGGCCTCTCTGAGGCCTGGCCTCCCAGACATGCCAGGTCAGTCCCCGACAGACCTCTCAGGGGTGGGGCGCTTGGATGGTCAGGGGGCATAGCTTACGCCAGCCTGGAGCAGACCTAGGGCCAGATCTTGGAGAGCCAAGTGTGTCCCCTGGGGCAGGGGCAAAATGCTGGCCTCAGCCAACTTCCCTAGGCCATGGCGGGAAGCATACACACACGTTCCTCCCTTGGGCTTCCAGTTCCCCCTCTCTGGTTCCCATGTCCTTTGCCCTGTCCTTCTTCTGTCCTCCTCTCCCTCTCCTCATCTCCTTGCTGTGTCTCCTTCAGACACTGGATCCCACCTTCAAACTTAACAAGCCATCATTAGCCTCCCCAAGCCTCAGTTTCCCTTTCTGAGTGGGCCCAGAGCCTCTCTGAGGACTAGTCCCCCAACTGTATCACATGGGTTTGGCTCAGCCTCCTCTAAGAGAGGTGCCAGCTTGGATGCAAAAGCGGGGTGAGCCTTTTCCCTTCCACATTCAGCCAGCGTGACGCCTGGACAGGACACACGTGTGGCCCCCACCGCGGGCAGGAAGGACTCAGTGAGGGCATGCAGAGGGGGAGGGTGTTTCTGTCTGCCCACCCCTACTCTGGGGGCCCACCAGGGATCTTCCGTGGCCCAAGGGCAGGCCTCAGCAGGGAGGTGGTGGGGCAGAGTCCGAGGCTGGCCTGGGTTCCCGCCTGCAGGAGAGAATTCCGAGAGGGGGGATGTGAGATTTCTTACACTGTAACCTGCCAGTCCCGGCTCTCCTTGGGCCCCCATCCGTCCTGGAGCACCCTAGGACAGGAGCAGATGCGTGTCGGTACAGGTGTGGTTCTTACCGCAGCGACCTGCCCTGGCAGCAGTCCAGTTCAGCCCCACCACCCTGCAGGTCCATGGCCCCGAACCCAGGCTGCGGAGCTCCTCCCTGAGTTCCCCTCCTCCCTCCGGCCCTCCCTACTCCCAGCTCTGGGGGTTCACAAGACCGAGTGGCTAAACCATCTTCACTTTTGTGAGCCAATTTTAAACAGAAGCAGCTGTAGAAAGTTAAATTATATGAACATACAGTTCAATCAATTAAAAGCGAAGATAACATCTATTCAAAACTCCTCCCTTTCTAATAATTTTGCTCCATTTTACCACTACCTAGGCTCTGGCTTATTTCCGTCTACTGAGTGCACGTGGTAGAACTAGCCGGTGACGGACACTCCCGTGCATCTCCTCCCGAGGGCGTGTTCAAGGACACCCCGGGGGGGGGGGGGGGGCACAGGATCAGCCATGGTGGGAGTGTTCACACCTTGCTGGGAGCACTCACACTGCAGGTGCCTGTCAGTGCTGCACACCGGCAGCTCAGAGATGCCTCACCTGCTTGCCTCCCCCCGCCTCCTCCCCCTGCAGCCGGCAGAGCCCTGGGACTGTCCTTCATGGCGGGCCAGTAAGAGGTGGGGATGGCCTCAGCGTCACCCAGCAATCTGCAGCCCTATCTCATGAGCCCATTTCCAGTGGGAAAACTCCTTGTTCTGTAAAACCCTCCTGAGGGGCAGGTCCCCTCTCCCCCACCACCCCAGAATGGGTGCTTATCCATCTGGGTCTGTAAATGGCTTCAGAAGACCCACAGCCCCCTTCAAACGGAAAGAAATACTTGGCCTTGGGGGTGCTTTCTCAGGGAGAGAGGTGGCAGCTTCTATAGGGTCCCCAAGGGACCCATGATGCAAAAGAAGCAGCTAGGACAAGGGACAGCCAAGGGTTTGGCTGAGCAGTGGAGCAGGAGGTACCTCTCTTTCTTCTCTTGCCCCCCCACCCCTTGCACCCCTGCTCTGTGCCTGCCCACCCCAAACCACCCCACCATGAGAGTTCTCACCGTTGGTCCCAGGCTGCCCCGGGACCCTTTAGGGCCTGGGGTGCCAGGGGGTCCGGGGTCTCCAGGGACGCCCATCTCACCCAGCTGTCCTTGGTAGCCCTTAGCACCCTGCAGCAGGAGGAGAGACAGACTGTCACGGAGCTCCAGCAGAGGGTGGGGAGAGAGGTGGGGGAGGAGGAGAGGAGATCATGGCCACAGGGGTTGGGCACCCGCCTTGGCTCCAGTCCGGCCCTTCTCGCCTTGCTTCCCTGGTTTTCCTTCAGGACCCTGGGAGGAGAAGGAGGGAAGGAGGAGGGTGAGAAATGAGAGCAACCTGAGGTGGAGCCACGGAGCCTAAGGGGCATCGGCACAGGAGCTCTGAGGGCGGACTGCCTGGGTTCGGAACTCACCCTGTGCTCCGTACCCCGGGGACCCTGTGATGTGGGAACTTGGCCTGCGAAGTGGGGACAGGGGTCCTGTTTGCCACATGGGGCTGAGAAGCTAACCGGGGATGGCCCCTCGTGCTCACTGGGTGCCTGGCCCATAGTCAGTGCTGGACACATCCCTGTTTTGGGGTGACTGCAAGGCTCCCAGCTGTCCCAGAGGGAGCAGGTCTCTGCACCTGCCACGAGCCACACACTGTTCCAGACCCCGAGGAACCCTGAGCCGGAGGCCCGATCGAGGTCTGCTCCCACGGATGGTGACTTCTGGGCTGCCCAAAGGTGAAATGACATGGCCCAGCACACTGAGTCAACTGCGGATCTGTCTGACTCCATGCCCGGGGCTCCTGGGGCCTCTGATGACATGCAGCGCGCGGGGAGCTCTTCCTACATCTCTGAGATGCCATGGGGCACTTCTGACCAGCCCGAGGTTGTGTCCCATGGACAGGGGCGCCCTCTTTTGTGGATGGGGGTGGGAGGGGATTCTCCCAGTGGGGCATTGTGCCTGGAAGGTCAGCCGTCCTCCCCTACTATCCCACTGGGGTTCCCAGGCCACTCCCTCCACAGGCTGCTCCGCCCCCTCCCTCGCAGGGCCTCCCTTTGCTCTCCTTTGCCCTGTTCTTGTCAGGGCCACTCACAGGGTGAATGAATGCGTGTAAGTGTGCACGTGTGAGCATAAGACAGATAAGAGAGGAAAAGAAAGGGAGAGAAGAGAATCCCAACTCTGAGCCACACTGGGTTGGGATGTAGGGCGTAAGATAGACAGTGTTTCTGGTCTCAAAGGACATCCCGATGGTCCCCAGGGAACGTCCCTTCAAGACCCAAACCTCAAAGGGAGCTGGGAAGAACATCTACGTTCTTGGTAAGCACTAAAGAACTAGTTCAATTCAAGCCCTTTGGCTGCATTAACAGAGGTATATGCTGTAGGATGAGGGAGGTGATGGCCCCACCTTGGAATAGGAGGGGGCAATGACTAACTGTGATGGAGGAAAGGTAGGAAGATGGGATTTTAGAGGAGCAGGAGAGGCACTTGACACCCATCTGCAGAACAGAGGGGCAGCTGTGTTCTTTGGGGTGATCAGTGGATGGAAATTACAGGGAGGCCACCTTTATTCTGCATAAGGACAAAACACGGCAAAAGTGGACTGGAGAAGACAAATCTCTGTCCCCAAGGGCAGTGCCAGTGAGACTACCCTAGGGCCCTCAGGAAGGAGGAAATGGTAGTCTTGGAAGGACCGAGCACAGACTGCCTTGCATTCTGGTACTTAAGTCCTCATGTGACCCTGGACAAGCCCCTTCCCTTCTGTGTGCCTCAGCTGCCCTGCCTCTCATAGGTAAGTCTTGAACTAGCTTTGTCTGTCTGTGACCCCTTGCCACATAACGCTCCTGAGCACTTGAAAAGGTGGTGACTGGATGGAGGAACCAAATTCTTAATTCAATCTAATTTTAATTAACTTAAAATTAAGTTTAAATACAGATAATTCAGTTACCACAAAACTTTTACATATGTTTGGAACAACTTGAGGATATAAACCTACATTTTCAGCTGTGTATTTTATGAAATCTAAACACAGAGCAAGTATTTCCAATGAAAATTTAGCATCCGAATTGAGATGTGCGATATGAGTAATTTACACATCAGATTTCATAGATTTAGTAAAAAAAAAAAAAAAAGGAAAAAGAAGAAGAAGGTAAAATACCTGATTAATGATTTTTATGTTGATTACATGTTGGAAATGTTCGTATCTGGGCTATATTGAGCTAAATAAATATACTATTAAAATTTATTTCATCCACCTCTTTTTAGGTTTTGAAATGTAAGTATTAAAAAATTTTAAATTATACAGGTAGCTCATCTCCTGTCTCTACCCACAGCACTGAACTACACCATGTCCCGGTCTTTGGCTCCTCCAGGAATAAAATAGTCACAACCAATATGACCGTGGGCCAGGCATGGGCCAGCACCGTGTCTGTGTTCTATGTCATGCCTCCCCCAGTTCTGGCCATGGGGCTGGGAAGAAGGGGTTATTTATCCCATTTGAGAGCCAAAGACATAGGCTCAGTGAGATGAAGACAGGACCCACAGGTCACCTCGCTGGGTTCAGATGAGATGCGGGTCCTCAGTTCTGGGGCACCCCCTGTCCCAGGCTGGTCATATCTGGGCAGTTGTCTAATCATGATATAGGGGCTGGTGGAAGGGGTCAGTGGTCTGAGGTGACTGCTATGGCTGATCCCTTGTCAGGAGGAGAAGTGAGTCAGTACGGAAGAATTCAGCACAGGGCCAGGACACCGAGAGTCTCCCCCAGGACAGAGCAGCCGGCCACTTGTTCTGACAGGCCCTCTCCAGCTGGGAGCGGCCCTCGTGGTGTGGGAAATCCTGAGTAAGGGCTGGAGCGTCCAGTGGGGTGAGGCCATGGGGCCAGAATGAAGACTTTTGCTGGGCCCCCATCCACGAAGATATATTTCTGGAAAGGCTCTGACGGCTCATAAAATTCTATTTTTAAATACTCCACTGTTTCCCGGCCAGAGTGGGAGATACTTGTCCTGCAGCCCTGATGCCAAAGAGACTCAAATACAAGCCTCTCACCACCTCTGTCACCAACACACACTCAGTCTGGCTGCAGTGAATCTCTTTCCCGTTCCAGTAGATGAAATTGGCGGAGATGGCAAAATACAGACATTAACCCTGTTGCAACCACCACCACCAACATGGCCCCCCTCAGCATGGGCACTGTCACCACCACTGCCACTGTCATCGTCATCACCATCATTGCCACCACCCTCACCATCTCTACCATTATCACCACCATCTCCACCATCACTAATACCATCACCTCCACCATCACCATCATCACCATCACCACCATTATCACCATCACCACTATCACCATCACCACCTTAATACCATCACCTCCATCATCACCATCATCACTATCGCATTCATCATCGCCATCATCTCCACCATCATCACCATCATCACCATCATCACCATCTCCACCATCATCACCACCATCACCAACTCCACCATCGTCACCATCTCCACCACCATCACCACCATCAACATCTCCACCATCATCATCATCATCTCCACCATCATCACCATCACCACCATCATCTATATCAGCAGCATCTCCACCTCCACCCAGCCATCAACATCACCACTACCACAATCACCACTACCACCAGCTTCCAGTCATTTCCTCCTCCAGCTTCATAAAGACAATATTTATTTTCTGGCACATTGTAGAAAGCACTTTCCTTTCCAAAGTTTCATTGACTCTTTAAAGATCAGAAAACCAAGTCTCACAGAGAGGCAGCATGATCTGCCTAAGGTCACACAGACCGTGGGTTCTCGAGCCAGAACTCACCCTCTGGCCTCTGGGCCCAGGGCTATTTCTGCTGTACGTTCCAGCCCATTCATCAGCCATGATACTCAAGCGTTTACTAAGAAATAGCCCCTGGAATGTTGGAGCATGTTCCTTCCAAATCCTTCATTGTACCAAAAGCGTGACCCAGAGAGGGCAGCAGTGAGTTCCTAGTGGGGAATGGTGGCCCGCGCCTCTCTGGCTAAGTCCCCCTGACCCCCTGGTAAATTCAATGTGGCTGAATGTGGGACAAGGTCAGCAGGGCCAGGCTCAAGGAGGCCGTGGCAGCCAGACTGAGGAGGGTGATTCTAGTCTGAGGGCACTTGGGAGCCATGGGAGGCTTGGGGCAGAGGAGGGACATGGGTAGATTGTTCTCTGGGAAACCCCCAGGTGGAGGAAGCGGAAAGCCTTTAGGCAGCTGTCATCAAAAGACCTCCTGTCCAACTGTTGGAACAGACATGGGTGGTACTTGTGCCCAGACACCCCCAGTGCTGGCACGAAGCCGTACACACTCACCCGGATGCCAGTGATGCCAGGGGGGCCAGGGGGCCCATCCTCACCCATCAGTCCCTCTTGGCCTTTGTTGCCACGTTCACCATCAGGCCCAGGGTCACCCCTGTCCCCCTAGGTTGGAAGGGAATGAGGAGGAGAGAGAGAATAAATCAGTCCCTCAGCCAATCAGAGGCACTAAACCTCAGGGCTCCATTTGGATGTCCACAGCCAAGCAGCCCCTGGATTTCTCCTGATGGTTCCCTGAGCCACCAAAAGGGTCAGGGTGGCATGTCCTGGCAGGTGCAGGAACTACCCCTGACCCGGTACTCGGGCCAGGGAGAAAGTCACTCAGAGGGAACACGGGACCTTGACCACTCCTGCCCCCGAGTTCACAAGGAGGGGACAGCTTTGGGACTTTCAGGCTCTTTCTCCCCAACACTGATACATGGGGAAGACAAGAGTCTTAAGACACCGAAGGGAATTTTAAAAAAGGAAAACAATTCACCCAATCCTGCCTCTCAGAACCAACTCCATTTTTCTGAGTTGCCTTTTCAACCCTTGCTTACATGCAAACAGTTTATAATACTAATAAGGCAAAGGTCATAGTTTCCATTGCTGTGTACCAGGCTCCAAGCAATGGGACAGCCGATTGAAAGCAAGGAAGCCAGTTAGCAGTATATGGAGGTTTAAAGACACAATCCAAGCGCAGCTCGGTCCATGTTGTTTTGTTTTGTTTTTTGCTGTCTGACTCTATTGCAAACAGCATCTCCCGTTGCCGTCTGCTCTGCACGGCTCTCGTCCTTGCCGGCGGCAGAGAACATCCTCGGCCAGAGGATGGCAGTTCACAACGGACACAGCACCTGCCACATCCAGGCCATGTCGTCCTCGCAGGCGGGGCTGAGGCAGGCTGTGGGCAGAGCAGGGACGAGGGGCGCGGCATGGGCAGCAGCCCCAGAGGAACAGGGTGGTGTGCCTGTCTGAAGGTCACCTCCATCGGGGCTGGCGGGCCCGGCGGGGCATGGGGCCAGTCTGCAAGTGGCTGAGCTGGGACTGGTTGGAGACCCGTGGGAAAGGGGATGAAGTCATGGCCTGGAGGAAGGGGTGGGAGGGGGAGCAGGCTGGGAGAAGGGGAGAGTGTCTGCCAGTTCTGTTTCCCGGCGCCACACTTTACGGGGAGCGCTGATAACCTGGTGTGGGTCCAGGAGAAAGATCAGGGTGCAGAGGGCATGAAGCCGGATCCTGGGTTCTAGGCACAGGAGGCTGGCACAGGGGCCTCTTGGGGCGGTTTCTAGCTCAGCTTATAGGGGGTGGAGGGAGACTCCCTAATGGAGAGGGGTCAAGAGATGGCATGGATAAGGGGGAGGGGCCACTCCAAGCATGCGTGGGCCAGCGCACAGCAGATCTGGGCACCCGGAGAGGGTCAGACAAGTTGGTGTGTGAGATCCGTCCCCACTGAGACTATTGGCCTCCCAGCACAGCCTGGCAGAGAGACAGGGTGCTATCATGATGGCTTTTCTGCAGACCCCAGCTCCAGGAACCCCCTTCTGGCTTGTCATCCCTGGCCACCTGCTCTCCCAGCTCTCCGAGGCACGCAGTCTGTTCCAGGGGGCTGGGCTGGTTTTCAGAGAGGGGCCCCAGCCTGGCACTGGCAGGTGCTACAGCTCCAGGGGCTGCCCAGACACCCTGCCCCCCTCTAGCCTGGCATAGCAAAGTTGTAGCTCCCCTACAGAATAGGCTCTGGGTAGGGGGTTCCTGGAGAATCCTAGAGTCCCCTGGACATCCGCCCATGCTCAGAAGAGCCTTACAAATTGTCTAGCTCAAACTTCTCGATTTACAGATGGGGAAACTGAGGCCCAGAGGAAGGAGGAGCCTTCCCAACCACACATGGGAGTCAGTGGCCGAGCATGTGTGAGACCCTAGGGTTCAGATTCCGAGGTTCTCTGTGCAGGAGACAGTAGCTCCCTCACTCCTGGGGTTATGTCACTTAAATTTGAACCTTGCTGCCACCTCTCAATGGCTGTGTGACCCTGGGCAAATTTCCTCATTTGTAAAGTAAGCAGCAAAGAGTTACTATGGGGATTGAAAGAGCTAATCCGTGTAAGTAGCTTAGCAGCGCGTCGGCACATGACATGAAGGACGAAGGTTAGCCTTCCCAGGAGTCACCACCGCTGTCCCCGCCACCATCTGCTGCGAGTCAGCAAACTCAACAGAGATTGGCAGCAGAAAAGCACGCTGCAGACTCTCACGAACTGTGTGTGTCCGGGAGGTGGTTTTCCCCATGAAGGTGATCCTTGGACAAACACGTGAAGACATCACACTGTCTCCTGGGTTTCAGGAGGACCAGAGAAGATGCTGGATGTCTGCAGCAACTACTCTGACCCAAGGTCTGAGACAGAACTGCTTTGAAGGGAGTGGAGGAGGAGGAGGAGGATGCCAGTGCCTGGAGCCGTGTGAGAGAGCAGGAAGGACCAGGTGAGACACTCATGCCTTGAAGCCCCATCTCCCATCCCACCTCAGCACAACTCCAGGGAGAAGAAAGGTGGCTGGCCAGAAATGGAAGAGACCCCTGCGCCGTGACTCAGTTTCCCCATCTGTCATGTGGGGACGGGAATGAATCCAGCTCCCAGGGCAGCTGGGAGGATGACACGGGTTCAGTCACATAGAGCTCTTAAGGCAGGTGATGCGAGCGCACGGTGAGTATGCTGAGAATTTCAGCTAGAATGTTCTTTAGCGTCACTGCCACTCAAGCAGGCATTGGGCAAAGGGTGTGGAGGGGCTGTCCTGTCCTCCCCAGCAGGGGCCAGGTTGTACCCCAGGATGCAGCCGAGCTGGAGAGGAGAGGAGGCAGACGGATGGCAGACAGGGGGCGCTCTCGGCCTTGCAAGGAAAACCCGGGGCAGCTGGGGAGCCAGCCAGGGGCCTGTCCCTGAGGCACCCTGGTAGACGGGGAAGCCAGGGACCCAGGACAGCTATGGGCATGGGGCAGTGGGCGTGGGGGTCTAGGGACGGGGTAACTGAGGGCTGCTTATCTGAGGTCACGTGGAGAGTAAACGGGTGACAGAGGGAATCCTGGGAGGTGGCCCTTGGGCCCTTGCCTGAGGAGCTGACTCAGTGTGACAGGCCACCCTGGGGAGAGCCCACCTAGTACTGGGCCAGGGTTAGGGCTGGGCCAGGGCTGGCAGCCAGGGACAGGCTTGTGCTAGATGTGGAGCTGGTAAGTCAGAGAGAGACCTCCACTGGCCCCATAGTGCAGGGGAGCCCTGGAGCCTCCTGAAGGTGCCCACACCTTCAGAGGAATCTACGGGGCGTGGTCGGGCTAAGTCAGGCACCAGCGAGCCCTGGGTTTGAATTTTGGATTCTCCACTCACAGCCGTAGACTCTAGATGAGTGCACCTCTGTGTCCTTCGGAGCCTCAGCCTCTACACCTTTAGAATGGGTGCATGGTGCAGAGAGGGAGCTGAAGCTTGGGTCTTGTCTGTACCAATTACTGGCTGTGTGTCTTTGGGCAAGTGCTTAACCTCTCTGTGTTTCAGTTCCCTTATTTAAAGACAGAACTTGGGGCGCCTGGGTGGCTCAGTGGATTAAAGCCTCTGCCTTCGGCTCAGGTCATGATCTCAGGGTCCTGGGATGGAGCCCTGCATTGGACTCTGCTCAGCAGGGAGCCTGCTTCCTCCTCTCTCTCTGCCTGCCTCTCTGCCTGCTTGTGATCTCTCTCTCTGTGTCAAATAAATAAATAAATCTTTAAAAAAAAAAAAAAAAGACAGAACTTACCCCACAGCATTAACTGAGGTGTTACATAAACAAAGGGCTCAGCACAGTACCTGATACATTGGTGACGAGGCCACCATGAAGAGTGGCTCACAGGTCATGGGCGGTGATGATGATTTTCCTGATCTTTTAGGATGTTTGCAAGATAACAGAGAGCTAAGCTGCTGGCTCTGGGTCTAGCCCAGAGCAGGCTGTCCAGACACTACCCTTAACCGAAAGAAGCTGTAGTTTTGAGAAGGGTAGCAGTGAGGAGCGGAAGGGGGGATGGCTCCTAGCCCCGTCTGAGCAGGGAAGGAGGCAGTGGCGGGCAGGGAGTGTATGGGGGGTGGATGGGTGTGTGCTGGCGACAGGGGCTGGAGCTCTGGTCTCTGGTCTCAGAGCTGTATGGGAACACAATGCTTCTGGGAGAAAGCTCAGGTCTTGGATGGGAGGGGAATGCAGGCAGAGGTAGAAGACGGTTCCAGAACACACCCCTGTCCCCCCCCACCCCTGCCCCCCGATCCCACCTCAAGACACTCACCTTCAGCCCATCAGGCCCTGCAGGGCCACTGTCACCCTCGAGGCCTGGCTCTCCCTGGAAAGGGTAGTCGGGAAAGATGAGACACTCCTGGGGAAGGGGCCCAAAGTGTTTTTACTTCCTCCCCCTCCTTGGGGCGGGACTCCAACCGTGCTGTCTCTGGGCAATATGGCCCCCGAATGCCCGGCACACAGAAGGTGCCCAACAGTGGCTGAACCAGTGAGCGAGACGGGGGCTGGGGGGGCTGGGGTGCCCACTGCCAGCTCTTCAGAAAGGAGGAGTAGACCCCTAAGCCCCAGCCTGTCTGCAGGGTGGGTTACCTGGGGGCTACCCCAGCTCACCAGTTACAAAGTGTCCCAGTTAGTTGGTTGGCTGGAAACACGGATGCTCAGTAGTTAAGGCTCTGATGTCATACAGACCTCAGTTCCCCCGCTGGGCTCCCCATTCGCTGGCGGTGTGACCACAAGCAAACTACCTAGCCCCCACAGGTGGCTGTTTTCTCATCACAAGGTTGGGCTGACACCACCTCCTGTGAGGGTGCCTGTAAGGCACAGTGTAGGGAGCACACGAATGACAGCCATTTGACATATCATTTCTGCAGCTGGAGTGAGCTCCCATGGAACCCCCCGTGGAATCCCATTTCTCAGATGTGGAAGGTGAGGCCAGCCGTAAGACTTTCCGGCCAGCAACTTCAGGAGCGATGCCAAGACCCTGAATCCCCATCTGGCCCTCAGCTAGGTTCTCTGCTTGCAGCCCCCGCTCCAGAGATGACCCTGGCCTTCTGAGTTCTCAAACTGCCTATCAGATTAGTTTGGGTCTCTCTCGGCTTTCAGAGTTCATGGCTGTTCAGCACCTGAGCCTGAAGGGGCCTCAGAGGTCATCAGCGGCAGGGATGGCAAAGGCACCACAAGCGTGTAGACACCACCCTTCTTGTGCCCATGGCAGATGTCACTAATGGATCTACTAGAATGTGGTTCCGTAAGAACACGGCCTCCTTTACTCACTGCTTGGTTCCTGGTGCTTTGAGAGAAGGGCCAGGCACACAGTGGGCATCGAGTGAGTGCTAGTCACTCTCCTTTCTACTGTGCCTAGATGGAACCTCAGAATCCTTCTTAACACAGCACTCTAAGAAAACCGTACTGATCAGTCTTTGTTGACGCACAAGATTTACCATCTTGGGGTTTCGGGCTGCACACACATCCTGCCTTGCCCTGTGGTCTTTCTTGCTCCTTCCACATCTTAATTCAATTTGTGGTGCCTCGGTTGACTCTGGGCAGGGGGAGCACGAGGCATTGGAAAAACAGGGGAGATAAGAAATGAAGGGCACCTGCCTCTGGTGCCCCCAGGGACTGAGACCCACAATAACTCCCCCTCCCTCTGGGACCCCACCTTCTGCACCTGGCAGATGCTACAGGATGCCTGCTCTGTACCCCTCCCAGTACGCCTGCAACCATATTTGCGCAAACACTGTATGAACTGGGCACGGAGCATAGAGAGGTGGACAGAGAGGCAACCCAAAGCTTCTCAGAGGAAGGCAAGTTTTGTGGGTTTCTTTCAGAAAAGAGAAACATAACCTTCCATGGAAGAGTTTCCAAGGATGATAACAGGTGTTTTTCAAAAGTAAAACTGCTGCAGATCATTTAAGTTTGGATTAATCCAAAAGGAACCACTGTCTTGGCTGCTGGCCTTCTCAGAGCCTTGAAAATGCTACTGCTAATGTGGAGAGGGAACAGGGAACATGCAGTGAATCCCAAACACTCTGACCACAAGATCGTTTTCTTCCAAGAGTGCCTCTGTGTTGTGGAAATGCTGGCTCAGCAAGAGAGATGAGATGAGGCTATAGGAATTCACCATCTCTTTCTCCCAGAGGCTCAGGGAGGTTGAGGAAAGCCCTTGCCCCGACCCAAGTGCCCCACAGGTGGCTTCCCAGGAAGAATGAATTTGCTTTTGACTTACCCGCTGCCCAATGAGGCCCTGCTCCCCAGGGGTGCCCAGAGGCCCAAGGTCACCCTAGGAGAAGCCAAACACAAGTCCATGGGGGTGGGTAGGGCCAGTCCCAGCCCTCGCTTCACTTTCCTGTCCTCACCAGCTCTGATTTGGGTGGGGAGCTGGTAAAGCCCCTCCTTCCCAAGAACCAAAGCAACACTGCAAAATGCCAACCAGAGCCCCTGCTCCAGGCACCCCCCGGGGCCGTGTGGGTCTCAACACTGAAACCTCACAACAATCCTGCCAGAGAAGGGATCTTCTTTTACAAATGGAGAAACCAAGGGACCACGCTCAGGGTCACGTCACTAGCCCAAGCCCATGAGGCTAAGAAGGGACAGGTTCAGGATCCAAACCTGGGTAGTTTGGCTCCAGGGAGGACCAGAGGCAGGGATGGCAAATCTGTGGCTGACCGCCTTCTTTACTCTCCCTGAGAGCCTTGGAAAGAAACCCAAAGGAGGAAGAGGCCCGAAATGAACCAGAGTAAACGTCACCTGTCCCCACAAAAGATCACCACGTGGGGATTTCTAAACTAGTCTCCCTCTGTGCCGATGTCTGGGGGGGGTGCCAGGAGGAGGGGGAGCACCAAGCCCCCAGCCCTGCCCCAATGGGGACGATCCCATTTCCGTCTGTTTTAGACAGGCCGCACTCTCTTCCACAGCAGAGCGGGGACAGGGCTCTCCCCAGAGCCCAGGCATCAGTGGGCGCCTGTTTCCCCTGCAGGTAATGAGGGGCTCAGGGACTGAAATGCAGATGGTATCTCGGGAGGCCAGGAGGTGCGGCCGCCGGGGCGTGGGGCAGGTGCCAGGGAAAACACCGCTGGGCAGGGGGCCAGGGCGGGGGCTCCGGGTCGGCTGGGCCCGCCACTGTGGCCGTAGCCAGGACCCGCTCCCCGGCCAGGAACACAGAGAATTCATTATTCCCACACAAGAAAGGCCCGTTTCTCTTCCGTGGGGAGGACGTGGCCGCCAGCTGGGAGCTGGTTTCAACAAGTCAATTTTCTCTTTCATCCTGCCTTACCTTCATCCCGGCTTCCCCAGGAAGGCCCGGTTCTCCCACCGCACCGGGCGGCCCCTGCAAGAAAATGCCATTGGTCCCTCCTACAGCAAGGGTTGGCCTCGACTGTAAGGGAGGAGAATAACTGAGGTTGCCCCAGAGAGGGCAAGGAATGTGCCTGAGGTCACACAGCAGGAGAGACACAGAGCTAGGAGTAGGCTGTGGGCCTTCTGGGAGCTTGGGGCTGGGACCACAGGGCGGGTGGTGGTTGCGCCCAGGGGGATGAGCCCTGGGGGGGCTCCGAGGCTTCTGGATCTCTCTCCTTCCCCACGAGTGTGGGTTACCACATGAGGAGCCCCTTGGCGAGCACAGGGAGGAAAATAGCATGATTCACATAACAACAGGGGAGGAAGCCAACTGAGGCTGTATTCAGGGTGGACGGATCCCTGTGCTTTACTCCAAAGCTGGGCCAGGATGCCCATGGGGGGGAAAGGGTCCGAGTCATTCCCAGCGGCATGGCTACAGCCCCTGCACAAAGCTGCGGATCCACTTCCTTCTCTAAGGCAGAGGGGTCTGAGGCCCCTCTAGAGCGCATGCCCTGTAAAAGACAGGTTCTGCAGGCAAACCTCGGTGCTGAGCGGAAGTCCCCACAGGGACGGGGAGGCAGAGGGCACTGCTGCTTCCTGTGGTGGCACAGAAGAGGCACCGCTAACCCACCGGAGGGTCCCTGCAGGCCATGCGCTGCCCTGGGACCTGGAGCCCAGCTCCTCCCGCTACTTTATTAGCATGGATCTGCTCTCCTGCGGAGGCTGGGGGGGTTGTCCTACCCTTTGGTTTCTGCGGGACATAGGACACGACCATTTCCCAGGCCAGGCCTAGGACACCCCAGCGGAGGAGGGCCACAAGGTGCTGATACCGCCCCAGCAACATCACGGGACAAGCAAGGGGCGCTCAGCACTCACCTTGGGGCCCATCTCTCCCGGAGGACCAAGTGGCCCCTGGGGTCCCTGAGGGCCCTGTAAGACAGACAGACAGACATACAACAGTTTGAGAAGGCCCAATAGTGCAGTGTGCAGGGGCAGGTAAGGGAGAAGGTCCAAGAACCTGGGACCCTGCTGTCATGCCCCCCACCACCTGCCTTGCCGGGGACCCACTGTCTGTAGCTCCTCCCTCACCACCGGTCTCCTGCCTCCCCCTCAAACCATCTACACTGTCTCCTGTTTCTCTCTCTCAAACCCAGGGAGCCCTCTCCCACTCAGAAACCTTCCAGTCCTCCGAGCAGCCTCGCTCACTCTGTTCCATCTGTCTGAATGCCCTTCCACCTGGGATCCACCTCTGGAAACCCCCATCTGGCTCCTGGTCAATTCACTGTTCAAATCAGGTCTCCTTGGGCCTATTGATGTGGGACTGTAGCACGGCCCCAGGGGGCAGGATCCTCCTGTCTTCTGCCTGCCTCACCACAGGGATCCCTCCTCCTCTGTCCCTTGAGGCTGTCCTCTCCTGTCCCTCGACAGCGGTACCACTCCATTGCCTCCTCAAGGGGCGTCCTGACACTTGGGCTGTCCCCCAAACCCGTCCTTCCAGGGAGACCTCCTGAAGGGTTATCTTGGTTTCAAACCCCTCACTGGCTCCTGTCCAGACCCTGTAATGCCCATACTCGGTCCCTTAATACTCTGTTCCCTCAGGTTCTCACTGGGCTATGCGCCCTGCATACATTTGCTCATTTCATCTTTACAACAGGCTGGCATGATAGGGACAATTATTCCTGACTAAATACAAAGAGAAAAAAAACTAGGCTGGAGGGCAAGTGAGCTTAGACGCCAACCCAGAGCTCCTGAGCTCCCTGGCCAGTGCCCCTCCCTACCCACCCCACCCCCCAGGCCTGTGCCATCAGCATAACAGAGGCCTGGCCCCTTCTCTCTCCAACCTCCTCCTTGGCTGACCACATCCCACACTCCCAGGCGGGGGCCCAACTGGGACCAGCCCGCCAGGGACAAAGAGGCCAAAGAGGGAGGAGCAAGCACTTACCGGTTCTCCTGGGAGGCCCTTGGTGCCAGGCGGGCCCGAGGGACCCGGGATACCCTGCAGAGAAGAACAAAGGTGACCTCAGTCTCTCTCTGGCCTCCTTCGTCCTGTATGGAAGCCTTCTACAGGAAGCCTTCGCAGTGTGTGAGGGCCCCACTCCCCCACCCGCCACATGACCCAAGGGGAGCCTGAGTCTCAGGGGGGACAGAGGCAGGCCAGAGGGTCTTCAGGGCAGAATGGGCAGCCGGAAGCTGTGTGGTTTCCACGGCACTGCGGGAACTGGGTACCGCGGCTCTTATCGCCCGGCAAAGCCCCTCGGAATTTCCAGAACTGGTGCTACTTACGGGGAAGCCTTGCACACCCGAGGGCCCGCGTTCACCAGCCGCACCCTGGAAGCAGATTTGGGGTCTTAGAGGCACATATGGGCCGGCAGGGAGCGGGGAGGGGGCTGGCCAGCTTCGGCCTGACGTACCTGCTGCCCGGGCTGGCCCGGTCTGCCCTGCGGTCCGGAAGGGCCCTGCGGGAAGCAAAGCAGATGAGGGAGGGAGAGGGTGCGTTGGGGGACACCTCACGGACACAGGACCGCGCACTCCGTGGGAGATGGAAGGAACCCGTGTCATCACCAGACCCACCCCTCTCCCTATTGTGCAGGTGGGGAAACTGAGGCCTGGCAAGGGGAGTGGTTTGCCATAGTCGTCATCAGCTCTGGAGAACCAAGGACCCCTCGCTCCTGCTGGGAGTGGAAGCAATCTCGGCTCCCGGTGGGGGGCTCTGGAGGGGGCAGGGAGCCCCAGGGAAGGGGTCAGAGGGCACCCGAGGTTCCCTCCCACTCTCTCTTACTCCTGCCTCCTCTGGCTCCCTCTTATTCACGTCTCTCTCTCTGTGCTCCTTCTCCCCAGACCCCAGGCTCAGGCTCCAGGACCAGGAGGAGCAGCAGGTGATCTCCCATCCTCTCTTGGACTCCCCACCACCCCCAGGGGCCTGGCGCTGAGGAAGGTGTGAGCCTTGGTGCCTGGACTCCTGACCCAGTGTGGGAGATGTGAGGAAGGGCAAGTCATGGTGTTGGTACCTTCAGGCCCCTGGACCCCTGCTCCCCGGCTGGTCCATCTGGTCCTCGGGGGCCCTGGAATAGGAAAAAAGGACTAGCACGGTGGACAGTAGGGGTCTTCCTCAGGCTGGGAACCAGGAGGCCAGGCTGCCCAGAGCCTCAGGCCTCTCCAGGCACAAGCCTGGGGCTCCCTTCTCCTTCTGTTGTGCGCACGCCCCCACCCTAAGGCAGGTCTCCCACACACAGCATGCCTGCTGAGATGGCGAGGCATTGGCGGGGGGGGACTCCGCTAGAGGCCCTGATGTTCTGGAATAGGGCTGGGGGTGCACGAACGACCCTGTTGAAAGAGACCTCGGAGGTCAAACAGCCACACACCTCAGAATTGGGCAAGCCGAGGGCTGGATATATGTCCCCACTGTCAGCCCCTCGGACTCAGCTGCTGCACCCTCTTCCCCGAGCACACGTGAGGCAGAAACAGGTATGTGAACCACAGCCCTTGGGGGACATTGACAGTGAAGGGCCCCGGGAGGGTCGGCATGTGGCTCAGTGTGCAGAGCAGATGTGCGAGTTGGTCTGACCCTGCTCACAGATGGAGAGTGACAACGTGCGCAGAGGCAAGAGCAGGGCGGGGCTCAGGCATCTGTTCCGTGGAGTCCTAGACAGCAGCCTTATTCCTTTGAAAGCTGGGAGCACATCCCCAACGCCCCCTGAGGCAGGCCCTTCCCCCACTGCACAGAGGCCCAGCCAAGGGAAGTGACTTGTCTAAGGTCCCTTAGCACACCAGCAGGTGCATCCCCTCCACGGATCTACCCACTGGCCCAAGTGATCCCCTTACGGGGACTCCCAGAGAGACACAGATAGGATGGGGTCCTCTGGAAAAGGCCCCCCGTAGAGAACAGTGTGGTCTTTGTCCTGCAGGGGACCAGAGAGGTCATGGTGGGGGGGGGGAGACGAAGAAGGTCTTGTGCAGAAGGCTGGCCCACCCTGGCCTGGGAGTTGGGGGCCAGCCACAAAAGGGGACCGGGAACATGTCTGGGTGGGGGTTGGGGGATGGGGGATGAGAAAAATAGCATGAAGAAATCATTTAAAAATTGAGCAAGGAAACTTTCAATTAGTAATTGAGCCAGAAAAAGCCACAACTCCTCTTATCAGCTACCTGGGGCTTCCACGGCTTTAAATAGTGCCTCATAGATTGAATAAACCTGGACAGGCAACCGTGCTAAGCCTCAGTTATCTTGTCTCTGAAATGGGGATGAGAATCTCTCCCTTATGGTGAAAGGTGAGGCACCTGGCCTCCTGTCAGCACTTGGTAGTAGCTGGCCTTGCCAGAGGAGGCAGCAGCCCCCCCTGGGGTCAGTGACACAGAGGAATGGCCTGGAAGATCTGGATTCAGTCCCTTCCTTGGGACAGGCAGCTCAGAGCAAGCTACAGAGAACCAGCTGAGAGTTTCCATAGATCCAATACAACAGAAGATTAGCTGTGGGTGCTAGTCCTTGTTCTGTGGCTGGATGGCTTTGTGGCCCCAGGCAAGCCCCTTCCCCTCTCTGGGCCTCTCTCTCTCAGATGGACATGGTCAGACCATGTGTTAGACTTTTCAATCCTGGTTTGTGGACAGGTGCCTGGTGGAGATGGAGTGAGATTGAGGTGGGGACATCCCAGGTCTTAGGAGCTGGGACAGAGCCTGAGCTGATGGGTGGGCATCTGGGCTCTCCTGAGAGATGGCTTCTGGCCCCTGGCCTCTGTCTCTAGCTGAGCCATAAACCTCCCTGGAAAGGGATCACTCTGGGACTGCAGGGAGGCCCAGAGGTGTTAATAGTTTGCTGTGAATCACATGGCACTGTATTTATCCCAGGAATCCAAGCCTTTCTGAGAGAAAGTTTGTGTCATGTACAATAATTGCAGTAGCAACAACGGCAGTAGTAATGATACTGAAAGGTGCTATCCTCATTTTGCCATAAGGAAACAGCCCATGGTCACACTGCTGGGAAGTGGAGAAGCCAGAATTGAGCCAGAAGCCCATTTCTTTCCACCACAATCTGTCATTGCTTAGCAGTGTGGGAGTGAGCTCCCCGTCATGAGGGGTGTACAAGTCAGGGACTAGAGAAGTCTGCCATGATGGCTCTGCCTAGAGCAGGATGTTGGAGAAGACGATGTCTAAAGTCTCTCATACCTGGGAGACTGCAGTCCCTTGGGAGACCAGAGAGCTCAAGGAGAAGCTGGTGTTGCTTGGGGGAAATAGGGCGAGCCCTTGCTGTCTAGAGGGAGGAGGAGGCAACGGAGCCCCAACCACCCTCGCTCCCTGGCTCCCCAGGGCAGGGACAGGAGCAGAACAGCCGCACATACTAACCCTTGCTCTGGGCCACTCTGCAGCTCATCCTGTGTCCCGAGGGTACCCCCGTCCTGTTCCTTCCTTCTTCAAATGAATACAGGCCAGTCATCCCTGCTGGAGGCAGGCCTGGGTTTCCATCAGAACCATATGTCTGTTCTCTTATAGCCAGTCCCCAGGAAGATGCTCGCAGTCGAAGCCAGGGCTATCTTTCACCCAGGCTGGGACAGAAAATGCGGTCAATTGCAGCTCTTGTGACAAAGGGATGGACGATCTAAGGGAGGTGCTCACCATGTATAAGGCACTTACCAAGGGATTTAATCCCATGGCCATCCAGAGAGGTCAGTTCTGTGGCTGACTTCAGAGAGTCAGAGTCAGTTGCTCAAGGTCAAAGAGGAAGAGCCACAAAAAACAAAATGGGCGTCCTGCTAATGTGTGTTCAGATTCTGGGTCCTTACAACCTCCTTCTAGTTTCATCTGCTAAGCCTTACAGAAGTTAAGAAACTGGCCTGAGGTCCCAGAACTGGTAACTGAGAAGGCTGAGATTTGTCCCTGTCTGGCCCCAGATCTCCCACTCTTCCAACTGAGGTCTGTGGACCCAGACCCTGTCAAAGGTTCTACCAAGAGCTGAGGGCCTGAGGACCCATCTTGTCCTCTCTTGCAAATCAGCAGGGACACAGGCAGGTCCTCATACCCTCCTCATGGCACATATGCCCAGAACTGAGCTCTTTTGCAGGCAGGAGGGCTGCCCCTCTAGATACCCCCCGAACACACACCGTGAAGTGGCCAATGGTGGACTATTAGGCCGGGGACCCAGGGGGCTGATCCCACAGGTTTTGCATTCCTGCCAAACCCAGCAGCGGGGAGGAGCTCATGTTCCCGAGGCTTCCCTCCCAGCCCTGGAGACTTTTGATGTGGTTGGGAGCCTGGGTTTCCTCAAGCAGGACAGACATTCTTGTAGCCAGAGCTGAGAAGGGGTGCTAGAGAAAGCTGGGGGAAGCTTGGTGAGTTGAGGACCTGAATCTCCAGCTAATCTGGCTTCCTGGGGCAGGAGGCCATGTGCACAGGGTCAAGGTGGAACAGGCTGCCAATGGGCCTGGGTCCACTTGCAGAGACGAAGGACATGGCAGTGGGAGGGGCCCTGCTGGGCCAGAGGAATGCCTCGTAATCCGCCCCTCTCCCAGGCTGACTCCTGGCCATCTGGTTTGGGGGAAAATTTAAAACCACTTGAAATTTAGCCAAGAGGAGGCTGATCACAGATCCCCCATATGGAGCTTGGATATCAGGCTGAGGCTGTCGGCTCTACCTGTGCCATCATGGTTGCCTTCTGCAAGGCTGCCTTGCCCATATATGGGTTGGAGGTGGAGAACCACTCCATCAGCCCTCCCTGCACAACTGAAAATGAGACTACCTTCAGTATGCAAAAGAGTCAGATTCCCTGGGTTCAAATCCCAGCTGGGGCACTTTCTCACTGTGCAACCTGAGACAACTGACATAACCTCTCTGTGCCTTAGTTTCCTTGTGTGTAAAAGGGAATGAAACCTAGCACCTTCTTTGTAGAAAAATGAGTCAATATATGTGTTAGATAGCACCTGACACACAGCAAGTACCAGCGGTGACTTCTGGCGCCTGTGTTCAGGCCGGTGCCTCCTGAAAACCTTCTGTGGCTCCCCACTGCCCTGGGAGCACAGCCCATAGGCCTAACTGTGGTTTGCAGGCTTGCCACCTGCTCATTCTTGGTCTCATCTCTCTCTGCGGACCCTCTGTGGAACCAGTGGGGGCCTGTAAACAGGCCGTGCCTTCTCTCACCTTAGGGCTTTCCCTTGCCTGGAGCCTGGCACTGGCTGCAGGCCCCTCCTCTCCCTGAAGCGTGCTCTGATGCCCTGGACAGGCTCCCAAGCCATTGTGCTTCACCATCTACGCGCCCAGGACCCGTACTATCTCCTTGACCTACTTGATTGAGCCATGAGGGCAGGTGGGGTCACGCCTCTTCCCTCCTCCCGTGGTACCTACAGAGCCTCCAACAGTGGCTGGTATACAGCTGGCGCTAAATAATTGGTGGTGGAATGAATGGATGAACAAATGGACAAGACGCTGGTACCACAGAGCCTGTCTGTACCCATGGAATGGCAAGGCCTGGTGTTCAGAAATGGGCTGGAGAAGACGAGCTGGAAAGGGCGGGGGGTGAGGGGGAGTGCCAAGCTGACAGCCAGGCCCGGGGATGAGCGTAGAACCCTGCCTGATGCCATAAAAATCACAGGTCTCAGAGCTGGGCACAGGGCAAGGACAGGAGGTGGTCTGTCGGGCAGCCCCTGCCAGTGCCAGCCTCCTGGAGGCGGGGCCCCACTTACCAGACGTCCCTTTACTCCCCTCATGCCTGGTGGGCCACGAGATCCTGGAGGGCCCTGTGGGGAGGAGAAAGAGTTTGGAGAAGCTGCCTTTCTGGTAGCAAGGGCAACAGGGAAGGCTGGGAGTGTGGGGGCAAAGCTGGGTGCACATAGAAGGAATTGGCCCAGGGGGGAAATCTGTCCCCCTGGAAGAAGCCGCCCACGGGCTAGAACCCTGAGCACAAGTCAGTGCCCTGGGTTCAATGTGGTGTGCCTCCACATCTCCCAGGCATCTGGTAGTGAGGAGAAGTCTCCCGGGATGGATGAGCCATTTCCTTCTGCACCTCAGAATCAACTACCGGAAGCTAGCATGACTCCTTGACCAAAGCTCTCCTCAAGTGCCCATTTCCCCTTTTCCCTTCCACCAGCGAGGAGACTATGGCTGTCCATGTTCTGCCCCCCCCCACCCCCCAATCCCAAACATCACCTGACAGCCATCCAGAAGGTTCTGACCAGAGCAGAAAGAGTGAGCCCTGGGGTACGAGGGGGAAGAAGCAGACCACAGCCCCGAGGTGAGGGAGGGGGAGGCAGGGAGAAGGGAAAAGGGCCTGGCCCAGGGAAGCTGCCTGTTATATCTGGTTTGATGCAGGAATGACAAGAGGCCCAAGGGGGAGACAGGGAAGGAGGGAAGGATGGCACAGGGTTGTCTCTGTTCTTTGAACTCTCAACACCGGCACAGCACAGGCCTATGACCAGAAGCGAGGAATCTGTTGGAGAAAATACGAACCGTCTAACAATAGAAGAGGACAGAGGGTAGAAGGGAGACGAGAGGAAGCGGGCTGCCTGACGCCAGATCTCTCCTCTGGGTTCGGACCCCAGCAGCATCCACCAAGCAGCGCCTTTACCCATGGCCGGCCGGCCGGGACCCCTCCAGAGCCTCCCAGCTCAGCAGCAACTTTCAGGCTGGGCGTGCTTTTTTTACAAGCAAGACGCAGCTTCATTCCCCTCCAAATACCAGAGAGAGGCCCAGCTCCATTTGGGGCCTCAGGAACAACTTGCTGTTCCCTTTTCTTTCTCTCCATGGCCTTGAGGGGGCGCAGGCCCTCAGTCAGCTGCTGTGGAGGGGCTGATGTATGGGGCCGGCTTCTAATCTGCCCCTTGTCAGCAGAGCAAGCAGGGTGTGGACCCTCGCTCGGCCCAGTAAGAAGGCAGAGCTGACGCCTGGATGGTGGATGACAGGAAGATTGGGTGAGAACGAGCCATTTTATAGCGGGATCTCAGACTGCAGAAGGCATGCAATACGTCACTGGGAGATTTCAGGAGCCAAGTCTTGACTCTGAGGCAGAAGAATAAAGGACTCAAAAGGACCAACTGCTTCCTCAGAGAACCAGGTTCAAATCTCCACTCTGCCACTTCCTAGTTCTGTGACCCTGGCAAGGGATTTCAACTTGGTGGGCCTCAGTTTCCTCATCTGTGAAATAGGTAAAGAAGAATCCCTAGCTCCTGGAGTTGCTGGGAAAAGGAAATGACATGGTAAGTCCTCACTAAAGGGTAGCTCTTAGCTCTCTCAGTGTGGGAGGGGGCCAGAAACGGGAAGCCTGACTGGTCCCCCACCCCTGGGGCCATGAGGATAATGATCTCAGCAGGCCTCAGTGGGCCTCAGTGGGCTGAGAGAGAATGTGGATTTCATGAGATTGGAAAAGTGGGAAACTGCTCATCAGACCTGAACAGTGTCATCAGAAATGTCACCTGAACCGCAGTAGTCTTATAGAAATGGCGGTAATTAACCTGCCTAGTAAACAGCAGTTACCACTACTCCTGGTCAGTAGACACTGAGCGTAGGCAGGCAGTTGGCTAAGCACGACGTCATGCACTGATGGCATGGCTTTCTCACAGCAATCTCATAACGGAGTTTCATGCTGGCTTGCCGATGGGGAAACGGAGGCACAGAGAAGCCACAAATACTTCCAACAATCAGCCAGCTGGTAAGCAACCGGGAGTTCACTCACAGCTGTCTGATTCTGAAGTCAGATTTCTGGACCTCGGTGCTACACTGCTTCCCCTGGACAGCCAGGAGGAGCCCCAGGAGGTCCAAGCCATCCGCCCTATAGGGCAGCAGGAGCGGGTCAGGGGAAATGGAGGGAGGGGGGCATAGCGCAAGCACCACGTGACTGCTTTCACTCACTCTGAGCCCACCTCCAGAGCAGTGGCGAGCGCTGAGGACACAGCAGAGAGGAGGTCGGGGGAGCCCTAGAGGTAAGGGATTCGGAGGAGGCCATGAGCTTCCTTCCATGCGCTGGCTTGGATGGCCCCACTGCTTTCCCACCTCCCACTGGCCTTCCATTTTGTTCCAGCAACTCCATTCCAGGCTTTCCTGCTCCCACTGGACAGATGCGGAGACTGAGGCCCAGGAGGCTGGAGTGCAGGCTCTCCTTGCACCTCTCTGCTTTGAGTTTTCTACCTCATCAAAAGGATTATAGGGGACAGACAGAGCCACCTGCTGCTCAGTACTTCTGTCTGGGGATGACGGTTACTTGTGTCCAGGCTTCTCATCCCTGGCTAGTCCCTCCGTATCCCTCCTCAGCAACTAGCACTGCCTGGCACATAGCAGGTGCTCAGTAAAGTTCTGTTAATGAGGGAAAGGATGTTTATACTTGGCATTCCCCCTACGGGATCTTAAAAGCAGATGTATTTTCTTTTTTTTTTTTTTAAGATTTTATTTGAGACAGAGAGAGATCCCACGAGCAGGGGGAGAGGGGCAGAGAGAGAGGAAGAGCAGGAGAAGCAGGCTCTCCACTGAGCAGGGAGCCCTATGCAGGGCTCGATACCAGGACCCTGAGATCATGACCTGAGCCAAAGGCAGATGCTTAACCCACTGAGCCATCCAAGCATCCCAGCAGGTATATTATTATTTTTTTTAAATCATTCCTGTACCTTCAGGGCTGAGCATAGGCCCAGCACACAGCAGGTGCACAGACAAGTTTGCTTTCCTTGTTGGCACAGAGAACTGGTGTGTGCATGCTTTCCTTGGATTCAGACCCTCTAAGGCTCCCATTTCCTCCCTCATCAGACTCCAGGGAGTCCCTCAGTCTGGTCAACCCGAACTCATCGTCCTCTAGTCCTCCCTGGGATCCTGCCTGGGCTGATCCCCTTCCTCTATACCCTTTCTACCTGCCTGAAGCCTACCTCTCCGCCTCCCCAGAGGGGGCTCCCAGCCCTGAGCCCAAGCCCTGGCTGGAGTGAGAACCCCTCCCAGTCTCCATTCTCCATCAGCCTAGACAGACGGAACAGAAACTATGAGGGCTCAGGATGAGAGCCACCCCTCCCCGCCCCCAATACCACCCTCAGGAGAGTGCAGGGGGTCCCCCACCCCCACTACCCTGGCTCTCTCACCCTTCCCTGCCATGGGTTCCTCAGGAATCTCCCTGGTTCCTCAGTCATCACAAGAAGTCCAGGAGCCCTGTGTCCTCCCCACTGTGCTCAGCCCCCGTGTCCCCAGCATTTCTCATCATCTCCAGAGCAGGTGTCACTTATGTATTGGGCTGTCTCTCCCCCAAATGTCAGGACAGAAGCTCCTAAAGGACAAGTGGGAGTTTTCTGCCCTGCTGATGGCTGCACCCCGACTCCCGGAGCTGGCCCCGGGCACACATGATGTGGTATGTCCCGAGGGAATGACCAAAGCAACAATGGAGACTTGACCAAGAAGCTCCTGTGCCAGGAACATTTCTGTGCAATGAACACGAGCTGCCTGGGTTCACCTGACCCATGGGATTATGCTACCATGACCACGATTATCTTCTCTGTGTTTCAGATGAGCAAAATTTAGGTTCCGAGAAGTTCAATGATCGTTCCTGGCAAAACAGAGCTGGGATTCAAACCCAGGTTTGTCTGACTCTGAGACCTGGACTCCTCACTATTACTGGACAGGGGGTTTGAGCTCATGAGGGCTTTGCTTACCGGAGGTCCAGGCTCTCCAGGGGTCCCCACAGCACCGGGAGTTCCAGGATGACCCTACCGAGAGAGAGATGAGAGAGAAGGAATCAGGTGAAGCAGGTCACTCTTCCTCCTTCCATCCCAGCTGGCTTGGCCCTGGCCCTGGCCCCAGCCCAGGGCACAGGGGCAGCAGCCCGGCCTCCTGGAGAGAGAAGGAGCCGGTCTTCCTGAATGTTCGGGGCATATGGGAGCAGGCAGAGGAGAACAGAGCTGTCACCAGACCTGTGACAGGAGAGGGCAATCAGCACCCACTTGCTCCTTACCATCGATCCCTTGGGTCCGGGTGCGCCTGGGGGTCCCATCATGCCCCGGTCACCCTGTGATGGAGATAGCAAGGTAGGGAGGTCATGGCTGGGGAGTGGCTCTGCGGGGGGCAACTGCAGAGGCCTTCCAGAGGCCAAAGAGGGAGGGGTAGGGACTTGTCCAAAGTCTATAGTCACATCACCCAGGGTAGCAACAGGGGAAGGGGTGCTGGGATGTCACTCCGCAGAAGCCAGGAACCCAGTAAGCCCCAGGAGGCCTCAGCACCCACTGTGGCATCCCATGCAGCGGGCTGTCCCCAGGCAAGGATGGTCCTCCTCAGGGATGCGCGAATGACATTGTCCCCTTTGATGCCAGCCCATGTCACATGCTCCTCACTAGGCCCAGCATCCCCTGTGCTGGGCTTGTGGAGGTGGAAAGGCAGAAGGCACTCTCACTCTCCCCATCCACTGCCCAAACACAGATGAGATGCTGGAACATCTGAGATGCAGCTCTCTTCCTCTGGATCCATCCAGACTGACCGGGGCAGAGACCGTGGGCCTAAGAGATAGATCGCTGGAGGAAGCGATCTTTGAATTTGAACTTGAAAAGCAAATCTGAATCCTGCCTCTGTTTTTGTGAAGCCCTGTGTTTCGTAACCACAGATACAAATCACCAACACAGATACCAATGCGTAAGTAAGGGCATGGGTCTCGGTGCCAAGGCCCTTCAGCAGGGGATGTGACCCCCACCCCAGGTGCAGGGGAGTGGTGGGGAAGTCCTGCTTGACCCCAGAGAGCTGAAGGCTAACTCACCTAGGCACAGAGGGAGAAGGGGCGGGGGAGGAGGAGGCGTGTACCTGGCGGGGGGGGGGGGGGGAGGGGGCGGCACAGCCCATGGTTTGTAGGTGAGAAGGGACACGGAACATTTGAGCAATAAAGAAGGCCAGAGCTCATTGGATGTTGCACTACAGTTGAGCAAGAACGGAACCACCAGCGGCCACAGGGTGAAGGGCTCATGGAACCTTTCTGTACTGTTTTTGGCAACATTGTGTGACTCTGTAATTACTTCAAAATAAAAAGTTCAAAAGAGAAGCAGAAGAGGAGAAAATAGGGAAGGTGGAGGAGAAGGAGGAGGAGAAAGGGTCTGGGATGTGGAGTGCTAAGAAGAAAGGCACAGGAAGAGCCTGGAAAGGAAGGCGGGGCCCGATTAGCGCAGAGACTTCCTTTCTCTGGCCCTCAGTTTCCCCGTCTATCCAGTTGGCATAATATCGGCTCCCCAGAACGCCAGCTTGCCAATCAGATAAGCCCCTAAAAAGGAAGCAGCTCCCCTCCAGTGGTGGGAAACTGGAAGCGGGGGTGGGGGGGATGTGCTTTCGGGTTGGGAGCTAATGCGAGCCTGGTGGTTCAGCCCTTCAGAAAGGAGCCTTGGTTCTCTGATCTGTAAAACAGAGCTGCAGGGGGATTCCCGAGGCAGCCTTCAGAGCCATGCCCGCTCCCTTCTGTCGCCCACCCTGGGCAGTTCTAGTGCACAGCCAGGAGGGCTCAGACCACATGCATGAGCTGGTTGTCACACAGGAATCTGGCTGCACATGACGATGCTGACAGGAGGGCAGGGCAGAGCCCCAGGGGATGCTGGGACAGGGGACCGTGGCTCTCTGAGGGTCTGGAATGCTAGGGAAGCAAGGAGAAGCCACGGGAGAGAAGGCCAAAATCCCCGGGGCAACAAGCCCCTTCTTCTTAAAATCTCCACCACAGAGGGGGCGCCTGGGTGGCTCAGTGGGTTAAGCCTCTGCCTTCGGCTCAGGTCATGATCCCAGGGTCCTGGGATCGAGCCCCGCATCGGGCTCTCTGCTCTGCGGAGGGCCTGCTTCCTCCTCTCTCTCTGCCTGCCTCTCTGCCTACTTGTGATCTCTCTCTCTGTGTCAAATAAATAAATAAATAAAATCTTAAAAAAGAAAAAAATCTCCACCACAAGTCCTATTTGCAGATGGATTCTCCAAACCTAACTTACCTTTTCTCCCATGATCCCTGGCTCCCCGACCAGACCAATGAATCCCAGAAGTCCCTAGAAAAAACACGCGCAAAAAGCAAGAGAGAAGAGGAAGGTGCGTGAATTCGGGGACGTGCCGAGTTTGAAAGGCAATGCGCCGGCGTCTCCCAGCCCCTGGGGGTCCTGGCCTGCGCCCCCTGCCCCGCACCTGGGGATCCTGCAGGAGCGGGGTGCCACGGAGGAGAGCCGCCTCTCTCCAGGCACCGTCCTGACTTCCCTCGCTCCGCCAGATGGTTCTGATCTCGGAGCCAAGCGGTGGGGCGGCTGCCAGCATATCCCTGGGAGGCCACACATTCTTCCCGTGCCAGAAGCAGGCTGGGAGGTGGTTTGGGGGACGGGCTGTGGGGGGCAGGGGGTGCAGGGATGGCCCTTACGCTGTGCTGGGAAGAGCCCTGCCTGTTAGAAATCTGTCCCCATCTTCCAGGGCCCTGGGGCCGCTTCAAAGAGAGAAACAAAGCCGCTCGCCAGGATGGAAACAGTGGAACAGCTTCTGCCAAAAGACTCGATTCCATCGTGGGAAGTGGAGGCCTTTACACCGTCTTGTGAAAGGCTTCCTCTGCCTTCCGCAGGGCACACACCCACTCCCACTGTGGTTCCAGTTGCTCTTTTTAACTCCACTGGGTGATAACTGGCCTCTGTGTTCCAGGGGCTCTTCTAGGCGGCTGCCAGCCTCGCTGGGCCCAATGAGGCACGCACGCGCCCACCCGAACGGCCTGGAGGAGCCCCTCAGGAAAGCAGACGGTTCCCTGTCCAGGCCCCACGCTCTTCCCCGCTGAGGAAGACTGGAGCCAGGGGGCGGGGGGTCTTGCGCAGTTCAGAGGCGCAACCATGGCTTTGGGAGAACTTGGGGTTGCCGCCAATGTTTCTGGGAGAATCGGGAAAGACTGAGGGAGGAGGGGATTCTTCCCATGTGATCTGCTCCTGGTCCCCCAGCTGGGTCCAGAAAGAAATGACACCTGGAAGCTGAAGGGACACAGGTCAAAGGTTGCAAGTTGCATGCTCAGGCAGTGAAGCTGGCCGACTTGTCCATCCACTAGGGTGAAAACATGGCGCCCATTTCCAAAGGCTTAGGGCTGTGGGTCTCCGAGACAGTTTTAAATGGCAGCTCAGGCCACAACTGTGTGTGTCTTGCTGCTGTGGCTCCAAGGCCCATGCGCCTGTCCCTCCACCTGGGGGCCTCCACAGCCTGTGGCCATGAGCAGGGTACACACATCCCCTCCCCCCACCAGCAACCCCACACCATCACCGCACCGTGGAGGTCCTGGTTCCCCGGGCTCTGAGACCCTTCAGGGTTGAAGTATGAGGTGAGAGAGGGTGAGGTACAAGTATTAGGTCATGGCTAGTAAGTCACAGACAATAACCAAGTATTTGACTTTTGCAACAACTTACTTTAAAAAACAATTAGAGCATTTTCTGGGCGGCAGCGGTGTGAGGAACAACAGCTGAGGCCTGCTGAGTGCCAAGCCCTGCACCTGACCCTTCTTCTGATATCGTCACTCAGCCTTTGGGTGTGTAGACCCTGGGCAAGTCACAGAGCCTCTCAGAGCCTCATCCTCTGCAGAGGGTGGCCCTTTCCAGAAAGGTCTCTCCCTCTCTCCCCGGGGTTGTTCTGAGTCTTGAAGATAATGCATGGCACATGTAGGCACTCAATAAATGTTAGCCGCCTCCTGTCTCCTTCTGATTTATTTTAAAAAGGCATAGGGTTAAGACAGAGGCCTGAGCGCCCCACATGGGAGCACTCAGATGTTTAGAGGATGCCGAGGAACGGGAATAAAAACGGCTCTGTTAAGAGGCCCTGGGCCGACTGGCCCAGAGAAACAGAAATTTCATAGCTACTTTAAATTTATGAGTTGTTGGGTCCTGGAAGGCAGGCGGGTCATAAACCTCAAACAAGAAGCCAAACAGGACCTTAATGAATAAGGGCCATACAGCAAGTGCTCCATTTCCCCACCCCAGCCCCCAGGACACCCATGGGGCACTGTCCCAGAAGATCCTGGCTGGACCGTCCTGCGGGTGGAGATGAGGCTAGCCAGGAAGCCAACCCCAGAGGCCCAGGGCTTCCACCTGGCCAGGGGAGTTGGTGGGGTGGGAAGCAGCTCTGACTCCTGCAGGCCGGGCTGGCTCCCCTTAAGCCAGCATGGGGACACGGGGGAGGGGGCAGCTCTGTCACCTCCAATGGGTACCACACAGGCAGGTCTGAGTCCCCGATTTGGGGCAAGGGGCTGCCCTGGTCCTCACGCCGTCTACAGATAAACGGCAGTTGTCTGCTTATGTCTCCTCTTCTCCTTCCTTCCTTCCCTTCCCTCGTGTGCCATTCTGCCAGGCACGGGTGGTGCATGGGAATAAGAGAGCTATGGGTCCTCCGCGAGAATGGGCCTCTCCGGAGTAAGGGTTTGCACGCCCAGCCTCCCCCTGGACAGAGAGAGCTGCTTCCAGGCAAGAACCCAAGCCTGTGATCATCTCTGTATCCCAGCACCTAGGACAGGGCCCGCTGGCAAGCCCTCAGCGCTCTCCCTAGCTGTCACAAAATGGCAAGGATTTTCCAGTCCCTCCAAGACGGATCTTGGGAATCCAGCAGCGCTGTGTTCAGCCTTGGCCCTGACACTTATGTTGCTGTCTGGGAGATCCTGCCAAGTGATCTAACTTCCCAGAGCCTTCCTTTCCTCATCTGTGAAATGGGGAGACGAACTACCACCCCAGGATTGCCGAGGAAAGCGCAGGCAGGTACCGGGGCCTGGTACCTAATGGTCCAATCAGTGGAGCCAATACTGTCATCCATCCGAGGGAGGACCTTATAACCCCTCCTGGGGACCCTCTGATTCTGCCGTGAATAAGAGACACCTGCCCCTTCCCACATGGGAAGGGAGCCAAGGGCATAGCTGACATGCCATCCCTGCATGCCCATTGGCAGCCACGGGGCTCAGGGTCTGCCTCACCATTCAGACAGGCCTGTCTTTTCGGCTGTGGTCCCAGCTAGCCAGGCAGCTGGCTGGGGACTCTGCTGACCAGGCGGGCCTACAGATGCCCCCGGGCCGGTGGCCGCTCGCCCCTCTTGGCCTCAGCTTTGCCACTACCTCACTCAGTCACCCTTGCTAATCAGAGTGCCGATGTGGGCTAGGGTACAGCAGTCCTAAACTGGGGTTTCTGGAAGACCCTGTGGATAGAATCAGGGGGTCCCTGAACTTGAAGAGGCAAAAAAAAAAAAAAATCACAACTTATTTTTACTGTCTTCTGAAATTTAGCATTTCCCTCATATCTGAGAGTAGACAACAAACCCACGGTACTTGTTACTGTCCCAGATATTTACACATCACATGACAGCCACTGTCACACAGATTTCAAAATGTGTCACTAAGGCTTGTCACTGCTTCAAAAGTGAGGTCGTTATTGGACCTGCTCCTGGATCTCATTATTTAATGCATTAATAAAGGAGCTATCTAGGAATAGATCACATTTAGCATACTTTCATCATTGTATTTCAATATAATCAATTTCCTTTGTAATACTCCACTGTGCATTTTATGCATTTGAAACTCTATTCTGAGAAGGGGTCCGTGAGCTTTGCCAGCCTGCCAGGGACAGAGCACTGTGCAAGGACACTTCCTGTCCCGGCATTCTAGGACTCTGAGGCTCTGTGTCCCGAGGGCCCTTACCATCAGCATAACTATTAAATTAAATTTGCTGATCGCATGGCCTTTTTTTTCCAATCAGGAAATATATCCAGGCCATGACAGCCCTTCCAAACTCCCGGGCTTCCCACAGAATGTGCTTGAATGACACTGGAAAGGTTTCAAAAATCCAGTCCACCCCCTGCTTTAATTCCTTTCTTCCCCCCAACAGATGTTGCCGGCCTGGTGAGGAAGCCCGTCGTGCACGACTCTCACGCCATTGATGGCGTTTCTCAGCTGAGGCAGATTCTTCAGGGTACCCAGTGCCGTTCCTCCCTCCAGCATGGGGCAGCCCCTTGCAGGGTTCAGGAGGGCTTCTTTAAGGGAGGGGAGAAGATTGCTACCTTTACCCTGACCTCCAAGCCCAGAGGTCAAGCTTTCAGGCAGTGCCTGCTATCTGTCCCTCCCGCTCTACAGCACACACAGCTGCTTCTCGGTGGGCTTCTCGGTGGCACCGAGGACCCTGGGCCTCAATAATGAAGGTCGTGACTCTCGAACCTTCTTTCTAATGACGACTTGCATCCTCCTCTCCTCTTCAGAACTTGGCCTGACTTCCCAGCTAGCCGGAACCACTGGTTTGAATTTCGCTCTCCTCATAAGTTAAGGTGGAACCGAACCAAGAGCCCCTGCCAGGTGGTTATGCTTCTCTGGTCTTCAGCTTCCCTATCTGTAGATGGAGCACAGCCGGAGGTTCTTGAAGGCTCTTCCAGCTGTAATGTTCTGGGAGCAAAGTCATGTCATCCCTTTGGGCAAATGCTCCAAAAACATCCCCAGAGGCAGGCCATGGACTACAATTCACAGAGTTCTCATTCAGTGACTTCACCTCCCTGAGAGTCAGTGACCATCTCAATGAAAGGGGGAGACGAGCTCACTGGGCCCAAGAACTAGCAAGGGAACGGATATGGGGGATGCGTGAGGAGCGTTTTACTGAAAGGCTTGGCACAGAGTCAGCGCTCCATAAAGAGTCTTCGTGTTCAGAGACCGATATTGACTTACCTGCTCACCCACAGGCCCTGGCCGTCCAGGGTCGCCTGGCTCCCCCTACAAAGGACAGAGGAGAATCACTTGGGATGGGTGATGGGAGTCTAGCCCCCTCCCAGAGAACACCCCCAGGTGACTGGCCTTAGTCCCCAGAATTAGGGAAGGACAGGAACCTCAATTCCAGAGTCTAACCTTGTAGACCCCAAACAAATGGCAGAAATGATGGGACACTTGGACAGAACCTCTGGCCCCAGACATGGCCCTAGCCGCCCATTCCCTCTGAGAGGCCCTCAGCAGATGACTTGGTACCTTCGGGTCTGTATCTCATTTGGGCTGTTCATCAACCCACTGCATTTTGTGGAGGTGGTAACTAAAGCCCGGAGAGGCAAGGTGATCTGCTCAGGGCCACACAGCAAGCTAGAGGCAGGGCTAGAATTGGAACTTTGGTCTGACTGATTGAAATCCCCATTTCTACTGGATGAGGCCTGCCCCACCACAGGAAGATCAGGGAGCCAGGGAGTCAGGGCACCTAGATCCTAGACCCTAAGCCACCAGACCTCTGCCACCAGCTCACAAAATGACTAGTGAGCCTTGTCTCTGCTCCGGGCTCAGCCTGCCCAGCTATAAATAAGGGAAATCAGACTCATTTGTCTCATAGGCTATTTCCAGCTCTCACGCTTGGTGTCCTCATGTATAGCCTTGTCTGCCGGCTTTATCCCATGCTGGGGTGGCTCCTGCTCCTTAGGCAGCCACAGCCGCCCTGGTCTCCCCACAGCGTGCACCAGAGAGGCGAGCAGCCCTGTGGGATAAATCCACCCAGACTATGTCACCGCTCTCACCACAGAAACCCAGCTGGTATCTGAGGGAGTAAGACCGAGACCTCGGGGGGCAGGACAAGGGCTAAGCGAGCCAAACTAGCCAGAAGCTGGGCTCCCAGATGGACACGGCTCACCACAATCAGGGTCCGAGCCTCTCAGCCTTCCCTCTGGCGCCTCCCCCAGACCTCCGGCTCCTGAGAACCAGTGGGGCCAGACAGACACACGGGCCATGTCTGCTGAGCAGAGGGGGACGTGGATGTCCTGGGCTACCCTGGCTCTGCCCTCAGCATCGCGTGTCTGCCCAGAGGTAGACGTGGCCCAACACTCTGTCCAGGATGGGTCGGAATATCCAACCCTCGAGAGGAGCCCCTGGAAAACCACTAAGCGAGGCTGCCCATGTGCCGAGGACCATCACTCTCCCACCCAGGCCAGGTCTTTTTTGATATGTTAAAAAAACAAAAACAAAAACCAAAAAAACCTGTTACCAAAAGTAATACGTTATTGACTGCACATCACGGGGAAAAGCTAGAGGCCCACAAGAGAGAACGGTTATGTCCTCTGCTCCCGCCCCCCCGAGAGAGCCCCCGTCCTCACTGCAGCCTCTGCTCTGAGCACGCAGGACCATCGTGCAACGGGCCCCCACAACAGGCTCCTTCTGGAACCTGCTTCCGACTACTGCCACAGCTCCACTCCCACACACACGGGCATTTCCCCATCTCACAAACTTGGCCTCTTCAACGTCTTTGGTGGCTGCATTGCGTCCCATTACTTGAACTCTACCCCGCTATTGGATTTTGAGGTTCTTGCTCATTTTGTCCTCTCTGTTACCAGTATGTTGTGATAAGTGGGGACCGTTGACTGCCTTTCCACAACCGTCCCTGGGATGGGGGTTCCAACTGGGGCCCTCATTTGCCCCCCTTCTTCTCTTCTCCAGTTGTTCCATACATGCCCGCCCTCAAAGCCCAGTCACTTCCAGGTCCCCTCACCTTCATGCCATCTGGGCCAGGCCGGCCAGGAAACCCCTTCCTGCCAGGTTGGCCCTGCAATAGAGAGAGGTGAGTGAGGGGGGGCGGTTAGGTGGAGGATGGGGGTGCAGCATCACTGGGGCCCAGGGGAGAGCTGCAATGCCCCAGAGGGGGCAAGGATGCAGAGACCCGAGGGCCCCAGGCTGCCAGCTGGTCTGGAGATGCATGGGTGGGGGTGGGGGTGGGGTCTGGCAGCTGCACAACCTCAGGGAAGTCTCCCCTCCCAGGCCAATCCTGTTTTGTAAATGGGGATCTTGAAACCTGCTTTCAAGGAATGAGGAAGAGGAAGGAACTGGACAGAAGATACAGGGTCCCAGAGGGAATGGAGAGTTTATGCCAGCGGTCTTCAAAGTGTGGCCTAGGGACCCCTGTGATCCCTGGAGCCCTCCCAGAAGATGCATGACATCAGAACTAGGTTCACAATAACGGTAAGACGTTGTTTGCCTGTGTCTCTCTCATTCTCGTGAGTGTATGCGGAGTTTTCCAGAGGCTACATGACATGTGGTATCGTCAACAGATTGAAAGCAGAAGCAGATGGGAGAATCCAGCTGACTTCTATTAAACCAGACATTAAAGAGATTTGCAAAAACGGTAAAACAATGCCACTCTTTTCATTAGATTATTTTGCTTTGGGAAAATATAGCCGGTTGGTTGTTTTGTGTTGTTTTGTTGTAAAACTATTATTTTGTGACCATGAAATGGGCTTATTATTATTTCAAATGAATTAATAAATATATTTGAAAGTTTTCAGTTTTAATCACTAATATCCATAGAGGGGACCCACACAAAGAAAAGAAGTTTGGGTCTACCATCATTTTTTTTTTTTTAAGAAGGTAAACAGGCCTCAAGACCAAAACATTCATGCACTTCTGGTTTACGCTCTCCCTGGCATGGGCCTCGTAGAATGCCACTTGGAGCAGAGCAGTGGGGAGGATGCCAGGTGAAGTTCTGGGCTTGAGATGCTGGGCTAAACCCCTTGCTCTTTGAGCCTGATGGCCATGGGTGAAAATAAGACCAGCAATGGCGTTCTCATGGAGAGTCAAATGCATGGAAGCTGGTGCAAAGCCCAGCACACGGCCGCAGGACTGACACAGCCAGGCGGTTTCTCGCCTCTTGTCTCTTGTCCTTTGTGTCTGTTCTAGTCCCTTCTCTGGCTGGCCCAAAGCTCTTGCTGATGACTTCTCGGCAGAGCGCCCCCCAGTGTGTTGCCTATCTGCACACAGTGGGCTCAGGAAAGACAAAACCCATCTCCCTGGGGCCAGTGACACTCACCTCCAAGCCGGGGGCCCCAGGAGGCCCCATGGGTCCCTCATCTCCCTAGAGGTGGGAGATACAAGAGAGGAAAAAGGAGAAATTAATCCAGTGAGGGTCTCGGAGAACTTGACCTGTAAGGAGGGAAAGCGGTGGACAGAGGAGAGCCCTCCTGGACCAAGAGAAATGGTATGCCTGGTCCCCCCACCCCAGGCCCCCACCCAGGCCATACCGGGACTTCCACGTGAAGGGGGCTCCCAGTGCCATCTGAATGTGACAGGCACGGGGTTCATGGCAGGGCCGGGCAGGAGGTCAAACCCTATCCTATGCTGTGGGTACAGAGCCCTTGACAGCAGCTCAAAGATACGAACTCTATTCTAAGCTCCACCATTCATTCAGTGACAGACCTTAACCTCCTCATGCCTCAGTTTCCCCATCTGTAAAATGGTGCCAACGGAGAGGACCATCCTAAAGTATGACCACTAGCCTACGTGGAGTTCCTAGAAGACAGAGGTGAGGCCCCATCCCCTCCTCTGTCACAAACATCATTGAGGAAGGGTGTGTGGGGACTGCAGATGGGGCCGAGGGGCATGAGAGAGGGGGGAGATGGAGAAGTGAACGAATGCAGGAGTGGATGAATGAATCCACGGGGACGTGAGCAAGTGGCAGCCTCTCGGGTGGTAATGTGGGTGTAGACAGAGGCACGTGGCTGGCGCCGTCCCTCCCTCCTTGCCCCTCCCTCCCTGACCACTCTGGGCCCTCCCGCAGGCCAGGGCAGCCTCCAAACCGGCCCCTCTGGCACTCCAGGCCTAACCCAGAGGCCCCCCCTTGGGGGCCACCCCCCATCCCAGCTTCCAGGAAAGCAGCCCCACGTGGCCGCCCGCAGAGCCAGCGCTGGGACCCCGCCAGACCCAGGACCAGCCTGCAAAGGGATCTGTGTCTGCTGGATGCCTGCCTGTGGTTGTGGTGAGGCCGGGCCTCCTAGGCTCTCAGCCGGGGCTGTCTGTGTGTCACGGGGCCCTTGGGGTCTGAGCCTGGAAGGATGGTAGGGGGCCTCAGGCATAGGCAAAACTCAGGGCCAGCCCGTGGGGTGCCCAACGGGCCCGCCCATGGAACTTCTCTATCCCCTTCAGCATGAATGAAGAAATGAGCCAATGTCCACTCTGCCACTTACTAGCTCTGCCAGTTGGGTCCTACTCTGGGATGCCCCCTGGGCAGTTCCCAGGAGCACAGACATAATGGCACAGGGTCTTTGTCGTGGGCGTCGGGCTCAAGCAGACCCAGATTTGAATCCTGACCCTGCCTGCCACTAACCATGCGACCCAACACGTGTCCTCACCCCGAGTCTCGGGGCCTTGCCATCTACTCTCACACACCCACACCCCAGGAAGATGTGTTACAGACAGGAGCAGCAGCAGTGGCCTCCAGAGAGAAAAGCCCCGGGCGATGGGGATGCAGTGGCGGCAGACAGTCACCTGCCAGCCAGGCCAGGCCAGAGAAAGGCCTTGGCAAGGTCACGGGGTAGAGCCAAAAAAAGGATGAGCGGAAGGGCGGGCCTGAGGCAGCCGGGGGGAGGTGTCCAGGCCGAAGAGCCCTGGCCCCCAACGGAAGCCTCCAGGACCCAAGATGGAACCAGTGGGGCTGCAGGGGACAAGCAGGGGACACAGGGCCAGATGGTCTCACCTCGGGCCCCAGCTGCCCACGGGGTCCCGGCACGCCTCGAGCTCCAGGCTTACCCTGGTGAGAAGGGAACAGAAAGAGGTTTCAGAGGCGGCACCTCCACAACCATCAGAGGCTGGCAAGACCCCCAACAAATCCAAGTCAGGCAGCCAGCCCCAGAGGCCCGTGGTTTCCACAGAGCAGGGACTTACCTTCGTGCCTTCTGGGCCATTGTCCCCAGGGGGGCCAATGTCTCCGGGGAATCCCTGAGGGGAAGCAGAGAACAGGGGTCACCCATGGGTGAAGGGAAGTGCTAAGAGCGTCGGTCTTGGAGGGAGACCAGTCCAGGTCTCTGTCTCTTCCTACATGGGATGGGACCCTGGGCATTAACCACCCAGACCCTGTAGTTCTCTGTTCTAGAACAAGGACCTTGGGTAAGAGCCTGTACATCTTGGAGAGTTGCTTAGAACATTAAATGAGATAATGCAAGAAAATACTTAATACTGGGGGGCACCTGGGTGGCTCGGTGGGTTAAAGCCTCTGCCTTTGGCTCAGGTCATGATCCCAGGGTCCCAGGATCGAGCCCCACGTTGGGCTCCCTGCTCAGCAGGAAGCCTGCTTCCCTTCCTCTCTCTCTGCCTGCCTCTCTGCCTACGTGTGATCTCTGTCTGTCAAATAAATAAATAAATGTTTTTTTAAAAAAACTGAAAAAAAAGAAAATACTTAATATTGGAACAAGAGCACAGTACACACAAGATTGTGTGACCCAGGGGCGCCTGGGTGGCTCAGTGGGTTAAAGCCTCTGCCTTCGGCTCAGGTCATGATCCCAGGGTCCTGGGATCAAGCCCCACATTGGGCTCTTTGCTCAGCGGGGAGCCTGCTTCCTCTTCTCTGTCTCTGCCTGCTCTCTGCCTACTTGTGATCTCTGTCTGTCAAACAAATAAATAAATAAAATCTTAAAAAAAAAAAAAAAGATTGTGTGACCCAGTATTCCCTGTGTCCTGGGTCTTCTGCTGCTGGAGACCCAAAGCCAGCCCTCCTCTGCTCCAAGAAATGGTCGCCTTTGATTGCAGTGTGCCTACAGACACGATGCTACAACTTCGAAGGGCTTAGGAAATGCTGGTCTAACTAAGCTTGGCTCCTCCTCTCCAAAGCTGAAACACCCCCTGTATCCCAGCCAGGTGTGTAGACTCTGCCCCATACCACTAAGGAGGGCTCACTGCTCCCAGACCAAGCCTGTCCCCAATGGCTGGCCACGCACTGGAGGCTTCTTCCTGACATGGAGCAGAGCCCCCTCCCTTTCCCCTTGACAACCTCGTGCTGCCCCGTAGGACTGCACAAAGCATGGGGGGTGGGAGTCCTTCTTTCCACAGTGGTCTCTGCACAATCTGGAAACCAGTTTTCCCCTTCCCAGAGGCCTGCCCTTTGCTGTCCCTTCAATGGTTTCCACTCTGGGGCCCAGGGCCCCTCAGTCTTGCCACCTCCAGTCGGTCAGCTTCCACTATTGGCAGTCACTAGGATGCCGGTGTGTCTCTGGGTGTGAACAGACCAGCAGAGGACAGCATGGGAACATCCCCTTCCTTGTTGTAGGTGTAATACCTCTGGTAATTTATCCCAGTGCTGCAGTCACTTTTAGGGCAGCCCCACTACTCCCTTAAACCAAAATCTTACATGAATCCCTGAGACCAAAATGCCTCCTCCCACATCACCTCCATAAGCGACTTTTTCCCTTCCTTTTTGGTGACTCCCCTTAAATTCCAGCTCAAATATCCTCTCACCCTTCTTACTAGCAATGGCAAGAATGTGTCTGAATTTTGAGCTAATAGAGAAAGCCAAAGCTACCACATCTTTTTTTCTTCAAATCAAGAGCCTCAAAGTCCCGTTCTGCCATCAAATCACTGTGTGACCCTGGGCAGGTGCCTGAGCATCTCTGGGCCTTGGTTTGCTCATCTGCAAAATGGTGACCACATCACCTTACAGGGCTGTTCTCAGGCTTGAAGGGAAGAATGCAAGCAAAGGGCTTAGTTTAGCTCCCGGCACCTAGTGAGCACTCAGCAAAAATCCACATCCAAAGGGACTCAGCATCCAAAAGGATGCAGAGCAGGAGCCACTCTACCACCCACCCCACCCACCCCTATCCCAGGGCCGGCATGGTCTCAGAAGGAGCAGAGACCCAGGAAGGCGCTGACGTGCTCTTCAGCTTCTGTCTTCAGCAAAGCAAGACCATCTTCTGGACACGGAGTCAGCCAATCCAAACAGAACCCAAAGGTGGGAGATGCAGACCCCGGATCTGTCCAGGGACCCAGGAGAGAATCAAAGCAGAGCTTATCTGCTACCAGCAGCAGTGACCCTGAGAAAGTCACTTCACGGCACTGTGACTCAGTTTCCTTATCTGTCACACAGTGTGGTACCACCTCCCTCACGTAATTGTAGCTGCACGTCAACGTGTTCTTGTCCCCACCCCACGACACAGCCTGCTGAAGGAGGTGGTGCCTGATAAACGTGAGGCAGCACGCGTCCCCCCACAGTGGCCAGACTGCTGGGAAACCCGGGCTGTTAGAAAACTCTTTTTCCACAGCAGCCAGGGGAAGGAATCGAGGCCGTGGAAGAGAGGCCAACTGCATTCGTCTAAAGATAGGACTGTGTCACAGCCAAAGTCAACAGAGCATGAAGTCAGAACCTGAAGCTTGCAGGAAACTATCCCTCATCTATCTGGGTGATACCAGGAGTGATCTTTGGAAAGGTCTGGAGAACCCAGCAGAGTGAGACTTTCGTCTCTGAGATCTTGTGGAAGATGGGGAGGTGTGTGTACACAATGAAGGCTGGCTGGGGTTGGCCTCGACCCCCAGAAAGCCTGGGTACCGAGGATCCTGGGCAATTGGCAGCCCTGGCAGGACCACCCCATGTTCCAGAGATGGTCCCCATTGGAGGGGCAGGGAGGAAGAGCTCAACCAGCTACCTCGCACCATCGTGTCCATGTGAAGTCTGCACATTAGCCAACAGACAGCAGACCTGTGCTAACTCTCCCGTGCATCCGAAGCTCTCAGTCAAGTTCTACTAATTGCTAAATCATCCTTCATGACTTCTCATTCTCCATTCAAACACCGGAATTTTCATGTCTGCCTCTTGCTCCCCACTCCTCGGAACTCTGAGCCCTGAACTTTTTCCAGGGGGAGTGTGGGTATTTGGAAAAGTTCCAGGGCTCAGGCTGGAGAAACAGGAGCTCCTCTTAAGGGTGCAGGCCCGAGTTCAGAAGGCTTTCCTGATGTTTTTTCTGGAAGCTATAAAGGTGACCACAAAGTTAGGGAGGGTCTCCGAGGCCAGCTTCTGTCCCACTGCCACTGAAAGTCACCAGGGGCAAAGAGGTAGAAAAGGAAAGATCCCTGATCTTGGAATTTCTATTCTTGGCCCCATCTCTCGTTTGCTGTGTGGCTTTAGGTAAGTAACCCCTCCTCCCAATCTCTGGGTCTCGGTTTCCCAAGGACAAGCCCCAGCCCTGATTGTAGCCGGACACAGAAATATGGCCTCACGTACGTACCTCAGGTCCAGGAGGCCCAGGAAACCCAAAGGATCCCTTGTCTCCAACTTTGCCCTGGGGAAGAGAAGAGATGGCAGGGGAGGCACGGGTAAGGGAGGACCCGCTTTCCCCCATCCTTTGTATTAGCCCCCTGGCTGTGGGGGGCTGAAAACCTCAGGGGCATATGAATGAGGTCTCCCTAGATAACTAGAAGCTACTGTTCAAAGCCCGCCTCCTACACTTTCAGCCATGGGATCCTCGGGCAACACGCTTCATCTGGTAGAAGCTCAGTTTCTTCATCTGTAAGATGAGAGAGATAATACTATCTAGCCCTCGGGGTGGTTGGCAGCCTTCAAAGAAGTATACGGTACAGCAGGGAGCGGACACACAGCCGCATTCCAGAAATACATGTTATCAATGCTACTGCTGTTTTCAGGGCGTTGGGAGCCCCAGATTCTGATTCTCCCCAGAACTCTGACAGTGACCGAGGCCTGTCTCTGATGCTGGGTGAGTTCCTGCCCCTCTGGGCTCAGTGTCCTCCTCTGTAAAATGGGTGAATCTCATTCCTGTCCTGCTCTGTCTGGCTCCCAAGGTGGCTGCAGGAGGAAATGCGGCCCAGGACGTGACCGTGTCCCTGGTCACATTCATGATTGCAGAGCGCAAGGTTTGGGGGAGTTAGAGCCAAAGGTACTTACCAGAGGCCCCGGCTTCCCCCGTGCTCCTGGGAACCCCGGCAATCCCTGGCTCCCCTGGAAAAGACCAAGCGCAGGCTGGGGTTAGTAAGGAGTGAAAATGACCAGGGGAACAGCTGCTCAGTTGTCCTTGCCACCTGGGGCCTGGAGAACACACCCTTTTGGGGGGAAATGAGCTTCCCCCTCACTTTCCCTGTCTCCAGTCTCCAGCGGGGCACCTCTGTGGGTTGGGTGTCAGGGGTGCAAAGGTGATACAGCAGGCCCTACCCTCGCCAAGTCGTCCTGGAACCCGGGACTCCGGGGGGCTCCAAGGAAGCTCCACAGTGCGATTTATGCCTGAGGAATTCTGGAGACAGGGGCCCAATGGGGGAAACAGCCGGGGCCCGCATGTCTCACAGTCCAGAGACACCGAGGCTGGGTCAGGACAGGCCAGCCAGGAGGGAGGGAAGAGGAAGAGGGAGAGCGGGCCAACATCTGGGCCTTGTTGACTGGCTGGGCGAGGTCCAGATGTGGCCACATGGTGCCGGACACAGGCAAAGAGGAGCCGGCCTCAGCAAGCTGCCTCGGTTCACCCATCAGTCAGGAAGGCCGGTTACTCACTCACTTACTCAAACATGTCCTAAATGCTCACTGTTCTGTGTAGGACTCCGAGTTGAGCTCTGCCAGGGCTGTCTGGAGCAATACCCTTGGGGAGCGAGCTGGCTGGCATGGGGCTGAGCACAAGTCCCCATCAACCAGGTGCTGGCTCAGATGATGGACGGGTGGGCTGCTAGGGGCATGTGGGGAGGGAAGTGGCCACGTCCAGTCAGGTGGAGGAAACGGCATCCGAGCAGGGTTCTGAAGAATGGGGCCGTGCAGAGGCTGAGTGGACAGTGTGCCAGACAAGACAGCAGTGTGTGGGGGCAGAGGGCCCTTTGGGGGAGCATGGGGCTATAAGGATGAGGGGCAGGAACAGGTCCGAGGGGCTCACTCGCTGGGGTCCTACATGCAGGGCCGAGGAGCCAGGATTTGGCAGTAGGAGCCATGGATGGTCTGTGAGCACAGAGCAGAGCTTTGCGTGAGGGAGACAGACTGGGAGAGAAGGGATGGGGAACCTGACTGTGAGTCAGGAGGCTGTCAAGGCCAGGGAAGAGATGGTGATGGGGGACTGCAGCTGGAGAAGACAGGGTTATGTGAAAGGAAGCCATCTTTAAGGGAGGTCCTGGCCCATAAGAGACCCTGAGAAGGAAGCTGGGACCAGAGAAAAGCAGAGTTGGGGAGAAAATCCGCTGCAATTACCTTGTCTCCTTGGAATCCAGTCTCTCCCGACACACCCGGAACCCCTTGTTCACCCTAAATGCACACCAGCAGAGAACGTTACAATGGAGACCACGGTGGGTTCCAGAAGCCTTTCCACTTCCAGACCCACTGGCAGGACACTGCTTGGCTGAGGCGGTTCCCAGAGCGGGTCTGACCAGCAGCAGCCTTGTGAGAGGGCAGGCCCGTGGGGATGCTTGGCTGGGGAAGGCAGGCTCGGGGGGGGGCATGGAACCGACCTCACCGTACACCTGACTGGGGTTGCTCAGGTGGTTGAAAACACCGCTAACAGAAGCCCAACTGCCTGGCCTTTCCTGGACAACTGTCACTTGAGGATCCAAGGAACTGTTTCTTGACCCTTCAAGACCTTCAGGTCACAAGGGGCAGGTGCAGCCTGGGTAGTGCCCCCACCCCCATCACAGACGGTTCTGAGCCTTTGGATCTGTTGCTTAGCCTTTTTCACCACTGGGCCGGGAGTGGTCACTTCCTCCTGTGGGAGTCTCTGTGTCAACCATCCGTGGAGGGCTGCTTCTAATCAGCTGCTGGTAATCAGCTATAGCGTGAGAAACCAGCTAGCCCAGCCGGCTAAGACTAGGTGCAAACAGTGAGTAACTGGGTCTCGAGTTAATTCTGATTGTTTCTTTCCTAAGGCGACAGAGATTCTGGCCATCAGGGGTCTCTCCTGGTCCCTCCCCATTTTCAGCCACATCCTGGTACACGAGCTGTGGGAGAACCACACTGGAGGACGGTTCTTCTTACAGCCGGAGTCACAGCCCGCTGCCCTCATCATCTCCAGCTTGCCATGCTGGATGTTGCCAAAAGCACCCCGGCCCCAGTGCTCCAAAAACATTCACAGCCCCGGGAGCAGTCGGAAGGATGGGGAGGAAACCCAGGAAGAATGGAGACTCTCAGAGGACCCACATCGTGCAGCTCAGGCTATGAGCCAGCCAAAAAAACAAAAACAAAAAACAAAAAACAAAACTTCCTTGATAAAACAAAAGCCAAAATTAAAATAGATAAATAAATAAATAGCTTTAAAAAACAAAAAACAAACCTTACTTTGGTTTCTCCAATCTGGAAAACCCTGTACAATATCCCAGAGGTTTGAGAGCCAAGAAAGTCTTTGGGTTCCTTTTTTTTTTCCCCCAGTGTGCGCACACGTGTGTGTGTGTGTGTGTGTGTGTGTGTGTGTGTGTGTTTTGAAGGTCCAAAGGAGGAGCAGAGGGGATTAAAAAGAAAAAAAAAAAAGTTTAAAAAGACACCAAAGAAATCAGGACAATGGATTTGGGCTGGAGCAGGAGTCTGGGTTCCAGAACGCGCCTCCATGCAGGAAGAAGGAGCCAAGTGGTTGTAAGCGGGACTGCGGCCAGGCCGGGTCATGGAAAATCCAGGATTGTAGGCAGGACGATGGGGGAACATGAAGGGATGGCTGTGGCATCCCAGGGGAGGGCCCGGGGGGATGGGTGTACTCTCAGCAATGTTAAGACCCCTCCCCAGCCCAAGGGGCAGAAAAGAAAGTCCTTTTTCTTTCCTTCTTTTTTCCAACCCCAAAGACTTATTTGATTTTCTTGAAAACTACGGGCAGGAAAACAATTTCCTTTGCTTTTTCTTTTTTTTTTTTTTTCCCAGAAAGCTTTCACATCTAGAAACAAGCCAGGCACCAGCAGTCAGCAAGCCAGCCGAGTTCCATGTAACACGTTTATTTCCATGTTCCTGCAGGGCCAGTGAGCGGGAGGCCAGCTCTGCAGAGGGGCCTATAAAAAGCTCAAAGCCTACACCCCCCCCTCCCCCACTTCCTTTCTCCCTTGTCCATGACTTCAACATTTCCAGAGCGCTGATGTCTCGAACCCCAGAGCAAACAGGTAGCTATAGGGGAGAGCTGCGCCTTGGAGAGAAAGCTCCTCCGTCTCAAGGGGAAGACCAGAGAAGAGGGGGCTCAGGAGCCAGCGGGGCAAGGCCAGGGGCACAGCACATGAGCCCCAGTGTCGGGGAGGGGGGCTGCAGCTGGAGGCCTGCAGGCGGCAGGAGGTGGGGAGGGTGGCGGGAGACAGTGAGGAGGTAGAGGAGGTGGAAACACATGAGGAAAGCACCATGCCCCTATCTACCTAGCGGGGAGGTAGGTAGGACCATCTAGGTGTGCCCATGGCAGCCCCCATCTCCCCTTTTTTTGAGTCCAAGGGCCTTTGATACATCTCTTCGGACTCTTGGGGCTGTCCCCCTCCTTGAAATGGAGGCACGGTTGAGGTCTCTGGAGCACGTTCCTGGCCTCACAGCTTCCCAGCCCACAGAGGCTCAGAGGCTGGGGGGGGGGTAATCCCCCACAGAGCACTCACACAGTGCCCAGCCCTGGCACCTGCTCACGTTTCTCGGGTTTATGGGGACCCAAGTTATCTGAAAACAAGTGCACAAGGACCCTGCCCGCGGGAGCGGCACTCAGTTGCTCAGACTTGGGGAAACTTGGATGCGGTCCGAAAGCCCTCCCACACCCACTCTGGGGTGCCTCGCTGACCGCTGACCGAGCAGCTGAGAGGGGAGGGCAGGAAGATAGCTACAGGGCAGAGCGCAGGGAGCACCGCCCCCAGCCCGTCATGGCTTGGTCCCTCAGATACCGCACGATGGGGCCAGGCGCTGCCCTGCTTTCGGCCCCAGGTTCCCCCCGACCCCCATCCAACTGTGATCTGGCACCGGGGGAGGGGGTGCTCAGCACCAGGACTATGTGGAGGACACGTGGCACGGGTGGCCTCCCCATGGCAACTGGGAGGAAAGCGGGTCAGGGGCTCAGAGGCCTGTGCCAGCTTTGCTGTTGTATACTCAGACCACGTGCTCTCCGGGGTTGGGTTCCCAGTTCTAACTGGGGCGGTTTATGTGGATTCATCTCCTATGGCTGGAAGAGGTCTCTGGCCCCTGCACCACACCTGCCCACCACAGGGCCTGTCATCTCAGTAACAATCCCCCCTTCCTCCACTCCACCCCCATTCTGGCTTTGGCCTCCCAGTCCAGATGCTGGGCTGGCCTCGACCTTGCTCTCTGAGACTGCTTTGCCTTACCCCTGACCTAGGCCTCAACAGCCCCCCCCAGGCTCTATCTTCCAGGGTCTGCACACCCCACACCGCCTGCCTGAGCTCCACCTGAGTTACAAGGAAGCAACCGGGGAACACAGATGTCAGCGGCCCAAAGGAGAGACAGGAGGAGTGTGGGGAAGTGGACCTGGTGAGAAAGCAGCAATGGCACTGGGGGGAGGGGAGGGTCGCATGCAGATAAAACACAGTGCAACAAGGGAGTATTCAGATCACCTTATCACCTTTCAGTCCGGGCTCCCCCACGTTCCCCATCAGTCCCTGCAAGACAAAGGCCAGATCCTGCTGGGCGGGGGGGGGGCTCAAAGCCACGGAAGTCAAGTGCCCTACCGGACACTCACCGGCCTGCTGTGCCCACCCGATGCTCGTTGCCCCACCCAGAGCTCTGTTTTCTCATCTCTGAAAGGGGGCAATGACCCCCAGCCCAGAGGGCCATCATGTGGACTGAAGGAGCACAATAAGGGACAGCGGACTCCTCAGCCACGGCACTCTGAACAAATCCAGGGAGAAGGCTGCTCGTGGGGACAGATGGGGTCCACGAGCATTGTCCCCTGCATGCTGGCCACACAGGATCACCTTCAGAACGAGGTCCTAGCAGTTCGGGCCCACCTTTTTCCTGCACGCCCATCCCACCCAGGGATGTACCAAGTTTACTGGCTTGCCGCTATAGTTTCTATGTCCCTTGTCATGCCCCCCCACTCCCCCCTGGCCTTTCAGTGCCCTGGCATCCAGAACCTCATGAGACTCATGCCCAGCTCAAGGACTGCTAAGAAACATGTCAGCCATGGCGACATACAGATGAGGATTGGCTCTTAGGCCAGCCCCCTGAATCCCCGCCCACCCCTCCCCCAACACTGAGCCTAGGCCCACTTCCCTCTGGGCTGCCATGGGACAAGGGAGTGGGGGGCACCTGGCTGGGACGAGACCTGGATTCAGGGATGGCTCATTTACCTTCACGCCCTTGGGTCCTGGATAACCAATCGGACCCAGTGCTCCCATGTCACCCTGGCAAGAGAAAGAGAAGAAGGCATTGTGAGAGGTGGCTGGCTCCCAGGAGTCTGGCCTGGGCGGGACGATCCTCAGCGTCCCCTGGCCTGGGCTGCTGGGGACACAACACCACTGGCTCCATCAGACCACCTGCTCTCGTCTCTCCGCTGCTTGCTCATCGTGTGATCTGGGGTGGCTAACCTCCCCGTGCCTCAGTTTCCCCACCTAAAATGGGGGTCAGTACTATGTACTTCCTAGAGCTGTTTCAGGAAGAAGTGACTTAAGCGTACTAAGTGTTGGGCATGGTCTGGAGACAACTGGGGTTGTCCCAGCTGAAGGGGCTCTACTGGCATCTCGTGGGTGAAGGCCCCACGACACGGAACGATCTGGCTCAAAATGCCCACGGCACTGAGGTAAGAAGCCTAGCTGAGAATGAAGGGGTGGCTGGATCCTCTGTGCACAAGTCCACCCTTCTCCCCTCACGGGTCCTCGGCTCCTGCCCACCCCTCCGGCTACTGCTCCGGCTGCAGCCATCTGGGTAAGCCCATGCCCAGAGATAGGGAGCCTCCAAAAATGCGCCCTTCTCCCCTCCTTCCAGCTGCTGTGACTCGTCAAAGTGTCTGGCTGCTATGTGTGCTCCCACAATGCGCTTGACCTCTCTGGGTCTCAGTTTCCCACATCCCCGAGTCAGGGTCCATGGGGGGGTCCCTGACCAGTGCTTGGAAAACCCCAGGGGAGGCCAGCTGCCCCAGGCTTCCCGTGGGAACCGCCCAGAGATGTGTCCATCACATTCCTGGCCGACTTCCACAGGAGGGCCGACGGGCCCAAGGAGAGAGACGGAGGGAAGGTACCGAGTTCACAGACGGTGGTGAGGTCTGCTGGGGCACTGTCGCCCCGCCCCCATCCAGCCCCGCCAGGGACGGGCTGTATGACCCTGAGCAAAACCCTTGCCCTCTCTGGACCTCAGGATCCCCACCTGATTAGGTCAAACCAAACCTTCTAGCTGTTCCTCTGCCAAGAAATGGTGTTTTCAGTTCTGTCAAGAAATCTTCTCCTGAAGGAAGTAAGGTCTCAGCAGGCACCAAGACTGACACACACAGTAGCGTCTGCCAGGCATGCGACTCGGCTCCTTACCTGCCTCCACTCCAGGACTCCACAACAGCCCTTGGAGAATCACCCTCCCACCATCCCCATTTTACAGATGGGCAGACTGAGGCTCCATAAGGTTAGGACAGGATGGAGCTGGGATTCACACCAGGCAGTCCGTCTCCAGAGCTTCCAGGCAATTCTGAAGTCATCTTGGGAGAGGAAGGTAAGGCCAGGATCACTGGCCGGGAGAGGCTGGGGTCTGAGGAAAAGCCAGCCCTTCAGAGAAGTGCTCCTCCCTCGGCCATGCTGGCTGCTGCTTCTCTCCCTCTCTTTTCCTAGATGAAGGGAGCCAGGGGTGGCCTGCCCAGAGTTCCCCATAATCCACAAATAAACAGAGGAGGCTCTCCTGGCACAGTTGGCTCCAGCTGGGGCCCGAGCTGTGGGCAGGGGACGAGCCAGCAGCTCCAGGAACAGAGGCTCCTTCTTTCCGCTGCTGGCCTGAAGGTGCCTTTTGTGGGGACTAAATTCAATACGGGCCTGACTGACACCTGGGAGCCTGGGGAGCCACAGCAACACCACACCCGCCGCCCCTGCCAGCCCTTCCAAAAAAGGTGTATGTGTGTGGTGGGAGGCAGGGACTTGCATCGGTGTCCAACCCCTAAGGACAAGGAATCTGTGGAAAAGGGACTCTGGCTACAGGGCACATGGGGAGAACGTGGTGGCTTGCTTAGGGCAGGCCTTTCCCATCTTGGCAGGGCTCCAGTGCCTGAAAGCCCTCGGGGGAGGAACAGAGAAAATTCCAGGCCACTCTCCCCCCCAGTACAGCCCGCAGAGCACCGGCTCTTCACTAGACACCCTTGTGGGCAGCCCGGCCGAGCAACACACAGCATGTCATGTCCTCACAAGAAAGAACAATGAGTAATGCCCTGAATTTGGATCCTGTTCCCACTTCTGCCTAAGCTCCCAGACACTGTTCTAAACATCTTGACCTTCATCCTGCTGACTCTCACCAAAATACAACCATGTCCACAGCTGTTTCCAAACTCCTACTATATGCCAGGCTCCACGCTCGAGACATCGAGGTCCTGTCAACTGCCATGCACGGGCGCTTAGGCTGGGCCCCGATGGAACGTGCTGCTCGGGCCCTCGCCAGCTGTTCACGGTAACCCCATGAGGCCCGTCTTACAGAGGAGAAATCCAAGGCTTAAACAGAGGCCCAGTCGGTCACCCAAGACTAAGCCAGCCACAGGGGACGTGGGCAGGACCAGAACCCAGGGCTGTCTATCTGACAGGGCCTCCCACCATCCCTCATGTATGTCTTCCCTTCCTGCCCCGCTGTTCCACTGTAACTAGGGCATCCCTGGCTGCGCGTTCCCAGACCCAGAACGTTCCGTGGTGCTCACGTTGTTCATGCACACTCATCCTTCCGCCGAAGCGCCAGCATCCCTTCCCTGACCCCACAAGCCGGGTCAGCCCCCTGTGGTCAGGTCGCACAGTCCTTGCCACACCGGCGACCATTTCTGTGCGTGTCTATGTGGCGGAGAGTGGCTTAACAACCAGGTGAGAAAGAAAGCTAATTCCACTCTCATTTACAAACGCTCTAGGGAGAAATCTCGCCTCCGTGTTCCTAGAACTGCCTTTGAAGGCCACAAGGCCTCTTTCCAGAAGCTCTGATAGGGATCAGTGGCTTGGGGACAGGGGGGTGAGGGCTGCCGCCGGTCCTGGCTCCTGTGTGGTCTTTGTAAGCGTCATCTCACACAGAACAGCCCCGGGCATGGCCCACACTCTCACACATCAGCTCTCTCCATTCTGATGAGCTGAATGTGGGATGCGGTGGGGAAATCAGTGACCCACAGACACAGACCAGGTCCAGCTTTTCGCTGTATGACCTTGAGCAGGTGTTTCAGCCACTCTGTGCCTCAGTTCCCTTCAGTGTACCATGGTAATCCCACTTCCTACACTCAGAGGCTTGCCGGGATCATTAAGTACTTAGTGCAAGTCCTGGCACACAAGGGGTTGGTAAGTGTCAGTTCTGTCACAAAGAGACGAAGCCAGATGATCGTTTACCGACAGAATAGGGGGGACCTGTCCACTCTACCCCACATGCTGGGTTTTGGCCTGACCACATATTCTTTGGGTCTCATTAGACCCAAGGAGGACCCAAAGTTCCCTTTCTATCACTCAAAATAAAAAAAGACAGAAATCTTTGTGGGGAAGATCCTGGAACCAGGCACGCTTTTCTTGAGGGCCAGCCAAAGGGTTTCAGTTACTCAAGGGGGGCTATCCTGAGGCGGTCTCCCCTCAGAGGCTGCAGCGGGGGCCGCCAGCCGCTTGTTGGGATCCAGGCCACACAGACCTGGGTTGCAAGTCCTAGCTGGTGACCCCAGGCCCCAGCCTCCCTATCTGGGTGACTGGGCTGTGGCCACCTCCCTCCAGTACCTCAAGGCTTTCCCAGCCTAAAGCACATCAAGCACACACAAAACAGAGAGACGCTCCATAAATGTGAGTCTATCTCCCCACACCCTTCTTCCTGCCTGCAAGGACCTAGGGGGTGGGGAGTGGAGGCGGGTGACAGGGGACGTTTTGGCTTCAGTCTGCGTGCAAACTGCTTCAGCTGACTAGACAGAAGGCACTGAATAAACCTGAAACTCCACTAAAATGATTATCAATATGTGGAATTCCCATTCGCTCAGCTAAAAACCCACATCCTCTGGAAAACCAGGGGTGACTCATGATCCCTTTTCCCCTTTAATTCCTGGTTAGAAAATTCCTTTCCTCTCCAACTCTCTGGGGAGGCCACTGTTCTCCCTACCCGCCTTACCCCACCCCCACCAGGGCACAGAAGCTGTTGTTTCCAAAAATCCAGGGCGGGCGGCGGCGGGGGGGGGGGGGGGGGGGTGCTTGGGTAAGAGAGGGCACTAGTCCGGGGACCCCTGCTGGTCTGGCCGGTTCAGGTCCATGCTTGTGACCCCCAACCCCACCACAGGAGGAAGGGAATATTGCTTTGACAGCAGAGGGAATTTTAAAACAGGGGAAGTGGGTGCCTGGGTGGCTCAGTGGGTTAAAGCCTCTGCCTTCGGCTCAGGTCATGATCTCAGGGTCCTGGGATCGAGCCCCGCATCGGGCTCTCTGCTCAGCAGGGAGCCTGCTTCCTCCTCTCTCTCTCTGCCTGCCTCTCAGCCTGCTTGTGATCTGTCAAATAAATAAATAAAATATTTAAAAAAATAAAACAGGGGAATGAGGCTGAAAGTAGTGATAAAAGACACAGGGGAGAGGGAACCCTGAGGACGCACTGAGCAGCGACTTGGAAAGAGACATCACAAGGGGGCGGAGTCTGAGGAATGCAGGAACACCCCAGCTCAGGCCCCTCAGAACCGGGGCAGCGGGAGGAGGGTCCTGGATGGTCCTGCCTCCATCCTGTCCTGCCTTGTGAGTGATCTTGGCCAGGGCCTCAGCTTTCCCATCTACCCAATGGGATTCTCCTAAGAGATCCCGTGAATAGGGCTGCCCAATTGAGCCAATGAAAATAAGGTCTGCCCCGCTAAATTCCAATAACAGATAAGCACCGAAGGATATTTTAGTGTAAACTGCATTCTAAATATTACCTCTGAAATCCAAAATTTCACCCGGTGTGTTGATATTTTCTCTGGCAACCCTCGCTATGGAAAGCAAAGGGGAGGCCCCAGGTGGGGAAGAACTTTGTAAAGAGTCAGGAAGGCCAAGGGCATCATCTCAGCCTCCAGAGCCTGTGTTCACTCAGACAAAGGATACTCTTGCTCCTCTCAGGACTCAACCTAGTGGCCACTAGACAATGACGAAGAGAAATGTGTGCCAGTGACGAAAGCGGGGATACGTAAACATCCCTTCCGGTCAGCTTTGGGAACCGAGAACATGGAGCCTTGGCAAGGACAGAGAGCTGCCATCTTTTCATCGCGAACAGCCTCTCCCAGGGGCAGGGGAATGACTGGGGCTCAGGACACAACAACTCCGTAGAGTGGCCTGGGCTCCCCCAGGAAAGGGCGTCCAACACCAGGCTGTTCGAGCTGGACTGTCATCACCATGTGACCAGGATGTTCCAGAAGGCAACCTTGTGAGCTTACAGGAGACAGGACAAGACTTTGGGGGTCCTCATCAACTGGGTTCTCTACCTCTCCTTGCAGATAAACCTTTTCCAAAGCATCTGGGTCAGTGCCTTGTGCCAAAGAAGATGCCCAGCTAAGCCCTGCTGAATGGACATCAGGGTTGACAAATGCATGACTCCTAGAGGGACACTTTGCTGTTTCTACTAAGTTCCAAAGTGACTCTGAAATCTGTCTCCATATAGCACTCCAGAGGACTGCTACTATGCATAACACATGCATGTGTGTGTGTGTGTGTGTGAACTAACAATGAGTATTATCACGGTGACTAGCACTTCCTGAATTCTTGCTATGTGCGAAGCACTTTATATGCACCAGCGTCTTTAAATCTTCACAACTGAAGTCTAAGGCAGGTACTGTGACAGTCCCCGTTGTACAGATAAAGAAAGTGAGACACAGAGAGGTTAAGAAATTTGCTCGGAGTCTGAATGCAATCAGCGGTCAAGCTAGGCTCTGAACCCAGGTGGTCTGGTTGCACGGACTGGCCCCTGTGGCCACGGGACTGCACTGGACAGTGTGTATCTGCGGTCCTCACAATGGCGGGCACGCTGATCTCATCCCATGGAAGGGGGCCCTGAGGCTCAAGGAATGAGGCCAGAGCTGAAGAACGCAGAGCTAGCAGGAGGCGAGGCGAGGTGAGGCTCGGGTGCACACCCGGGAGGTTTGGACCCTCAGCCCCTACCCCGCCCGGGTTCTGCACTCATCTGCTCGATTATGAGCACGTTGCCACTGGGGACCTGTGGGGCCTCTTACCAGGACTGGCCTTCCCTGAACGATGGGGCCCCTGAACGCCCCTGGGGCCTTCTCCAGCCTCCCTCTGGCCAGAATTTCATGCCACAGTTGCCGGAGAAGCCAAGGCTGGAAGCTCATTTGTCAAAGTAGGCAACAGCCTACTTAGGTCCCTCCATGGCCTCCCCAGACTCAAGCCCCATGAGGAATGACCAGAGAACAGGACAAAGAGGGCGTGGAACCCTGAGGAGAACTCCCAGAGTCCTTTCCCAGGCCTGGACCTCTCAAGGGTTCCCAAGGTCAATGTCCCACTCTGAGAGCCCAGCAGGAGGCCCTGGTTTTGACTCCTGGAACACTCCACAAGGCCTACCCCAATCTGGATGGAGTCAGAGGTCAGCCTGCCTCCCACCTCCCTGTGTACAGGCCTCAGCATATCAGGAAGTGACAGCAATGATTCATATAATGATCTCCTCCTCTCACTGCACGCTTACTAAACGCTAGACCCAGGGCCAAGGACTGTACATGTCAGTCCTCGGTTAAGCCTCACAGGATCCCCCAGAGTCCTCTATCACCATCCCCATTTTACAGACGACGAACTAAGGCTCAGAGAGAGTAAGCAACTTCAAACAGTCAGGACGGGGCAGATCTGTGGCTTGAACTCAGGGGGTGTGGCTCCAGAGTCAGTGCTTCGAAGGAAAGGATGAGGAAGACCGGCCTGACATGACCCAAAGCCTCAGTTCCTCGGCCAGCTGCGTCCTTCCTCTGGACCGGAAGCACCTCACCTGTGAACAGGCGTCCTATCCCCCGCCTAGACCTCCTTGCAGTGCGACACACAGGCAGCAGGTGTGAAAGCACATCTGTACTCTCACGCTCCAAGTACCTGTCTTCATTTAACTAATGAAGAAAGGGGCTCAGAGAAGGTGGGCAATCCACCTGAGGACACACAGCAGGGCTTTCCTCCCTCTGCCCCTTTGGCCAGAGTGAGAGGTCCTGCTCCCCCCACTCCTTCTGGCGTTTGATGAGAGAGGGACCTCTCCACCAAGACTCATCGCTGCCTCTCACCCCCGCCACCCAGGCATCTGTGTACTTACAATGAGGCCGGGGACTCCTCGGGGCCCTGGCAGGCCTAGTTCTCCCTGCAGATAGGAAGAGATCAAAGCGGTTACTTGCCCTGTCTCCCTCCCAGGCTGCTCCCTCCACTCTATCCCCTTGTGGGCACCTGGTGGGATCCTTTGGAGCCGACCATTCCTTGTGCCTGATTAGTGAATCTTGGAGCCTGGCCTGAAATTTGGACAAGACCCTTCCCCCTTCTGCTCTCAGCCTTCCACATCTGTAAAATGGGGAGGCTGGACTTCCAGACCAAGTGTGAAAGAAGAGGCAGAATCCTGATCCTGACAATAAAGACGTACTGGGTGTCTGGCCCAGGTCTCATTTCACCTTCACTTTACAGATGGCAACGCTGAGGCTCAAGAGTTTCATGACGGGCCCAAGGTCAAGTTCAAGGAAAGAACACAGTGGCTCAGTTCCAAGCTGAGAGCCATGGGGCTGGCCTCTCTTCCTCTTCCAGCCAGGAGGTGCTAGGGCGCTTAGAGAAGCCCGCCATCACCGAAGGAGGAGGCTGTCAGGTCCCTGCCTCCCAGATGCTGGAGAGGGCTCTTGCCTGGGAGTCAGGGGATAGGGCTGCAAACGGGGTGGGGGTGGGGAGGACGATGTTCTAGAAATGCTGATTATCAGTGGAAATTGCCAGCCCCCTCCAGACAGGAGGCTATCACTACAGCCACCGAGAAGAGGAGGGGAGAACCGGCCTCAGCTTTAAATGAGGGAAGCGATGTGTCCAAGGTCACTCAGCAACTGCATGGCCACGCTGGGGCCGCTCATCAGCCCCCTTTCTGCTCCCCCAGGTCTGAGGACAAAGACACCGCTGCCCCATCCCCAAGCGGGCTTTGGGGATGACATCACACCGAAGGAGAGGCTCCGATTTCTCACCTCTGTGCCTTCGCGGGTGGCCTTTCCTCCCCATGGAATGTTCCTTCACTTCTCTGCTCACCCCAATCCAACATCACCCTCCCCAGGAGTCTCCCTGCTCCTCTATCCCTCCTCCACAGCACCGGGCGCCCTTGACCTCACACATCTCACTCTGCCTGTATAACGGACCGGACAGATAGCCATGAGCTCCTCGAGGGCCCTCGATGTCCCCGCTGTGACCGACTGCTTACAACGGTCCCATCCCAGGAACACCTGTTGTAAGCCCACCACCTTCCCACCCCCTCTCATTTCCTTCTTACACCAGCCCTCTGGGGCCGGCATTTCAACCCCTGGATTTACAGAGAGGGAAACTGAGATTCGGAGAGGGGAACCGATATGTCCAAGCAACACAGCAGGAATCAAACCCGAGTCCTCCTGGCTCTGAGACCAGGGCTGGAGCCCCCCAGGAGAGCCGGGGTGAGCCCAAGCGGGGTCAGGCTCAGAGGGCATCTGTGGAATTGAAATTCCTACGTCCTCAGGGGCTGATCGTGGATCCAGCCGTCACCTTGACAGAAAGCACAGCTGGCCACAGCTGCTTAGGTGGGAAGGCCCAGAGAGAGATGGGGGAGCACGGCAGGTGTTCCAAAGAGCTTTCAACTTAGTCTGCTCCCCTGGGACAGGGAACACACTCCCTCTCCCGCCTGAGCCTGAGCTTGGAACTGGAAGGGAGAGGCGGGCTCATTCCCTCAGGGCAGGCTGACCTGGCTCCTCAACAACAGGCCTCCGATTATTTACAAACTCTATAAACATGCCAATGTTGCACATTTCTTTAGAACTCCGCTCTCCCTTCCACACAGGGCCTGCAAACCATCTGCTCCCCCAGGGCGCTGCTGTCCCATAAACACTGCTGATGCTTTATAACATGCTAGTAGCCCGGCTTCCCCAGTGGGGAGTGACCCAGAACCTTCCTGAGTCCTTGCAGATGCGGCACGGTCTGGGGCTTTGGGAGCAGAGGCTCAGTGGGCCCAGGGAGGGGGGCTTCCCTGGGGTGGGAGCCCAGGACACCCACAGTGGATAGCAGCCTCGGGTTTACAGGTGGCATGGCTGGGATCTGACCCATTCTGCCTGACCCCAAAGCTTGGAATCTCTTTCCTGTTCCCCAACACTGGAAATACTTACAGGGTTCCCATCCAGTCCAGGAGGACCCCTTTCCCCAAAGTCTCCAGGAAACCCCTAAAGGCATAAGAGAGAAGAAACGTCTGTAGATTAGCGTTTATACCTGGGGGGCGGCTTCCGTCCGAACCCCCGCGGGCACACACGACATGTCCATGCAGTCTCACTCCTGGGTTCTGGGACCTGGACAGGCGACAGGGTCCCTAGTTATGCAGTGCCCTCCACAAATACCCCCACATGAAGAACTTCTCGGGGACTGGGTCCTGGGAAGGAGCCCACAGCCAGAGAGCCCTTTTCTTACTGACATAGACTCTGAGAAGTGAGCGTCTGAGGCAGCATGGAAATGCCCAGCCCCAAATCTGAGACCCGAACCGAGGAGGCGGGAAGGACGAGAACTGAGGTCAGGAAGCGGAGTCCAGGCCTGAGCCAGTAGCTGACTTGCGAAGTGTTTTAAGGACATCCCTTTCCCCCGTAGGCCTCAGTTTCCCCGCTAGTCGGAGGAGGGAAGGCCTCTGCAGCACCTTCCAGCTCAGACCTTCTGCGGCTGTGACATGCTCTTCAAAAACCACCCTATGCAATCACAATCCCCATTTTTACAGATAAAGAGGGACTCTGGAAGGATAAATGTCAAGGGTACACAAGGTCACACGGTTGGTGACTCTCTGCACCACTGGCAGAGGGAGGTTTCAGCGGCCCTGAGAGAGGCCAGGCCACCCGGCCCAGGCAGGTCCGGCCCTTTCATCCCACCCCAGACCCCACTCCATACTCTCTGGGGACACAGGCAGCTGGAAAAACATCAGCTGTGGGGACACCTCTGGGGACCAGCGTAGGAGTGGGGGGCAACTTCGTTTCACTTCAAAAGGAAAAGGAAATCCTCAAGCTTGGAATTTAGGGAAACCTGGTCTCCCCGGCTTGAATTCAAATCATTGTTTTTCCAGGGAAATTTAATAAAAAACACAGCACATGTTTCTCTGACCAAATGGATACCTGAGCCGCTCAGTAGAGAAAGATTCCTCACAGAAGGTCATTTGTGTCTGGTTTCTAACACAGCTGGGGGGGCACCCAGGGACTAGATTAAACCTAAGGACAAACCCCAAACCAATGAAAACGTCTGTCCTGGCTGAGCAAAGAGATCTTGAAATGTGTGTGCGCCCAGGCCTTTGTCCTTGCCCTGTCCAGCTGTTCTATCCTCCTCGGATCCCTTCTCTGTTGGGGAGCCCCCCTGGATCAGAAGGTCAAGGACCGGCATTCATCCTGGAGGAGGTGTGGCTTCGTTCAGACACCCAAAGGATGACATGAGGACAGAATAATGAGATTTGGACCAATCCAGTCCCTTGGCATGCAAAACTTCATTTGCCTTTGACATATACCCTTGAGGGAAAGATTATCAGTCCCATTTAACCGATGGGGAAAGTGAGGCTTGGAGAGGAGATGTCACTTGGTAAGGCTAAGGCAAAACCAAAAAGAAAAGCAAGTATGTGGCAGAGCTGAACCCAGGTCCCCACCTCTCTGAACTCCGTCAAGTTTGTATGAGCTGCACACAGGCAGATCATGGCCCGTAGAAGCTGCTAGAATGTGTCTTCAGCCGGTTGCAGAGAGTGGCAAGTGTGTGCGTGTGTGTGTGTGCGCTCACACGGGCACGCGCACGCATCTGTAGGCCCATCTCCAGGTCAAACCTTTGTGGGGGTACATCTGATCCTATCTAAGATTCCTCTCCCCCTGGCAAATTTAGCCTCTCCCAAATTTAGCCCCTCTCTCTCAAGCTGTAAGCAAGACCCCTTCCCCTTCTAGGGCCAGAGATATCAGCTGGGCTGTAGTCAGAGGAGAATTTTGAAGGCATTGCCTTTCTGCCTTCACCTCTGAAGGCCGGTGTTAGGGCCTTGGCAGAAAAGGAGGACCATCCATCAGAGGACAAGGCCAATGCTGTCCAGCCAGGCACCTGGCCAACTCCACACGGCCCATGAAGGGCAGGACTCAGGAAGTCTGTCCTCAGCTCGCCAAGTCTAGTGTCTGGAGACTAGCTCTGGTTCGCCTCCAGACTGGCTGTATGACCTTGGGCAGACCCTCCCTTGACCCACTGCCCTGGTCAGGCTGGCGTTCTCTAAGAACACCTGTCACAATCCCTAGACGAGGTCTGAAAAGAAGGAGCCTCTTCCCCTACCGACAGGAATGCCACCCAGCCTGGTGCAAGACAGAGACCTTGACACCACCGCCCAGGCACACCTCCTGGCTGCAAAATCCAACATATTCACCCAAAGCAGCTACCAGGCAGGTGCCAAGCCCATGGGTCTGCACTCAGAGGCCACTTCAGGCTGTCCAGAGGACTCCCTCAGCCCCCGCTGCCAGGCCAGCCTCCCCCATGAAGCTTTGTAAGCAGGGCCGTCCAGTGCCCGTCCTGGCTCCACCATCCACAGGCCCCTCCGAGCCGCAGTTTGCTCTGCTCTGCGACGCGGCGCACAAACAGGGTGAGCGGAGGCGTCCCTTGCCGACAGCAGCAATGTGAAAGCACATCTCCGGGGTATAAGTGAGGGAGAGACCGTCAGAAAGGTCAAAATCCCAAAGGAAGGCACTTGTGCAGACAAAAGGAGCCCGAAGATAGCCAGTGGCTGAGAACAGCAGGGTAAGAACAAAGACGGACAAGAGCAAACCCCAGCAGCCAGTGAGATGAGTAATTAGGAACGTAATGGTTGGAGCAAAGGGAGGACAAATCTGTGACTGGAACAATGTCAAAGACGGGAAGACCCTAGGTGTTCTTGACAATCCATACCTTGTTGCACCAGTGGGGAGACTGAGGCCCAGAGTGTGCCCAAGAGCACATCACCCGCTAGCCTGTGTCATCCCTCCATCGCTGGACACATAGGTCATTTCTGGCACTTGTCCCAGGGCCCCGATGCTGGGCCCTTCTGGATCTCAGAGAGGCGGGCCGCCAAGCTAGAAGTGTGACCCCACTTTCCTCCCACTCTGGTTCCCTCTGTCTGGCTCTATCTCCTCGTGCATGGAGTGCAGTCCCAGCCTGGCAGGCAGCGGGACCTTCCTCCGCAGGCCTGAGCTCCCGGCTGCAACAGGCTGGCCCGAGGCCCAAGGAATGAGCTCGGCGCCCTGCCGGGGCCCCAGCCACGTGGTGTCTCCACTTCCCCAGGTCGGGGCCCCCGGGGAACTGGACGCCTTGTACTTTGAGCAGAACAAGGCCCAGGAGGAGGCAGAATCAGGCTCCAGGACAGGACTCCAAATCCTGTCTTAGCTACAGCAGTTCAGGAACAGACATGAAGAGAGGGCGGTCCTTGTCACAACCACAGCGGGATGCCAAGGTCCGAGGAGGTTGCTGAGGGCCACCTTGGGCACTCCCCTGCCTCCGGGCAGTGTCTACCCCATCCATCTGCTCTGGAAGGTGAGCTGGAGAGGCAGAGGAGGCATGAAGCCTCCAGGATCAGCAGTACCGCTAATGCCTCAAAGGCTCAGCTCCCTGACCTATGACATGGTCCGTCCTGCCAGCTCTGCTAGCAGAGCTGGGCCAAAAAGGTGAGATGTTATAACGCAGCCCAGCACTCTCCACGGAGCCGGGGCGCGCTAGCTCTGGTTTGCCTCAACAGTAGGAATACAGAATAATCTCCTGGAAGAGCCCGTAGAAGGATCTAGGGGGCCTCTTTACAGTGCTGAGATTCTCCACAGACAGGAAATGCTGGGGCAAGCCTAACCTGCATCCCTCCCACTGCACTTGCAGCCGGTTGGAGTCCTTTCTAGAACATGTGTGCACTTCAAGTGTGCTGACGTGGAAAGACCCCTTGAGGTCACGGTGCTGAGCATGTTTTCGCCCTGCCCTTTTGGAATCCACTAGGGATCCCATCTAAGAATAGTCACGTCAGGGAACAAGAAGGAGACAGGTAGGTCAAGTTCTCACCAGGACCCCAGAGTCACCAGCTGACTTGGGCAGCTCAAGCTCAAGTATGGGACACTGAGGACCACACCCCCCCCACACGCACAACATTGCCACTGCAAAATACTTTCATCTCTCTTGGCCTCAGTCTCCCCACCTGGAAACATGAGGCCTCTGTCACTTTGCTCCCTGCTCCCCACAGTATGAGAATTGGAAAGGGCCCTCAAACCCAAAGGCACCGTGGTAGAAGCTCTTCCCACCCCTGATGGGCGTGTGGCCTTGGGCAAGTCCCAGTCATCTCTGAGACACACACACCCAAGGACTGGGAACCAGGGTTGGGCCTATCCAGCTATAAGCTTGGGGGTCTGCCAGCCTGACTCGCTACACAAGCCTTGCAGGCCCGGCCAGAGGCCACGAGACACACTGTGAGCTATGGCTGGCCATCCCAGGCATTCCAGCGGGCTTGACAGTGAGTTCACAGAGCGCCCGTCCAGCAACACGATTCACCACGTGTTCGTAACTCCTGAGAGGGACCCTTGTCTGAGCTGCGAGCCTCACTGTACCATGCCCAGAACAAGCCAGGACAGCCCAGGAGAAACCCTTTCAGCTCCAGCCAAGTCTGTAACATCTTATATCCAGACCCCTCCTCAGAAAACCACAACACTTTTCATTCTAGCAGGAGTGAGGAGATGAGAGCGTTAGCCTAAACTTTCCTTTGGAGCTTAAGATAGAAGTGCAGAGAGAAGTGTAAGGCAGAAAGCAGCTAACGGTCCAGGGTCGAGTCCTAACACTGCCATCAACTTGCTGTGTGATTTCAGCCAAATTACTGGCCTCTCTGAGCCCTGTCTGCTTTTCTGTCTGACAGAAAGGTCAGGCCAGCTCATCACTAAAAAGTTTCCGCAGCTCTGACAGGCTCTGACCTCTAGTGTCTCCTTCAGGGTTCCCATCGGCAAAAGATTCCCACACACCCTCCTTCCCGACCTGATGCTAAGGAGGCCATGTGCCCGAGCCTAAAGTTCTGCTTGCTGGAGAGAGATGAACTACAGCAAAATCATCACCAGCCCTGCCAGAAATGAGGCCAGCTGTGATCTGGCATGAGGGAATTCGGCTCCTTCTCCTGACATTTCCTCTTGTTAATAAACGCCTAGAAATCGCCTGACCCAAAGCTTTGACAAGAGGACACTTGCAGAAGGAGCACCCCCTGTCCCCAGCCCACCAGCCAGGTCAAGGGCTCGGGAGCACTGGCAACAGGGGGATGGCCCCAAAGATCACTTATGGAACATGTGGGCCAAGGCCATTGCAGACTGAGGCCTGGCAGGGGCAGAGACAAAGCCAGAGGGACTCGGTGACAGGCGGCCCTGCTCCATACACCATCAAATCATATCCAGTGCAGACCCTGCCCATCTGCTGACCATGGCAGCTGGACCAGGGTCAAGAGGACTTTCACGGCCCTCAGGGGCACTGTGTGGCCCCAGCACTGTTTTGCTGAAGAAGGGGGGGTTCTTCCCCCACCCCCAGTGCCTGACACCACAGTGCCATCGTGAAGGACAGGGCAGAATCCTAGGAAGTGAAAGGCAAGGAGCAAGGAAGCAGAAATGAATCGTCAGCTACGGGGGTTCGAGACCGGTGAGGCCCCCAGAGGATGTCAGAGCAGATGGCTTTGACTGAGTCTTGGTTGCCAAGGCTGGAAAACAGGTGTAGCCAATCTCACCTTGGATAATCAGTGAGAGAATCATATGTAGTTCAAATGCCATACAGGTAAAAGGCCTCAATAAATGTTGCTTTGTGGGGGTATGGTTTGGCTACAAGTGCCATCCCCAGTACCGAGCCCCTGGTAGGTGCCCAGTAAATTTTTGTTGAACGAAAAACAAATGAGCGGCCTCATCTGACGTGCAGATAGCAAAATGGCGCCCAGCACCTCAGAGCGAGCAGGTGCTGCCTTCCTGGGCCCAAGCAGCTTGGCCTTCAGCTGCAAGGAGCAAACAAGTACATGGCAGGGAGAAGGCAGATGACACCACTGGGAGGAGGAGAAAGGAGGAGATGGCAGAGGACAATGGGGGCCTGGCCCTGTTGATGGTCCTATGGCAGCAGGGTGGAGAAGAAGCCATCATGCCCAGGTTTCCAGGTGCTTCCCTCCTCCATGCTCAGGAGACTCTGGACCCATTCACTCAATAGCTACACTCTGGGGAGAGGCGAAAGCTCTGGCTGCTGCATTTCAACCCACCCTGGGAAGCCTCAAGAACCTTGGCCATGTCATTCACCCCCCCTATCCCCTGAGCCTCCACCTCCTCCTCTGTAAAGTGTCAATGCCCGGCGGTCCTGCAGCCTCCCAGGATAGAGTCTGAGCAAATCCCACACGGGTGGCCTGGGAGGCAGACCTGGGTGAGGGGACAGGGCCCAGCTGAGATCAGCTAAGGAAGTCAACTGCCCCTCCTCTTCAACTTAGCCTTTGGAAAAACAGGTCCAGAGAGGTGAAGCCATGGGCTTGAAGTTATACAGCACAGACAGCCTCACCCTTCCATGAAACTACAAATAGGAATAACCTATTTACCAGTGCTTACTATGTGACAAGCAGAATGACCCCATGAGCTAGAAGCTATTATCCCCATTTCTCATAAAGGAAAACTGCACTGCAATTCAGGGGCTTTGAGCCAATAATGCCCCAGGGCCTTTGCACCTACTATCTCCTCAACCCAGAAAGTTCTTCCACAGATAGCCACAGGGCTCTCATTCTCACCTCATTAAAGTTTCTCAAGAAGCGAGGAGGATTCTTGGATCAACTCACCTAATAGTCTTTACCCCTAAGCACTCACTGTCTCCCTTCCCCACTCTGTATTAACGCTCAGCACCATCTGACATTCATTCACTCATCGCTCCTCCCCTTGTTCATTGTCTATCTGTCCATGAAAATGGGAACTTTGTCTTGCTCAGTGCTCAGCACTAAGTATAGTGCCTGGCCCACAGGATATGCTCAATATTCACAGGATGGACAGAGAGATGGAAGGATGGATGGATGGATGGATGGATGGATGGAGGGAGGGATGGTTGGATGGATCTCCTTGCCCAAGGTCTCCTGGCTTGAGGAGCAGATCCAGACACCAGCCCAGCCCTCAGAGATGCAAGGTCCTTGCCCTGAAAGAAGCATTAGGTGCTCCTCCTTGCCCAGATCCAGGTCTCAGGTGTTAGACCACCAGGCACAGAGGGGCTGTTGGGCCCAAAAGGTCTAATCTAAGGATGAGGTGCCCCTCTGGTCCTTGAGACCAGGACCTGGAGCTTGGCATACCACACTGGGCCCCACAGGGCCCAGATCCATCCACTACAACAGGTAAGATACTCCTGGTCACTCATGTCAACCCCAGAATCACAGACAAGCCCCTTTCTGGGCACTGCTGAGCGCTCCTGGCCCCCTTCCAGATTCCTCTCAGATTCCAACCTCCCCACAGTCCCTTCTTCATCAACCACCAGCAGAGGGAAGCCCAGATCCCAAGCGGACAATGCTTCCAAGTCTAGGGATTAAACTGTGGACGACCCCATGGGACCTTAAGCCACCAACGGCAGTCAGGCCTGAAAGAAATATGCCTCTGTTGTAGTCTGGGGTCTCCCTCTGCTGGCAGCAAGGACACTATACATATCACTGCAGGGGAAGCCTCAGCTTCCCCTCGTGAGTAATGCGCGCATCAGAATTAAAGTCTCACCCAGCAGGTGAAGACTCTGGGGCATGTGTGTCTACGACATTACTGGCAGCCAGTGAATCTGAGCTCTTGATCCACCATTGAGGTTAGAGGCCCTGGAGGTGGATGGTGGTGCTAGAATCCTGGCTTCCTTACTGACTGTGAAACTGGGGGCAAGTGACTTAACCTCTCTGTGCCTTGGCTTTCTCTTCCTGCCCTGCAGGTGACCAAGCATGAGGAAAGCAATCCCTGCCACGCCGGAGAGTCATGGGCGAAGCCAGTGAACCAGGGGTTACGGCCAGCCTCTCTTGGGGGTCACACCCGCTGTGGGCCCGCTCACATGCCCACCAGCCTCTGGCCTGGCAGGTGCACGTGTGACTGTGGCCACCCCGAGACAACACAGAGACTGAGGGTTTTCCGAGAAAGAGGAGCCCTGATCCAGGCCTAACCATGATTCCCCAGTCCAAGCAGGCCCACAGACACCACTGGCCCAGACAACAGAAGACCCCGGACACAGGACTGCACACACACACACACACACACACACACACACACACACAGGAGAGCCATCCCACAGGGTCCCAGAGCCATGGCAGGCCCCAGCTCCAGCCAGACAGCCACTGGTCAGTGTCCTGATAGCAGAACATGAGGCCCAGAAAGCCCCACATGCTGGCCCACACACTCAGAGCAGAGCAACGGCCCAGCGGATGGAAGCAGAGAACACCCAGGCTGCAGGTGCACGGGGTGGGGGGGTGTGGCCCCTGGGACGTCAGATTCACCCATAGAGTCTGCATAATAGACACGGAAAATCTTTACCGGCCTACCCATCTTGCCCCTCTTGCCAGGAACACCAGGCAGGCCCTGTAGGGGAGAGACAGGGAAGAGGTCACGAGGAGATTCCACAAGGGACAACCAGTGCTGTCCCAAGCCACCCATACGAGGAAGTCCCAGAGGGCTTAGGGAGCAGGTCACACACAGTCACTGTCAGTTATGTGCCCACCACATGGATGGTGCTTCCACTCTACAGGACTGGGATCTTCATGGACCTGAACTGGGGAAACGCCCAGGAGAGCCCCCAGGGTCCCTGGTATTCAGCAGGCGCTCTCTCAAGGTCCTCTCTATTAGGCCTGTTGATGAGGTTACGAGTTGAGTTCCCAAAGATGGGCTCAGGCTGGGAGGCGACTGTCCATGCTCTCAGAATCGAGTCCCCTCCCTGACCTGGGTCCTGAGCACCCACGTCACTTTGCCCAGGTGCCCCCTCCAAGCTCATCTCCTTAACCATTCCTGCCCCGCACTGAGAGCTTTGACGTATACACTGTCAATCCTGCCAAGTTACCGGATTCCCTGACTTTGCACCCACTCTCTCTTCTGTCTGGGAGCGGTCAGCCTTGACCCCTTGGCAGACTCCTATTCAACTCAAGGGCACCTCCTCTGGGAGGGACTCCCGGACTTCTCCAGGCAGAAGGGGTGGGTAGGTGGGCGGGAGGTAAACAAAGAAAGCCTACTCACTCGCTCTCCATCAGACCCTGGCAGGCCGAAGAGCCCTGGGAGTCCAATGTAGCCCTAGGAAAGAGCAGGTAGGGGGTCAGAGGGACCGAGTGGCAGGGTGTGGCTGGCCCGACCCATCCCCGCGCCCCTCGCTGCCCTCCCACATCCAGGTTCCTCTTCCTCGCTGGTGGCAGCAGTGGCTCTGGTGGCTCCTCGATGACACAGGCCTTGAGGCAAGTGTATATGCCCATGGACTGCATGGTGCTGGCTTCCACGATGTAGTCCAAAGGCACATACGCTCACGCCAGGGAAGGGCGCGGGCACTCTCGGGGGGGACGCCCGCCCCGCGCCGGGGCTCCCGGACCTGCAGGAAGGAAGCTCTCGGCTGGATTAGAGGGACACCAGGTTCCACTTGCTCCGAGGGAGCCTGCCGGGTGCCCGTGGCTTCCACGGTGCCTTCTCCTAGGCTGCCAAAGACCCCGGGAATGGGGCTCCCATCTACCCACAGCTGCCTGAGCGCCAGCAGGAGACGCAGCTGCCCCTTGGGCACACGTACACCACTGCCTTTGACCCACCGGGTGACACTGCGGGCTGGCCATCCACACCAACCAGGAAACCAAGGTTCTGGAGAGAAAGTGGCACAAGCAGTCGGGGCACAGCTGGGAGTCCCCTGCCCTCAGATGCACCTAACTTTCTGCCTCCGAGTTGTGGCCGCCACCGGGCATGCCCTTCCTAGCTCAGCGAAGGCAGAGCCACCCCTTCCAAGCTGGGCTCCGAAGCCCTTGCCTCCGACAAGTGGAACCCATCCCTTCCCTCCACCCCCGCGCCATTATTGCTCCCCCATTAATAGGATTCACCACTTTCTCCCATGTATCTTCTATAATCTGGGTCCATATTTCATGTCCTCATTAGCCTGGGATGTCCTCAAGGGCAGGGACCTAACCCCCAGCACCTAGTGTTATCTGTGCTCTCTAAATGTTTGTGGCATGCTTTCATAATAACGCTCCCAAAAGTTAACATTTCCTGAGCACAAACCACATGCCAGGCCCAGTTCTCAGGACTTTGTGTCCACACAGCATTTACTGTGTCCTCCCTACAGCTCCAGAAGCAGGGTATTATCAGTCAGCCCCCTGTAAAGGTGAGAACGTTTAGGCCCCAGGAGTGGAGTGACTTGCCCAGGGCCACAGGGCTGGAGGTCGATAAAACTGGTATTGGAATTTGATTCATTGGACTCCCCGGCAGGCCTCCTAACCACTCGGTTACACAGCTTCCCGCCAGCAAGCAAGCAATGCGGGCTCACAACCATCTCTCCTTCCCTAGTAAGACGAGAGGTCACTGAGCCTCCTTGGCATGCCTGATGAAAACAGCCATCCCTGTAACGAGGAACTTTTACTGATCCTGCCAGCCAGGGCTTCTAGCCCAGATTTACAGATGAGAAAAATGGGCTCTGAGAGGTCCAGCAACTTGCCTGCCGTCCCACAGCTGGATAAGGGCACAGCCGGTCTCAACGTCCGTGGCCCTAATTCCAAAGCCTGTGTTCTAACACCTTCCCAATGATGAGGCTGGTGCTGGCAGGGGTGGGAGGGTGGCTGCAGCCCTCCCAGCTCCCCCAGGCTGTGCAGGGCCTTGTGACCCAGAGAGGAGGGCGCTGCAGCCAGACCAAGTCTGGCCCTCATGTGATCTCAAGATGCCATCCGCATGGCAAACAGCAAACAGCCCCAGATGTCAGCAGCATGTCTCTGGGGCCACAGCTCATGGGATCAGCTGGATACAGGACAGGAGCCGCCCTAGGTCCTTGCATGATGTCACCACTGACATCATCATGTCCCGAGGAACCTGCCCGCCCACCTCTTTGCCCACCTCCCAGACGCTCTAACAGCCACATGTCAGCTGCAGGGATCAAGGCCCAGACTGTGGCCATAAATAGCTTTGGCTCGGGAGTGGAGGACACGTCACACCTGACCTGGCCTGACCGAGAGCTGTGTGACCCACTTGCTGAGCACTCTCCGAGAGGCAGAAAGTCTGGTCCTTTGGACACCTGGGTCCCCGTCCCAGCTCCAGCCGAGGCACGCAGAGTGAACGGCAGCTGTCGGCTCCCCACCATGAACCCGGTTTCCTTGTGCGAGGACAAGGGCATTCCACCACCTCTTTCAAACTCCATCTACTGTCATCTGGTGCACCCAGAATCTTCTCCACCACCCATAGCCCACTTGGGAGCCCCTCTTCAGCAGTATATGTTTCCAAACTCCTGGTAGCCCCATAACCGTGCTAGAGGTAGGAACGGACGTCACTCCCATTGTAAAGATGGGCAAACTGAGGCTGCTGGCTACTCAGGGTTTGCTCCACAGAGGGAGAGCTGATGCTCCCTCAGCCTCTGGGCCTGAGCCGCATCCCTCATCAGCCTCCCCTGCTCTCTAAAAAGGGTCGGGAGGGAAGCAGGAGAGAGGCGTCTGAGGATTCTAATGGCAGACGAAGGAGCCCCGACTTAGGTCCCCTAGCACTCGCGATGTGCTAGGGGACACGGCAAAGAAACGCCTGACCATGGCAGCTGGACCACTCAGCACCCAGCAGAACCTTTGCTGCCCAGTCTGCCTGGCATTCCTGGCTCAAGGTTCCCCATCACCTGCCCACCCTGCTGCCCCCTGGCTCTCCAGAAAGCACTCAGATGGGAGGGCAAAGGCGCCAGACACTGGAGAAAGACCCTGCACACCTCACCTCTCAGCAGGCCAGCTGGGCAGACAGGGAAAGCACCCCCCACCGCCCGGGCCCCAACCTGAGTGGCACTTGCCAAGGCCCACTTACCCGGCTGCCTTTCGGGCCAGGGTCTCCTACTGGTCCTGGTAACCCCTGAAACACAAGAGACAGAGGGGCAAGGACATAGGGGAGCGTTCTCTCTGCTGCCCGCAACCTAGGGCAAGTCTTGCCTTCTTGGGGCCTCAGCTGCCCCTTCTGTAGAAAGGGAGTGGGGCTAGACCTGCAGTCTTCACACTGAGGACTCCACTCTGCCCCAGAGTCCCAGGGGGAGTGGATGGGGGGTGGGGATGGGGAGCTGAGTGGGAGGAGCCTCTAAGGCCCCACCCCCCAGCCCCAGCTCCCTTTCTCAGCATCCTGTACCCTATTGCCCTCAAAGAGAGGGTTCCTCGGTCCAGCCCCCTGAATAGCACTTCCTTCGGGGCCCACCCGGTGGGCACAGCTCCTTGGCCCCCAGCCTGCCGCCTCCCTCTGCCTGGGGGGCACCCGTGGCCATCTCCACACCACCACGGCCACCGAGCTTCCAGAAGCCATATACTGCACCTGCCTGCCAGGGTAACCTTTGGCCCCTGGGCTGCCCTCAGGTCCTGGCTGCCCCTGCAAAAGAACGAGGAGAAACATAAGGAAAGGGGAGACCTTGCCCTGCTCTGGGTCTGGGGGCCGCTGCGGGGCTGGGGCTGACTCACAGTGTGACAAAGACAAGGGCAAGAATGTGAGCTGAATGTGGAGGAAGGGGAAGCCACCGGCCTGCCGGGCCCCCAGCCCACCCCTCTGCGAAACCGGTCAGACCAGCTCAGAAGGACGAGCGAGCGTCCTGCGCCCAGGACTGAGAAGCCTCTGAGGAGCCCTGGCTGGCTCTCCCACGCTGGCAGGGGCTGCTGTTTGACTTGGGCCAGGAGAGCCCAAATTCCTGCAAACCCCACGGCGGCATGCATAATATCCCCTAACATCGCCCGGAATAGGCCAGCTATTCATGGCTCTGGCTGCCGTCGAGTGGCTCGTGCCAACGCCAGCTCGGCGTGGACTCCAGCTCCTCTCGGTCGAGGCAGCTGGGGGAGAGCGGGGCGCAGTGGGGAGGCTGCCCATGGGAGGCAGAGCTGCCTGGTTCTGGGGCTCACTCATGGAACGGGGCCCAGGGAGGAGGCCAGGGCCAGACAGGGGTGGAGCGGGGCGGGGGGCAGGGAAGGGGGAGTGTAAGCAGGGCAGGGCTGAGTCTGTGGCCCTCACCTGTTCTCCGGGGTGCCCCGCTGGTCCAGGATAGCCCTTGTGTCCCTGGGGGAGGAGGGCGGAGTAGGGGGGAAGAAAGGGCATCAGGCCAGGAAGGCATCTGGGCCTGCAGATCAGATGGCAGAGGCCCAGCCGCCCCACCTGCCTTTTCAGCACTGTCTGCTCCGTGCACAGCATGGGTGGAGTATGCGTGCTCGCTGACCACCCGCTGAATGGATACATACAAGCTAGCAGGATGCTTTCGTCTGCCACCAAGGGTGCTCAGACAGAAGCTATCCGGGACGGTGTTTCCCTCCTCCCGCGGGCTTTGTGAGCGGAACTGGGAGACAGCTCCCCGGGGCAGAGTGACGCTATATCCCAACCATTCCTTCCAAATCCAGACAGGGCTGAGCCCATCCAAAGCCAGCCGGGGTAGAGCGAGTTCTCCATGGATGGGTGGGCCCATGAGGACCTTCAGGTCTGGGATACGCGCAACCACCGTGTGCTGCTAGGATCTGTGTCAAGGCCTGCCCTTACTCATAAACCCCCTATCAGGAAAGATCTCACACATACCGACCAAATACGGGAACTGCAGGTGTGGCCCTCCCTTCCTCCCACTGGTCCCAGGTCCCATCCCAGGGAGGAAGAGGCCACCCAAATGCCAGATTGGGAAGGACTCTGGCCACCACCCCTGACCATCTATCACCACGGCCCAACCACCAGGTCTCTAGGTCAAGAGAATCCAACCAGTGTGGGCTTACTCACGGCCCCAGGGACCACCACCAGAGCCATCATTTCCTAAGACTTAGGGGCTCTCCGAAGGGAAACCCGGGACTTCAAACTTCCATTACCCCAGGGCAGCTGTGAGCTAAGACCGGGCAGGGGCCTTCCAGTTTAGACAAATCAGCCACCCAGAGCTCCGTCAGACCCCCCCCGGCACAGAGAGCTCAGGGCTTGGCTCAGATACCGCCCCTCACCTACCGTGCAACGCTGGTGGGCTTCTACCCTACCCTGGACCTCAGCCGAGGGCACAAGCCCTCTCAGTCCCCCTCAGCTCTGGTGTTCAAGGACTCCAGAGTTTACAGCTCCCCTGGATGGCGATAAACAAGACGACGCCTGTAGATCCCCTCTGTGCACAGCTGTTGACCTGAGCCCACGCCTGCACGACCCCCCTCTAGCCCCTACGCCAGCCTGACAAGGTGCGGGTGGGGGGACGGGGCAAGGTCCGGATTATCAACTGCACTTTACAGAGGAGAAAACAGAGTCTCAGAGAGCTTGCTCCAAGTCCCATCGCTAAGAAGCACTGGGCTCCCGCTCGCCGCCGGGTCCTTCTGACACCCAAGGCCACACCAAGAGCCTGGCTGACATTCCGGGCACAGTAAGCGTTCACGCACATCCACGAACACACACAGGCACACGCACTCGGCACCCCCCGCAGGCCCCCAGGAAGCAGGAGTCGTAATTACAAACAGCAGCGTCGGTTGGACCCAAGAGCTCTGGGGGGTTTACAAGCATTCCTTCTGCACCTACTCACGCCTCGGGACGGCTTGCCGAGATGATTACACCTCACACGCGGGGCCTGAGAGTTGAGGCAATGGGACTTGGGCACGACTTCTACCTGGGGAGGGGGCGGCGTGTTCTTTTCCCCCAGGAGCCGATGGAAGCCTAGGCCATAGCCAGGGGCTTGCATGCGGAGTGGCTAAGAGCTCTCAGGTCAGGCTAATCTGGAACTATCCTGCTTCACTCCTGGAGGGCTGTATGATCTGACGCCACTGCCGTCACCTCGCTGAGCCTTGGTTTCCTCTTTTGTAAATGAAAACAAAAGGACTCACACACGGATCACATGATACAACGTGTGTAAAGCACCCAGCCCAGTACCTAGCATTGAATTCAGAGGCCCTGTCGAGACCTGCTGCTGTCACCATCGCGACCTTCGTATTTCATTCATTCATTCAACAAACACTTACTGAACTTGTATGTGCCAGCTCCATTCCAGGCCTGGAATGAGTGAGAAGACAACATCCTTTAGCCTTAATGGAGTTGCAGTCTAATTAAGGGGATGTAAAAACAAATAAATATAAAAGATAATGTCTGGGGGAAGTGGGCAAAGGGAATTTTGGGGGGGGAGGTGTAGAGTTTCAGTTTTGCAAGATGGGAAAGTTCTGGGGATGCCTTTTGCACCATGATGTGAATGTGCTTAGCACTACTGACCTGTAACCTTAAACACAGTTAAGATAGTAAATTTTATGTTGTGTGGTTTCTGCTGTGATTAAAAACTACAATTTTGAAAACGGTGACGGTGCAGCAGGGACCAGCGCTACGAAGAAAAGTGAGCAGAGTCAGAGGACAGAAAGAGGCCGTGTTGTGGGGGGAGGGGGTGTGTGGCTGCAACTGGGACAAATGACGTGAGGCGGTGCTGGCTCTCTGGGGAAAGGCATTCCTACCAAAGGGAAGAGTAGGTGCAGAAGTCCTGAGGCAAGAACCCTCTCGAGTGGGTTGGACGAAGACTGAGGCCTCCACGATGGGAGCAGAATGAGTGAGGGGTGAGGCGGAGAGGGGCGGGTGGTTAAGAAGAAGCCAGAAGCCAGACAGGAGCATGGCAGCAACCCACAAGAGGATTTTGAGCAGGGATGTGTCGTGATAGGACACACGTAATCGTCTTTCTTATCCTTTCTCCACTTGAAACTTGCACACGAGGAAGAATAAGCAAAGCCTTTCCCACAAAGAGCAAAACTGAGCCTTGAGCTCAGGCTGTGTGACTCTACCCAGGCAACCGCCCTCTCTGAGCCTCACTCTGCCATTCTCAGCCTGCCTGGGGTTGCTTCCAAAAGCTGATGGAATAATGGGGTGAGAATCCCCAGAGAACCAAGAAAGGGGACCAGGGAGCCCCTGAGCATCACCAGCTCCTTTGGCTTCACCTGCAGTCAGGAAGAAATCTGTTGGAAACCAATGCTCCCACAGAGAAGTGTTACCAGGGAGATCCCAGAAGATTTTAAGTAAACCCTTTACTCAGGACACAGAAAAAAAGGAAATGCATGATCTTCGGGGATAGGGACACAGGCCTGCCCTTTGCCTGGCCTGGTACTAGAGCCTTAAATAAATACATCAGCTCATCAACTCCCTGCCATCACCCCTAGCAGGCAGGCATGGCCATGCACACATGGCAGACGAGGAAACAGAGGCTCAGAGAGGTAAAGAGACTTCCCTGAGCCCACACAGCTTCTCAGGGGCAAGGCCAAGGTATGACTCTAATCTCTAAAGCCTAACCACCCAATCATGGGATAAGACATATGTATTGAGGGCCAAGGCCCACCTAGAAGGACACAGAGCCACGTAGGGAGAGACCCTATGTGTGTAGGGTATGTAGGGTGAAGGTGTGTAACCTTCTTCCCCAAGACAGAGCATATGGGTCACTACGGGATTACCAGAACAGAGGACCATCACACGGAACCCTGGAGTATCTGAGTTGGAGGGGACCTGCGCCATCGATCTGACCACTTTTCTCATTAGACAGACTTACCAGGGGGAAGGGACTTGTGCAAGGTTCCTTAGCAAGTTATGGCAAAGCCCAGACTATTCCCCCAGGACTCCTGACACCACCCCCACCCCGCCCCACCCCACCCCGGGCTGTGCTTCGTCCAAGAGGCCACGATTCCTAGGTCTGTCCCAATCAGTGGACCCTGAAGGTCCTTGCACGTTGCTGTGAATGACCCACTTCTGGCTGGCTGACAGCAGGAGAGGCTGAGCACGACCATGGCGTGGGGGGAGGGCGGGGGGAGGTTCCTGTGCTCCCTGGAAGTACCTTAGCAGTGTTTACCAAGCTGGGGCCAGCCAAACAGCTTCAAATGACAGGGCCCCAGGACCTGGAAGAATCCTAACCATGATCTTCTCCTGGGCCCCAGCAATTACGGGGTGAGTGCTAACCGCAAGGTGGACCCACGGGCCGTGATTTGCCCCTGTGTGATGGGTGCCTGGCGGGTACTAGGGGAGGGCCGGTGCTTCCAGGGAGCTCCAGGGACCACGGAGTCTGTAAGGGGCCTCTGGCGGCCTGGCAGGCGGGTCTCCACAGGACCCGTGTTTATAATAGAACTTGGTCTATATTTTGGTTTGGGAGCCAGATTAATCATTGCTTACAGTGCGCAAGGAGAAACCAGACATCACCTCACGGTGGCTGCAGACAGTCTCTCTGTTGGCCGGGGTGCTATTTGGGCTTCGGGCAGGGAGCATGGGGTGGAGGTGGGGTCCTGTTCATACCTGGGGGTCCTGGGGAGCAATGTGTGCCTAGATCTTAGCTGGTTCCCCCACTCTACCTCAGAGTGTGAGCAGCTTCCTAGGCTGTAAAACGGAACTCGCCATGCTTGCCGAGCACGCCACGAGACTCCCTAAACTTCTCGACCACCTCCACAGCCCACTGGGGGCCGTCAGCGGGACAGAGAGCCCCACTGGACAGAAAGGATCAGCGAGGAAGACACAGGCCAGGAGGCTGAGTGACTCATTCCATGATACTGCCCAAGTCCCTGCTCCTCTCTGGACCTCAGTTTCCCCCCACTGGCGTCTCAAAGCCTTGTGTCGGCTCAGAAACTATAGGATTCGGAACGGGTGGTTTGTCCAAAAGCACAGTCCTTCATGACCCATGAGCCAAACTCTGCTCACTGGGTACCCGAAACAGGTCGGGCAGGAACCCACCATTTCTGTCTGGCTCATTCATTCAACTAGGGTTTGCTGAACCCCAAACATGACCCTGCGTTAAGCGTTAAGCTCAAAGAATAAACTGGTGAGTAAAACAAACTCACTCCCTACCTTCTGGAAGGTAACACATATTAAGCGGACTGAAGGAGAAGCGCTCTTAGCACTGATGTGCTAAGACAGTGTAGATAGCCAACCGGAGGGAGTGGCATTGTAAACAGGCTTGAAGGAGGGGCCGGGTTGGACAGCAGAGCTCAGAAACAGCAGTGGGCCTGGGCTCCAGAAGCCCAGAGCAGCCCAGCAGCAGGGGAATCTGGAGAAGGTTCTCGGGAGGGGCTCTGCATGGAAGTGGCCAACTCTGGCAGCACAAGGAGAGCCTGTGGGCAGGGGGAGGGTTGCAAGAGGGAGCCGGGAGGAAGTTTCAACTGCAGTCCCAATTTTCTTCCATGAGTCATGTCTACATGGGGCGATGTGTTAAGGATTCTGAGGCCGCATCAGGGCTTGACAGGAAAGATGAATGAATGATGTCTGCCATAGGCAGGAGAGGAGGGAGGTATGGGACAGGGCAGATGCATGCATCCAGCACTGTGCTCAGCCCCCAAGGAAACAAGGGTGAACACCTGCTACAGTTGATGAATGCCGCAAGGACACCCGAGAGTCCTGCCAGCCTAACGGGCAGAGACCCAGAAAGGCTGAGCAGGTGGGCAGGATGATCAGGGGAAGGAGGCGGGACTTCTCTTGAGGGTGCCAGGAAAGTGCTCCTGGAGAAGACGGTGTTGGAGAATAGAATTGAGGGACAGACGCGAGAAGATGAGCATGGAAGGTCAAACCAGGGGAGGGCACAGTGTAAGCAAGCGCAGGGAGGCAGGAAAGCCCGGGATGGAGCCGCTGACATGGTGGCTGGATAAGTCTTGGCTGGGGAAGGGCGGCTGTCCTGTGCATTGCAGGATATTTAAAAGTATCTCGGGCTTCTACCTGTTAGAAGCTGGTAGCTTCCCTCTCCCACTGGTTATGGCCAAAAACGTCTCCAGACATTGCTAACTGTCCCCTGGGCTGGGAGGGGGGCAAAATCACCCCCAGTTGAGAAGCACAGCTCTAAGGAAAGAAGGCAAGATGGTCAGACCAGGGACAGCACAGGATTCCACCCTCCCAATGTGCAAACAGGGTTCTGGTAGCCTTCTTGGCTAGTGGAGGGTCATTACCTGGTAACTAGGCAAGATGACTGATGGTACCAGATGGACAAGACCTTCAACGCTTTTCCTTCAAGATCGCCATCACTCATTCATTCAACAAACACGCACGCAGTGCCTATGGTTCCAGCCCCGTGCTAGTGCTGAGGCTAGAACATCTCATTCCACCCGACTTCTCCATGAATCTCAGCAGAGGCTCAGCGAGGTGAGGCCACTTGCCCAAGCCCACACAGCAGGAGAGGGGACAGAGCTGGGTTCCATCCAGGCCTGTCTGGCCTGGTCTGTGCACCGGCCCAGCCCTCGGGGGTTGGCTCAGCAAAGGCCTTCAGCAAACATCACAGGCAGATGGCAGACAAAAGGACCTTCTCAGCCTGGGATGCTATTTTTCACTTAGCGGGCCCTCTCTTATTTGAAAAGCTGTCTTAGGCAGCTCTAGGCAGAGAAAGGGCTTGAAAGTCAAGAGACCTGGGTTCAAATCCCAACTCTGCGGCTTAGCGACTCTGCAGGGTCTGTCCGTCAAAGCAGCAACTCTCAGTCTCGATAGCTCATGAGAATCTTGTACCTGGATCCCACTCACAGCAACAGGACCAGAGCCCCTGCCCACAGCCCCCAGCTGGATCTAGTCCGGGGGGCGCTGCTACTGAATTTCTTCTCCACGAGGCCCTCGGTGAGCTCGTTGGCGTTCACTCAACACCTGCGCCAGCACTGCTGACCTGGGTAAGCCTGGGACCTAAGCGCATATTTGTTGAACGACTAGAAGAATGAGTGATCAAGCGAATGAATGAATGAGGTCGATCTGGGCCTGTCTTCTCAGCTGTAAGATAGGCTTAATAGTGCTATCGTGAGGACACAATGTGACAAAGGAGAGTCACTCCTATGCCACCTCTAATTTGCCACACGACCTAACCTGGGAACCCTCCCAACCAAAACTCCCTTTCTCCTGCCTATTTTTGTCCATTTTCCATTTAACATTCCATTTTTATTGTTTTTCTTTTCAGTATCTCTCACCCTACCATGCACACAAGAATGCAAGCTCTGGGGGGACAGGGATTTTTGTCTATTTACTCAGCTCCCCGCCTTGCAACCTGCCTGGCACATAATAAGGATTCAATCACTTCTGTCGAATAAATGAACGAATGGGATTATGGGTGCCGTCCTGAGATGACACCCCAAGTCAATGGGCCAGTGAGCAGAGGATGCCGACTTCACTTGTCACCCAGGGTGGTGTCCCCTCTCCCCCAAGTCTCCCCACACAAGACGATGCAAAGAGCCACTTAAGAGCATCAGGACAAAGTGGCTGCTGTTGTCACTGAAGACACTCATGGGAGGAGAGAGTGCTTACAAACCGTGATGCTTCCAGGTACCATTCTACCCATCGGTCTTCCTCTCGGCCCTCACGACTGGTCAGGGATCCCTGCCTTGGGCCCCGAGGCACCGCCCCACCGTGATCTGCCCACCAGCCTGCCACAGACCAACTCCTGCATTTCTGCCTGAGCCGGGGCCCTGGGGCCTCTGTGTCAATGGTTTTGCGAGTTTTTCAACCGCACAGAGACTCTTCCTTAGTTGAGAAAAGATGCTTCTCCCTTCTCAGGTGAGCTTGTCCCTCTTGGATGGGGGCTCTGGGCCTCCCTGGACATCTGCTGAGAACAGGGAGCCCTGGAGCCCCGGCAGGAGCGGGTCTAGCCTGCTTTTCCCATCTCCTGCCGCCTCTGCTAGACTCCCACCCCCATGCAGAGCAAGACCACCACTGGCTGCTTTATGAGCCACCACTGGAAGAGACTTTTCCACTCACACCTCATCCATCAGAAAGTGCTGGAGCACAGAGGGGAAGCGAGTGGGGAGAGAGAGTCCCTGTGTTCTCTGAACCAGAAAATACCATGTTTCCCCAGCTCACAGACAGCCACAGACTCCTGTCTGGGTCTGGCCTCTCCAGATGTATGCTCTGGCCTGCTCTGGCCATGGAGGGTGGAGAAGATGCAGGGGACATGACGCTTCAAGTGCCACAGAGACCCTCAGAGCAAGGACAAGATGGAGCCAGGAGACACCAGATCTGTCCAGAGAAGAATCAGATGGTCCAGAGAGCCGGTGGCTGTAGACAGAGCGGGGAGCCAGGGCAGAAGCCAAAGACGTGGCTCTAGGCTGATGAACCTCCCGGAATCCCCATCAGTAATCCTGCAAAACTAGTTGACCCTTGGCCTGCATTGTCCTCCCCACCCCCCACCCCCATTTCCTGAACACCTACTACACACAGGCCCTGTGCTAGGCTCCGTAGGGAGAGTGCCAAACCAGATTCACGAGCCCTGATCCGTGAGGCTAGACTTCGGGCTGAAAATAACCAAGATGGGCAAATAGTCCTTGAGCAGAGTGGAGGCTCCTGGACTGAAGGCTGGGGTTCCAGGAGGACTGTCTAGAATAGGCATGAGCATGGCTGAGTCCTGAAGGATGGCAGACCCGGGCCAGGAGGCTAGAAAGCCCACTGCACAAGGCCAACCATGGAAAACAAAAGGTGTACCTTTCGTCCAAGAGGTCCTGGATTCCCCGAGAGCCCAGGCAAGCCCACGTCACCCTGCAAAACACAGACAAACAGGTGAGGCATGGGGAACAGGAGCAGAGACACTCGTGAAATGGCAAGGCTGTCCTCACTCGGCCAACTGTCTGCGACCAGGAGACAGTTGGAGGCCCAGAGGCCTCTGGCGGAGATGAGGGCAGTTCAGTGGGTGGCTACCCAGCCCCTCCCCACTAACCCAGTCTCTCCCCTTGATCTATTTTATACCCTGGACGTTGGCACAAGACACCATCTAGGGAACAGGGTCTGCTGCTAAAACCGTGTCTGAAAACCACTACCCCAGGGGACACACCACTTGTCTGTCCCTTTCCAATCTGCTCTTTCTCTCTCTCTCTGCATTCCTGAGAATGAGGTCCTGAGACCTGGTCCTGACACCCCTTCTCTTCTGCCCTTTCCTCCTCCTGGCTGGGCCTGGTGGGCAGTAGGGGGCATTTTTGCCTTGAGACCTGAGAACGGACAACTCGGGAGCAAGAGAGAAGCCTGGGCTCTTGGACTTCGTCAGACCTGGGTACAAATCCTACTCTGCTCCTGACCAGCTCTGTGACCTCCAGCAAGCCACTTGCCTCTGAGGACTCTCTGTTTCCTCATCTGCAAGCCGGGCCCATCTGTCCTATGCTACAAGGCTTCGATGAGGAGCACAGGGGCATGTGCATGGATGTTTACACCCACGGAATGTTTGCTGCATGAAAAAATGACCTATAAGGATGTGAAGGAATGAGCCACCTAGGTCTTGGGGAAATCAAAGGGACCTTTGGCTTCTACATGCCTAAGCACAGGAGGCTGGGTTGAGAAGCTGTGCTCTGTCTGTCAGGAAGGCTCTTGGACTTGTGTCCAGTTTCCATGAGAAACTTCGGGTCCCGTAGCCCTTCAGAGATAGGGAGCCCTGAATCTCTGGCCCAATCCTTTCCCACCTCCTAGAAATCCACAGACCTGTCGGCTCAAATTAACCCCAGAGGCGATTTTGAATGTTTGTTGGAAGCTTCCTGGGTGTGTGCTAGCAGAAAGCTTCTGCACGCCAAGGTCACCTAGAGGGCCCTACAGAAATGCAGGACATTACACAAAAGATCACTCGCCAAGGGTGTGTCCACAGGCAAAAGCTGTTGTCAGTCTTATGGGCTGCACCCCCAAAGAAAGTGCAGGGAAGGACTCTGAGTTTGGCACGAGGAGAGCTGAAGGACTTCAAGGAAAACACCAAAACCACACTCTTCTCTGGCTACTTTGCCGCCTCCCGCCTCTGACACGCAGAGGCCTCTGCCAGGGCAGGGAGGGTTCCCTACGGTCCACTCCCCCACTGTCCTCGACGCTGGGGTCCCTGGAAACCTACCTTCGCCCCATCGAGGGCCTTTCCTGGTGAGAGCCCTGGGTCCCCCTTCTGTCCCTGAAAGAAAAATAATTCTTTCTAGAGTCATCTAGAGAGGCTATCTCCCCACAACCTCTGCTCAAAGTCCTGTCCCCTGTTAAAAATGCCTTCCCATCCATCCCCCTCAGTCACACACCTCTGGGGGCGGGGGTGTGTGTCTTTTCCAGTTCCGTTCTTCCCTGCCCTAACACCTTCCATAGCTCCCCACTGACGGCACGAGGACATCTCTGAACTCCTCCTTTGGTGTCCTGTGTCTTCTACCATCTGGTTCCACCCACCCTCTGCAAACCTGGCTCTCTTTCCAGTTGCTAAACCCACACACAGGGTCCCTCTACTCCTTGCCAGACCTCAGCCCATCAGCCATGCCCTGTACTTCCCTCCTGCCAGCTCCTGGCTCAGGCCGTCACCCCTGCCTAGAAAACCGTTCCTCAAGTAGCATTCACCACACTATAGACATTTTCCAAGATGCAGCTGGAAGGTGTCCTCCCCACCAGCTGGTAGATCTCTGAGGACCAACCAATCCTTGCACATGTGTGTTGCTAGGACTGCCTCCTGACTTGTTTCCCCTGGGCTCTCAGAGCTCTCCTGAGAGACACGTCGAGGAAGCATGCCCGATTCTTCTTGAATTTCTAGTACGCTCACCTCGCTGTTCTCCATTTACCGAGGGTCAGCGTGGTAAGACCCACTCACGTCTGTGCGCAGCCCCTCACCGTGTGCGGTACCCTGGTCTCACGAGATTCTCACAGTATCCTGATGGTGCGGGCAAGGGAAGTGTTATTACCCTCCTCCCCATCCACTTAGGGAAACTGAGGCTAGGAGGAGGAAAGGGATGATCTGAGGCCCCATGTTGAGGCCCAGGCAGAGCTAAGACAGACTCCTGAAGTTGTCATTCCCAAATCTGTGTTCCGGGAGGTCCTGAGATCCAAAGAATAGGCAGTACATCGGGGAGAAACCAGTAAGCGGCGGGTTCCCAGTCAGAGACAAGCACCCTTTGTGCCTAGCGTATGGGAAGGTCCCCGTCGCGAGGATCCTGGCTCCTCTGAGCACGAGGCTAAGGGACGGGACCGGCGCGGTACCACAGCTCTCTCTCTTCTGGCGCTGCCGAGGGCTCCTGGCTGCCAGCCTGCTCCTTTGGCCCAACGTGGCTCAGTTACTCAGAAAACAGTCCTTTGGAGAATCGGTCCACCCTGATGTCACCTTCCAAGAACCCCTGATCTCTACCCCTCGTGCTCACTCCCACACTCCCTCCCCAAGCTGGGCCCTGAGTCACAAGCCCTGGGCTGAAGGCAGGGAATCCCAGAGGGACCTCGGGCAAATCACTTCACATCTCTGAGCCTCCACTTCCTAGCCTTAAAATGGGGGCTGCACAACAGACACGCGCACATGGACACGGCACACATGCGCGTGATGGCACACACACACCTGCACACAGGTACGCGCATGTACATGCACACATTCACATGTAGGCACGTGCGTACACATTCTCTCACACGTAGGTGCACGCACATGGGCACACTCACACATACGCATGGGTGTGTGCTCACGTACACACATGCACACGGGCGCACGCAAACACACACAGGCACATGGGTGCACGCTCTCATACACGCACGCACACACATCCACCAGCGTCTTGGGTTTCTTGGCAAGGACCCAGTGAGATAATGGATGTGACCCATGGGACAGGTAGTTTGGCCAACTTTAATTAGCTCTCATTTTGTCCCTTTCTTCATCGGAACCCAGCCCTTCCGAATCCTGGCTCCACTGCTCTCCACGGGAAGCCACTACACTGGAACTGGACAGAGCCATAAAGAGGGCACGTCTCTCTGCCACCGACTCCATGTCTAACACTGTGTCCATTCGTCCTCTTAACACTGGTGGTTGCAATTCAGGACTGAGCCCCAGGTTCAGAGAGGCCGGGTCACTGCCTGGGGTAACATGCAGTTAAGAGGCAAGGTCCTCCCAGGTCTGGCTTGTGCCCGCTCAGTCTGACTTCGAAGTACTCATTTACTCGTTTATGAATGAAAAGCCTGGCTGCTTCTCCAGCACTCCCTCTGACCGGGTGACAGTCATCCCTGGGGGGAGACCAGGCCCTCCCTGTTGGAACACCAACCACCTGTCCATCTGGGCCCCTCCAGGTCACTTCTGGAGAACCCACCCTCTGGGACCTACCACCTCACCTTGGCCGCCCTCACATACATCTCCCACCCTCGGCTCCTCACAAGTCCCACTCCAATGCCTTTTATGTCCATAGCGCAAATACAAAGCCAAGCTCAGGGCTACCAAGGATTCCAATGGCCAAAAAAGGACAGCAGCTTCTCCCCACCCCGCCCTCGCCCACCTCAGTCTGTGGCTGGTAGAGCAGCTGGGCTTGAGATGCAGTCAGGGGTGGGCCTTCGTGTATCCTGTTCTATTGTTTTATAAAAGGGGAAACCAAGACCTGAAGATACGATGGACTTGCTCCCTTGTCCGGGCTCCTTACCTGGGCCATTTCCATCATGGGTAGATTTCTCTCTGCATTCTCAGCAGCCAGCAAAGTGCTTAGGAGGTAAGCCCTACCCAAGTACAACAGCCACAAGTACAAATACACAGTGAACATCTACTCTGAGCCAGGCTTTGGGGTGAACACAGAACACCGCCATGGGGAACATGGCACAGTTCATGTTCATGGGGGCCTCTTGAAGGAGAAACCAGAGACCAGTAATGATAATCAGTGCTAGCATTTACTGGGTGCTGTTCTGAGCCCTGGACACATAAATCCATGAGGTAGCAACGGTCACCATCCCATTTCACAGGTGGGTAAACTAAGGTACAGAGAGGTTAAGTCACTTATCCAAGGTCGTACAATATGTAAATGGGACTTTGACCCAGGCAGAGGGTCTGCTTTCAGAGCCCAAGCTCTTTACCTGTCAATACACTACAGATTAAAAACTACCTCCAATGTTAAGTGGAATAAGGAGGACATCAGGGAGAACTTGACCCAGACAGAGGGGAAATCCCTGAAGGGAGTTCCAGCTAAGCTAAGGCTGGAGGAAGTCAAGGAGGGAGGCAGATGAACTTTCAACTCCAGGGATGCTCGAAGCACCCCTGGTCAGGTGAAGGTGTGACTTCTGGGATGGAGAAGACTATATGGCTTCCCAGCCAGACTCCTACAGATTCCCCAGTGAGAGAAAGAAGGAATATATAAGTCTAATTAATTGCTTACACATTGGGTAAAATGAGAACCTGGTTGCCAACCCAGCTCTCCAGCCAACAAGCCTATGTGACCCAGGGCAAACCCCTTTCCCTTTCTGCGTGGGGATTGGTACTCCCTCCGAACTCATTAACAGAGCCTCTGGGAACTAGAAGACAGATGGGAAGGTATATTCTTAGCCATAAATGCTACAAACATAGTGGGAGTGGGGACTGTGCTGAGCTCCTTTTCTGCAGGTAGGGTTGAAAAGCAGAGGAATAGAGGGTTCTGAGAGGCCGAGGTCTAGAGAGGGACTGACACAAAGGAGGAACACATCGTGAAAGATTGGGAAATTCTGGGCCAGAAGTCCCCTGCATAGGTCATCTCTAATCCAAGTACCCAGCACAAGGCCTGGAACAGAGGAGACATCATAAAATATTTCACAAATGAGCAAATGAATGAATAGAATCTCAAGAGACAACTCTAAGGCTGGGATTGGCTCAGACGGGCTCTCACTGAAGACAGCCTGGGCCTCCCACTATCACTATGTCATGTGTTCAGAAGTTCCGGCCAATGCAATAGAGCAAGAAAAACAAATGGGACAATGAGGCTTTGAGGAAAAGGAGACAAAAGTATGTCCTTTTTTGCAAGCAATATGAGGACCTGTCTAGAAAATACAGGAGAACTAACTGAAATACTGTTAAAATCAATAAAATCACACAGTACAGGGTGTGGTTATAAAATAAACACAAAAAGTACAAAAATACAAAAGTCAACAGTCCTCGTCAGTAGCTGACAGCCAGCTAGAAAATGGAATGGGGAAAATATTTCATTCGTAACAGCAACAAAAATATAAAATTTCTAAGCAAAAACCAGAGCTGTGCTGGCCTTATACAATAAAACTTATAAAAGTTTACTAAGAGATGTTTAAAAAACTCAACCAAATGAGAAGACATGTTATGGTTTTAGATAGGAAAATGTAGTATTTTAAAACTGCTAATTCTTGGGTGCCTGGGTGGCTCAGTGGGTTAAGCCTCTGCCTTCAGTTCAGGTCATGATCTCAGGGTCCTGGGATCAAGTCCCACATCGGGCTCTCTGCTCAGCAGGTAGCCTGCTTCCCCCCCTCTCTCTGCCTGTCTTTCTGCCTACTTGTGATCTCTCTCTGTATGCTAAATAAATAAAATCTTTAAAAAATAAAAAAATAAAACTGCTAATTCTTTACAAATAATATACACATCTAATATAATTCCAACAAAAATCCCAAAGATGTTTTTAAGGAAATGATTAAGATGGGCATTAAGTTCATCTGACAGAATAAAGAGCCAGAAATATTTTAAAACAACAAGGAAAGAAGACACAAAAAGATCATAGATGTCATATAAAGTAGTATTTTAGCAAAAAGTATACAAACAGAGCAATGAAACATATTTGAATGGTAGTTTGGCCAACTTTAATTAGCTCTCAAATAGATCTATTCCCAAATAGACCTCACTCTATCATCTGATAAGCAGTAGAGTCAAGGTTATTTAATAAATGGTTAACTGTGGGGGAAAAAAATAAAGTTTCAGCCCCATCTCATACCCACCCCCTGAAGAAGATTAACACCATATGGTTTAAATTCTTTAAGAATACAAATGAAAAAAAAAAAAAAAGAATACAAATGAAACTATGAAATTACTAGAATATAAATGAATACCTATCTGATCATGTGGTGGGAAAAAAATGTCCTAGTATAAACGTGAGGAACGATAAATTTTACATATGGGAGGAACTGTCTCTAAACTCCTGACATAAGTTCCTCATAAGTACGTGTTAGCTGTTATTGTTAGTCCAAAAAAAATAGATAAAACTTTTTATTTGTGAATATCATCATGAATAGTCTTCAGGCAAACACCCAAACTGAAATATACTCATAAGGCCGATGAAGCCTGTGTAATCTTCCCATGCAAATATCAGTAACTGTACAAATCCATAATGAAAGACAGTGTCCCAACCCCCCAAATAAACAAATGCATAAATGACAAAATACAAATGGCAAACAGATGTAAGAAAAGCCTTCTTCTTCTAGATGATCAATGAACTGACGTGAAAACAATAAAGTGACTTTTTAAAATGTCCTTCTCTGATGCTAGCAACAGCATGACTGGTTCAATCTTTCTAGAAGGCAACTGCTAATAAAACAGGCAAACCCATAAAGCACTTATATGCAGGGTATATTTTAAATGACTCATACACATGTATGGGTGCCTGTACGTGTAGATACATCTGTATCTTTGTGTCTGCATGCATTTTAGTATGTTATATATGTATATTAACATATATATTACATATATATGTTAAGAAAGATATATTACATATATATGTTAAGAAATAAAAATTCTGATTTATTTTGATGAAAAATATATATGTGCTACTTATATAGAACTTGTATCTATAATATATACATACTCAAACATATATATATGATGTATATGAGACTTACTCTACAGAGGAAGGACATAGAACTATGGAGCAAAATTGCCTTGTAGCTAAAAGCACATACAGGCTTTGGAGTTAGGCAGCAGAGGGTTCAAATCCTGTTTCTGCCCCTTATCACAAATGTGACCCTGGTCCAGTTACTTCACCACTTAGACCTTAGTTTTTTCATCTGTAAAATGGGGGTGGTAACATCTGCCCCACAAAGGGCATAAAGCCTCTTGGCTAGTCCTTGGCCCAGTCCTCAAAAGGCAATCACCAGGCAGAGCCACTGCAGACAGCTTACTTTCTTCTTGATACTTTCTAGACTATTCCACATGTTCCTTAATGAGCAGGCCCCACCTCTGTCATCAGAGGAAAGACAAGCGGAGGCTGGGACTTGAGAACCCTGCAGGCTTTCTCCACCTCGGCCCCAACCAGCTCTGCTGGCAGCTCCCTGGCTCACCAAGTCTGCTCCTTCCTGCCCGCCTCTCCCCCTGCCCAGCCCCCCAGTGCCGGAGGACCCCTAATCATCCTGGGTAACTCACTGCACTGAGCAGGCCACACCAGGAACACCGCCTGCCAGGAAGAGTGGGGCTAGGCTCCTTCTCCTCTGGCATGGGCAACCCTGGCCTTCCTGCACAGCTGGAGCCCGACTGCCTCCAGGCCAGGGCCCCTCACCTGCCCCCAGCCCTGCATCCCACCTTCGTGCACCATGGTGCACATCAGCGTCCCCTGCACAGCCACTCTGGGCCTCCCTGCTGGCTGCCAGCCAGGCCCTGCTTCTCAGGCTGCCTGGCCGCCTCTGCAGACCTCATCTGATCATGTCACCTCTGCTAGAAACCTTTGCGTGTCTTCCTGTTGCTGCTTGGATGAAGCCCAAAAGCCTTACCACCACCTCCCAGGCCTGCCGCCCAACCTGGCCTCCTCCTGCCCCTGTGCCTTGTCACCTGGTGCATTTCAGACCTCAGTCTGACCCATTTGCCCTCCAGGAAGGTGTGCCTCAGCTCCTAGACCAGCCCAGTCTGCACTGTGGCAGGCATCCCAGGCCTCTCACATGGAGCCACGATCATGACATGATTCTGCATTTATCAGTGTGATTTGCTTGTTTCCATGAGGGCAGGGACTGTCCTTGCTGGGGCCCCAGTACAGGGCCAACGCCTTGCCCATACTGACAGCTGACCCTTCCACGGGCCAGCACTGCTCTAAGTAACCCGGTTACTCCTCGTGACAACTCAAGGGGGCACCAACTCTTCCCTCCGTTTTCTAGATAAGGAAACAGAGGCACGGAAAGCTGAAATAATGTACCCAGAGTCAGGGAACTGGTACGTGACAGAGCTGGGGTTTGAACTTCAATCATCTGGCTCCAGGGTCTGTGCTCTTAACCTCTGCCCTTTCCTGCAACAATACATGCGGGTCGGTTGGCAATATGAATCAATCCAATGACTCAACCCTGGGCCTCCGAGGTCAGCCAGTGCTGTCGTCCTAGGGGGATGGCTCAAAGTCCTGGATCCTGACCCCACGTGGGAGCTGACCTGCCCTCTCCTTGATGGATCTGAACATGGGGTGTACTGGTCTATGGCACATGGGTAAGGCCTTGGGGTCTGGGGGAGGTGGGTCACACTGTAATGGCCCTGACAAGGGTCTTCCAACAAGGATCCCAAAGCAGTTCTGCCAGTGCTGGTCACGGCCAGTAACGCCGGGCAAGTCACCTCGGTGTTTTTGTGACTCAAGTCCTTCATTTGATCCTCCTCCCCTTCTAGATCCTCCTAACCCCACTGGTCTCTCCCACCACTCAGTCTTTATCCCACAAGGCCATAAGCTCCCGAGGGCTCCATAACCTCACTGAAGCAATGAGCTCATGGTGACCCATCCAGACAGAGTGCGGCCTCCCTGCCACCTGGGCACACCCTCCTGTCTGACTGATTTCTCCATCAACAGCACACAGTAGGTGTTCAATAAACATTTGCCAACTGAAAGAGATGACCAGATTTGTTGGGGGGGGACACGATGGCTCTAGGAGGCGACATCGTGTGCAAGAGGGGGAGCCAGCATGGGGCCTGGGGAAGGCCAGCCCTCCAATCCCACCAGGTCACCTCCCAGGCCCAATGGGGATCTGGGACACAGGGAGGACCTTCTCCCCAGAATCATACCCTGGGTGCAGATATACGCCATTCTCTGCCAAGCTCAGCTCAGTCAGGAATTCCACTCTGGGAGAGCCTCTGCTTTAACCTCGTCCTGGCCACACCTCAGATCAAGGGCGGCCCAAGGGCAACCCTGAGCCCAGCCAACTGGGGTCTCCCAGCCAACTGGGGTCTCCTGCCCAACTGGCCTGTCCTGGGGCCACCTGTGCTCACCCCCGGGCTGTAAGCCAGGTGTCTGGCAAAGGGCATGGCTTTTCCCCTTGGCGTTTTATGCAAGCACTACTGGCAGAAGCAGCCTCCCACTGCAGTGTATTTTCTGGAACCCACATCATTCTCTGTTATACGCAGAAGCAGGCGGGAGTCCCGTCCAGCAGACCCCACAGCCACATGCCCCAGCTCTATGTGGCCGCAGGAAGAGGGGTCACCTGCCAGATACAAGCCTCCCTCAGCACCCAGAGCTACTTCTCCAAATGGAGGGAGAAACGGCTGGGGGCCCCCCGTCCTGCCTCAGCACATCTGCTGGTGGGATGGGAGTGGGCTACGGGCCAGACTGGGGCTGCCGCGGGCCTGGGGCTGGGGCCCTGCTGTGCGGGGCCGGCAGGGACCGGAGGAGGGACCTGTGGAGCATCTGCTGCTACAGAAGCAAGGAATCAATCTGGAAGCTGGACAGAGTGCAGAAGCAAGGGCGGGAGCAGGACGGAGCAGGAAGCTCCAGACAGGACAGTCCGGGAGCAGACCCAGAAAGGCGTGTTCCTGAGCAAACCTGGCAGCTCAGAACAGCTGGGTCCTCAGCCCTTGAAGGACCCCACAGCCTCGGAGGCCTGAGGCCTGTGCAGAGCAGAGGAGGAGCAAGGGGGCTCCTTCTTTCCGCCTAGCCCACAAGGGGCAGGTCCTACCTTCATTTCCTAGATGGCGCCTTAATGTGCCCGAGCCTCCGTTTCCCTATCTGTACACGGGTATGGGATCTCCTCCCATGTCTTTGGGTCTTTGTGGGGATCAAATGAAGACAAGCGACATCAAGTACATGCATTGGGCACAGTGCCCATAGTAAGGCCCTGCATACAGGCGATAGTTTTTGTCTGTGTTTGCCCAGGAAGACAGCTATGCTATCAAACTCTGCACCATTCGCCTCATTAAAACCACAGCACTTCCGGGCACTTGCTGGCCACGGGGCACCCAAGGTCTCTGAGCTTGCTCTGCAAGGAAGGACCCCAGCCCAGCCTTCGCCATGTGTCCCAAACTCCCAGAGAAGCTGGTGAGCTCCAGAGCTGGCCTTTGGAGGTGGCATGACCTGGGGACCAGTTGTTTAACGGCTTTCCCTGAACCACTCCATCTGCCCAACAGCCTTAGCAAAGAATGACCTCGGGGCTGGCCACCGGGGTTACCCCACGGAGGACAGGCTGGGCCAGGCAGTGTCCTAGCCAGGCACCCCTCTGCCTTCCCTCCGGGCCTGCTTCACACCCCTTCAGCACAGCCCCCATGCTCTTGGCTCCCCTGACCTCGCAACTTCTTTGCCCTCCTCCAGTCTCCAGCCGTTCCTGGAGACTTCTCCCCATGACCTAAATGTTGTGGCTGGGCACACTTTTTGGCGCTCTGGCTGCTCATACCAAGTGCGGCCCTGGACAGCCCTGTTTGCTGCCGGAGCACCAGGAACAGAGTGGGGTGCTCCAGGGCTGGGGATCCCAGCAGGTGTCAGGGTGCCACTCACTCTGGTCTCTGTGGTCTCATGGTAAAGTTAACTGAAACATTCTGGGAGGGCTCCCTGGGGCAGGTGGCATCTGTGCGGTCGCCTCCACCCCTCAGGGCTCATCTCCAGCTCAGTGCTCTGCAGAGAGCTCCAGAATGTCTGTGTCCATGTATCATCTCCACCTGGCAGGGCTCCCAGTTCCCAAATGAACACGGCCCTCACCTTCCTTCTCCAGGGTAGCCTGGTCGGGTCACTGAGGCTAACGCCAGGGTGTCACTGGTCTCTTATAGCTCACCCACGGCTTCGTTCTCTCTAACCCCCCTCCACACCGTGAATGCATCCGCTTCCCCTCCTCCCACACCCCTAAGCTGGCTGGGCTAGCCTCATCCCTTCCCTGTCCCCTCCCCCACCCCAGGGTCTCCCTGTCTCTGCTCTGGTCCCCAACTCCTGTCCACATCCGCACGACATCCAGCCATCATTCCAAAACATGACGATGTTCCTCCCCAGCTCCAAAGATGACACGCCTCCCAGGATAAGTCTGAAGACCCAGTAAAATTTCCGCCTCTAGTCCGACATTCAAGGCCTTCCCTTTTGGGCAGCAAATGACCCTTCTTCCTGTTCTCTTTTGAGGGCTCTAGGCTCCAACTGCCCTTCTCTCCTTAATCCCTCCCCCAACCAGAAGCTGCTCTTCAAGTCCTCACCGTGCCACCGCCTGCCACATGGGAGGCACTCAGGGTGTGCCCGTGGCACAGAGCCCCTCCCAACAGGGGCCCCTAGGAAGCACCTCCAACGTAGCCCCAACCCCAGCACCCCCTCCATGGCCCTATCCCCAGATTCCACAGCAAATACTCACTTTGGCTCCAGGAGGGCCGGGGAGGCCTGGGTTTCCGTAAGGCCCAGGAGGACCCTGAAAGGGAAAAGAAACAAAGAGGTGAGGGGGAAATGGGGGCCACTCCACTTCCCACAGCAATGCCTGGCAGGAGCCTTCCACCCACTGGGTCTTCTCAGCTAGCCAGAAGCTTCTCAGCTTCTTAGCAGGACTGTCATGGCGGCCTACTTTTAGGGAGGGCCCCCTTGATGCCCGGCCCCACCGTGAACACCTGCCATCCATTACCTCATTTTACTCTACTAACCCAAGAGGCAGGGGCTATCATTATTCCTACTTTGAAGACGGAGCCAGGGCTCAGAGAGGTTGAGAACTTCCTCAGGTCACTCAGCTGCTCGGAGGGCCGAGCTAGAGGTCAGCCTCAGATGTGTGATTTCAGAGCACAAGGCCTCAACCTCTGAATTTTTCTTGACTGCCTCCTGGCTCTCTCCCCCTGGCCCAGCAGCCCTTCCCAGGCTGGCTTCCCGGGCTCAAAGCGGACTTAGCTACCTGCTTCCCTCCACCGCTGCTGGTCAGTGCCCTGTGCCATTCCCATCATCTGGCGTTTCCTTCTGATCCATCCCCTCCAACTGCCACCAGCCCTGTCCTCCGAGGCCTGGCTGACATGCCACCTCCTCCCGGGCATCTTCTAGGACTTCGGCCTAGCGGCACTGCTCCCTTTTGACTCCAACGGGACTGTGATGTGAGCCTTTGGAGTCGAGAGCCCAGTGAAGGGAGGACTTGGCGTCTTCTGAACAAAGGAGCCTCCCTCCTGTGGCCACAGCCCAGCCAGAGAGCTCTCCCTTAGGATCCTCTGAGCTCTGAGCTGACAGGTCCTCCAGGGGCCTTGAAGCAGCTAAAAGACTGGGCCCAGAGTGTCAAAGAGTCTTGGCCAAGTCACACAGCAGAGAGGTGGCCAAGTGAGGGCTGGGACCCAGGCCTGCTGGCTGAGGGTCCAGGCTTTATTCATGGCACCAGATTTTCCCAGGTCCTCTCTGAATCCTGTGGAACAGCTGGAGCCTGTTATGTCCACTTTCTCCAGCAAGGGCCCTGGGTTAGGGTCTTGCAGCCAGTAATAGAAACAGAGCCTGAAGAGTCGGGTCACTCCCCAGAGTCTTTGTCCAGCAGGAATAATCTGGAGCATTGGGGGTGGGGAGAGACGGCTCAAGAAGCCCAGAGGTGCCCCACCACGCCAGCTTCTAGACACACTGCCCTTGTCGCTGGCCCCTCTTGACTCATCTGGCTGGCTGTGTATGAACTTGCTTCCTTCCTCCCTCTCCGAGGCCAACTTTCCAGCTGCAGCCTGTCACATTCCATCCAAGACACCTCCCTCTTCCTCGATGCCTGCACAGGGACCCTCCCCTTCTCTAAACACGTTGAAAAGGAACAGTGTTCCGAAGCTCACTCGGCCTGGGGAATGGAGAACGGTGTCATGGGTGACCCTCCTTCTAAAGTAACCCGCTCTCCAGCCCTCTCCAGCATTCCACCCAACACGGTCTTCCAGCACAAGGACGGGACTTGGAACCAGCTGTGAGCAACCCCCTTCCCCAGCCTCGCTCTCCCCAACAGTCCTCTGAGTAGCTAGGACCCCCGCTGGTCTTTAAGGAATCTGGAAGACCTGAGATGCTCACCCCAGCCCAGGCTCTTGGGGTCTAACCTCAGAGCTCAGATGGAACTGGGCCTAAGATGGGGAGGTGTGTTTGAGAAGGGGCCCCTGACCAACACTCCAGAAGCAGGCATGGGCTGTGGGAGGCCAGAGGTGGCTACCTTCTTCCCAGTTGTGCCCCCGGTTGCCCCAAAGATGGAAGGCTGGAGTGCTCAGCTACCCACCCAGCCTGTAGCCTGTGGAAGCAGGAGCTTCCTGCTTCCTCGACGCCCCCCCCTCCAACCGCCGCCCCCCTCCCGCCACTGCCTTGCAAAGAAACGGAGCACATAGTTGACCGGGAGCCAAGCAGACCAATACTATAAATGCTGCGGCCCAGAAAGCCGGGTATGGGGAGGGCCCAGGGATTCCCCAACATCCTTGCACAGGCTGGGGAATTACGTGGAGGTGGGAAGGGGGATGCCACTGAGCTTTGGACAACCTCCAGTAGGGCCCTGCCACTCCCTGAGCCCCAGAGCTGTCATCGTGCAGAGAGGAGCTGGGATGGTCTACTTTTCGCATTCTACTATCTCTGGAATTTTATGATCTATGGAATGTCCAGCCTAGAAACAGGATGATGGCGGGGAGGTGGCGCGGGGGAGGGGGTGCGTGGTGGGGAGGGAGAGTACACAGAAAGCCTGAGAGGGAGGATGGGAGAGTCATTCCCTCACTCATGGAATTTCACAGCTGGGAGGAACCTTGGAAATACGGTTCCAAGGAAATGCCTTGGCAGTTCCTGAGCAGACTCCATGCTTTATAGATGGGAAACTGAGGCCCAGAGAATGGAAAGGATTTGCCTAAGATCACACAGCTTCTGGGGGGAAATGTTGTTGACTCCCAGACTAGAACTCCTCAGTAACCATTTGCCCAGCACCTGTTGAGTGCAGGGCACCGTGCTAGGCAGCGTGTGAGAAAGAGAAAGAAACAGGGCCTGGCTCTGGCCCAGAGGGGCTCGTTTGGGTAGAGAGATAAATCAGCACGATAGATGGTTAAGATCACAGGTTCTGGGATCAGACCGTCTGGGTTCCATCCTAGCTCTGGCATTGACACTCTGGTTGACTTTCTCCAAAGTAACCAAACCTTTCTGAGCCTCAGTTTCCTCGTCTAGAAGCATGGGGACGACATCGGAACCCATTTCTCGGGAAGGCTGGGCTGGTGGGATGAGATCACGCAATTGCAGCTCCGCCAACAGAGGTCAGCGGTCTGCGTGAGCTTTAGGAAAGTCATCCGTGCCATCCAGAGCAGCGAAAACCTGCTGCAGGAACTCGGAGAAGGGGGCAGTCGTCAGCAAACGAGATGGCATTTGATCTCAGCAGGGGATGGAAAAGGAGCTTGCAAAGAAGGGCACGCCATGTCAGGGCAAGAGGCCGACCTAGCAAAGGTGCAGAGGAGGCGTTTGGAAGGGCAAACTGCCTGCTAAGTCAAAGGGCCTCATCCTGCACCCAGGCTGCAGGAACCCTGGTATTTCTGGGGTCCCCAGCTCTGGGTAAGTGCTCCACGGAGACTCTGGAGCCAGGAGGAAATGCTGCCTCAGACAGCAGATTCCAGAGCCCTGGGCCCAGAGAGCACAGGGCCAGGTCTGGAGTAATTGCATAACCAGAACCATCCGCTGGGCTCCGAGCTAAAAATATGCCCCAGGCAGCTGTCTCTGCCAGAGCCTTGCCAGGCACCCAGCGTGGGAAAGGCTGATTCAGCCTGGGTGCAGGTGCCAGGCATCATGGGTCTGAGCCCTCTTGGGAAAAGGACAGATTTTTCTCCAAGATGACCCCCAGGGGTGCCAGCATATGGTTCAGGGACTAGGTTCCCATCCTGGCTCTTCCATTTCCTATATGTTCGGCTTTCTCATCCCCAACATGCGAATGATTATCCTGGTCCACAGGGGTTCTGGGGCAGGGGAGAGGGGCTCAAACAGAACCACGTTCCCTGCATGCAAGGCATAACATGGGAGTTCTTTTCCACACCAAGGCTCAGGCTAGCTCCTCTCTGATGCTGCAGTCCTGCGAAGCCATCCTTCCACCTCTGATCAAACCTCTCGGCATGGGGAGCTCCCCCCCTACCTTGCCCATGTCGGCATCCCCACCCCAGGATGGCCCTGTGAAGATGGGAGGAGGGACACAAGGGTCGTGTCCTCCCAAGGCAGCTTTTCTCCTGGACAAACGTTGAAACCCATCAGCTCAGGAGAATGTGGTCGGCAGAAACCCCTTCTCCACTCCAGGCTGCCAAGGGTGATACCCACCACGAACACCTGAGACCCTGTAAGAGGTCACTGCTGTCCCCATGGCATGCCTGTCCACACAGCACCCCCAAAGAGCCCTGAGTTCGCTCCAATGGACAAAGTGAAAAATGGGTGCTGGGGGGAGGCAGGAAACAGCCTGGGGACACACAGCAAGTCTAAAACTTCGGGGACCCTGGGACACAGGCCAAAGAGCCAGCCGGAGACCCAAAGGACAGCGTGTGATCACTTACCCGAGGCCCCCGTGCACCAGGGGGTCCAGGGAGCCCAGGCAGCCCAGGGGGACCCTGAAAGAAAAAGCAAGAAGACAGCGTCAGTGCCGCGGGGCAGCAGGGAATGGGTTCAAGCAGCCGTTGCACAAGCATCTCCAGAGGTCTGGGAATGGACACTCCACAACCAAGAAGAGGGGTTCTCTGAGGCCTTAGGAACTCATGCTCTTTGGGCCTTTCAGGCCTTTGCAGCTGCTGTTTCACAGTCTTTGAAGTTTTCGCCTTTTATCACTCAGCAAACTTACCCAGGTTGCCACCTCCTCCAGGAAGGCTTCCCTGATCCCTTCCCCAGCTTGAGTCAAGTCCCCGCTTTCCATTTTTTATTTATATGTTATTTGGGGAATTGTCTGCCCCGAAGCCTGTCTCTCCCACTAGACCATGGTCTTCTCAAAGGATCTAATTCTCTCTCCCCAGGGCTCAGTTAAATGTCTGATAAGATAAAACACAAGAGGGGTGCCTGGGTGACTAAGTGGGTTAAAACCTCTGCCTTCGGCTCAGGTCATGATCTCAGGGTCCTGGGATCAAGCCCCGCGTTGGGCTCTCTGCTCAAAGGGGAGCCTTCTTCCTCCTCTCTCTGCCTGCCTCTCTGCCTTCTTGTAATCTCTGTCAAACAAATAAATAAAAAATCTTAAAAGAAAAAAAAAACAAGAGACCTCAGAACTCAGCCAAGTTCTCCGCAGAGCCAGACAGGGAAGGGATTTGCCCATGGTGTATCTGCGCACATGGAGAGACCGTGCAGCATACCGGGTACAGACAAAGGCTTTTGCGTCAGACAGGCCTGGGTTCAAACCCCATGCTGCCACTTACCAGCTGGGTTTGGGCAATTTCTTCAGCCAGCCTGTGCCTATAAAACGGGGGCAAGAATACCCTCTTCACAGGACGATCACAAGGATGAAATGAGAGATAGTGAACATTTAACACAATCACTGGGGTCTAAACATCACTCAAACGTTCCATCTGTTCCAGGAGTCACAGCCTGATCCAACTTTCATCACTGTTCCCAGAGAGCCCACAATAGCCCCCTCATTGGTGTCCCCATGTCCACCTCCTCTCCCCTCCTGTCCTCCTCGCCACAGCCCTGTTCATCTTCCCAAAGTACTCTCCTGCTCAACGACATTCAATGGCTCCCTATTTCCCACAAGAGAAAGGCCTAACCCTGCAGCATGGAAGGGAGGCAGCCAAGCAGACTTACTGAATGGAGGGCTGACCTTCCTTCAAATTCCAGTTTTGCCACTTAATCGCTGGAGACTTTTTGCAAGCCCTTCAGCCTGAGTATCCACTGCTCCCCGTCCGCATGGGGTCAGTGGCCACTGCCCCGTCTACCCTGAAGGCATCAATGAGGATTAACTAAGTGCCTGATGTGAGGAACTGAACACGGAGCCTTCGAAGGAAGCCTGGCTTTCGAGGATGTGTGAGGCCTGGGGAATTCATTTGTTTCAAATAACCATCAACGAGATTCCAGGTTTCCTGCCCGGAGTTAAAATCAGTGTTGAAAACCCAGTACGGTTTGGCTGGTAATTAATCCAGATCTCATGCTGGGCAGCCTCGGTTAACAGTTCTGGCCTATGAACACCACGTGCCTGCTCGGCCATGAATAAAAATCAGAAGAGAGATCCAGACAGGCAGATATGGGCACCAAGGCCCCAGGGGCACTGGAAAGGACCTGGAGTTGGGGGGCGGGGTGGATGCGCGGCCTCGGGCAAGTCCCAGACACCTCTGGGCCTCCAGGGACCTTTGGCCAAATTGGCAGCTGTCTTCCTTCAATCCAGAGCCCGGGGGCTGGGTGGATGTTTCTCCTCCTCTATCTTGTTCAGCAGGTTTCCCTGCTGGGATTCAGGCCAGGCTCCTCTCCGCTCCTCCCCAGGGAGCGGCAGAGCCCCAGGAACCTGGGTTCACACTGGGCGCCCCCGCATGGGCTCGGGCACGCTACTTCTGTCGAGCCTTCATTCTCCAAGTGTGAAATGAGAATATGAAGGCCCCTAGCTGACAGATAATCTATAAGAAGTGCTAATCCTGGGGCCTGGCACACAGTTAATGCCCAAAAAGTTAGCTGTTGTTTCTGTGAAGCAAGCTTCTGGAAGTTCCCCAACTCAGAATTTTAAACCACCCTCCTTGGCATCTGTTTTGCAGGAAGAGCAAAGATTTCCCTTTCCAGAAGGCCCTCGTTGGCCCTGATCTTCCAGGTGACCCAGAATTAAAGGGAAATGCAGGGGCTCAGGCCAAGCTGTATCGTTACCCAGTATTGTTATCCAGCCCTTTTAGGAGATGAGACCCCAAAGAGCGCCTCAGAGCAGCAAAGCGACTTGCCCAAGTCCACACAGCGAACAGGCAGAACCTGGGTTCAGTCTAGGACACTTGATTTGTTCTCCTCTCTTGGGCAGCTTCCATGCAGAGAATCTTGGCTAGGTATGTCCTGATTCGGTGTGCAGCCTTGGTTAAGGCCCTTCCCCTCTGCAGGCATCTAGGGAATGAGCACCCCAGAACCTTCCCAACCCGGGGCCCTTCCTGCGTTGCAGGGTGGCAACGACTTCCTTCTCCAGTTATCTGGCGGGAGAGTTGAGGAGGACACCATGCGCAACTCACAGAGAGGAAGGCCAAGGCCCAGCGAGGCGGGGCTCATGCAGGGCTCCAGGGAGAGACAGTCTTCAGAAGGTAGAGCTCCCTCAGGGACCCTGGTGGGTCAGCGCTATGGAGGCCTGGACATTCCCTCTTGGCATTTCTTCTGCCCCAGAAACAGGGGCATCCAGGCTGGGAATCTGACTTCACCCACAACATCTGCAGAGCAGACTCTGAGTGCCAGCTGGGACCCATGGCCCAGCCTGGTGATGTCAGTCCGCAGCCCGGCTCCGTGTCATGGTCGCCCAGCCCTCAGCTGCAGGCCTGGCCAGGCTCTCCTCTACCAACCCCGGGTGGGGCTACCCAGCAACCCAGCTGCAGCCGCAGGCCCAGCCCTTCCCCATTCAGGACTTACTTTGTCTGTGGGCAAGTGAGGGTGGGCGCCCCCTGCCCCCTCTCGCCTTATCCGAGACCCTGTCTGTTCTCCACACAGTGGAAAAACGCTGCCATTTCTTTCCAGGGCCTGAAGCCTGAGCGGGTGACTCTGGGATGATTCACGAAGGCCGGGGTGGGATTTTCCACTCCACGCTGCAAACAACGGGGCCTCTGAGAGGGCCCAGAGCAGAGGGGGAGGGGAGCGGGGGCCACGGGCCTGCCTGGGGGAGGTGAAGGAGGCCTGGGCTCTGGAGCTCGCACAAACACAGCCGTGGAAACAAACAAGCAGCGGCTCTGGGCTTTCCCCGGGGGTCCTGGCCTCCGACAGCAGGACCTCGGGGAACCCTGTCCCATGGAACAAGTCCACCCTTGTGTCCAGCTGCAAAAGCCCGCCTGCCAAGCCTTGCAGAAAGAAGTAAGTCCTGGCTGGCACGGCCCGCGGCAGCAAGCAGACTGGTTCCCCCGCCGAGGATCTGGGAGACTGGAGTCCCAGCCTGTGTGTGCTGCTGACTGCCGGTGACCCTATGCTGGGACTCTTCAGTCTCTGGGTCTCTGCTTGGTGCCTGTGGCTTGATGGGGAGAGGCAGGGACCCTCAAAGGGCCCTCCCACTTCCGACCATCTGAGCGCACCGTTATTCCCAAGAATAGCCCTCAGGGCTCCGAGATTTTTTTCCCCCAGTCTCTGTCCTAGGGAAGGGCATCCTGGGCCAGGGCTTTTCCTTACGGCCTTACACAGAGTACTGCATCTCCCCGTGCCTCCAGGCCTCAGTTTGTCCAGCTGCAAAATGAGGATATAACATCCAGCTTCCAAGATAATGTGTGCAGGTGCTGGTTTTTCTCCACTTGCTCCCCGGGTCTCTTGTGTGCCCTGGGAATCCGGCCTACAGGCTGCAGCCTCACGCCTTCCTGCTCTCTGCTTCTGGCTGGGTCTGGCCAATGGGAGGTCCCGACAAGAGACGGAAGAGTGGACAGAGTGAGTGGGCGGGGACTTTCTCTACCCAGCGGAGGACTACAGACTACTGTTCATACTTTAACTTTCGCTGGGTTCTGGTCACACATGCCTTCCCCTTGTACCTTCAGGTCCAACCTGTGTGCTTTGCCAGCTGCTGTCGGTTCTTTTGATGCTGCCCACACCTCTGCAAACAGCCCCTGCCTTGAACTCTCTCAATGACCTTGTTCCCCACCTGGAGCTGCAGGATACGGCAGGCAAACTGCTTAGCTCAGAGCCTGGCACATAGTAGGAGCTCAAAAAACACTGTGCTAAAGACAAAGCAAAACAGCCCTCATTCTCCTGGGTTCTAGATGATGACTAGGACGAGCAGTGAATTTCTCAAGCTCTAGCCCCAATTCCTAACCACCAACAGTGGGAAGGCCCTCCTGGATCCAGACAGTCCCAGTCCTCCTAAGGCAGCGATACCCTCATCTCAACCATCAGCACATCAGTAAACAGCCACAACCAACGACAGGGACCAGGTTCTAGCGCTGGATGCTTTATGTCCCTCATCTCAATTGATCCATACAACGACTCTAGAAACGTAGGGAGTACCATATCCCCGTTTTGCAAAGGTAAAAACAGAGGCTCAGAGAGGTTAAGTGACTCGCCAAAGATCACACAGCACCTGGCCCCAAGAAGGCACTCAATCCACATTTGCTGACAGAATGAAAGGATGGCTGGATAAGGGAGTGGTTCCAACCCAGGTCACTCCAAATGTGAAGTCTGTGTGCCGTTGCCCTCCACATGGCCTCCTGACTCCACCAGCAACAGAGATCTGTGTAACCTCAAGGAGCCTGTCCTGGCAGTCAAGACAACCTTTTTTTTTTTCTGTAAAGATCACATTCCTTCATTCATTTCACAGATAGTCATGGAGCATCTGCTGCGGGCCAGGCCCTCATCCGGGTCTCCCTGAGGTGACGCTTGCAAAAAGTGCAAGTGAGTGCAGATGCCAGCGGCCTGATCATGAATAAATAAGGCCTTGACTCGCCTCCTCCCAGGCGTAGGGCTTCTGTGCAGCTTCTGTGCAGTCTCTGTGAACCGCAGCCTCCCCGCCCCTCCTCACCCGGGGCCCAGCTCAGCTTTTCCATGCTCCCCCCTGCCGCTGCTGGGGCTCCCACAGAGCTCCCTTGCTCCGTGGCTACAACTGCTGGCAGGCCCGGGGCCCAGAGCCGTCTCCAACTCTGCCAGTCTGTCTCCTGCCCCTGGGGACCACGGGGATCCCATCAGACCCAGCTGAAACACCCATCTCTGGCTCCAAAATAAGAGCCACTTATTTCTGGGGAGGGAGCTCTTCCAAAGCTGTCAGAGAGGGGAGACAGCCCTAGGGAGAGGAAAGAAGTTCCCAAAGTCACCCAGCAGAAACATCTCCAAGGGGCCTTGGAGATCACCCAGCTCGCTTCCTCACAGGAGATGGGAGCTATTCTTAACTTCCATTCTGCAGAAACCAAGGCTTAGCGTGGCTCAGGGCCACAGAGCTAGTAAGGGGTGGAGTCAGAATTGGAACCCAGGTCTGCATGTCCGCACACGGCGGACAATTAAGCCCCTGACCCAGAGCAGCACAGCTTCTTCTCTGCTGGGACGATATCCTAAATGCATATGGGGGGTCGGAGGCATGTAAGATGGGACAGAGGTTGTGGGAGCCCTTGTCACCACCACTCAGAGATGCCACTTCCACTAGGGGAATTCTGGGCTCTGCCACAATAGAAATGACCAGTTTGCCACCGGCCACATGATGGGCTGGACAAGGCTTCTCAAAGTTTTTTGGGTTCCTATTGGAATGAGGCTAGATTCCGAGCTGAGGGAGGGTGGGACTAGGGGACAGGGTGGGGCATGAGGTGGGAGGCTATGCAAGCAGACTGACGTCCTCCCTCTTGCCCTTGGCCTTCCAGGGTTGGAGGAGCAGGGACAGCCAATGGCCTCTCTGGATGTCAGGAACCCAAAGTCTTATTCCAGTCTCTGCAAGGACATGCTAGGTGCCCTTGGCCTAGTCTTGTCCCTCTAGCCACTGTCGCCCCATCTGTAGAGCAGGGATCAGCATTCCCAGCCTGCCCTCCTGACCCAGGTCCTGTGAGGTCCTAAAGGAAGGTACCACTCATGTAACTCATAAATCTTGTAGGTCTAGAAACAGCAGACTCTTTGGACATTGAGATCTTCCTCTGAGGCCAAGGACAGGCCCTGACACATCTCTGAAGTCCCCAGCCTCCTGCCCTGAGTCTTAGGGTCTCAGAGTGGACCCTCAGCAGAGTGGGATGGAATGTGCCAGTCTTGGCATCTGGCCCTGGGGCGTAAATTTCAACTCTGCTGTGTGCCCCTGGGTAAGTCATGGCCCTTTCTGGGCACAGTCTCTAGGCTCCTCACCTGCCCACTGAGGAAGGTTGAATGGAATGATCCCTAAGTACCCACGTACTGAACAGCAGATCTGGAGTGAGGCCTCACCCCTTCTGACCCACATCGCCAAACCCCAAGGGGACAGTACATAGCCCAGGCACCCGACAGGCTCAAAGGCAGATTCTATGCTCTCAAAACCACTCCTGCTCTAATTGTGCCGGCTTGGACCTGGCTATCCTCTCTCCACAACACACACAGCCTCCGGAGGCAGGGTTGACCTCCTCCACTGGATGGGGTGGAGACCCCGAGGCTCACACACTCTCTCGGCTATGGGGGGACCATTCACCCCATTTTGGCCTCACGGCCAGTGAGCCCAGCACCCACACAGCTTGGGAAGCTGAGTTGTCAGGGCTCGGAGGCACCCAGAGCCTGAGTCAGGCTGGGCAGCCTGGAGGGGTGAGAAGGGGTCCTTCTCTTCTCGGCTCCCAACCTCCTGCCCTGACGATTTCGGAGCACAGGACTTGAACAGAGCGTTGACATAATTGCAAAGCAATGCATACAATTTCCATAAGTTCTACAATATGGTTATAATAAAAACGGGCTCTCAGTCCCCTTGGAGACAGGCTGAATAAATATTATTCCTAATGATTATTAAAACTCATTAAGTGTGTTTGTAAGGCCTGGGAATTCCCAGCATCTGCCACCGTCTCCACGTTGTAGGGAGCCTAACCTCAAACACAGAGCCTGGTGGGAAACCCAGCCTCAGGGAGGAGAAAACCACACGGTGGTCATCTCCAAGGCAGGAGAACAGAGCGGAGGCCTGAGCTTTCTGGAAACTCCATCCCCTACACTCCCCACCCCGGAGGAATTGGCCTCCAGCTGCAGAAAGGTCGTTGCCCCTGGAGACAGTCCCAGGCATGCTAGAGGCACCGGGCCTGAGAACATCTCCTGCACGAGGAATGTTCTTACTCCTTTCCTTGACTGTTCAGGCCCACCCTGACCGTCAACAGGGGCCTTAATGTGTGACTCCCCGACAGGGGCCACACATCAAACACTTAGAGGAGCGGGGACAGGGGAGAGGACTGGGTTGGAAGCCCCCCGATCGGGAGATGTGGGGACACATGGGGAGGGCCCATCCTGTCTGAAGGGGAGGCTCTGACCGGGCAGCAGGCCACTGGCTACTGCCTCTGTCCCCTTCCAACAGAAGCTGGTCACCGGGTCTTTTATAAGAAATCTCTCACATTTTTTAAAACGTTAGTAACTTATTAAATATTTTTAAACAATGCTGCGTGTGCCAAACAAAACACGTTCAGGACTACCCGTGGGTGACTTTTGTCCAGAGCTCCCAGACTAGCTGGTGGGCTGGAGGGGCTCTCCTCCATCAGTCGGGAGAGCGGGACTCTGGAAACCATGTGGCCTAGGGGCCAGTCAGCTAGTGGTTTTCCTCGAGCCACTTGACCTTCACAGTTGGGTTAGCAGAGAACAACCTGGAGCCTGGGCCCGCCCAAGCCCAGGGGTGCTCTGCTCCCGGCACTGGCCACCAAACCCAGAGCTGCCCCAGTGGACCGTGGGTCACAGCAGAGCAGACAATCATGAGCACATCACAGGGAGAGGATCAGGGGACCTGCGAGCCAGCCGAGACCCTGCCCACAGCCACCTCCCTGCTCTGAGTTGCTTCTCCGGCTCTGCCCTAATGCCAGGAGTCGCCTCTTGTTCCGACTGCCCCTGCCACCCCCTTGAGCTCCAAGCAACATGCACACCTCACCCCATCTTACCGGCAAACCACAGTCTCCCTTGGGCCCTGGAGGTCCCATCAGCAACGGGAAAGGCGTGGGTCCCGCCAGGTGGAAGAACAAATAGCTGTGACTCGTGGGCCAGGGACTGGAGGACAGGAATCGCACGGGGGCCAACGCTGGGGCCGGGGTGGTCGGCCAGTGGGGCCGGGACAGTCTGGAGCTGGGCCTGGTTGTCAGGTCATTCGACGGGACATCCCTGGCCGCCTTCCCAGGTCTGAGGGGGACGGGCTTCCGGGGGCTGCTCTTGGGTCTGGCTTTCTTTGTGGCCTCTGATCCAGAGGGTCTCTTGCTTCTGGTGGGGGCCAAGCCAGGAACAAGGGTGGGAGGCATCGCTGTGGCTGGCGGAGGGATCCTGGGAGAGCCAGGATGGAGGACAGGGGGCAGGGGCGGAACCGTGGGTTGGGGAGGTCTGTGGGTGCCGGTGTGGGCAGGGGCCGGCTCACTGCTGCGATGGCTCGGCTTGGCCTGGGTCTGGCCCGCTGGGAGAAAAGGCCTTTTGGAGGAGCCAGTGTCCAGAAGTAGGGGCCGAGTGCTGGGTAGCAGAGGTCTGGGCGTCACGGGGGTCCTCTGGCTCGGCTTCACTGAGGGGCGGGAGGCTTTGGCAGGAAGTGGGTGGGAAGTGGGGGGCACTGGCTTCTTGGTGGGTGGGGCTGCTTTTGTGAAGGAAGGCTGAGCGGCCTTCTGGGGTCGGCGGGTGCTTTTGACAGGGCCTACTGAAGGAGAAGGGACCAAGAGCCTGTCTGGATGGCTTTTGGGGGTCTTGGTGGCTGCGCTCTTCCGAAATGGCTGGACAGGTGTGGTGGAACTGGCCGGAGAGGCCGGGGGCACAGCAGGGAGTGCTCCACCGGCTGACAGCTTGGCGGGCGGCAACGGGATCCGGGCTGGGCCCCCTTCGGCCGCACGCCAGCGAGGCTCTGTGGTGCTAGTCCTCAGGGGCTTGGAGGGTGTGACGGGCACCAGAGTCCCCCTGGGATCCCTGCTTGCTGGCCGTGACCCCAGGGCTGGCGCAGCAGTGGTCAGGTTCTCCAGGCCTCGCAGGGCAAGGTCAGTCTGGAAGGTGAAGGTCGTGCCCGAGTCTCGGGGAAGGAGGGGTCCCAGCTGGGGCCGGTATGTGTCAGCCTGTCCGCACTGCCTCCTCAGGTGGGTACAGTAATTGTGAGCGACCTGCGTCACAGGGTAGATACTGAACTGGCACAGGGCGCCTTCAAACTGGACCGCATGTGGGTTCATCTTCCCAAAGAGGAAGGAGCCCTCGGGGTCAAGGGCTGGGTCCTTGTGGAAAGGCAGCGGGACAGGCACCCGGCGCTGCCCACACGCCGTCACCAGGGTGACAGTGCGGCCCCGGAGCTCCAGGGCGAGGTGATGCCAGCGCCCGTCGTGCACATCGAGGTCAAAGGCCACGGAGTGCCGGGGCCCCAGGTGGACGACCGTCTTGCCGGGGAGGAACTGCAGGCCCAGCTGCAGCTTGCGCTTCCGGCTGCGGACGGCGAAAAGGAAGGCATGGTTCACCCGGTGGGAGCAGAGGCTCAGCACCAGCGCCAACTCTGTGCCCAGGGCGGTGGGAAGGACGGCGGCCGTGGGGGCCTGGAGCCGGCTCCTCTGCGTAAAGATGAAGCCCGATGGGAACGGAATGACCCCCGGGGGCGCGGGGCTCCGGCCACCCCCTGCTTTCGTCCAGCTGAGGCCCAGCCGCTGGAGGACGTCCACATCTGCAGAGGGAGCGCAGAGGGGGAGAGGGCGCGGTCAGGGCCTGCTCCTGCCCTAGGCCCCTCCAGGCGCACAGCCGGGGAGGCCGGTCCACCCACTGCTACCCGACGCTTGGGGCCGGGAGCGCGGAGTCGGAACCAGTCCCCCGTCTGGCGGAAAGGCCCTGCCTGTGCTTGTTTACAGCACAGACCCTGAGCTAGACGTGTGACTTTAGGGCCTCAGTTTGCTCATCTTTGAATGGGATCACAGTAGCACCAGACTGAGAAAGCTGCCACGAAGAGCAAACGAGCTGGCACGCCTGAAAACAAGCGCCTGGCACCCAGTAAGCACTTGCCGAGGACAGCTGTTCGTACCAGAAATAATGACCGTCACCAGAGGCCAGCTGTGAGTAGTCAGGCTCATTCCGTTGTCCATCTCAGAAGCTGCCTCCTCCAGGAAGCCGTCCCATGAGTGAGGGAGCAGGGTCACAGGAGCTCGGTAAGGATGTCCAGCGGGCCTGACTGGTTTGACCGCCTTTAGGAAGGTCCCCAGCCCCCTCTGCACCCCCTAGGTCTCTCTGTGGCCAGAGCAGACTGGGGGAGCTGCCTTCTGCGCAGAAGGAAGAGGACACATCCGATGACTCCCCGCCTCCCTGCGCAGCCTTGGACAGAGCAGAGGAAGCGATCGAGGCATCCTTGTAACCTCTGTCCTCTGGCGAGGCGTCTGGACATCGACTGCGGCCTGGCCAGGTCACATCCGCCCAGTAATTACAACGGTGGGGCTCGCCAAAGGAGGGCTTCCAGCGTGTTTATGGAAAGGCTTCCTGACCTTGCCTCTCGCAGGGTCATTCGACCTCCTGTAGTGGGCCGAGCTGCCAGTGTCTGCAGAAGGCAGCTCCCGAACTCTGACTCGGAAAGGAGAGGCCGCCTCCAGAATGGGGGCCTGGCTCGGGTCCTTGGCTCCCTCCCACCAACCCCCTGAATTCAGCAACCTAGGCCCTGAGCATGGTACGTGGGGTCCACGTGGGGCTGGATATGGCACTTAGCACTTAGCCCTCGGCCGGCAGCTGTGAGATGGACAGATGGGCGGATGAACAGATAGATGGGCCAGGAGAAGATGAGTGCTATACGTATGTAGCGGGCTCTGGAGTCAGAAGGCCGGACTTCAGAGCCAGACAGAGCCACCCGGGAGTCTGGGCTCTGAGCCTCCGTGCCCTCCGCTGCAAAACGAGGCGGCAAAGAACGCCTCCTTCAGAGGGTTGTTGGCTGTCCTCGTCCAGACACCTCTGGACGAGTCTCTTCCTGACCCCTGAGCCTCAGTTTCCCTGCCCAGAAGGCAAGGGCAGCCAGACGTGAAGGCGGCCACCAAGCGCTCACGATGTTCGAGAACACCACAGTCCCAGGTTGCTCTTTGAGGCTGGCCTGGCTTGAAGACCTGTTTTCCTCCCTAAGGATCTGTGGGCCTTCGTTTCCCTTCAAATTCTCCTTTCTCCCACCTCCGTCTGTCCTGAGCTCCTAAGCTCAAATAAACCACTGCTCCAAGATTCTCTTGGTCGCGGTGGATTCCCCACGTCTCCATCGCGGAAACCTTCCTATAAGCACAAACTACTACTCCCTGCAAACAACTTCTAGGGGAGGAGGCATTTGCTGGGGAAGAGGTGAGGGCAGGAAGCCACCTCTCCCTCCCCTCATCCCACCTGAGCGGCCCCCCGAGCTCCTCCCGCCCCCATCCCCCTCCAGCCTGCACTGCATGCCCTCACACACTGCAGCTGACAGCTGCTTCTACCGGCCTGGCCAGGTGCCACCGATGAGCTTCCCCAACTGTCCTCTGCAGGTGGCTTTCAAAGCTGACCCCAGCCAGTCTCCAGGCCTCCCCCAGAGACAGTGTGCAGGGCAGGGGCAAAGCCCCACACTCTGCCACCCGGAGCTGACAGAGGCCTCTGACCACCGTGGGCACCACAGGGGATGGAGAAGGACCGTTCTTGTCCAAGTGGTCAAGTAAATGCTAGAATTAACAACAATAAACACTAGTATTTACGGACCACTTCCTATGTGCCAAGTGCTTTATGTGTTCTATCTCGCCCAATTCTCTCAATCATCTCTAAAGAAGATACTGTTTAGCATCCCCCTTTACAGAGGAGGGTCAGAAAAGTTTGCTATAGGAACGAGCCCAAGGTCACACAGCCTATAACAAAAGGCACAGCCAGGACTTGAACCCAGGCCACCTGGCTCCAGGATCTCTGTTCTTAGCACAATGCTATCCCAAGCTGGAGCCCCTCAGACTCGTTGGAGAGTGGGGTGGAGACCCATCCAGAATCCAGGGGCCAGGACCTGGGGGCCAGGGGAATGAATGCAGCCCAACGCCAAGCAGAAGAACCCTGCCAGCTGGCCGCGGCGATATCCCTTTATTACATAAACCTGGCTCCGCAGAGCTCCGGCCTCTCCCCAACACCCCCCGCCCCCCATTGCCTGACTCAGGACTCTGGACAGCTGTTCACCTACTTTGTGGGGGAAACAGCAAGCTCGGAAAATATGACATTTGCACAAAATGTTGCCGGGCAGCCGGAGTCTCTTCCGGGCACGGCCCTCCCCTCCCGGGGACCCAATCCCTGCCGGCGACCAGGTCAGGCCACAGGGGCTCTGGGAGTGCCCCGCTGCCTGCCCCCGGCACACGGGCAAGCGTGGAGGAGGGGAAGAGCCGCTATTCTAGGAGGCCTTGTGGCTGCTTGACAAACAGATGTGGGAGAGGTTTCAGTTTCCCGGAGCAGCTGTGCAGCCAGCCCACCGCCGCTCTGGCCCCCTGGCTGGGTCCTCGGGGATGGCAGGGGAGAACAGGATCTCACAGCAAGGGGAGGGAGGGGTGGCCTTCATGCCTCCTCTCAACAGATCTTAGTATAACCCTTGGACAAATCAGGACGACTGAGGCTTACCTAACCATGATTTCTTCCAATTCTGCCCCCGCCCCTGTAGGAAAGAAAGGGTCACTCTCCCACATTTCTGCACTGAGCCTTTGCTGTCCCTTACAAAACTCCAAATGTCACTCTTCCCAGCCTGGAGAGAATTTGCCAATGATGGGCTCCATTCTAATTGACAGGAAAACTGAGGCACTGAGTTCCAATTAGGGCCATGGCTGTCTCCAAGCCCTGAGTTCTCAGGTCTCTTCTGCCCTTCCTTGCCCCCCACCCCCTGCACAAAGAGAAGAGGGAATTACCTTCAGGAGGTCCTTGGGTGGAGGCCAGATGACAGGCAAATGAGACTAAGATCCAGGTGAAGAGAAACCCCCTAGAGACGGGAAGACACAAGCAGAGGCGGCATCAGCTTCCACCCTGGGGCCCAGATCTGGCTGGGGAGCTGGGAAAGAATCACCCACCCCCAGACACCCCACCCTGGCCAGGCTTGCCCTCTGGAGGCGGGGGAGGCCAAGCACAGGCCCTATGACCCCACAGGGTAGCCCATGCTCCCGGGGTTTCCAGGCGTAACCTCTAGGGGCAGGACCTGCTCACGCGGCACAAGTCACAAGTAAAACGTTATTTTTCACAGATTGGGAAACCAAGGTCGAAAGGTAGGGAGCAGTGGGCGGGAAGCCTTGTCGTGGGCATCAGAAGACCCGGGATCCAGCTTCAAATCTGTTGCTGACTCACTGAGCCACAAGGGGCCAGCCCCTCCCCGTCTCTGGGCCTCAGTTTCCCCATCTGTACTATGGCCTCATGATCCTAAGACCCAATGGGAAGCAGAGCCAGGACTGAAAGGTCAGTGGGAAAACCAGAGCCTGGTCACTTGGATGATGGACATCCTCAAAGGACAAAAGCGATGGGAAATCCCTCTGTAGGCACAAGCGGGGAGGGAGAGAAGACCCCTTAAGCAGGACCAGAGCACGCTAAAAGCTGCCCACCTGGTCTCAGGCTGGCAGAGAAAGGTGGGGGAGAGTAAACAGAGGACACTGGGGGGGGGGTCATGCAGACCCAGGTGCAAACGCGACCCCATTGCTTACCAGCTGTGTGACCCTGGGTGAGTCACTCAGCCTCCCTGAGCCTGCCTCCAGCTCTGCGGCATGGCCGACACTCCCTATCTCACTGGCCAGGCGTGAGGATTAAATGAGCTCATGCATGTCAAGGGGTTGGCCTGGTGCCAGCCACAGAAGTGCGCCTTCAGCATCACGGCTACCGCCGGACTCTGGGGCCCAGAAGGGTTAATGCTCTGCTCAGTGGCTCCTGCCAAGATGGGCAGAGGCAGTGATCCGATTTCACCTTCCTGTGGGAGCAGCCACCGGCGACACCCGAAGCCACCCGGGGCATCTGATCCCCGAGCGGGCAGAGGGGAGGGCGGCACGTGGCCAAAGCCGGCCAGCCGGGATGCAGGCAGAGAGAGCCTCGACCGGCGGGCGGCGCGGGCTAAGGCTGACACACAGGCCCGGGAGCCATTTCCAAGAGGAAAACTAGAATGGTGCACTTCTGGGGAATCGTGTAATTCAGGAAACCCATCCGCCGGAATTGATGTCTGACACCCCCTGTTCCTCCCAGCTCCCTAGGCGCCCTGGAAAAACCAGCTCACACTCTCTGATTTAATGGCAATCACTCCCATTTAACTGCAGTTATAATCAATAGTGATCCCGATGGGCACTGTAGAAGACACTGGTGGTTACCTACACTTAGTCATCCCCCTGCCCTTCTTGTTCAGGCAGGCAGGGACTTTGGAGGATACTGGATAAATCTGGGTAAGTCTAAGCCAATCTTGCGAACTTCATTTGCCATGCCAGTGACCGCTGTGGGCATGCATGCATGACCCAAACATGGTCAGTAAGATGTGAGGGATGGCTCTTAAAGCCTCCCGGGAAAGTATTTCCAGGGGATAGAGAGGTCTTCTTCTAGCTTTTGCATATTATTGAGCAGGGATGCGTGGCTGCTGCAGCCATTTTGTGCACATGAGGCTAACAGGCTCCATGAGCACATGAGGACGACAGAATGGAAAAACAGTGGATGTCTGATGACACGTGAGATGCTGAATTAGCCAACCCGTCACTGTTTTTCCTTTAGATGTCTTGATATGGGAGTTGATAACTCCCTTTGTGTAAGCCATGTCGAATCGGGTCACTTGCAGCACAAGGCAAACTGAATGAAATAGCATTCAGATTCAGATGCTGATGGTGGTCCTTTGAAAGCCACCTCCAGCACCTGGGCCCTTGCCTGTGCCGCTCCCAAGTGTTCCTGACAGCGTTCTTTTGTCTGGTCAGTTCCCACACACGCCTTAGACCCCAGTTTGGGCGTCACCCCCCACCGCGCATACCTCATTGCAGCAGGTGTTCCGCGTGAGCCCATTGCCTATTTTCCTATTTCCCTTTCTAGAACAAGTCCCTGAAGGGTAGGAACCACCTCTGTCTCGTTTGCGCATACTCCCAGCACCTGGCAAGCATATCATAAACGTTCAGTGTATCTTTGTGGAAGAAATGAGTGGTTCCTGGTATTACAGGACCCTGGACTTTAAAAGCATCTCCCCAGAGGCCCTCTCTCTACCTCTGACTTGTTTCCAGGGTTGCTCCCAGATAATCCTCAGCTCCCCCTCAGCCTCTCCAATCTGCTGCCACTTCTGTGAAAAGGCCCTTTTTCAAGGGGCCTGTCCTCTCTGCCACTGCGGGCCTCGCCTCCAGCTCGCCGCTAGCAATGACCAGTGTCTTGCTGCCCCGGCGTTGCTTGGGGGGAAGACCAGAGACTGACCCTTCTGCCATGGCCTGCCCACCTGAAGCCCACGGCAGCCTCATCGGTCCTGAAAAGAAACGACAGGAGGCTTCGTTTGCTGTGACAAAAACCGAGGCTTAAGGAGGCCAGGTTCCTCCTCACGGTCACCCTGGGCAGGCTCTGAAGTCATAATTCTTCAGTACTATCCCACGTGCACCAGGTAGACACTTCAGAAAACTGGAGCCCCATCAACTGGGGAAGAACTGCATCCCAGTTCCGACGGTTCCCAAAGCACAACCAAACAACGAACTGCCTATCAAAGGGTCTGAGAAGTCCTGCAATGAAGACATGGACAGGGCTTTCTGTCCATCAGCAGTCCCCAGACTTAGAGGACCTGGGAATTCCTTTTTCTGGAGAATGCCTGCTCTGAAGGCACTGCCCCTCACTTCCCAGGGTCCCAACAACCTCATCTCTGTCCCATTTCCTTCCATCCTCTCTTCTCAGCCCCTTCCAGGCACAAGCCCTCACTCCTTGAGTGTCTCACCGTATGACGTCACATCCACCCGGCTTAGGATGCTTCCCAAGCTGATAAAGAGAGGCGGGTGGAGAGGAGAAGGCATAAGAACCATACATGTCCTTAGCTGATTTTTCTGGCTGCTGTCATGCCAAGGTGACCCCTCTGGAGAGAATAAGGATACACTTGGGGGAAATATTTTTAATCCCTGAAGGTCAGGAGAAAGAAGACTCACAGGAGGGATGGGATCAGAATCTTTGCTTCAATTAAGCTTCCCAACACCATGGTTTCCAACTCAAGCATTTCAGCCCTGAAGGCCTGTTATCAATGAATTTGCATTCACCTTGACAAAGGCAACTGACCTCTTAGACCTGAATGCTGTGTGCACTTCTCTCATATCCTGCCAAAGTGAAGGGTGGGTATAGACAGCAGGAGAAGGTCCTCTGAGATCATCTAGAGGCCAGATTCTAGTCCCATCCCCTCATTGTGGAGATAGGGAACTGAGGCCCAGAGAGGGGAAGTGATTTGTCTAAAGCCACACAGCATGTCAGTGACCCACATGATCTGCTCTTCTACTTAGCAAACAGTCCTTTCCACCTGACTTGTCTCTTATGGAGAAGAAACTGGACACTTACAGGGACTTCCTATTTGCCAGAGAGCAGAGTCCAGCCTTTACCAACAGGAACAGAGGCGCAGCCTAGGGAGCCAACAAGCCATCTAAGTGAGCTCCAGGCCTGGAAAGTTGGCTCCCGGAGGGAGGCCCTGCTGAATCGTTTGCTCCCGTTCCAATGCTGTTTAGGCTACTGCTAATAATGTTTAGTGCCTGCGTTGGCTCAAGCTTTGTTCTTCCCGACTTCTGTTTTCACCACTGAGTTGTGGGCCTTGGCTCGGTGAACCCAGGGCTCCAGAATGTCGGGAAGACCAGAGCCAGGGGACCAGAGTGGGCAGGAGGCAGCTGCAATGGCAGTACCTACACATTAGGGAACCTGACCTTGGAGACACAGCCTGGCCACACAGCCCTCCAGGAAGGGAAGCCAGGTGTCCCTACCTTTGCAAAGGGCCCTCTGCCAGCACACCAAATGTGGCGACTCCGGGACCACTAGGCTGCCAGACTACACCTGGTATGCTTGGTTTTTCCCCCCATCCTTCCTACCTGGGATCGTGAGAGACGACTGTAAGAGATCTTAAGAGACCCCTACCAACTTGAACGTCCTGCAAGAGCTCAGAGCTGAGACCCAGGGCATGAAAAAACATACAAGGAAAGCGGCCCTGTGGACTCCAGGCCTGGCTGTGAGCTCACAGGACAAGCTGGGGGGGCCGCTGGCCTGAGGACCGCAGAACAGCAAAGGGAGACAGACCTGTCCCACCTGCCTCTGTGGACCAGCCAGGCCACTGTGTGCCCAGAGAGCTGCACCCAGGCTCCTCTCGTCACACCTGATACCTCTTCCGTGGGAACACACACAGGTCATCTGTCTGGACAGGATGCAGCCCAGAACTTTCCAGTTGACTCACATGTCCATTCAAGACGAAGTGAATAATAATACAAATAACAGCGGCCGTTTATTGACCATTTACTACATGCCACGCACTGTTCTAAGCCCTTGATGAACACGGTCCTCTGTTAATCCTCACTAAACCTTGCAAGCCGAGAATTTAGCTGCCCTTTTTGTGGATCAGAAAGAAGGGAAGCCCAGAGGCGAGGGGGCCTGTCCAAGCTCCCACACTGTCTGATCGCAGGGCTCCCCCTGCCCTCCAACCCGCCGCCCACCGGGTCAGGCTGTGGGATACCAAGAGGGTCCTCCAGACACAGAACGGGGAACAGAGAACGTGCTGTCGAAGTAACAGGCAGAATGTGCTCAGACAGAGATAGGGAGTGGGTGACGTGGGAAGGGCAGCCCCACCCTCGGCCAGTGCACCCCACCAGGGGAGCTGATGGCCATTGAGATGAGACCCGAGGGGCAGCAGGACATGTGAAAGCACCAGGAAGGGGAGCGTTCCAAGTACAGGGAGGAAAGGGAAGGAGAAAAGAGGCCAGAGATGTGCTCCGTAGTGTCAAGGAGCCTGGTCTGGGCGAGGTAAAGGAGAGCAAGGCTGGAAGTCTTGCCAGGACCAGAGGGCACAGGATCTGGGGCACTGCTGTGCTGAGGGAGGCAGCGAGACCAGGCGAGGCAGAGGCTGGGCCTCAAAGCAGCGTGACTGCCCGCTTGCCCAAAGCTCGGGCCCCACTATGGGGTGCTCGCCTGGCACCACTTTTCTGCCCAGCCGCTGGCATCTGCCTTGGCACAGGGTCTTCTGGAGAAAATGAGTCAGCAATGTCCTTACTTGCGCGGGGTGTGTGTGTGTGTGTGTGTTGTGGTGGGGGGCGGGGGAATCTCAGCCAGCCAGCTTTTTCCAAGACATGGGAAAGAAGTGGGGGGGGGCATCATCCCCTGATTCCAGCTCCAAGGGGCAGGGCATGTGGGACAGGGCGGAGCGACAACCCTGACCAGCCTCTTGGGAATGTCCTCTGGTTCTGGAAGGGTGGAAAGGGAGCAAGTCCTATGAGCCACAGTGCATAGGGCCCGGAGGGCTGCTCCCATCCTCACTCACTCCCACACGCACACCCACACTCAGTAACTCGCTCTCACACACACTCACTCTTTACAACTACTCCATCAGCCCCTGGATCCCAGTCTCTGCTTCTGTGCAATGACAAGGGCCCTTTCTGTTCTGACATGCTGGATCTCCCTTTTTCTCTCTCACACCCCAAGAATGACAGGGACTGAGACACCCCCTCCCCCAGCCCCCAGGGAAGGAGGGAACACTGAGACGAACAGACCCAAACAGACTGACACACATGCGGAGACTTCCAGAAGCAGGGGACGTGCAAAGACACACAGACGCCGAGACTGCAGCAGAAGCCGAGACCCGGAGACATAGACGCCTGCGGATAGTTTCACAAGACCTGACTAACTTACAGGCTCAGGACCTGTAGACACCGACACCGGAACACACCGAGACAGCCAGAAACAGGGACCCTTCTTCCCCCAAGCGTCCCCGAAGACCCCCTCCGTCCCCAACCCGCCGCCCCAGGCGCCACCACCCACCCCCAGTGCAGACCCCAGGGCTGGCTCCGCACCGACCCTCCCCAGCACGGCCCCTGGCCAACGCGAACGCGGAGCCGGGCCAGCGGGGCAGGGCACACGGCGCTCGCCAAGCCTCGCCAGGCCGGGGGGCGCAGCCCGCGTTAACCCTTGGCGGCCCGCCTCAGAGGGGCGCAGGAAGGGGCAGGAAGCCGGCGTTCCGGGGAAGCGTCCGGCGCGGCGGGGAACCCCCAGCCCTCCTCCGGGCTGGAGCAGCAGGAAGCTGGGGAGGGGGCGTCCCCGAGCGTGTACTCACCCCCCGCGCGCCGCCGCCGCCGCTGTGCCTCTGGCCCCCCGCGCCGATCCCGCTCCCATGGCGGGCCCCTACTTCATGCTCCCGAGCCCGGGGGGCAAGTGTGGGCGCGCCCCATGGGGCCGCCAGCCCCCCGCCCCGCCGCGCCAGGCCGGCTCAGAGCGCGCGGCCCCCGCGCCCCCAGCGCAGCCTCGCGCCCAGGGGCGCCGGAGCAGGCAGGCAGCGCGGCCGGGGCCCCGCGGGCGCCCGCGCCAGGCCCATGGTCCCAGGAGTCCCGGCGCCGCGCTCGCCCTGCCTCGCTCTTTTACTGCTTCCACCGAAAAGGAAGAAGAAGCAGGCAAAAAAAGAGAGATGATCAAACTTTTGGAGGCGGGCTGCTGTCGGTCCCCGGAGGCAGAGCGAGGCCGGGCGAGGGCGCGCGGAGGGCGGTGGAAGCTGCCTCCCCGCCGGCCTGGGGGAGGAGAGGAAAAGGAAGGATTTGGGGGAAATGAAGGCGATTTAAAGTCTCGGCCCGCGGTGGCTCTCCACCTTCTCTCCTCCCCGCGCCGAGCCGCCCTCTGCTGCCCCATGCTGCCCCCTGCCGGCCGCAGCCGGTCACACAGCCTCGGCTGGTCCACCGCAGCCCTTCAGAGACATCCCCCACCTACGCCCCCCCCCAGTAAAAATGGGGAAACTGAGATTCACAAATAGGAAAGAGATGGCCAAGCCTGCACAGCAGGGCGACCACAATTCGGAGATTTGGGACTTCTGGCTTGTGAGACTGGAGGGCTGGGGGAGGTCCCCGAGCTTAGGGGGGCCGAGATAGAAGGAGAAAGGGGACAAATATTACTGCTGAAAGGAACCCAGTGTTCCGAGGAGAGATCTCGACCAGTACTCAGTATCTAGACTCCCACAACAGCAACAACCCAGTGTCTTACCACACATACACACTCCTCTTCCCAGATTCAGAACACCCTGGAGAACAGACCTCCCCGGCACATACATAGTGGGTGAGGTTGTTAAACGCTGGTCACCCTCTTCCCTTCCCTGTCCAGTCGGTAAGAAATGGGAGCTAAACACCCCCCCTACACACACACACACACACACACACACACACACACACACCCTCAGAATGCGACCAAAGACTCCCTCGGATCCCCTGCTGGAGCACACCACGGCACACACCTTGACTCCGCTGCAAGCGCCTAGCAAATTCGCACGGCCACAACCCCAGTCCGAGCCCAGGCATTAGAAGTCCCCTCCACCTCCGCCTCCATGGTTTGTTCACCGGTGCATACAAACTCCCACACACATCCACGCTTACCACAAACTCAGACACACACTCACACTCATCCATATACAAGCTTGGCCACGCACTCCTCCAGGGCTCACACAAACACACCCTGGGGTGTCTGGACTCGAACACAACCCGGACTCCCTACAAGCAGACGCAGGCACACTAGTACTTACACGCACACAAATGCACACTAGCGTATCCGTATCCCCCCAACACACACTCCTGCACACACATCTTCACGTGCACACACACCTCACATACACACGCGCGCGCGCACACCCCCACTTGCACACAGCTCTCCGCTAGTGCCCACCGCAAGCGTGCACAAACGCATTCATTCCCCACACGTGCAGCCCCCCCCCATACGCGCGCAACTTTACGCACACACACCGCTACCCCCAGAGCTCCAGGAGCCCCGGGGCACTTACTGGGTCCCTAGCTGCGAGGCTGGACGGTCAGTCCTTCCTCGGGCGCCTAACGGCATTTGTGTTCATGGGTCCCCGCAGCCCCGGAAGCGGGCGCGGGGGCGGGGGTGCGGGGTCCCCTTCCCTAAACTGGGCGCGGGCGCTCGGAGCGCAGCGGCACCGGGAGGGGCATGGGCGCACGGGGCTGCGCCGCCGACCCGGTCCGCCTGCGCTCGAACTTCGTCCGCTCTGTGTCCTCCGACTCCGGCGCGGGCTCCGGGCGCGGGGGGCGGCTCATAGGTGCTGGGGCCGCGGCGCCCGCCGGGCCTTTTGAAGTCTCCGCTGGGGGCGGGGAGGGGGCGCTGAAGGCGGCCTTTTAAACCGTGGCTGCACGCGGGCTCGGTGGAGCAAGGTGTCTGGTTTCAGCAAACTTTAGGAAAAGTCCCAAGCCGAAGCGAAGGGCGGGGGGGCGGGGGGGGGGTAGGTGGGGGGAGCCAAGCCAGAAAGAAAAAGAAGTGGAATAGCTATGCGCTGCTTCCTGCAGGGGGCAGAGCACCCATGGCTGCCAGGAGGCCCGCGGGGCCGGGTGCTGGGGAACCCGCAGATGACTGGGTGGCGCGTGGAACACCCCCCACAACTCCCACACCACCGCGTGAAACTGGATTCTTAACCTCCACGCGGACGAGCCCCAGGGGGCGGCAGAAACACCCCAAAATTGCACAGAGGATGTGTGTTTGAGCGTTCTGGGTGAGAGGGGCCACGGGTTTTCCTCAAGTTTTCAGAAGCCCTGGAAGGTTGAAAATTCCCAGACCAAGTGCAGCTGGTGGTTTCTGAAGCTGCATACCTTGTGCTAGGCGGATCCAGCCCTTAAGGATAGTTTTTTGATACGTTGTTCATCATGGATTTTTTTTTTTTTGGCATTGGTTTTGACATTTGAAAAGTATTGCATTAAAATATTATGTATCTTGATTAGTTAGGGGTCTTTTGGCTTCCCCTTGATTCCAAAACTCCACTTCTGAGAGTTGTTTCCAGTACCAAAATCCCAAAAGGGGTTTGCACCCTTTCTGTCCTCCTTCTAGCCAGGTGTAGCACTCTGCTAAGTCTGCTATCAACATTTACAGAGGAGAAAGCTGAGATGCTGAAAAATTAAGTCACCCTCCTGAACTCACCAAGCTGGTAGGCTGTGGAGGTGGGACTGGAACCAAGGTGGTCTGATTCCTGTTTTCCGCAGCTGAGCACAATAATCCAAACCTTAGCCTTTAAGGGGTTCCAAGCAGACCCTTGTCAGCCTCCCCAGCTTCATCGTCTGCCCCAAAGCCCCAATCTCTCTGATTCCTGGACGAGCTCTGAACAAGCTAGGCTACTTCAAGGCCTGGTCCAGGCTGCTTCCTCCCGGGTTCCCTCCCCACCCCACCCCACCCCCTTTGCTGCCTGTCCTTCAAGGGCAGCTCAAGCTCTCTCCCACACCCGAGTTATAGCGCATGTCACATGGTGTTGTCATTGTCACATCCATCTCTGTGTCCCCACACCCAGCACGGAGCCTGGGACACAATAGAGGCTCAAACCATTAATAATTTAAATGAGTTTCTTTAACTCCTCCAGCGTGCAAACCCCTGTACAAAACTGAGGGAAGAGGGTCTGCCACTATGGGCGAGAAGACAAAGAACTTGGCACAGGGTCCTGCTTTCTGGGCACACACTCATTTGTAACATGGACAGAAGGCATGCTCAGTCAGCAGCTTGGGGCAGGAAAGAGAGCCTGCATGGGAGATATCAGACACTTCCATGCAATCACATCAAGATAACACAAGGAGAATGTGATAAATGCTACTGATGAATTGAATTGTCAAGCAGAGCTAAGGGATGGAGAGAAACCAGAGAATTCTCCCAGGAGGAGGTGGCCTTTGGCTCCTGAAGGGTGTGTTAAATGATCATGGAGCCATGGGGGAAGACAATTCCAGTGGAAGAGTCACCAAAAGGCCAGGAGTGCAGGAGTGGATTTCAGGCAGGTTTTGAAGGGGGCGGGGTGGGGAGGGGAGTAGTGGAGAAGCTATCCAGCTCCCCCCTGCACTGTGTGGGTGATGCCCCGTGACTCACTGGCCACGAAGCCATTTCCAGGCAAGGGGATGCATTTCCTCAAAGGTCAGGGAGGGGGTCAGTGGCTGAGCACCAAGGCCTTTCCAAATCTCACTTCCAAATCCAAGTATCCAATGTTAAGGCCCAGGGACCCCTGCTCCTTGAAGGGCTGCTGCAAAGACCCATGGGAAACCCTGTTAAAGCACATAAAGATCGATGGTATCTTCTTCCAAAGCCTCACTCTCTCCATGTGTAAACTAGGTGCGTCACACACGGTCACCTGCATGAGTCCTTGAGCTCGTGAGTATGAGAGTGTTGTTCAACAGTAATCCAATTTGGTAGATAATTCTTGAGGGCTAACTGTGTTTGGCTAGGTTAGAAGGGAAATGAAACTCACGGTCTTCCCGGGGCTCATGGTCAGCTGGAAAGAGAAGTCATGGACACTGATAGGAATTCTTGGGAAGGGATCTTGCTTCTTGTGCTGCTGCGTCACACCCAGTCTTCCCACCAAATAGGTTCCTGGCACCACACCAGAGACTGGGGAAACAGTTCTGCTGGAGGTTGGGTCCCAAAGACACTGAGCCATTGCCTATTCTGTGCACAAGAAGGGGCAGTTCACGAGCCAGCCTGAACTGGGTCATCTCTGTGGGCTAAAAGGCAATGAGACTAGGAACTGGTGGACAGTGACTGCCAAGCCCAGGTGACATCTCAGACACAAGGTAGAAGAATAAGAATTCCTGGCCTGGTAGGGACCCAGGGGCCACACAGTGGCCCAAGCAGATCAGCCGTGGACCCTGCTGTCTGAGACACATCTGCCTTGAGACGAACTGTTCATCTGCAAAGCCTTACTGGCGGACACATAGTAGGTGCTCAGTAAACGGTCATGAATGAATCACAATTGAAGTCTTAGCCTGCAGAACAGAGGCTGCAGGGGCACCTGGGTGGCTCAGTCGTTAAGCGCCTGCTTTTGGCTCAGGTCATGATCTCAAGGTCCTGGGACTGAGCCCTGCATCAGGCTCCCCACTCAGCAGGAAGCCTGCTTCTCCCTTTCCACCCCCCCCCATGCATCTGTTCCTTCTCTTGCTGTGTCTCTCTCTGTCAAATAAATAAATAAAATCTTTTTTAAAAAAAAGAAAGAAAGAAAAGGACAGAGGCTGCACACTGCCCAGATATTAAACCCCATTAATCTCTCCACCCAGCTTTTTCTTTTTTTGCTCTCCAGTCGGGCTGGTGGAGGAGACCAGCAAGGAGACAGGCAAAAACTGTGGTCCAGAAAGCCTTGCCTTGAGTTCTCTGGCCTGCAGATCCAGGAGGAGAACTCAGATCCCAATTCCCCCAAGGCCCTGCCCTGCGGGACACACCAGGATGGGGTTTTCTTTCTTATTTGGACCCCGCACAGCACATAGCTTAGGATGTGTGCGCACAATACATGTCGAATAAGAGAATCATTTAGAAGAGTCATTCATTCCCGGGTCACTCAGCCAATCAGGAGATGCTGACGTGCCTCAAGCCCTGAGCAGGACACTGGTCACAGCAACTATGCGTTGTGGTCCTTGCGATGAGCAGATCCCATGGCCGTGTTGACTTCCTGTGCCTGGTACGTGGGAAGTATTCCAAAAATGCTAAGTGAAAGTGGGGATGAATACATGAGAGTAGTTTGCCGGATTACACCTAAGAGATTATCTTTCCGGCCACCTACTTTCTCTCCCGCGTTATGACACTGGTCCATCAGCAAATATTTGTAGGACACGTGCCGTGCGTGACTTTAGGTGTGCAGATGCACTGGTCCTGCTCTGCCTCACTTGGGCCTGTTTTGCCAGCAGCTGGGATAAACCGTTTCCCTGGCAGGAACTGAATGAACACCAGGCTGGAGGGAGAGGCAGCTTCCAATCCTGTCCCCTCCCTCTGTCCCCCAAGGCAACCCCAGCTCTGTCCCTCTCCCCCGAGGAAGTGGCTGGAGCCAATGCTGGGTGTTATCATGACCCACCTGTCGCCCAGGGCTTGGGCTCTGCCTGTGGGGCGACCTCACTCCACCCCGGTGACTGCCAAGACCCCAAACACCATCATTCCACCAAGAGGAATGAAGGCTGAGGCCAGGGAAGCTCCTGGGCCAACATACAGGAAGGAACATCCTCTGGGCTTGTGATCCCCTGGGCAACTCAGACCATCTCTGGAGCCTTTCCTTCCCAAACTTAGTCTGACTTTATTTCCTCGGGCCTGGGCCTGTAGGAGAGGCCAGTGAGACACCCAGATTCTACTTTGCAGCGCTGATAGTGACCCACATGGGGATTCCCCAAAGAAATTCAAGCCTGGAAGAACCCCTAGAGCTGCCTAGCCTAAATTCCTCTTTTTACAGGTGGGAAAACTGAGGCTTATAGACAGGATATGCGACTTTCTCGAGCTCGCACAGCGTCCATGGGGGAGCGAGGGTGAGAAGTCAGGACTCCCACATCAATGTCTAACCATAGAGTCAAACCTATTTCCTCCTTCTGTCCATTCAGCCAACCTTGAAAGAATTAGACCCATTTTCCAGAAGTGAGAGCTGTGACGAGTTAAGACCTCTGGACTCTCCCTCAGGATGTTTCTGGAGCCATTGGCTTTACCGAGCAGGCTACGAGTGACGGGTTCTGGGCCACCCCCGTAGCTGAGAGTGAAAGCAAAGTGCTGATGAGTTCAGAGGGCTCTGGGTCTTCACTCCTGTGACATCCTCTCCCCGGAGTGGCCTTCATGGCTTCCCTTTTCTCCCCGCGGCTTCCCCTCCTCCTCCTCCTGCCTGGTACTAGAATGCCAGGTCCCATCAGGACATATATATCTGCCTTATACGCACACGTAGTCCACTGGGCCTCCTCAAGGTCACAGCTGTATCTTAACTTTGTAGAATCCCCGGGGGTGTAACAAGTGCTCACCCACAGCAGGCTCTCCGTAAGTGTGGGCTGAATGAGGAAGGGAGAGAGGGAGGGTGTAGAGGTAGAGCTTAGGGCTGGTTGACCCTCACCCCAGGACATCCCTGTGATGTGGCAGACACTGGTGGTTTGTCCATGCTAGCAGAATTCCATCTTCATCCACCATCCAAGCAGTCTCATCCCTGAGTGAAGACTGTGTCCTCCTAAGCCCCAAGGACTTAGGAGGACAGAGCCCACCATGAGAGTCTCCTTCCTCTGGCCAGGGAGGGTTTTGGGTATGGACATAAGATACAGACCAACCACTGAGACATGAGAGGAATTAGATATGCTTGGGCCTTCTGAGAAAATTTTGCTCACTTTTATAAGCAGACACACTCCAGTGATATACCCCATTTTTCTTTCTTTCTTTCTTTTAAGATTTTATTTATTTATGTGACAGAGATCACAAGTAAGCAGAGAGGCAGGCGGCAGGGGGTGGGAAGCAGGCTCCCCGCTGAGCAGAGAGCCCTATGTGGGGCTCGATCCCAGGACCCCGAGATCATGACCTGAGCTGACGGCAGAGGCTTTAACCCACTGAGCCACCCAGGCGCCCCTCCCATTTTTCTTTCTGAGCATTGTGGAGTGAGGATGTGCTGTTGGAGAGGCTGCAGTCATTTTGCCACAATGAGGTGACAATGAGTTCCCCACCCAATGGACTGAGGATGACAGGAAAGGAACCGGGGCCTTCAAGACATCATTGAGGTGCTCAATCACTTGAGGACCCCTTCTTTCTCAAAACGAAAGTGTCTCTCATTGGTAAGGCCATTTTTAGCCTCTGAAAGTGTCCCAGTTGATGTAGCAGAGGAACGGGAATTCTGGTCTGTACCAGACAAATCAGGGGATGGCAATGACAATGACAGTAATAACTCCTTCCCCCCAGACAGCCACAAACAACTTCATTGTCAGTTTCCACACAACAGCCCCGTGAGACAGGGCAGATATCCACATCTCTAGTCTGGAGATGAAGAACCAGATCCCGAAAGGGAAGGGACTTGCCAAAGCTTATCCAGCAGCAAGGGCAGAACAAGGGCTACCATGTGGGGGTGGAGTCAGGGGGAGGTCCCTTCACAGGCTAAGAAGTGGCCAGCTAGAGCCAGCTGGGGAGGGGAGCCCCCCAATCCCACCCCCCACCCTCCAAGTAAATTTCAACAAGGTGGAAATTTGTCCAGTCCAACGCCCAGTTCGGAGATGTCTTCAGGCGGCACACCAGCTATCAGGCACAGTGGAGAGACAGCTGTGATGGACAGTCATCATTTCCCCCCCACCAGCTAAAATTTGCATTCTAAGAGCCTAGGTGTCTCGGTACCTGGTGCCCAGGCCCCGTGATGTGATACATTCCTGCTTATGTGTAGTTCCAGGGAAAGTGGGCTAATGCAACGTCTTTGGGTGCTTGTCCTTGACACAAAGTGAGGACAGAGGAGCAGCACACACAGCACTACCCCCATCCAAAAAAATAGTTCTTGCTCTTTGCGTGTGCCTCCAAGGATCATCACGCCAAAGCCCCTTTTATGATGGCTATCGAGAACAACAACTCTGAAGTCAGCTAAAGCCTGACACTATAGCTGAAATTACTCAAAGGAATGGTCCCACCCCCTTAGGCATCCTTTCTCCAGACCCAGCGGTCTTATTTCCTCTAACCACTGCTCATCTGGTGCCTATTTCGTATCTTCCAACATCGTCTCCACCAAAAGCGTTGCAGTTTTTCAGTCACCTAACTGAAACTGAAGGGTTCAGGTTTCATCTGACCAGCAGAGTTGAGTAGAACTCTCACCTCCCTCCATATATATTCTATGCTCTTGTTAATACAATCTGGGTGCCTATTCGCTTTCTTAGCAATTATACCACAATGTTCTCACCAAGCTGATGACTATCAGGAACCTCTAAGATTTTGTCATGTGCCTCCTCTAGGGCAATAAAGTTGTTTTCCTACTGAGTGGAGCCCTGGATAAGTATGGTCCATTTTTTTTAGCTTATCTGAATTGTTGCTTGTTAGATATGCTTCTCTGTCTTTGATTAAGGACCTGTGACTACAGGACCTTGGCCACTAGTCATACTGATAGCCACAATGATTCATGGTGTTGCTCTGTGCCCATGGGACTAAGGCATTTCAGTGTGATTTGTACCAAATTGTCAGCATTGTTTATGGAAAACAATGAGTCTAACAATTATTCCTGATCATGGTGAGACCCCTAGAAAACTCTGCCATTGGCACTGGCTTCACAGCAAGAAGATACCTGTGTAACCAACCAGGGATAAGAAAGCCCAGCTGAGTCTCCACTTTGAACTCCCTGGCTTTGAGGTGTTCTGTGGTTGGTCCCTGATCTGGGTGTGGAAGTGTGGCCCGATAATGCCCTTGAAAGAGAGGATGGTGAAGTTCAAAGCTGGTGTCTCCAGATCCCTGCTTTGAGGCAGCCTGTGGCTGAGAACATTCTTACCTTAGTGAGTTTGCTACATAACCGTGCAATGAACTAGTGATTTGGAAGCACTGACATTTTGAGTCTCGTAAATCTTCTTGAGCCATCAAACCCTGGTGAACTGCTGTCATTCATGCAGGACCCTACTGTAGGCACAGACCTTTGCTCAGGGACAAGGGACATGGTGGCAACTGCTCTAGTATGTCATCAGAGATGGGTAATTAACCACTCTTCTGGGGACAGGCCATTTGTTCATGGAGGGCTCTTTTTCCATATTTTCTGTAGTTTTTCAATCAGATTCTTATTTGGGGGTCTTGCCTACCTAGATATCTGGGGATGGTTGTGATTTGATATGAACTCCAAGCCTGCCCAACACCGAAAGCTGGCTGCACACCGTGCCGTGCTGATACCCTGGCATCCGCGTCAGAGGGCTGCCTTGTGTTAGCACTGTGGGACCTCGTGGACTCTCTTTTCCCTTCTGTGAACTCATCTGTGAACTTGGGAGTGATTAGCATGTGCCTCCGTGGTGATGCCCTTCCTCCCAACCTCATCAGTCCTTATGAGGTGAAGTTAAAGTTAACATCACCTCGTTAAAGTCAGCTAGTCTTGGCTTGGTGCTGTCCCCAAACTCACGGGGTCTCCTGCGACATCATGTGGCACGAGCCCCTTCCTTCTCTCTTGCTGCCCTTGCCCTGAGCAAATCCCAGTTGAAATCCCCAGCTGTGTGGTTTGGGGTATACTATTTAACCTCTTGTACCCACTTTTCTCTGTCTTTTGCACTGTGAAAGCAGCAGCATGCTCATCTTTGTGTTGGTACAATACTATTACCCACCTTGTGCTTCTGATCTGAGAATTGAATGAACTTGTGTATGTAAAGCACTTAGGACAGTGTCTGGCACATTGTAAAAGTACAAGAAATGTAAGTTGCATTTATTACTATAATTATTTTTTTTATATTCTCAGAGAGTTTAGGTGCCAATGACTTTGTAATAAAACAGCACTCTGGAAATGAGGAGGTTATGGAACCTTGGCCCCAGGCTTTTCTTTTCTGAGCACAAAAATCGCTCTGAGAATCTTGTTTGCTTTTGATGCTCTCGTGTCCCAGCGAATGCTGCCTCATTCCGGGAAGTCACCCAGAGGCTTGGATCCATGTCCCTGTGCACAGAAGATCAGGGCAAAGGGCATCTCATGATAAACGGGTCCCGTCTCTCAAGTTGGGAAAGCGAGACCCAGGAAATCGGGCAGCAGCCATCCCCAGTGAACATGCAGCAAGTCGGGACTCAAATCTCTGCAGAGGCTTATTTGGGTTCCTGGTGGCTCATGAGAGCAGATGGTTCAATTTTCAGGAAACTTGGTGTGCTGCCATTAAGCCATTAAGAATTAAATTGCATAAACTTATAATTAAATAAATTATACTAAAAATAGAAGTAACAAATACTCAAAACTCATCTCTTCCTAGTTCTCCTACTACATTTTATTATTATCTGTGCTTTTGAGGTTGTTTATTTCTATTTTAAGTAGATTGTGGAAGTACCATACGATGGTGTGTTAGAAGCATCCCTCTTCCATTCAACGTTCATCCCATCACATAAGTAGCTTGAAATTGACCGTGGTGCTTTGCAACAACGTGGATGGGACTAGAGGGCATTATGCGAAGTGAAATAAGTCAATCAGAGAAAGACGATTATCCTATGATCTCACCCCTGTGTGGCATTCAAAAAACAAAACAGAGGAGCACAAGGGAGGGGAGGAAGAAATAAAACAAGATGAAATCAGAGAGGGAGACAAATCACAAGAGACTCTAAATCATAGCAAACAAACTGAAGTGTGGTTGGAAGGGAGGAGAGTGGGGATGGGGTAAGTAGGTGATGGACATTAAGGAGGGCACTTGAGGGAATGAGCCCTGGGCGTTATATAAGACTGATGAATAATTGAACTCTACCTCTGAAATTAATAATACACCATATGTTAATTAACTGAATTTGAAGAAATTGGCCGTGGTGGGGATATTTGGCAAATGTTATAAATATCTGGCAAATGTTGTTTTCGCTTAGAAATCCTGTTAGGAAACATTTACTAGCTCACCGATGCTGTTTCTTGCCTCGTCTAGTAGTCAGGACACTGCAGAAGTAGAGACCATGACCTTCCATAGATCTCCAATCCCGTCCCAGAACAGAGACCCCCATCCAGCTCAATCTCAGGACCTCCTGTGGTGTGGCAACTTTCTCGGTCGTCTTGAAACTTCCCTCTTCTGCAACATCACACATTCCAACTATACTCAGTTCCTCACAGTTCCTTAAAAACAATGCACTTTTTTCCCCCATTCCTCCAGTGCTTTGCCAACCGAGTTTCTTATTTGCAGGAATGTTCTTTCTCTTCTTTTCTAGATTCTTAGCCTATAAAACGCAGAAGGTGTCTCCTCTGGGAAACCTCTCTTGAAAGACTCTCACCCCAGTGCAGGCTGGATATAATGATGTGCTGATCATTTGTAACAACCAGCTCTACAGAAATCATGGGGGAAAGCCCTGATTTTTAGCATGTGCCAGTTACCATGGTGTAAATATTCCATCATGATCTATATCAACCTAGGACCTGCAGTCCCGTGGGAGAAGCTGGGAAGAGATGCGTAAGCAGATAGGATTCCAGTCCAGGATACCACTGGCTAGGTGTAATGCCTGCCTTTTCTGTCCCACACAGCCCACACACATTCCCCAGAACACGGCGCCATGCCAAGCCATATTGGAGCCCAAGGCAAAAGGAATCACTAATATGGATCCTCTCTTCATTGAAAAGCTTGATCTTTTGTTCATCCATGCTTTTCTGGCATTAATTTTGAGTTTTAAAAAGTATCACAATACAATACTATGTATCTTGATGGCTGAGTTCTTTGGGCATTGCATTAAATTTTGTTCCCATGATGCATACCTCACTCACCTCACCCTGCTTCTGGCCCTGACCTAATAACCCATATCACACTGCTATAATTACTGTGGACATAGATGTCTCCTCTACCAGACCGTGAGCTTTGGGAACAGGAATTCACTTCTCTGTTCCTAAAACTTGGCATACAGCAGGTGCTCAGTAACTATTGTCCAGCAAAGCAGTGGATGGATAGATGGAGAGATCCATCTCTTGGTTCCTTTGCCCACAGAATAAGACAAGTGGATGAAAGGCACCTTCTGCTCTTCCCTAGGGGCAGGTTTTGAGTTTTTTTAAGTTTTCATTCTTCCCACTCAATAAAGATTAACCCTGCCCTTGACCTGGTGAGCCAGTCTCTAGGCTAGGCATTTCCACCAGAACCAATCTGCAGATGGCTCCAGCCCGGGGCAGCAAGGGAAGGAAGTTGAATCTGGAAAAGCAGAGACTGTACTGGGACCAGGAGTGGGAAGTCACAGCGAGGCAGCTGTCTTAGATCCCAGGAGGGACTTTCTCTTGGTTTTGTCAGCTCTGGAGTTCCCGCTTCTGGATGCATCCCAGAAGACTATCATTTGACCGGGTCAACAGAAGGATGATCCAAGCATAAATACTCCAGGATGACTTCCAGGTCTACAGTTTGATGGGTCATCTGCCATCTGAGGGCACAGGGCTTGTCCCCATGCCTAGTCCCTTCCTTACCCCAAGGACCACTGGAAAAGGTCTTCCAGACATACCTCCGTGTTGGATCCTCAGGCATCTCACTGGATCCCAGTCGGGGTGGAGATGGGAGTTAAATGGTTCTATTTCTGTAAGATCGGCCATGGCCTTCCATTTTTTAAGACCTTCATATGTGCTGAGCCCACTGCAAAGGGCTTCACACACATTAACGCACTGATGACCCACAAACCCCCAGAGGCAGGCCTCAGTCTACCCATTTTACAGATGCAAAGCAGAGAGGTTGGCAACTTGCCCAAGGAGACATAATTGGTAAGTGATGGCACTGAAATTTTAACCTAGAACCTTCTGCTTCTAAGAGTCCATGATCTTAACCACATCCAGGCAAAGAAAGGGAGTTTCTAAGATAGACTGCTTTTCAGCACTGGTGCTCACAAAAGTTAAAAGGTGGGAAGTGGGGCTGGGAACGGGCAGTTGTAGCCCATCTCGTCTTTCTTCTGACCTGGCATTGTTATGCTTCAGACATGCCCACCCATCCCAGAGGCCCCCAAGGCTCTCTACCCACCACCATATGCCCCCTTTCCTCCAGTCTCCAAAGAGGAGCTGTGTGTTCCCAAAGGAGGATTCTTCAGCTCAAGGACTCATGTATCCACACTTCCATAGGGCAGGAGGGGAGGAAGGGAACTGAACAAGCAGTGAGCATCTCTCATCAGGCTCCATACACACATCATCCATCCTTCCCGCCCCATGTCAAGGGGCAAGTGCTTTCCCATCTTCATCTTTAAAGGCCCGCATTGTCCAGTACAGCAGTCACTGGCCACATGTGGCTCTTCGATACATTTCAGTTCCGTAAAATTAAATATTTGTATTCAATTCCTCAGTCACATGAGCCAAAGCTCAAGTGTTCGCGGCCGCACGCAGCTGGTGTCTACTGTATTGGACAGGGAGGATATAGAACATTTCCATCCTCAAAGAAAGTTCTATTGGACCGCACTGCATCGAGGGAAATGGGGACTCTGAGAATGACTTCCCGAAGCCACACAGCGAGTTGTAAACAAAACTGGGATGGGACCCATATTTCTTGCTTCCCAAGCCTCTCTGCTCCCAGAGCTTGGAATATATTTGCCACTGCCTGGCCCCAGAACAAGGAGGATTGTTTGCCTGGGATGGTAGGTCGGCCTGGGAAACCAAGTAAGAGATCAGAAGACTGTGGGTGAATACCAAAGTGGAGAAAAGGAGCCAGCTGTTCTTGAGGATTATTTTTATCCTGCCCAGATATCCTGGGGAGCTGCCCCCTCCCCTTAAAGCTATTTTTATCTCGAGAGCTGGAATCAGAAGGCTGTCTCCCTTGGATAGATGGAGGGATCCACGGACACATCATAATTCCAGCATCAGGACTTCCCTCTTGCTTGACAGTTTCCCAAGCTGGGCCATACCCCTTCTCTAATGACATTCTCCTACCAGTTTGGGAGGCCCGCCCCATAGACAGGGCAAGTCCCAAATCACAGACGCAGATAACCGAGGACTGGATGGGCACAGTGAGCCGTGATTTTAACTTGGGCAGAGACAGGTTCCCTCCTCTTGGGTGCGTGGTGGGTTTCACACAAGGGGGGCATCTGCTGAGTGTTGGGAAAACAGCCCAAATTCGTTGCTGTACCCCCACAACACTGCTTGCTGGATGAGTGGGCAAGTTGCTCAGTATCTTGGAGCTTCTCTGGTCCACGATACAGGAATTCTAATCTTTTTGTTGCCTCTTCCATGGTCTTGCTGGGCATCTGGCCAGTGAGAAAGCTTTTGTTAAATTGGAAAACACCCAGTGCCCAGAAAAAATGATTTATTATCATTATCATCACCAGCAGCAGCAGCAGCAGCAGCAGCAGCAATGAAATATATCACTGTGAGCAGCCTCCTTTAAGCCTCAGTTTCCCTACCTTGAAACCTGAGCAGTTTGGCCTAGGGGATGTCCATGGGGCCCTCCTTCTAGCTCCAGCTTGCCATTTCTATGACCCATTCATTCAGTCAACAAGTGTTTATTGAGTTCAAGCAGCCTGACACGGTGGGGAAATGAAGGACTGGCTTCTCCAGAAGGCTCTCTGCCCGGGCTGTGTCAGCCACATACGCAAATTTCCTTGTGTTTTCAAAAGGCAAATTATGGGAAACATGTTATTCACCCTAAAACACTCGCCCCATCTTTCAGGGTTAAAAAAAAAAAAAAATCCCTCCAACCCCACCAAGAACTAAGCTAACAGAGGACAGAAACCCACCCTTGTTCCTCTGGGCAACTTTCCAGAAGCTCACGTCCCTGTTGAGAAAGGGGAAACTGTATGCGGCAGAGTCTCTCTGGGCCTGCTGTAGGCCTTGTAAACAACCTGTATTTGCCCCAGCTCCCTCCATCCTGTGAGCGTAGCCATAGCCAAGGAAAAAAACAGCCTTGTTCTGTGCCTGGCTGTCCCCCGAGTGAGGAAAATTGTCCATAAATATTTTTATCTTCCTGATCACCAAGGGAGCTGAGAGGAAGGTTTTGATTCCCCAAGCCCCTGAACCACTCCCTTCCTCTAGGGACCCCACAGTCAAAGCTGACCTGGGTGTCCCATCTCCCACCCCCAAATTATAGGCTGCTGCCCATGCCGCCTGCCCCAAGGAGGTGGTGGGATTAGAAGCGGGACCACACTGGACACCATGGCCCGCCCCGGGGCTGTTGGAATCGCCTCTCCCAGCAGGCTGGCTTCCTGCCAGGAGCTGGGTGGTCAAGGCACAGGAAGGCATGGAGGGTGGGTAGAGGGTCCCAGGGCTGGGGCAGAGAGAGCCCCAGGGTTGATATCTGGATCTTGAGTGGCCTTGCTTGTCACAGGGCTCTTACATAGGAGGCCCGGGAGCACCGCTGACCTGGGAAGTAGTTTACAGCAAAGTAGATCCTTGGAGGTCAGAGGGCTTTCACGACCCAAAGAAAAAATGGCTAATAGTAGATTTTCAAACTCTCAGAGGCACTGAAAAAAGACATTCAGGGTCAGGAAATAGGACCCAGTGGCACTTGGGTGGCTCAGTGGGTTAAATCCTCTGCCTTTGGCTCAGGTCATGATCCCAGGGTCCTGGGATTGAGCCCTATATCGGGCTTTCTGCTCAGCGGGGAGCCTGCTTCCCCCCACTTCCTGCCTCTCTGCCTACTTGTGATCTCTGTCTGTCAAATAAATTAAAAAAATTTAAAAAAAGAAAAAAAGGAAATACAACCTAGAACTCCAAAAAGCATCCCACACAGAAACCTCCTGTGTCCTCTTTCCGCACTCTAAAACTCCTTGTCACTCTGAAGAAGAATGGTACCTTCTGGAACTTTCTACAAGGGAACACCGTATCAGAGAGTCCATCAGATTCCCTCAGGGTCTAAGGGTCATCCAAGTGCAAGGTTCTATGATTCTGTGGTTCTAGATCACCTGAGCCATAAAATGTTTGTGCCCCTGGCGCCAGACTTCTGATGCCTTTTCACGCCAGGGCCTGAGGCTCCAAAATCCTGGCACTGACTTTCAGCTTCGATGATTCTGTGCTTCTGAGGCTAGGATTTCTGTGATCCTGTAGTTCAGTGACCTACTTCAGGACAGACAAGGACCTCACACAAGAGGGCATTCATTTCCAGCGGCGATTACATTCCCAACAGTGATGCCCTGTGGGGCAAGCTGGCCATGCCTCCGTCTGGGAAGGGCAGCGTTCTATGACCAGAGCCTCCTGGAGCCCAGCTTGCCTTCTGACCTTTTCCTGATCAGGTATGCTCACTTGGATCCCCCTCAATCCCACCTAGACCCGCCCAGTTGCTCTCGGTCCATGTCACCAGCTGTGGGCAAGGATGCTGAGGCCAGAGTGCCCGCACCCTATCTCCCCGTCAGCACCCACTCCCATAGGTCGAGAGAAAGGGAGGCAGGGAATACATCTGCTCAGGCAGTATGATCCCCAGGGACTCAGAAGTTGGAGAAACTAGAGAAGGTGAGCTTGTCCCTGGACCCAGTGCTAACTTGATTTGTCCAGCATCAGAGTGGCCATATCTGGGAAGGCTCCTATCAGCCTCAGCCATGGCCTTCCTGCCATGGCCTTCGTATGCTGGAAATCACATCTGTTGGAGATGTTCATTTAACATGAAGGGCTCCAGAAAGACTGTGCTAGCTGGAGACAGAGCGGGGCCCCTTGGCTCCTCTCATTGTCCTACTCATTTATTCAACATGCATGAAAGTTAAATCTCAGTCTGCATCTCAGGGCATAAGAAGGAGGACCTTCTTTTGTTTTCTTTGAATAACCACGACCCAAAGAAAGAACAAAAGAAGAAAGAAGAAAAATCCAACATCATGTCCACCGTGCCCTCATGCTGGCAGGAAATTCAGTGTTTGTCATTACTGAGGTTCCCTTACATCCCTGATCCACAGTTCTGGTCATGCAAAGGTCCTGGGGTCCTACGAAGAACAACACATTCTGAGAGGTCTCTCTGTCCGGCTCTCATCTGTGGCCACTCAGGTACTCATTGTCTCAACGTGCCAGATGTCCCTTTACATCCAATGACCTGGTGTCATGATTTGGACACATGAAGTTGAGACACCAATGTGTTGGGCCCAGACTTCCTAGAGACATGCTGGAGCATCCCTCCTGGGGCTTCATCAGTATCCCACCCACCTGAGGACTCACTAATACCAACTTTCAGCTCCTCCTTGCCTTCAGAGGCACTCGCCTCTTCCCTGCCCCTCTGGGACAAACAGCCTCATCCCCCCTCAAAGCACACACAGAACTTAACATCAAGCAGGCCTGGCTTTCAGATCCTTCAAAACTCCAGCGACAAGAACATCTTGAGGGCCAACTGTTTCCTTGAACTGGTGATGAAGGCGGAAGCACACGGGCCACAGTGCCAATTAGTGCCTCACAAGCTCATTGCGTCACACACATTTATTTGCCCGGATCTTGCAGGATTTATTGGAGCAACAGGCTGACAGTTTGCTGACAGAGACGAGTGACACCCTGAAGGAACGGGGCACGGCCTGGGTAAGGTTGTGGGGTCAGTGAGGAAGTTCCCTGTGGGAAGTTAGAGCTGCGTGTGGCATGTTGGGAGGGAGGGGTTCCGAAAGGAGTTCTCGGGGAGGACTCATTGGTTCAGTGCTCCCTTGGTCTGGGAAGGGTCCTGAGAACGCCTGGGGAGAGAGAAGAACCTTATGAGGAGGCATCTGGGAGCTGTGTAAAAAGCTCCCAGCTTGGAATCTGGAGCCCTGACCTCCAGTCCTGGATCTGGCAAGACCTTGAACGAGTCTGTCCATCACCCCTCAACCACACCTTGGCTCTCCCACTGAAAATATGGGCATTGCTCTTCCCCTCCCATGGGGCTGGGTCCTGAGGAGCTTGTGCTGATGATGGCGTATTTCCAAATGGGGGTCTAGAAACATCCTTGACCAGGGTCTCCACTGAGCCCCGCCTGCTATCTTGAATACAGCTGGCCAAGGGCTGCGAGCTAAATAGAATCTGGTCTCAAGGGTGGTAGGGGATGGTGTGAGGCACAAGCCCATTCGAAGCGGCTGCGTCTCAGTATACACACCAGAATATTCCTCGACCCCAGGATAAAAAGGAAATCCCACCATTTGTGACAACGTGAATGAATCCGGAAGGCATTGTGTTAAGTGAAATAAGTCAAGGAAAGACAATACTGTATTACCTCACTTATATGTAGAATCCAATCCTCAGAAGGTGTAGAAAGAGAGAAGAGATTGGTGGTTGCCAGGGGGGAGGAGGGTGGGGTGGTGGAAATGGGTGTAGGGGGTCAAAATGTATCAACTTCTAGCTAGAAGATGAGTAAGTTCTGGGGAGGTCACATACAGCAGGGAGACTAGTTAAAATATTCTATTTTATATTTGAAAGTTGAAAGGAGTAAATCTTAAAAGTTATCACATACACACACATGCAAATCATAGCTGTGGGAGGTGGTGAATAGGTATATATACATATAGCAAATCATAACTCTAGACCTTAAACTTACAGAATGCTAGGTGTCGAATATATCTCAGTAAGGATGGGGAAGATAAAAGGGGCTACAGCTCCTGGCTCCTTTTTCCCCTTGGCAAGTATAGGCGGGACTCCCCCACTCTTTGCACACGCACACACACACACACACGCATATATGCAACCACACGCACACAGAACCTGGCCCCCTGGGGGAGAGTGTGCACCGCCCAGCAAGGAGGTCAGCTACAGAGGCTTCTTCTGCTCTGGAGTCCAGAAGACCAGCGTCAAGGCGTCTTGCTCCCCTACGATCACCAGTCCCTGTTCAAGCTCCCAACAGCCTGGCCACGCGGGGTCTGGCCCAGCTGGGGGCACTGATGGGAAAGGAGAGAGAGAGGGAGAGAGACCAAGAGATGGAGGGAGAAAAAGACAGAGAGAGGCAGAATTTGAGAGATTCACGGACGGAAAGGAAACTGGAAGCAAGAGGAGAGGCACAGAGAAGCTAGAGTCATACAGAAGAAGAGAGGAAAAAAGACACAGATAGAAAGGGAGCGAGACAGATGGCCCTGGGAGAAAGATGTACTATAAGGGGGAGAGAGGGAGAGATCGTAAGAGGAAAGCAAGACACGGGGACAGAGAAACTGAGACATGGGGAGACAGACTGGAAGGGAAAGGGAAAGAGGGGTGGACCAAGGAGAGGCAGGAGGACACAGTCACAGATCATGTGTACGCACACATCCAGGCACACGGATGTTCACAGTCACACACACACTGTCACACATATGGCCATAGGCACACTCAGTCACGCACACACACCCATGCATACACACACAGCCACCCACACCCAGTCCCACACACCCAGTCACACGCACCAAGGTCAGGCCAGGAGAGGAGCCGGAAGACACAGGGACTGCATCTCTAGCCAGAAGGGCCCGTCACACTCACCAGACCCCCCATGGCTCCCAGAAGCCCCTCGGAAGTCCCCAGTTCCTGCAGACCCAGTAGGCCCATTCAACCTCACTGCTGTGGGACTCCCCTTTACCTGCTGTGCAACCATCTCTAAGTCACGAAAGTCTCCTGGCCTGCTCCAGAAAATTGTCCTCAGAGGCCAAGGTCTGACATGTGGGTCTTCAATCTGGGCTCCTGTGCGGCCGAGCCGCTGAGCCCACAGCCTCCCGCTTCTCCTTCTCTCTCCTGCTGCCCTCACAGCCCCACTCCTCTCCTGGCTTTCTCAGTAAGCCACACACATCTGAAACTCTCTTTCTGAGGCTTTGTTTTTAGGGACCCTAGCCAAAGACACTCACGTCTCAGCTTCAGCTCTTTCTGAAGATGGGGATAATCAGAGGCACTCCTGAGGTTTGTTCTGTTAAGCAAATGAAAGGTGATGTGCAAATCACCTGATATTTGCCTATTGGGGCCTGCTTTATGTGAGCCCTTCATAAACGCTTTTCTTTTTTAAAGATTTTATTTATTTATTTATTTGAGAGAGAGAGAGAGAGAGAGAAGAGCACAAGTGGGTCGAGGGGCAGAGGGAGAAGCAGACTCTGTGCCGGACAGAGAGCCTGACGTGGGACTCGATTCCAGGATCCTGGGATCATGACCTGAGCTGCAGGCAGACACTTAACCAACTGAGCCACCCAAACACCCCTGATAAATGCTTTTTGTTATCACCAGCACCATCCTTGCTGTCACTAACACAGTCATCACCAGCATTGCCACGACAGAGGGGTGTGGGGAAGTGGGACGACAGCCCAGACAGGTCCCTCTAGCTCTAGCTGGTTCCCACCAACTTCCTGGCCATTTATCCAACTGCCCGTAGGTCTTCCCAGCTGTCCCAGGGACACCACGAATTCAAGCCGCCCAAAACTGAACTGTCGCCTCCCTCACTCCAACTTACTCCCCCACCAGTGCTCCTCTCCCACCTCCTACCCCCACAGAGGAGAAACACTTTGTCATTTACTGATATTTCTATTGACAAGGACAGGGCCTGGAGTAGAGGCGTTACTCTGTGCATGTTTGCTGGATGAATGAATGAACGAAGTACATACATGGGAAACATTGACAAGGAAGGACCTAACCTGCCCAAGAACACACCAAACACGGTAAAAGGGAACCCAAACCCAGGCCTCCTCCTCCCCCAGCCCTCCACAGGTAAAGCAGGCAGGAGGAGTGCCTGCGGGCCGGCCTGAGGCAGTGTCTGCCCCATCTCGGGCCCTCTGAGTCTCTTCCTGCCAAATGCCCAGCCTCCCAATGATGGAAATAGTGAGCGGCCCCCACAGAGGCCCAAGGATGCTCATGGGCTCTCCTAGGAAGCTGGTGGGGCGCTTCCAGCCACCGCTGCACGTTCTGCTGGGGCACTGAAGGTGGAGGGAGGCTCCCTGCCGGAGGGGAGGCGGCCCCTGCAGTCCTTGGGGCATACTGCTGCTGGACCTCACCCACCGGGTTCCAGAGTTGGAGGGCTCTGGGTCACTTCCCACCACGCAGGTGGGAAGATGGAGGCCCATGGGCTGGCACAGTGCTTGGTCAACCACATGTCCTGAAGTTAGAAACAACAGGAGCTGTAGGAATATTCGCTCATCCCCTTCTCTACCCCTAGCACCCTGCTCTGGCCAAGGGAGACTTTCCTAGGTGGGGAGGTCTTAATGACCCGCGATTTTAAATATAGGGGCAAAGAGGCCTAGCCAGGCTGCACGACTCGCTCAAGGTCACACGGATTCCAGTTCAGGCTGCAGCCCCGCAGAGTTCTGGCAGCTCACGGAATCAGCTGGGATGCCTGCCCTACTCCCTAAGGATCTGGCCCTTGCCCTGGGGGGCCAGCCCCCTACCCGCCCCCCAGGCACAGGTACTCAGCTGGTGCTGGGTGCAGAGGCTCACCCTGCCACAGCCCTCACCCACCGGCCCTCAAAGCCCCTTTCATGGCCCTGCTCCACACCCCACTGGGGAGGCCAGACAAAACCGCTAGTGTTGGGATTATTTTTCTATTTCCAGATGGATCTGTTTGCTGGCTCCATCCAGGGCCTCCCATCACTGCGTGGGGGCTGGGGGCCCAGTGCCCGGTTAATATTAGGAGGCAGTAGGGAAAAAAGGCAACCCAGTGCAGCTCCTCACAGAGCTCTGGGCTCCTGTACCAGGACAGCCTCAGAGGAATATTCCTGGGGCATTTAAGGGGGCCTGGCATTCAGGCGGGCCACGAGGAAAAAAGAATTAAAAAAATTTTTTTTTCAAGGAAGCTCTTAAATGGCTCATTTTGGGCTGAGGACCAGCACGGAGTCCCAGGTAATCTGCAGGGCTGAGCTGGGGACAATATTTTTAAAATTCAGCCGGGCAATCATTCATTTAATCCACATCTTCTGAGCACCTACTATTGTCAGATTACGCATGGCACCCGGAGGAAACAAAGGTTCCTGACCCAGCCCAGGGTCTAACAGCGAGAAGGGCATTAGATAATCACACATGAGAACAGAAACTTACCATGACAAAGTGCTTTGGAAAAGAAGGCCCAGAGACTGACTGACACAGGCTTTTTTTTTTTTTTTTTTTAATCACCCAATCTAAACTAACTCCTTTTTCCAAAGAAGAAAAATCGTTCCAGAGAGGGACAGAGACTCTTGGGTACCCAGAAAGGGTACCAGAGCCAGAGCTGTACCCAACCCCCTTTGGCTGGGCCGTGGCAGAAGCCTATAGATGTTCATGATCTTGGGGCGTTCCCCAGAGATCAGGGTATAAGGGAACACAACGATCAAAGCCAAGTGTACAAGAAAGTTATCGCCAAAGCTCATTAAGTCTGTCTGTTAATGGTAACATGACTCATTACTCTTACAAGAAAATCCCAGTCCCATCCCCATCTTGGTCTCCAGTTCCCAGACTGACAACAGACGTGGACCAACCGGTGTATGGCTGGGTGGGATGCTGGAGTGGGGAGACTGAGTAACAGCCCATGTGGTCTGGGTGGCCTCCGGGGAAACTCCCGAGGGAGATGTCAGCCTACGCCCTGAAGGAGGTTGTCCAGGTTCAAAGAGCCAAAGGGTAAAAGCAGCAGGTGGGAAAGGACCCATCCTGGGGCGGAGGGCACGGGGGAGGAGGGCACGGGGGGAGGAGACAGGGAACAACACAGGCAGAAATCAATGACTCCTTGGCAGAGGCTTGTGGGGAAACTTCTTGGCCCGGTCAGAAGCCTGGATCAGAATCCAGGGCCAAATGAGGTCTACAGATGTTGTCACACTCAGGATCCTGGCAGGAGACGGCACACGCTAAAGGGGTCAATTGAGAGAGCATTTATTGCCCCAGGCCAAAAACCAAGTAGTTTATAAATAATGATGCTACTACTACCGATAATAATCAACAAGATTAGAACCAAACTTTTCAGTGGAAATGTTCTAAGCAAGGCATCCCCAGAGGAGTGGGCAGGATTCGGGGAACCAGCCAGGGCTGGAGAAGTCCCTGGGGCTGGGGACAGGGACAAACCTCTGCCATCCCAGCCTCAAGAGGCTGAGGGAGGGAACGAGTTAGCAGACTCAGGCAGGAGCCGCAGCCTTTGGAAAGCAACCATCGCCAGAGCGACGGCAGGGCGGGGCAGAAAGGGAGCAAACACCCCACTCTCTCTCCCTTCCTGCCCTCCCACCAGCCGGCGCCTCCCACAGACCAAAGCCATTCAGAAGTTAGGGGGCAAGGGAGCCAAGGTGGAACCGTCCAGCCTATAGAGGTCAGCTGCCTGGGACAAAGGGCAGGACAGGGAAAGGCAGAGAGTAATGGAGGACCCAAGATGGCGGAGAGAATAACGAGAGTAGGCATCCGGTTTCTGCCTATGCCTCAGGTGACACCTATGGGCATCTGAGTATGTGACCCCCAAAAAGAGGAGCTCAGATGTGCCTCCCACGCCCCCTCTGACTTCTCTCTTCTCAGAAGAGAGTCACTTGTTCAACCTGTCTTGAGCCCCAGCTCTGAGCTGGGGCCCTGCTGGGGTCTCGGGGACCCAGGGATTGTCAACACAGACCTGTTTTTAACCTCAGGGAGCTTCAAGTCTGATGGGGAGACATGAATTTCTGCATCAAATAAATCTCTGGGAGGCAGGGTTAAGTGTTGGGGTACAGCAACAAGCCTTGATTCTCCTGACCTCATAGTCCATCCAGTTGGAAGGGACAGAAAACAAACAAGGAGACCCATAAATGTGGAATATGATTTTCTAAACACTGCAAGAAAAACAGAGTAGGTGAAGTGGTTTGGAGATGACGAGAAAGATGGGGCCCGTTAAGGCTATTCACCGCCTATGAAAAACTGCTGACACCTTCGTGGCACAGCATGGTGATCATTTCTATGTTCTGGGATCCCATGGGTTAGGAATTGGGGCAGAGCACAGTGGGCAGAGCTTATCTCAGCTCCGTGAGATCTGGGGCTTCAGCTGGGAAGATTTAAATGACCAAGGGCGACCCAAACAGCTGGGGGCTAGAACCACCTAGAAGTATCTCCATTCATGTGCGGGAGGCAAAAGAATGACCCCTCCCAAAGATGTCCTCGTTCCCCCAGAACCTGTCTGTTCTGAAGGCACAGCCTTGCCTGCTAAAAGGGATTTGCAGGTGTGATTAAATTAAGGATTTTTGAAGTGAGCCAGGTGGGGCCAATGTCATCACGGGAGTCTTTATAAGGGGAAATGGGAGGCAGGAAAGTGAGAGAAAAAGTTATGGCAAAGGAAGCAGGGCTCATAGGAGAGATTAGCAGATGCTACTCGGCTGGCTTTGAAGATGGAAGAAGCTCAAGGAAATGGGGACCCCACCAGCACCAGAAGGAAGGCCAGCCAGCGCCTTGATGTTAGTCCCATTCAACATCTGGGGTCATGTGTCACCACAGCAAGAGGAAGCTCCTACAACATGGCTTGTGCCTTGGCTGAGGGAACTGGAAAATGGGCTCAGCCCAGAGAGCGGATGGCAGCACCCACACAGGGCCTCTCTCTCCGTGTGGAGCGGGCTTCCTCACAGCACAGCGGCCTCAGAGCGGCCGGACTCTCCACAGGCCTGCAGGACTCCGAGAAGGAAAAAGGCCCGGGCCCCACGGCCCTTTGAGCCAGCCTTGGAAACCCCACCGTGTCGCTTCCGCACTACGCTTTTGGGTCAAGGCAGCCGCAAACCTGCCCAGATACAAGGGGAAGGGACAGAGATGCCCCCTCTTGCTAGGAGGAGGGCCAGGGAGTTTGCAGCCATGTTTTAAGAATCACCACAAGGCCAGTTTACATAGGGTGGCCCGGGAAGGCCCCTCTGAGGAGATAACATTTGAAGAGAGCTCCAAGGAGGTAAGGAAACAGAGCAAACCCAGGAGCAGAAAGTCCCAAGGAGTGGTCAATAGGGGGTCAAGGGACTCTGGGAACCCAAGCCCTGGACCCAGACTGAGAAGGTTCCAGAAGGAAGGTGACTGGGCCTGAGATGGCCCACGATGGAGGATTTGACAACCCTTCTCCTGTAATTCCCACCTCCACGGGGGAATGAGGACTGGTCCCTGTGCTTCCCATTCTGGCCCTGCTGGCCTGGGGACCCCCCCACCATGGGGTCTTGGCAGATCTTGGCAAAGGCCTCTACTTTCTGGGTGTCCAGTGTGCTCTCTTTTCATGACCCACGGCCTGCCCTTTCCTTGCAAACGTCCTTTCGGTGCCTCTACTCAGTCAAGTCTTATGGAGGCCAGGACAAGTACACTTTCTCATGAGGGTAAGGAGAGCCAGTGAGGAACAGAATGGCGGCATGTGTCCAGGGGCGCCTGCCTCTGGAACTGGATACCTCCCAGGCCTGCCCAGCCACCAACCTTTTGGGGCCCAATCAAAGCTTTCCTCCCTTTGACCCTGCCACTGGGGGAGTGGGAGGAGCCCCAGGGCCTGCCATTCTGGTAGGAACAGGAGAAAACACATCTCTGGGTGCTAAGATTCCAACACCTGGCACGGGACCTGGCACGTAGAAGATGCTCAGTTAATAACCCCCGAGTCAAGGAAAGAAAGAAAGAGTTTCCTCTGTGACTCACAACAAAGATGATTAAAAACACAGGCTCTGCTTTCTCCAGCCTTGCTTTCCAATCTTAGTTTGTACCTTTCTGAGCCTCCGCCTCCTCATCTGTAAAATGGGGATCATCGAACCAAGTTCTGGATTAGTGGGAGAGTTAAACAAGATGGTCTCCAGAGAGACCCGATGAAGAAGAGGAAGCTGACGATAATGCTGATGAAGGTGATGGCCGAGGGCATGTCTAAGCCCCCAGCACGCGCCAGGCACAGCTTTCGAGACCCCTCTAAGAATCCGTGTGTTCTGTCCTCACAGCTCTAGGGAGCGATTCCAGATGAGGCTACAGAGGCACAGAGAGGGTAAGTAACTTGCTGAAGGTCACACAGTTGAAAAGCCAAGTAGTATGAATTCACACCCTGAACGGTATTCTGCAGAGCCAAACATGCAGGGAGTTCTCATTAATGGGCCAGCGGTTTGCCTGCTGGGGAACGGCCTTCTCTCCCCCACTGGGCGCTCAGCACCCCCAAGATTGGGACCGCTGCCTCCTGGACGTCTGCCTCCCAGCTCCCAGCATGGGGCTAGGCATAGGGCTATTGCCTGAGTGGGTGTGGCACCCATAATATTGTCACTCTTCATCCTGCCCTTTACTGGGACAAGAATACTCTCGGGTCATTGAATCCTGGTGCTACCATTCACAGGCCCTGAGCCTCAGTTTCCCTGCCTGTCAGTGGGGAGAATCAGGCTGCGCAATGCGAAGTAGAGCAGTAGCCGAGAGCTCAGGGGTGTTAGCCAGCCTTCTCACCCTCCAGCCAGGTTTCCTAATGGCCCCCGGTTCCGCAGGCACCAGGTCACCCTCCCGGGCAAAGAAGAGTTAACCGAGCTCTTTCTAGTGACAGGCAACTTAACTCCCATCTCAGATGCAGAGGTGGACGCCATCGCAGAGGTGAGGCTGGAATGCGAGAGGGGCCCTGGGCCACGTGCTCTCCAGCAAAGTGGCTACCACTTCCCCCAAATTCTTTCTTCTCCTGCCTTCCAGAACAGTGGTCATAGATACTGTGAAACAAGATCGGCCTCCAGTGGGACTGGGCTTGGGAGCATGTTGGGAGCAAGTGGGCTGAAAGGGTGTGATACAACCCCTCTCAGTGTCCATCCCAGACAACACAGAATCTGCCCTTTGACTTCCCCAGAGGCCCAGAGAGGTTAAGGTCCCAGGCTGGTATCACACAGCTTATCTGGCAGCCAGCTGGACTTTCTGAACCTGGAGATCCCTAATTCTAAAATTCTGTAACATCCCCAAGCCCAGCTCGGCCTGAGGTCACCTCCTGGGGGAATGCGGGCAGCGATGGGGGTTCCTGGAGTTTTTCACATGACTCTCAGACAGGGAGCCCGGCCAGAGGCTCCAGTGTGGGGAAGGAGGGGAGCCATCAGAAAGTAGGATCGAGTACCAGGCCCTGCTCCTTTTGCTCCCCTGGGAGGATCAGTTGCTCAGAGGAGGGGAAGAGGGCTAGGATTCCAGGGATGGAAAGCACTGGAAAGCCATTTCTCTAGGGCAGGGCACGGGCTCTCCCAGCCTCATTCCCTTTCCCTCACTCCCATTCCCTCATTCCCTCCACCTTGCTTCTTGCTCTGGCCCTCTCTGTCTCGTGGCCTCTGTGTCTCTGTCCCTGTCTCTGCCTGCCTTGCCCTGCATCACTCTCTCTTTCTGTTTCTTGTTCCTTGTGTCTCCATGTCTTACCTACCTGATTCACCCCCTTTCTTTTCTTTCATAGTCTCTCCATGTATCTTTCTGCATCCGCCCCTCCTTTGCTCTGACTCTGCATCTCTCTCTCTGTTGTGCAAGGCCCTGTTTCTCTTCGTTTCTGTCTCTCTTCCTCTCCCTCCCCTTCTGTCTTCACAGTCTCCCCTCTGCCCTGTCATCCAGCTCAGGTGAGTGGAGGTAACAGACCTGGGGGAGGAGAGTGTCATAGCGGGGTTGGCCCTGGGGAGGGGAGGGCAGGGCAATGGACAAGAGGCTACTGCAACTGTCCAGGCAAGAGTCCACAGAGTCTGAGCCCCATAAGAGCTACAGGGTGAGGAGGACAGGATGACTGTGAGAAAGATGGCAAAGGAAGGGCCACGGTAATGTTGTAGGGACTGGGAAAGGGCCAGACCAGGAAAACTTCCACGAGAGGAGATGAGGAAAGTTATCTCAGCAAGAACAATTGCAAGGGGACTATTTGGGCTGAACTTTGGGCCTCTCCAGTGGAGGTGGAGTGAGGGTGGGCAAGAAGGGGCAGACGCTGAGACCTAGAGTTTCAGCTGGGGCCACCCTGGGGAGAGCCTTGAGTGCCGATCAAGAGCCTGGACTTCAGCCCACAGGGTGTTGGATTTTTATATGAATGTGATGAAACACTGGAACTCTCCCCAGACAAATGTATATGCCCACGTAGATGATAATACTATCTCGTTGGACATATCAGAGCACTGAGGCTCAGAGAGGTTAAGTAACTGACCTGTGATCATCCAGATAGTAACGGAGAGAGCCAAGATGGCCAAGTGTGCCCAACTGCAAAACCCCAGGCTTTCTCCTATATGCCATCTCTTTCTCTTCCTGTCACCCAAAAGGGCCATCGGACTGGCTGGCCTAGAAGTTCAGGAGACCCAGGAGTCTGTCCTGAAGGTTAGATGTGCAAGCCCACACCTGGCTCCCAGAGGACCAGCCAGGGCTCGGCTGAAGCAGCAGCTCCCTTTCCATGAGCAAAAGGACCAGAGGGGAGCATGAGATATCCGTGAACCTGGTGTCCATGGTTTTAGCTCTGCCCTTGACCATGGCTTCCTCAGCGTCCCTCCTTGGCTATGGCTCCGTCTCCCTCTCTCCACCTGGGGGAGTTGGGCTCAAGGCTCCCAGATGGCCATGCCAGCCCGAGTGCTTGCGATTCCTTGGCTGAAGGGAGAAGTCTTGGTGCCCTCTGGGCAGAAGCCTTGCCAAGTGAAGGGTTTGGCATGCCATCTTTGCCTGCTCTGTTTGAGGGTGACTGTCTTATTCCAACAAGGAGCCACCCCCAGGGTGGCCCACTCCAAACCCCAGTGACTCACTTACAGAGTGAGGGGCAGGCAGGCGGGAGATGTTTCTGTGGCTCTTGGCATCAGGCTGAGCCCACGGGCCCACGAGCCCACGCCGGGCGGGCACTTGTGTCAACCACTGGCTCCTAAAAATCGCAGGGCTGGGACAAGGTGGGACTGTAGGCAGCCCTCAGAGAGAAAGCTTGGCCTGTGTGCTCTGGGGAGGTGACCCGGGGGGACCCTGAGCCACTGCTCGGGGGCGTTAATGAGAGCTCCATCTGGTGCCATCCTCAACCAGTAGCTGACGCTGACACAGCATTTCGGCGGGGAGAGAGAGCATGTGTGTGTTCCAAGGCTAGCAAAGGCTCAGTTTTTCCGAGCCGGAAAAATCCGTTCAAAGAAAGGAAAATTAAGGACGAGGAGCCGAAGATAGCCTGATTCATGTTTCCTCAGACTGGGCCTTGAATGGTTCACAGAAGATTATCTCCCTCGATGTGTAACTGGGGAGACCTGGGCTCATAGAAGGCCGGGCCCCATGGGCCAGAATAGAAATGCGACCTCTCACCTCCCAGCCCAAAGGTCTGACCATTCTGCTGTCCTGCCTCCCTCAACCAGAAGTCAGCTCTGCCCTTGGCCCCAGTGGTATGTGCACCCCGACTCTCAGACCCGGCTTTAGATTCAAGGTCTTCCTATCTCTGAGACCACACCATTAACAGATATTTTTTACCAGGAGACACTCCAGATAGGGCACCCACAGCCCTGCCTTCAGTGGGCTTATCACCCTTTTCAGAAGATGGTGCAGTTTGGAAGTGGATCTAGGAAAACAATGCTTGTTTGGTATTTACAATGCACTAGGGAGACACAGACCTGTTCAAAGGGCTTTTCATGGATCAGCTCATTTAATCCTCACAACACCCTATAAAGTACTGTCTGGGACTTATTTTACAAAAGAGGAAACCGAGGCACTCAGAGGTTAAATAACTTGCCCCCAGTCACATAGCTAGAGAGTTATGTAGAGAGGTAGTCTGGTTCTTGAGTCCACACCATAAAGGAGACATGGTATGGCAAGTGTTAGTACCTCCTCTGTGCCAGGAACTGTCTTCAGTATTGGATGGAAAGAATAGACATGGGGCTGCCCTCAAGAAACTTTTCATTATTCCTTCATTTACTCGTCCATCCATCCATCTATCCATCCATCCATCCATCCATCCATTCATTCATCATTCATCCATCCAGCCATCCATCCATCATCTAGCCATCTATCCATCCATCCATCTATCCATCTTCCATACATCTATCCAACATCCATCATTTGATCAATCAATCATCCATCCATCCAACCATCTGTCACCCATCCACTCATCCGTCATCCATCAATTGATCAATCATCCATCCATCCATCATCTACCCATCCTCCATGCATCCATCCATGCATCCATCTTCCATCCATCCATTCATCCATCCATCATCTGTGTCTATTTTTACTCACTATTGTATCCCCCATGCTCAGCACAGTGCTCAGCACATAACAAACCCTGAACCAATATTTGCTGAAAGAGTGAAGAACTGAACACAGATTTGGACCCTAAGAGCGCTGGGTTCAAGTCCCTTACCCTCTGCCAGTCTTGGTGCCATGGGTAATGAACACCACCCCAGTCACCTCACGGGATTCTTAAGAGGCCCCAGTGGTGAGCCGGCAAATGCTTTGCAAACAGTTAGAGGCTGTGCAGACACAGTCGCCATCAGGCTGCTGAGTGCCTATGCAGGCGCCGAGGCCTGCCGAGCTGTGTCTCTCTCGGGTCTGGCTAGTGAGACCTGTCAGACACTTCCCCTCAGCCTGCCAAGAGGCCCAAAGAGGAAAGGAAATGGACATTTAATGAGCATCCACAATGTGCCAGGGCCTTCACACACTTTAACTCTCTCTTCTCTTTTCTTGGACAGATCAAAGAAATGGAAGCCCAGAGAGGGCCATCATTTGCCCAAGGTCACACAGCCAGCGAGGAGCGGAGCCTAGGTTTGAACCCTGGTCTGTGAGCTCCAACCACTGTGCTTGTGACCATACCCAACACCACCTTCCCTTAAAGGGATGCTGCCGACTTCCTCTTTCCAAATCTCTTCAAGTCCCCACTGTTCAAAGTCACACAGCAAGCTCCTGGCAGAGCCATTTAAAAAATTTTTCCATCTAGTTTTTGCATTGATTATTTCCTTTCTGCTTTATAGGAATTTTCCCCCTTTTTTTATTTGCAAAGAAAAGCCAATGTCAATGTTCTCCCCACACATGCGTTAACCCTTGTCTGACAGGCAGATTCTGAGCAGCCATCTGGGGAGCAAGTGGAAGGTCAGCTGCTGGCCACAGCTTCCAGCAGGCCCTTTTCACAGACCCTTGCGATAGGTCACACACACGTGTGACAGTGCCATCTAACGCCATCTGTGGCAAAGGCCCCTGACCCCCAATTTACCAGCTTCCTACAACCCTCCACAGAGGCCAGACTTCTAGGACCCAAGCAGAAATCACCCTCTGACACCGAGAGCCCAGGGAACAGTCTTTCTGGAGACCCTTCCCTGTGCCACAGGCTGGGACAGAAAAAGAAATCCCATAGCCGCTGCTCCTCGGCCACCCACAAAGGGCCTGGCACAGCGCTGGGCACCTCACCAACATCCTCTCGCTGAGTCTTCTCAATGGGAGGAGCTGGTCTTGATGATCCCATTTTACAATGGAAAGAGAAGGTGTGGCTTCAAGAGTCAAAGCCACCTGCCGGAGGCCACCCAACTGGCCAGGGGCAAACTGGCTCAAGGCAGGACCCTCGCTTCTAAGTTGCTTTCAGTCCAGGGCTAAAAATAAGATGGTGAATGTGACATGGCCAGGGTGCCTCCTCGGTGTGGGCGCCGTGCTCCGTCCTGGGGTCCTGCTCCAACAAGAAACCGGTGGCAGCCAGTCCCAATTCTGCCGAAGACTTGCTGAGTGACCTTGGGTGGGTCGCCCTCCTTCTCAGGGCACACAGTCTGCCCTGTGTGAAATGGGTGGGTTGGCCACCTCAGGCTCTTGTGCTCTTTCTCATGTTCCCTTGGGTAACAATTCGCAAAACAGAGCTTAGCAGCTGAGGGGAGGCTGAACTTTGGGGACCAGTACTGTGTGCCTCCTCCTCCTGCAGAGACCCCATTACAAGCACCCCAAGGGGCCACATTCCTGGAGGAGTTAGGGTACGTTGCGACTAACCAGCCCCTCAGCCTCGCTCTGCTCCTGACCCCCAGCACCGAGTTGGGGGCCAAATTGAGGCATTGCAAGCCCTGGGCCAGAAACCAAGGGAGGAAGGGAGGGCACCTGGCCTTCTGCACTGGTGGCCGGGACTCTCTCTGAGCCCAGCTCCTCCCCGCTGCCCTTCTCCCTGAGCAGCCCCCTGCCCCACTCCGCGGCGCCCCCCGCCCCAGCCCCCTCCCGCAGGCTCCTTCTGGACTCGGCCCCAGCTCCGGCAGGCCGGCCATTTATAAGGCTCCACCTCACCCCTTTAAATTCTATTTTTTCAAACCACATTCTTGAACTTGGCAGATAACGTGGCAGCCCGACAAGAGCCCTATTTACTCGGAGAGCCGTGAATGGGCCCTTTATAACAAGCTTCATTAATATTTCTACCTATTGGCCAGCTCTGCGTTTCCTCCCCCTATACAAACAGATGCTCCACACAGAAAGACTTTTCAAATGCTCTTGTTGACTTTCCCCAAACAGGGAGGGCAGCCTGGCCGGCCGGGGGTGTGTGAGTGTGTGTGAGTGTGTGTGCAGGGGAGGGGGCGGTCGTGGGTGTGCACCCGCCCGGCTGGCTGGGTGCAGGAAGGAAAGAGGCCCGCTATTCACGGGCCGGGGCGGGCGGCCCGGGTGAGCTCAGGTATGCTGGGCCTCACAAAGGCACACTGAGCCCAGCCTGCACCGTGAATTCCAGAGTCCTGGCCCAGGGAGTTGGACGTTCCCTTCTCAGCCCCTGCTGCCTGGCTGGGTGACCCTGGGCAAGTCCCTTATTCACTCTGGGCCTCCCTGGCCTTCTTTGTTCATCGGGTCCACACCTCACCGCTCAAAGCCTGGCCCATGCGCCAGCAGCAGCTGCAGCGTCCCCCGCTGAGAGCTGGTGAGAAGGGCAGACTCTGCCCAGATCGACCGTCCTCGAATCTGTGTCTAGAGATTCCGGGGCTGATGCGGGAGCACGAGAAGGTTCCAGAAGCAGCCGACGTGCGGCACGTGACTCCCCCCACCAACTCCCCAACCATCAGGGCCGTCACAGGCCTTGCCCATCCTCGAGTAGGCAAACCAGGGCTGTGTGGCTCTGTGCTTTGTGACCCCAGACGTGGCCCATGGTGGGTGCTCAGGAAAGAAGTGAATAAACAGAAAAGTACATTGTCCGAGTCTGCAGGCTCCTGCTAATGGCAGAAATTCATCCTCCTCGGCCTATGAGACATTGCGAGGAACAGTCCACTCCGTTGTTCAGAAGGTCACAGGGCTTCGGAAGGGAGCTCTGAATGTCCCAATGGATGGGGTGAGCCCCTGTCCTCCAGAGACAGGCCAGCAGAAACAGGAGGACGTGTGTGGACAGTTGGAGAAGGCTCTGGGTGCCTGCGTGAGGGACATGCCTCTGGGCCGAGGAGGAAATTGGAGGGAGCGTGGCGTCATCACTGCGCATGCTCACAGAGGACATGGAAGCGCCTTTGCAGCAAGGCAGGGCTGAGTTCCAACGCTGATGGTACAGTGGGGTGCAGGCGAGTGCCCTCCTCTCCCTTTCATTTGTTCATGGGATAAAGCTTTATTCTAGGTGTCAGATCCTCTGCTGGTGCTCAGGACATGATGGTCAATAAAACAGACCTTGCCCTTGACCCCAGAGGGGAGAGACACAATCAAAAAATACATTTCTAAAAAAACCACAAAATACTGGAAAGGAAACAGAAGAGGGTGACAGAGAAAAGGTGTGTGTACGGGGCTGGGGGAGAAACTGTTAGAGGAGTCGGGAAAGACATCATTGAAAGGTGATTTTTTGAATTGAAATCTGAAAACAGAGTAGCTAGTCATGTGAGGAGCTAAAGGAAAGGCACTCCTGGCAGCAGGAGCAGTATGTGCAAAGGTCCTGAAGCAGCAAATATTTAATGCTTTGAAAGGAGGTCAGTGTGGCAATAGCATTCCTCGTATGAGAGGGAGAGGGGTATGTGGGGTGGTAATTTCTACCTTGCAGATGTGGGAGGGGAGGATGGCACAAAGTAGGTGCTCGTAGCATAATGTGTTTGCTCTTACCTGATTTTCAACCTCCTGTGGCTGCTCCAAACCCCTATCAAGAGAGCTGCCTGCTCTTACTATCTCTTGGGAGCAGCACGGGTAGTGCCTCACTCTGCCTGGGCCATGGCCCGGACAGGGTCAGCTGAGCTGGAGGGGATTGAATGATCTGACTGTGCATCTTGGCTACCTACATCATACCTTTTTGAGGAGGGGGTGGCCTGCCCTCTCCTGAGACACCCGCCCAGCTTTGGCTAGCCTAGGTGGCTTGGACAGATCCTTGACCCCCTGCCTCGCTCTCAGCAGCCAAAGACCAGACCCTTTTGGAAGTATGTAGTCCTCTGGCCAGCCCACACCCCACTCCCTGGCCAGCCCTTAAGTACCAGGTTGGAAATAACCAGTGCTCTCCACCCCTGGGGGCTGTGGGCTCGCCCACCACAGGGGCCGAGGTGGCTGGGTGGAGTGGGGCAGGAGGCCTGTCCCAGAGAGGCCTTTTTGGATTCTTCCAGCTGGGAGGCCCCTTCTCTCAGGCTGTGGCTGGGGAGGGGGGATGCCAAATTGGTTCAAATCTTAGATTTGCCACTGAGTCCCTTTCAAAAGCTGAGGAGCCTTTCAAAAGCTATCTTAGCAATTTGAGCCTCAATTTTTTTAAATCTATAGAATGGAGTTGGGGCACCTGGGTGGCTCAGTCAGTTAAGCATCTGACTCTTGATTTTGGCTTAAGTCATGATCTCACAGTCATGAGATCGAGCCCCGCGTCCGGCTCTGCGCTTGGGGAAGAGCCTGCTTAAGATTCTCTCTCTGCCTCTCCCTCCATCCCTCCCCTTGTTTGCACTCTCTCTCTCTCTCTCAAATAAATAAATAAAATCTTTTTTTTTTTTTTAAATGGAGTTGATCACCCTCTCCGAGGGTTGTCAGGAGAATTAAATGAATTGTAACTGTAAATTGTAAAGTGTAATCACAACGCACATAGAAGAGTTCGTGGTTTGGGGGAGCAGGTTCCTGTGGTATTCAAGGTCATGAAAAGACAGTTCTAGTGGCTGGCCCCAGCTCTACCACTGGATAGACCATAGCACTTCTGAGAGCCTCAATTTCCCCAACTGTAATCTGGGTCCTTGTCCCTGCCTCCAATGGATCCATTGTTAGGATCCAATTAACTCAAACAACATACATATCGAGCACCTACTGTGTACATCGCTCATGGCATTATAGACATCTCTCACTGCTTAGGTCTTCTTCCCGTCTTCGACTTTAGGGAATCTTTTCCTGAGGACTCAAGACAAGCCGAGGATGTAAAACCAGACAACCAGACAACCAGACAAAGGAGAGAAGGGGAGAGTAGCCAAGCGTGGGCTCCATGGTCAGGTTGTCAGTCAAAAACCTGCTTCGGTCTCTTCCTGTCCCAAGTTACTTAGCCTTTGCAAGCCTCAGATTCTCCATCCATGAAACAGGGAGAATATGACTACTGCAGAAGTCTATTGCGACGATTAGATGACACCAGTGGATCGCGACAGCTCAGTCCTTGGCACATTGTGATTCGTAATGCCTGCTGCTATTAGAAGGATCAGCCAATATATTCCTTGTTGGAGGAACAGCAGTATAATAGCATAAATACCACAAGTAGCCATAGTAGTGCTGGTGGGAGTAGAAGTAATAGGAGGAGTCATAGTAGAAGGACTACCAGCAGAAGTACTAGTGGTAGTAGTAGTTAGAGGTCCTAGTACTGGTAGTCGCAGCAGGAGAATTGGTACAATTGTTGCAGTGTGGGTAAGAGGAAGTAATAGTACCAATAGTCGCGGTAGAAGTACCCGTGGTGTTACTAGCAGTAGAAGTACTAGTTGTACTGGTAAACAGTGACAGCAATAGTAGTAGAAGTACTAGTAGCAGACATACTGGTAGGACAGTGGTACTAGTGTTGCCCAAGTGGGCACATGTGCCGGGGCGAGGTAGGAAAGCTAGGAGAATTCAGCCCCTTTAAATGCTGGGTAGCAGGGGCACGTTCCCACTCGTGGAAATGGGAAAGGAGAGGGGTCCACACAGATGGAGCTGGCAAGAAGAAATGAAGGAGAGTGAAGCCCGAGAAACTGGCACAAAGCAAATCCTTCTGGTCTTGGCGACAACACGACTCTGTCTCTGGGGCAGTCTTGGGGTCACAGAAGTTGCATCCCCTGCCCCCAGCTTCCCCCAGGGAGGCAGGCACAGTGTTTGCTCCCGGGTATCCCAGAGCCCTGGACCATGCAAGGCTTGGGAACCTTGGGTCCCCTGTCTTCCTCACTTACGTACGGGGACACTGAGGCTCTAGGGAGTTGGGGGAGGGGCACTGTTCTCCCTGGGTAACAGAACAGGGACGGTGATGTACACTTGGGAATGTGTTGGGAAGCTTTGAGGGCTCGGCTTATGTGGGAGCCCTGTTCCATCTTCTCAGCTGCCATAGGGGCGAGTCAGCAGTGGGGCCTGGCACCCGCCCAGGCCTTGGGAACTCGGTGTCCTTTCTGCTGATACAGTGGGTGGGGCTTCCTAGGAAGAGCCTGAAGTAGCACAAGAAGAGGGCAACAGGGCATCCTCAGGCTCTGCTCATCCAGAAGAGTGAGCAAAGAGAAATTCTTACCCAGAACTGTTGCCCAGACTTCCATGGAAGCTTCTGGCTTCTGGCAGTCTGAAGTATAATTCCACCAATCTTCCCGGACTTCAATCCTAGTAAGCAAGAGCTTGCTCTTCAACTTGTTCCACCCTGGGTCTTTGGTCTTTTAAAGCCTAGCTCAATGCCACCTCCTCCAGGAAGCCTTCCCAGATTCCCTGGCGCTTGCTTTCTTGTCAGGATTCACTTGCCTTGCCTGTGCTCCCATGCCATTTGGTTCCAGCTGCTATGAGGGTTCTATTTAACAGGCATGCCCGGAGTGCCTACTCGGGTTCACTGATCAGTCCCTGCCCACAGAGCTTAGAGTTCTCTGAGACAGACAGATGCTGACACCCCAACCCCACCTTAGCCAGATGGGTGAAGGTCATGAGGTTGGTAGGTCTAGGAGGCTGTAGGTCCTCAGAGGACTCCTCACCATCTAGGAGGGTTTCCAGACAGAGGACGCAGCCTCTGTGTTCATAACCAAATGACACCGTGGCTTGTTAGCACCTAGTTTGTGACCCAGCACATCGTAGGTGCTTCGGGCATGCTTAACTAAGAGTCAGATTAAATATGCAGCTGCTCACACATTAGAGAGTTCCCTGTCACCTGTGTGGAAGAAACCTGGGAGGAAGGAAAAGTCTGGAAAACTTCTAACGGAGCCCCATAGGCCTTGCAGGTAGGGCCTGTGGGCCGTTCTGCTCTGTTTGGCCTAGGAATTCTCAATGGATTCCAAGATAGAAATGAAAAGAGGGAATCTGAGGACAGCAGTGACATAGCTCATTGGGAAGTTTGGTCCCAAGAGAAAGGGTATACTAGAAGAAGCTAACACAAGGTCTTTAAATGCCCATCACAACCTGAGAAATCACTATCAGTATATAGGGCCCAACACACAGGCTAGATGGAATGACTGGTCCTCAAGAAAAACTGAAAGCAAAGCTGTCAACCCTGCTATGCATCAGAATAATCTGGGATGGGGGGGCCCGCCTGGGTGGCTAAGTCGTTAAGTGTCTGTCTTTAGCTCAGGTTAGGATCCCAGGGTCCTGGGATGGAACCCCACGTTGGACACTGTGCTCTGCAGGAAGCCTGCTTCTCCCTCTCCCGCTCCCCCTGCTTGTGTTCCCTCTCTCGCCATCTCTCTCTTTCTGTCAAATAAATAAATAAAATCTTTAAAAAAAATCTGGGGTGCTCTGAAACCACTGACACTCAGAGCTCCATGTGTAAACCAATTAATCAGAATCTCTGGGGGGTGGGGATTCTGACGCCAAGGCTGGAACTCCACTGCCTTAAAGTAGCAGTGGACATTCCCCAGAGAAGAAGGCCGGGCAGTGTGAAAGCCAATATGGGAGCTTGTTTCCGCAGAGATGATTGATCCAAGGCAAGTTGTATACTTTAAAGGTCAACTTCAGTTATCCAAGTTCAGCTTTGCGGAAGCGCTCACAAAAGGAAGCTGCAGAGAGCAGAGGAGAGAACACAGGCTTTGGAAACAGACAGATCCCCACTCTACCACTTAGAGCGTGTGTTGACCTTGGCAAGTTACTGAACATCCCCAAGCCTCAGTTTCATCACTTGTAAAATGGGGACATTTCCAGGGCCAGTCCCAGAGGGTTGCTTTGAATTTGAGTTATAAAATGAAGTAGCACAAGTGTCCGGTGTTCAATAAATATTAACTCCCAATCCTCTGACCCAGGTTCCAGACACAATGAGGCATTACTGTGCAACAGATGGTACCTAACACCCTTTCCCATTCTTACATATCAACGTTACTGTTTTTAGAAGAAAACAGCCAGCTCATAGGTAAGTCGTTCCTGGCTGAAGCTGACTCACGGCAAGCTGCTTACATTTTTAGGGAGGAGAGCCGAGATTCTGGGAACAGCAGTTTCAACAACCCTGGGTCCTTCGATTTCACAACTACCCCCTAGAGGCTCATCTTCACCAAAAGACACAGCATGGCTTCAGGATGCTTCATCTCCTCTTGCTGGACCCTCATGTCTTCATCAGATGGACAGTTAGTGGGTATGTCTCTGTGCCAGGCCCTGGGCGGGGCAATGGAATGGGCCCTCTACCCTTACCGAGCTCCTTGTCTAGCGGGAAGCCAGGCATGGCTGCCAATACCCACCATACCCAGCAAGAGAAGCCATGCAAGGTTTCGGAGGAGAGGAGGCAGGTGTTTAAGGGCAGAGAGTGGTGGCTGGGGCTCGGGGTGGGGAGGGGTGCCGGTAGCGTTCCTCTGCTCAGCAGGGAGCCTGCTTCCCCCCATCTCTCTGCCTGCCTCTCTGCCTACTTGTGATATCTGCCTGTCAAATAAATAAATAAAATATTAAAAAAAAATAAAATAAAATCACTGTTCCTCACTACGCCTGTATTGCCCCCCCCAACCTCGGTTTTCCCATCTGTAGATGGGGCAGGGGACCAGATAGAAGTCAATGCAATAATCCCTTAAGGTTCCTGCTTTGGACAATTTTGTGGAATGAGTCCCATGGCCCACATTCACGTTTTAATTAAAGATTACATCAAGCTCTGTTCGGAAAATTTCACAACAAGCCTTGGACCCATCTGGCTTTTCCTCTGCTGGGGGGTGGGGTTCACAAGAGGAACAAGGAGAGATGAGTGTCATGTGATAACTTCCTTCCTCACCATCTTCTTCTTCATTTCTGTTCTACCTCCATCCTGTGCGAGGCCATCCCTGCAGGGTGTGAGCCCCAGACTGGGCTCAGCCTCTCCCCACCAGGGCCTCAGTCTCTGCACCTGACAAATGGGGACAAGCCCTCCATGAAGTGTGTTGGACAGAGCGAAGGGCGTTGACACTTGGGTTTCCAGGGGCCAAGTGGAGCTGTACCCCACCCTCTGGGAATTCTAAATTTGTAGCAGATTGTTGGGTCCGAGAGGCCAGCTTGGCTGGGGCTCAGAAAATGTCACTCAGCTTCTGGGCATATCGGAGAGCAGCTTTGTGGCAGGAGCTGATGATCTCCATGATAAATGAGCCCTAAATGAATCCTTACATCAGGAATTTGAGTGTTTGTGGTTAGCCTCGAAAGGAAGGGAGAGAGGGAGGCTAGGGAAGGATGCAGGGATGCACCAGCAGCCTGCCCACCAGGCTCCCTTCCTCCACTAACATTTGCTGAACTCCTACTGTGTGCAGGGTCTGGTGCTGGCTCAGAGACCACAGGGATGAAGCTGACATAGTCCCTACCGCACCCCCCCCCCAAAAAAAAACAAGATGCACAATCAGTTGTGATCAGTCCTGTAACAGAAGAGAGCCCAGGACGCTGTGGGGACAGAGTGACTCCAGCCCGATCTGGGGGGTATGGGCCCAGGAAAGGCTTTCTACAACACAGCTTGCAGGACAAGCCCACCAGGTCGAAGTGAGCACTCCTGGCAGGGAAAGAGCAGAGGCAAAGTCTTAGGGGAGTCAGGGAAGCCTCGAGAAGCTTTGGATTGGAGTGCAGGAGGCAAGGGTGGTGGGGGGAGAGGAGAGGGACAGCCAGAGGGGTCAATAGGAGATAGAGCCCGAATGGCCTTAAGTCCCAGCCAAGATAGCTCAGATTTTATTGTGGCCCCAGGGAGTCAGGGTAGGGCTTTCTCCAGAGGGATGTCTAGGGCTGAAGCGGGAGCAGGGGTGTGTGGAGGACGGTCCCTGCTGACTCAGCCCGGCTTTCATTCACTCCCCCAGGGAGTGCTTCTTGAGGGCCTGCTCACCCGTCTCCACAGCACCAGGCTGGCTAAAGCCCTCCTCAGGGCACAGGCTAGGAGAAAATGTATGCGAAGAGCCAGGCCTCACTTGACAAAACTCCTTTGTGATGAGCCCTCGGGCCATGGTGGAACGGTGCTCTGCTGCCCTCTAGTGAGGGCTGGAGCTTCACCCCTGCGGCGTCGGCCAGCTTCTACAACAGTTTCTCTGGAGACCTTCCCTCTGCCCCTGCCGGGACCACAGGAGTCTCACTGCCCCCAGGGAATAGAGGACAGGCCAGGGGAGGGGGACACAGAGGGACTCAGCCCCAGCTGTGCACGGGGGCCCAGGAGTTGTGTCCTTTAACTTTCTCAAATGAATGGACAGAGATGGTGTGGACTCCTATCACTATCATGATGGTCACGGTCATGATGATGATGGGACGGTGGCAACGGGGGCAGGGACTGCTATTTCTGTAGCTACTGGTGGTGATGGCAGAATTGGAGTGATGGCGGTGATGGGATTACAGTGATGGTGATGAGGACAAGGAGGGAGGAAGAGACTGTGGTAGTGGGGATAGAGGTGGTAGCTGATATGGATGGATTTCCTTGTCCCCATCTTTGGAGCGGATACTCAATCTCTTAGGCACACACCTTGGAAGGGGGAGTTCTGGATCACGGGACAGGCACATGTTAACTTTCCTAGATCAAGCCAAATAGTTTTCAGAACACGGTTGTCTTTACACTCCTGCCTGCCATGCGGCGGTGGCGGGGAGGTGTCCCACAAGCCACAGTTAGCAGTGTCTGTTTTGTTCCCTCGTGTAGCTCTCACAGCCATGGAAACTTAGCACACAAAGAAGGCTTAATAAAAAAACCTGCTGAAGGAATTCACAATTTAAGGATAACAGATGTCCTCACTCGCTGTTAGAGAACAGAACCAGAACTTTGCTCTTGCCTGCGGACATCCAGCCATGTACATGTTCTGACCGGGTTGCCAAAGTCACAGCCCAACAGCCCATCCCACCCCATCATGCACATATCCCTTGTCTTGGCATTTTTCTCAAAAATCCCTTCCGTGTGGCTCATCTTGGTCCAGTTTGAAGAGGGACAGCAATTTGATTAAACCAGAGCACACAAAGATACAAATGAGTGGTAGTCCTTAACCCTTTTAGGGACATTGCTCTCTTGCTGGGTCCACGACAGAAAAAGCTGCCATCACAGACAGCACCCAGGCCCGCAGACTTTCATAGCTCCGGGTTCTATTGGGATCTGCCGCTCACGTCTGCTTTCCCCTCAGACAGCCTCCCCTGTGTGCCCCTCTTTTCTCCCATTTTTTTCATTTACAAAACAGGAAAAGTAATTCTTGTCCTATCCACCTCAAGGATTAATCAAAAAATGTAACAGATTAAGGAGCTTCACAGTTGAAAGAAATCTTGGAGATCATCTAAGGACTTTTATTATTGCTCTCAGATAATTCTTTACAACCGATGAATCCCTTTCAATTACACGGTCTCATTGAAAACTCAGGACAACCAAGTGACATCATTCATCTCTTTTTGGAGGAAGGAAACAGGTTAAGAAAGGGGGAATGACTTGCCCAAGTGGCAGGGCTGGGAGCAGTGGCTCTTTGCTCTGCCTAACTCTCCCTGTAGATCTAGCTTGAAGGCACTATGACCAAAAGGTTAACCAGCTCTTGCTTGTACTCCTCCAGTGCACGGGGAGCTCACTGCCACCCACGTTAAGCCAGTCCCTAGCTGGGCAGCTCCGATAGTTGTCTATCATTTGTGGTGGTATGGAGCACATTGCATTGGGTGGGGGAGGGGGGTGATCTTTAAAGGTTTTCATCCTATTGTGTGTCAGGGAGAGGAGAAGTTTACAGAAATATGCAGAGAATATACAGAGGCAGCTGGAATGGCAATAATAATCACAACATCTATTTGATAGTGTCACTTCCGTGTTTGTAACCCATGAATGGCTTCCTGGTTCCCTGAAGCGGGAGTCCAGACTCCTTCGTGTATCCTCCATGAGCTTGGTCCAGTCTCAAACACCCTCTACATGTCTCACACATTTCCCCACCCCACCCAGCATTCCTGCAATGTGTTCCCTCTGAGAAGAGCCTCCTCAACCCCCAGCTCCTACAGGACTCTGAACTATGCCCCTCCACAAATCCCTGCACACTAGACTGTTCTTACTTGTGTCCCGAACTAAGACTACATGATTCCTTTGCCCTGATGCCCAGCACGGAGACTGTCCCTGAACGGGTGGTTGGCCCACCCCAGCACCTATGCACATAACTCTGCGGTTCCTGACGGCCAGACCAGGAGAGGGTTAAACAGCAGCCCTGGCCTTAGATCAGCCTTGGCATTGGAGAAGCAGGTGGCCCAATGTTTAACCAGATTCTTTCTGGTCCTTTTGTAAGCTTGGCTCAGGAGCTCAGTCCAGCCAGGTCTTCTGAGAGCTGAAACCTGGGCCCCTCTTGCCCCATTAGGTGCCTCTCCCCGCCCCACTTCCTGGGTCCTGGGGTGCCAAGTAGCCAGAGCTGCCCGGTGGGGAAGCAGGGGAGGAAGCTTTACAAAGCTGGAGGAGCTGTAGGTGGGGAGTGGGGAGGGCCTGGTCCATGCTCTGCCCAGGCCCGGGTTGAGCCCTTCCCATCCCTGCCCTCCCTATCCCCATCTGTGTACAGAGAAGGCTGGTCTGGGTAGTCCCTCCTGATAGGAATGGGCAAGAGCAAGGGATCCCCAGACTCCAGAACCCCCTAGCTAGGGGTCCCTTTGCTGGACACTTTTTCCAGCAGACGTGGGGGTGGGTAAATCTTTAACTAGCTAGCCCTGGGGAGGCTGGAGCCTTTCCGGATGGATGATTGCCTGAGAAGGGGGAAAGGGGGTGGGGGATGTAAGGTGTGTACAGCAGTCCCGGTGAGGTGGGAAAGGGCGGGTAGTGGAGAGAGAAAGGAACGAGACTCGGGCGGAGCTAACTTCGTGTGCAAAGCGGGACATGGAGGAACGCGGGTCTCCAGACGGGTAAGCAGAGATTCTGGGAGGTTTCGAGGAGCCTCTGGGCTCAGGGATGGTAACTTCCGTTGCTGCCACAGGGACCCCGCGCGGAGCCTGGAGCAGGGGCCAGAGGGGCCAGAAACGCCCATCCAGGTGGTGCTCAGGTAGGTATAGACTGGTTGGGGAGTGCGGGGGCGGGGGGCGCGAGCGAGGACAGGACCGATGGCGACAATGGGATGGACCGTCCGCCTTCCCAACGGACCCCAGGGTGCGTCCCATGAGCGCCGCCGAGTTGCGTCGAGGGGAACAGAGCGCGCTGCACTGCTCGGGGACCCGGACTCTGCAAGTGAGGAACCCTTCCCCCCTCGAGCCCCAACCCCCTTCCCCCAAAACCTACCTGAAGGCCCCTCCGTCCCTTTCCCGGGGCAACTTTGTCCCAGGCCCCCGCCTCCCCCGGACATCCCCGTGAGCCCTGCCCTCCCAGGCTCCGCCCCCAGCGTGCCCCGCCCCCTCGGCCGCCCCCTCCCCCAGGTGAGCCCCCCGGGCGGCGGCCCGGACGTGGCGTTCCGCTTCGGCGCGGTGCTGGACGGGGCGCGCACGCAGGAGGACGTGTTCCGGGCGTGCGGCGTGCGGCGCCTGGGCGAGCTGGCGCTGCGCGGGTAAGTGAGGCGCAGCCAGGGCTCCCGGCCCCGGCCCCCCACGACCCGGGCCCCCAGCCCACCCCCTCCCCTCCAGCCCCCAGCCCATCGCCGCCCGGGTCCAGCGGCGCCCCTGTCGCCCGCAGCTTCTCCTGCACTGTCTTCACCTTCGGCCAGACCGGCTCCGGGAAGACCTACACCCTGACCGGGCCTCCTCCGCAGGTGGGCCCGGCGCCCAGGAAGCGGGGAGGGAACGGGAGCCGCACGCTTCCGGGGGGAAGGGCCTTCGTGCCGCCCAGCCCCATTTGCAGACGGGGAAACTGAGGACTGGAGAGGTGAAGGCGTCTGCCTCATATGGAGCCACTTTTATCCACTTGCGCATAGTAGGGCAGTCCTCTACCAAGGGTAGTTATGACTGTTGCTTTGTGTTGGGAGGAGCGTGATCCAGCCCCAGGCTCAGCTGTTTTTCTGCCCCCAGGGCGAGGGTGTGCCCGTACCCCCCAACCTAACCGGCATCATACAGAGGACCTTCATCTGGCTGTTAGACCGCGTTCAGCACCTGGGCGCGCCTGTTACCCTCCGTGCCTCCTATTTGGAGATCTACAATGAGCAGGTGGGGGACTGAGATGAAGAGAGCGCCCTCAAGGAGAAGGAGGCATTTCTCTCCAAGGAGCAGGGGTGGAGGGACAGAAGCGGCTGGGGGCCTGTTGCTGGTAAAGGCTAGGGGTGGATGGAACGTGGGCTCAGGGCCCCTTCCCTCACCTGCCACCTTCACCTCAGGTTCGAGACCTTCTGAGTGTGGGATCTCCCCGACCCCTCCCTGTTCGCTGGAATAAGACCCGTGGCTTCTATGTGGACCAGCTGCGGGTAGTGGAGTTTGGGAGTCTGGGGGCCCTGATGGACCTTCTCCAAATGGGTGCGTGCTACTTCAGGGGTGCTTTGGGGTATGGGGATGCCCATTCCTCAGCTGTTCACTGTGCACCCCGAGTCCCTGGCTGGAGCTGTGGATTGAGATGCTCCGTGTGGGAGGAAAGGGCCAGCAAACCAACAATTCAGACACAGCCCAGAGATGTTCGTCCCCCCCCCTCCCCAGGCTTGCAGATTCTGCTATCCAAACTCTTGGAATTCTGATGATGGGGCATGATTGGGTAGTGTGGGGTCAGGGTCATGGTTTCTCTTGTCCAGGGCCTCTGCCTTGGTCGGGGCCCCATCTTTGGCCCCTGAGGTGGTCTCCCCACCTCAAGGCTCTCCCCTTCCAGTCTTTTCCCCTACGTGCAGCAAACCACATCCCTCTTCCTCTCCAGACCCCCAGACTCTTCCAGTTTCTTAAAGGTAAATGTCATACCTCTTAGGCTAGTCTGTGACGTCTTTCTGTTCCAGCCCCATTCATTCATCAAGTATTTATGGAGCAATTACCCTGTGGCAGGCACTGGGGACACTGGGACTCTGGGTTCTGGCCCCAAAGTTGTGCCCAGAGCTGAGCTTTCTGTCCGAGTCTTTCTCTTCGCAAGGCAATGGGAGAGATGTTCATAAAACATGAATTTGACTGACATTCCTCTGCTCAGTACTCCCCATCTCCCTCTCACATGTCCATGCTAGAGACAGCCCCGGCAGCCCCTCCTTCCCCTTTCCTGCCTCCGAGCCTTTGCGCGGGCTGGCCCCTCTCCCAGGATGCCCTCGCTTCTTTTCCTTTATCGGTGACCACGTGCTCCTCCTACCAGGTCCAGCTCCTGCCATTTTCCACCTCTAGGTCTTACCCGCCGACGGAGCTCAGCTCACACCCTGAACCAGGCCTCCAGCCGAAGCCATGCCCTGCTCACGGTCTACATCAGCCGCCAAACTGTAAGTGTCCCCACGTGGGGAAGGAGCTGGCCCAGGGCCACGCAGCCAGGGTCTGCCTCTGGATATAGCAAGCAACTTGGGCTGACGCTGGAGGTAATAGTGGAAATCTTTTCGGCTTTGTGACTTTGTGGGGACGGCCCCTCCCAAGTCCCCGTTGAGCCCTGATCCCCCTGCCCCACAGATGCCTCCAGGGGACCCTGGGGAACCCCCCATGGCGGGGAAGCTGTGCTTTGTAGACCTGGCTGGCAGCGAGAAGGTGGCGGCCACAGGATCCCGGGGGGAGCTGATGCTTGAGGCAAACAGCATCAACCGTAGCCTGCTGGCCTTGGGTGAGACATGGGGCCGGCCGCATGGACGTCCTGTGTCCTTGCCCTGAGCCTGACCCAGAGCTGTCCCTGGTGGGGGAACCAGAGGAGTGGTAGTGGGGGGTCAAGAGCTGTGACCCACTAGCCACCCGCCTCCTCTTGGCCTTACCGTGCTATTGACTCGTGCCTCCCCTCTTAGAACTTTACGAGTCTATAAAACTGAGGGTTTATAAAGGTACGTTTTCATCTGAGAAGTAGAAACACTCGTTGCAGAGGCTGAGCCCTCAGACATTCAGCCTGTCCCCATGTGCAGTTGGGAAGACTGAGGCCCCACAAGAGGAAGGAAGTGACCTTCTTTCCACCCCCGCCCCAGATCACTGGGCCTTGAGGTCCCTTCCTCGGCGGTGTGTGTAGGGAGATTTTCAGGGAACTCTTCTTCATTTCCTGAGCCCCTGCTGAGTGCCAGGTTCAGGAGTGGTCAGCCTCTTTGGTTGCACTGGGGATCGGGGCGGACAGGGCCATCTCTGCCCTCAGGAGCCCCTGTCTGGTGGCAGAGATTGGTCTGACCAAGTAACTAGATCTCATAGGAAGAGGGATTTTCAAGTCACACAGGTCTGGGTGGAGGTCCCAGCTCTGCACGTACCAGCTGGGTGGCCTTGAGCGAGAGCGGTGACCTTGCCGGCCTTGTTGTCCCCACCCAGGTCACTGCATCTCCCTGTTGCTGGACCCACAGCGGAAGCAGAGCCACATCCCCTTCCGGGACAGCAAGCTCACCAAGCTGTTGGCAGACTCACTGGGGGGACGCGGGGTCACCCTCATGGTACCAGAGAGGGACTGGCAGGGAGGAATGGCTCCTGAGGGAGGGGGGTCCCAGAGAGGAACACTCAGAGGCAGTCCTCCCCAGGTGGCCTGCGTGTCCCCTTCAGCCCAGTGCCTTCCTGAGACGCTCAGCACCCTGCGATATGCAAGCCGAGCCCAGCGGGTCACCACTCGGCCACAGGCCCCTAAGGTGAATGGAGGGAGACCCAGGCAGAGGGGCAGGGCAGAGGAGATAGTTGGGGTTCTGGCAGTAGTTGGAGTCCGAGTTGGTGTTATGGGAAGTCTGGAACTGAGTCAGAGTTGGGATTAGAGTCAGAGTCCTAGTGATGGGGTCCTGACTGGGTAGGGTGGGGTCAAGGTTATGGTCAGGGTTAGGGCATGCCTAGGTGTATGGTCTGATTTGGACATGATTCAGGGTGTAGCCAGGATCCCAGCTGGTACCATGATGAAGTCTGAGTTGTTGAGTTGGGGTCTGACATAGTGTCTCCTTTGGGGTCAGGATTTGGGCCAAGGTTTGAACAGAACTGAGTTTAAGATTGGACTTGGAGCAGGGTCCAGCTTAGAGCAGGCCCTCCAGGCCTCCAGTGAAAGTTGCCTGACCCTTTGATGCCGTTAGCACAAGGTGCCTCCTCCAGGTGGACATAGCCCCGGGATGCGAGGCTGGCGAGTGAAGTATGGGCTGGGTTTTAGGCTCTCCTCACCCACCCCGGGAAGCCCTTGAGCAGTGCACAACTTGGGCAGCCACAGACAGCAGTTCTGGGCCTCTTTCTCTGCAGTCGCCAAAGGCAAAGCATCCCCAGCGTTTGGAGGTTGAGATACTGCAGCTGCAGGAGGAGAACCGTTGCCTGCGGTCCCAACTGGGGCAAAGAGACCCCAAGGGTATGAGTTCCCTGGAGGCAGGGGTAGGGTGAGGCTAGGGTCCAGGGCTCCTCTGGATCCAGCCATCTTCCTCTTCCCTGCAGCCTCCAGGCTCAGTGGGGCTCGGGTGGCCTGGGCCCAGCGGAACCTCTATGGGATGCTCCAGGAGTTCATGGTGGAGAATGAGAGGCTCAGGTAGGGCCTGCCTCAGCCATGGGGACTCTGCCCCACCCCGCCCCTCTGGGCTGCTCTGCCAAGCTGCACCGCTCCCTAGTCTGTGGCTACCCTGCTGTCCCCCTGCTTGCCTCCTGGGGCTCGTACTCCACCACAGAGAGGAGGGCTAGCGGATACCCCCACAGGTAGCTCTGCCTCCTGTCACCTGCCTGGGGCCTGCTCTTCCCAGGAAAGAAAAGAGCCAGCTGCAGAGTAGCCAGGCCCAGGCCCGGGATGAACAGCGAATCCTGGCCCAGCAGGTCCAGGAGCTGGAGCGGTGAGCACGGCTGCCAGCCGGGAGACAGGCCTTGGGACCCAGGGCAGGTGGGAAAGGGTGGCTCAGTGAAATGGTCAAGGGTCTGACCTCTGGACCCAGACCCCCTGGGTTTAAACTTCAGCTCTGCCACCTACTAGCTGTGTGACCTTGGGTGAGTCATTTTACCTCTCCCTGCCTGGGCTTCCTCTCATATAAAATGGGGAGAATACAGAGCCTACTTGATAGGGTGGATGTAGAGTTCAGATTGAATGAGTTCATTTGTAAAGCCTTGAGCACGGCACCTGGCTTATAGTTAGTGCTCCCTGAGTGTTTGTTAAAAGGGGGGACGTGGAGGCCAGCCCGGTGTTGGTTCGCGGGCTGTAGGCACAGACCCCACTGTTCTCTCCAGGCGCCTCTTCAGTGCCTGCCATCACCAGCCGCACCCTGGCCTGGCCCCTCCGTGTCCCTGTGTGATGGTGCCAGCTCCCCTGTGCCACGTGAGTCTCTGCCAGGCCGGGAGAGGAGAGGAGCAGGACCAGTGCAGAGCTTCTGACACGCCCTCTTGCAGGCCCTGCCTCCCCCCTGCTCCTGCGGCGGCTTCTGCCCCCTATGCCGAGCACCGCTGGCCCACTGGGCCTGTGCACGTGGGGAGCTCCACCTGCCCCAGGTAGGAAAGGCGGGGGCCGGGGTGAGGGTTGAGTGAGCGGGGAGAGCTGGAGACTTGGATCCAGGGTTCGGCAGCCTGGGAGGCTCCAGAGTTCCAGGGTCCCAGGCTGGATCATGGGGTGAGGGGTCGCTTTGGGCCAGTTCGCTCACCTCCCCCTGCTCCCCATCCTACCTTCTTTTTTTTTTTTTTTTTTTTTAAAGATTTTATTTATTTATTTGACAGAGAGAGATCACAAGTAGGCAGAGAGGCAGGCAGAGAGAGAGAGGAGGAAGCAGAGAGCCCGATGCAGGGCTCGATCCCAGGACCCTGAGATCATGACCTGAGCCGAAGGCAGAGGCTTTAACCCACTGAGCCACCCAGGCGCCCCGCCATCCTACCTTCTTTCAGGATCTCACGGAGCCACTCACTTACCCATTCGTCCACTCACACGTTACTCATTTACGTCTTCACTTACGTGTTCACTCACTCGCTCGGTAACTCTCCCCTAAGCTCCAGCTTTGTGGTAGCCCCGGTTCTGGATGCCAAGAATTCCGAAAGAGACCAGGCATGGTTCCTGCCCTCAGGGAGCTCCTATCTCCGGAGAGGACATTCCAAGGGCTACCTGCCACCCACAGAAAAAGGGACCAAGAGCCCACACCTTTATGTCCCCCTGATATGCTTGGTGTCCCGAGGGGGCAGGCATGGCAGAGATGGTGGTGGCACCAGGAGGATGGGGCACGTAGAGGCAGGCTCACCCAGGGTGGGCTCTGGTCTTCCCTGCAGGTGTTTGGCCCTAAGGCCCCAGGCGGTGTGGCCCTGTCTGCCCAGCCCTCACCCTGGGCACCCCCAGGCAACCCTGGCTCTGCCAAGTGTCCAAGAGAGAGGTGGGCCAGCCCTGGGGCACTGGGACGGGAGAGGAGGGGACCAGGCAACCCAAGGCTCATCTCCCACTACCCAACCCACCCCGGCCCAGGAGTCCTAGCGAGTGGCCTCAGGCCCGAGTCCTGGCGGAGATGCTGCTGGAAGAGGAGGCGGTACCCTCCGCGCCCCCGCTGCCTGTGGGGCCCCCGAACACCTCACCAGTGCTGAGAGGTGAAGAAAGAGGGAGCGGCCCCTCGTGGGTGTATTTTTGGTGATCTTGGGCCAGAACCCACCCTGTCCAGACCTTAGTCTTCCCATCTCTGAAACGGTGTTTGTTGAGAGGTGATCTGTAAGATCTTTCCAGTTCCCAAACTTGGAATTCGCTTCCTGGGGCCACCTGTATGTCCAGTTGTGTGCAGGAGCCCGTGGTGTATGTTGAGGGGTAGGGGAGCCCCCTGAGGCTTCCCCAGAGGGTGATGGGACACTGATGGGTCCAGGTGGGGAGGGGCCCAAGGGAGCGCAGGCCTTGAGTCTCACCGTGTGCTTCTCAGGTGGGGCTGCAGTTCCAAACCTGGCCCAGAGACTGGAGGCCCTCCGAGACCAGATTGGCAGCTCCCTACGCCGTGGCCGGAGCCAGCCACCCCCCAGCGAGGCTGCTGGGAGCCCCAGGCGAGTCCTCCCTCCCTGCTGAGGGCAAAGCAGAAACCTAAGAGACTACTGCGTGACCTTGGTCTGGGCTCTGTGCTCCCAGGCTTCCATCTCCCTATCTGTGCAATGGAGATGGCAGCTGACGTCCCTCCGTGCACCTGTGCCGGACAGAGGCCAGTTCCTGAGAGCTGCAGCTAGGGACTTGTGGGCAGTTTGGGGGGGAGCAGAGGAAGGGTGACACCCCAGACTGTGAGAAAGGAGAGACTGGATTTGGGAGAAGCCAGGCGGCGGGTGATGAAACAGACAAATGATTAAAGAAAGGTGTCGCTCCGAGTGTGGCGGGTCGTGTTTTAGGGGCGTCAGGCACTTCCGCGTGGAGGCAGCCCAGAGAGAGGGGCTCCCAGGGGACCCCGAGGAGGAGCCAAGGATTCTTGGTAGAGGTGCATGCCCCTTCTGATTGGGAATAATCCGGGTTGCCATCTCCTTTGTATGTGATACGGTTTTAATTGAGAGACTGCTGCAGGCAGCAGGGCAGCCGAGGGGAAATCAGCGAGCGGTGTCTCCCTGCAGGAGCATGGGGGAGACCAGTTCCAGCCAGCCTGTGTGCCCGCTACAGGCATGCTGGTGCTGCAGGGGTTGTGAGGTTTGAGTTCTGATGCCACACACTTGCTGGGACCTTGGGCAGGCCTTGAACCCTCCCGGACCACTTTCTGGTGTTCAGCCGACTAGACGGGGTGGGAATGGCTCCTTGTCTGTGGAGTTCGAGTGAGGGTCAAGAGGTGAAGAATGTCAGGATCCCAGTAGGGTGTAGTGGGTCTACAGTTAGGGGGAAGTCCCGATGTGACATGAGAAATTGGGGGTGCCAGTGGGAGGACCTCGTTAGAGAAACAGCCATGAGACTCTTCTAACTCTCCCATTTTGGAGTCCGGGGAACCGAGACCTGCAGGGCTCATTCCTGCCTCTGTTCGCTCATTTGTTCATTCAACACTCCTGGCATTGACGCCAGCCTGGGTGGTGAACAGGACTGAGAAGGGACACACAGCTTTGCCCAGGAAGCTCACGGAGGTTGGGTGTTGAAAGGCGAGACGCGTGGCTGGGCATGCGGGGTGTTCAGCCGCGGAGACTCGGTGGGAGGCCAGTGCCAGGGGGCAGAGCCCAGGACGTGGGGTTACGAGCAGCCGCCACAGGCCGCCGGGCCCAGCAGAGTGGGTTTGGTTAAGTCCACAGCCTGAACCATACAACGTGCAAATCTTGCCGCCTTCTGTAACCATGAGTGATCCCAGGCAGACAGCTTCACTGCTCTGAACCTGGGTCCTCTCATCGGCAGGATGGCTGCAGCAGCAGGAGCCCCTCCCTGGACAGTTGTGGGCATTAAATCTACTCGGAGATGGGAAGAGTGTGGCACCAGGCCTTGCTTATTGCAATTCAGCTGAAAGCAACTTTCAGTCAATATGACCATTTGGTGATGATCTGGGTTCAAAACAAGTCGTTTCACAAAGCCCTATGGAGAGTCCACTTTGGGCCAACATTGAACAAAGCCTAAGAATCCTCACCGTCACCAAACACAGAAGATCAGAGAATAGAGGGAACTCAGTGATAAATGCCATGGAGCAAAATCTCGCAGGGAGGGCCATCCACCAGGATTCTAATGGGGGGATCAGGAAAGGTCCCACGCAGGTGACGTTCATGCCCAGACCTGAAGGAGGAGAGGAGGGTGAACCTGGTTAATGCCGTCAGGTCACTTTTTTCAACTCTTTTTTTCACTTTTTTTCATCGTGGTGCCACCTTGTTTCCGGTGGCTTGGCAGGCTTGAGCCTGGGCTCCTCCCCTCTGAAGAGCCCTTCTCTCTCTCTCATTCTCTCTCTCTCTCTCTCCCTTTCTCCCTCTCTCTCACTGTATGGGGTCCCTGCTTGCTGGGAGGTCTCCAGCCCCCCCGGCAGGGAAGGCCCCTGGCACCGAGCGTGAGAGCTTTCCTCAGCTGCCCTGGGAGGGTGGACAGGGACCACCCAGGGCGACCCTGGCTGTTGCTGGTTCATTTTGTGTTTGGATGATTCCTTCTTCCGCTGGAGCCGGCCACGATTTTCCAGTTTCCTAGTTCCAGCTCAGCAAAACCCCCACTTACTTTCCCAGAGAGAGACTGAAGGAGACCAGTCTCCAACGCCCCATGTCCTACGCCATGTGTCCAAACCCGGGTCAACATCCTTGCTCTGGAGCTGCCCCTGGTCCAGAATCCTGAAACTCTGGAGGAATTCCAGAGGACCCCAATAATGCATCAAGATTCTTCAAGTCGAGTGGTCCTTACTGAGAGCTCGAGGACTCCAGAGGGCTCTTCTGGAGCCCTGAAGGCTACAGGGCTTCCCAAGGATGCTGGAATCTGGGGGCGGTTCTCCGGTCCCATGAAATAGGGTAGTCATTCTCCAGAACTGTCAAGCTTAGAAGGTCTCTGGTATATCAGAATTGGGGGAAGCTCTAGGAAATTCTGGGGCACTGTAGACGTTCTTCAGAATCCCAGATCCTTAAGTGATCTCTCAGAAATTTCATGTGCTGTGAAATTGCACGTAATAATTGGGAGGGATTCTCTGGACTCTCTAGCTGGGGGGTTGGGGGGATGTTTAGCGGAGCTTGGAAGGCCATCCATGAGTTTGTAGAATGCTGGCAAATCTAGAGATGAATCTAGATGTCTAGAGCCCCGGCTGAATTCTCCAGATCCTTGGGGACCTTCCCTCTTGGCCAGGGCAGGAGCGGGAGTTCGTCACTGTAGGACACACACTTAAGGAAGGGCATGCCTGTGGGTCCTTGTTCTTCCTTTGAGGTCTCCTCTGGGTGATCAACCCCAAGATAGACGCCACCGGTGTAGACAGCGTGACGGAGTGTGCAGAACCCACCGCTGAGAACATCTCACTCCGGTCTCTGTCAGCTCCGGCCGCACCCGCCCCCGCCTACTTTCACCTCCCACACGTGTCCTCACTGCTCTCAGGGTTTTTCCCCCTTTGTCTGATGACCCATTTGCCCCAGTTCATACTCAGTTTTGTATCCAACAAATCGATTTCAGCCCCTCTGAGGGACATTTTGTGTTCCCTTACATGTCTCCTACCGTCGTGTCCTTATCGAGCTTCCTGATTCCCCTTCCTTTATTTTAATGGTGGGGCAGTGTCCCCGGGGCGGTCTTGCTCTGAAGCAAGGAGCAGTAGCCACCAGGAGTTGTAAGCAGGTGGTGCTGTGATTAGAGGGCAGGAGCTGCAGGCGCCAGGGCTCGGGGCTCAAAGCCTGCCCTGCAGCAGACCGCCTGTGGGGGCCGCATGAGCCCTGCCCTGGCCAGCCAGAAGGAAGACCTTGGAAAGCCGGCAGGGGCCTGGTCCACAGGATCCTTCATGCAACCCCCACTTATGATCACACAGACTCTCGCTCATCACCCCTTTACCAGGTCCCTCTTGAAGGCCGGGCCTGCGCTCCTGGTGGTCAGGCTGGAGGCCTGGGTGGTCTCCAGGCTTTGGAAAGTTCGGCAGACGCACCCCCTCTCCCAGCCCCTGTCTGTTCGAGCTACAGCTGTGAGAGCCTGGGCAAGATAGTTAAGCTCTCGGAACCTCAGACTCCTTCTCTGTAAAGTGGGGATAAGATCGGTTTATCCTGTGAGAAGCTCGTAAGTGCTCACAGAAGATAGGAGATGAGGATTGAAAGCGACTCCACATAAATTGTTGAGGGCAGAGCCTGCCACCCCGGTCAGTGCTCCATGAATGCGAATCGGTATTACTGTTTTTATTAGTAACACGCTCTCAGCACACACGTGGGATGTTCCTGTCCTTGCAGGAGAGGAATGGGTGTCGCCACCTGCTCCCTGGTCATTGCACAGGCATGACCTTGTTCATCTCCACTCTGCCGGCCCCGTCCTACAAGGGGAGGAAGTGGCCATGCGGCACTGCTGGCCAGTATGAGCGCCAGGGACGAGTCCCCGCTGCTCTGCCAGGGCTCACCGAAAGAGAGTCATTTGTCTGCATTGAGGAAGGGCCAGGGGGACTTTCCAGAAAGTCTGGCTGGCCTCGAGGTTTTGGAAAAGAGCTATTTTAGTCTGTGTGAGGACATTGGGTGATATCAGTTCAGTGAGCCAAGAGTCAGGGCAGGTCCCTGGAGGTCCTGCTGTAATGGACAGATAAGACCAGGCTGCAAAGAGCAGGAAGATGCCTGTGTCCTCTGCCTGGACACAGGCTGGATTTTGGAAGCTTACTCCTTGGGGAAAACCCTTTCTTCAGTGGTGCAAAGGGAGCCAGAGGGTGGGCCGCAAGCTCTGTCCCCTGGGTCTCAAGGACACTTGGCTCCAGAGTGTCGGGCTTCGTGGGCTGCTTCTCCAGGCTGAGCCAGCCTCTCCTGCAAGCAGGAAGCTACACTGACGACATCCAAGGGCACTCCTCACTCCGCTCTCTGCAAGGAGCGAGAATGTGACCTGTCCATCATTTCATTCTTCCATACCCCGTGGCCCCTCTGAACCCCATTTAACAGAGGAAAAAACTCAGATCCAGAAAGGTGAAGTCACTTAGGATCACATAGGAAGAGGGCACAGCAGTGACTGGAACCCAGATCTGTCTGGGGGCAAAGTTCAACCGCATTGTCATCACTCTGCTAAACTAAGTTTGGGGGTCCTCCTGGCCATGGCACACAGACCAATTCAAAACTGGGGACACAAGGAAATGCCACCACCAAGCAAAGTCTCTTTGCCTTTTGGACTGTCATTGAGCTTTCTGGTCATTCACTGATCATGATTTAAGCACTTGGAGTAGCAATTCCAATCTTCCAGCCTCCCTAAGCTGCCTTCTAGTTGGGTGGACCTTCTTGGGGTCTAATATATTCTCCTCCACAGCTCTAAGGAAGTCCCTTGGTGTGTGTTCACTGAGCACCTACTAAGTGCCCGGCATACTGGTAGGCTCCAGAGAGGAAGAAAGTGGCAGGTCTCATGGCATGGCAGGCACAGAGTCTGCTTTTGGCTGGGGAGAGAGAAGCAGGCACGTGTCAACCTGACTCCTGCAGGGAGGAGGCCTGTGGAGGGAGATGACCCACTCCACTGCTCCAGGTGTCTGAAAGAACACAGCCCAAAGTGCCATTTAAGAGGGGACAGGGTCTGGGAGGTCATCAGAGTGAGAGGCAGGTGTCAGGGTGACAGATACGAGTTCGAATCATGATTCATTGCCTAGGTGGCCTTTGGTACCTGTTAGCCTGAGCTCTTAGCCTCAGTTTCCCTATCTGTAAGATAGAGCCACTATTGTAATAAAGCGACGGAGCCTTAACAGGAGAGTTCAGTAAGATGTGCTCGTGGGACACCGGCCTGGGGCCTGGCATGTTGTAGGAACTGAATCCGCCTTTGTCGTCTGGAGCAGTGGCACCCAAGTCTGGCTCACAGAGAGACTCTTCCAGGAAACTGTTTCCAAAAGGGCCCCATCTAAGCATACAGCTCTGTAGCTAGGTGGGGGATAGGCAAGGTAGAGGCTGAATGTTCTACACTCCCCAGGAGATCTGAAGCAGTCCTGGGGCAAGGAGGACTGGGTTCTAGCGCTCATTCTCCCCCTTCTGTGGACCTTTGCTTTAGGCCTCTGGCTCCTGGTCTGGGTGGAACCATCTGAACAAACCTGGGTGGTCTTTCTGGAAGTTCTCTGCTGCCCTCTAGCGGACCTGGGGCACTCTCACCTCCCTGCAGCATAATTCCTGCATTTCGGAGCCCTTACCAGGTACCCCCGAGCTGTGCTAAGTGCCTGTGAGGACACAGGTCCCTCCAGTGTGTGCACTTGGGCAGCTGGGAGGAAGTCCCTCTCTGAGCTCCTATATCAGCCACGTCCAGTGAGCTACTTGACCCTAGATGGGGAAGGTGAGGTCAGGGAAGAAAAGGTCACCCAATAAATCACAAGGGCTGGGACTCAAGGCTGTAGGTGGCCTAGCTCTTTGGGATGGGTGGGGAAGAAGTAAAGCCTAGAAACAGCTGAGCAGGGAGAGGGTCACCTCTCCTGATGCTGGTTATGGAGTCCTGGGTGCTGCCCACCTCCAGTTTCACCATGCGTGGACAGGTCACACTCTTGAGTCCAGGGGGAACTGCGCAGAGTTAGGTGTCTGGGGCAGGGCCTGGGGCTGGATACCTTCTCGTGAGGAAGGAAGGACCCCTACTATCCCCTTCCACCATTAGCACAGAAAGGCCCGAATCCTGACCTCACCCTCTGGTCTGAGTCCCACCCCATTGGCCTGGATGCCCCTGTTGGTCCTTCCTTCTTTCTGGAGAACCTTGAAGGGAGTTGCTTTCCAGCCCTCGCTTCTGCTCCCTCTTTGTGGATCTCTCCCAATTACAAATCTGACCGACCATTCCCTTCTGAAAACCCACCAGCATTCCTCACACACTTGAGATTCACAGCGACCTTTGGGCGGGCATCACAGTCCTACCTGCTGGGCCTCGGCCCCCTCCCCAGCCTCACTCTCACCACTTGCCTCCCCCACCCCCAACCCCCAGCCACTGCCTAGTTTCAACTCCAGGTTTGGATGGTTGGCTGGTTGGCTTTTGCTTTCCAGATGGATCATTTTTTCTCTCCATCTGCCTCCTCTATGGCTCCGCTGGTGCCGTCCCTCTGTCCAGAGCATCCTGTCCTCCCTCCATGGGCCCCCTTGCCCTTTTGTCTGGTGAACTAGGTGGGTCTTCCCCTCCCCTGGCCTCTGCTCCCCCGTCACTACAATGACCATCTGTCTTATTGTCTTCTCCCCACCCTGCCCCAAACAGGGAGTGAGCTCGAGTCCTCCATGCACTCCATCATACCCCCAGCACCAAGCACAGGGTGGGAGCTTGGTGAATGAATGAGTGAGTGAATGAGTAAGTGTGGAAGAAAGCCTGGGCCCTAGAGTCAGGCTGATGTGGCCCCCAGCTCAGCCAGAAGCTGGGTAACCTTGAATGAGTCCTGTTCCCTCCCTCAGCCGCCATGCGTTCCTCTGAAAATGACCCACCGTTCCTGCTGCGCCTCCTGCACTGGTGGGCCCCACCCCTGCACTTGGACTGGTTCCGGAAGTGGCCCCAGAGCCTCCACCCTCCCACCCCGATGGCCAGAAGGGGAAGAGGGGTCAGTATCCCCAGACCGCTAATGACTTTGCATCCTGCGGTCCAGGGCTGATTTTTAAAAAACAGCTCAAAGTCCAGGTGGGCTTTGGAAGGGTTTGCTCTTTCTGTTTGCTCTGGTTAATCATCTCAGGAGAGCAAACATCTCTGGAGGCAGGTGGAGAGATCAACATCCGGGCATCTGCCCTCCCCCCAGGAGAGGCCATGGGGCTGCCTGCACAGTCCTGTCCAAAAGAGGCCACTGCTTGTCTTCACCCCCATGTGCCGCAGCCTTCCCGTGGGGCCAGTGGGGTGGACGACCCTGATGCCATCGTGCAGCCACGAGCAAGCTTCACAGGGGGTCTCTATTCCCACTGATTCGGTGATAGTGTCTCATTCTCCTTGCAGCTCGGTTTCTCCCCAGATGCCCAGAGCTCATCACCAGGTAGGAGAGTGGACACTTTACAAAGCACTCTGACCCACTGCCTCACTTGACCTCTTGGCAGACAGAACAAGGTCTGTTATCTTCAGTATACAAATGAGGAAAGTGGCTTCAGAGCAGGAAAGGCCTCTGCAAAGTTTGTGGAAAAGAAGTCAGGGCTCCTGGATCCCAGCTCTCTGAATGCCTCATAAATCAGACTGCCTTCTTCCTGCCACCGCTAACCAAACCGTAAAAGATCAAGAAATGTTGTGAACTAGAGGGAAGGTCATTGTCCCAGAAATCTAAGCTGAGATGGTTGGTGTGATAAAGCTTGTAACGTGGCTTTGAGCTTCCCAGCAGCCAAAGCAAAGAGGAAATGCTGTCAGTAGCCAAGCTGTTGGTGATGGAGCCAAGGAAACACTCACTTAGGAATAGAGACATTTGTTCCTGCTGCTGGGAGAGAGCAAATGTATTGGGTGGCTCCTACAGAGGGATGTGACACACCATTTGCTGGTGCCACTGGGTGGAAGAGGGGAATTCCTGGATTCTCACATGAATATGAATTTTGCATTTGGAGCCCTCTGAAGGGGGCATGCGCAGCCATAGCAGGAGGCCTTCTGTGAGTCTGGAATGTTCCATGTCAAGAACAGGGAGGAAATAAGGACAGTGGCTCTGATGGCTGGGAAAGAGCTTCACAGGGAGGGTCTGCGGTAGCACTGGCAAGAGTTTGAGCTTTGGAGACAAACAGACCTAACTTTTTTAAAAAATTCTCTTCAAAATTGCTTAATGTACAGTATACAGTTTCCTAAGGCTGCCGTTAACAGAGTATCATAGCTGGGTGGCTTACAAGTGTGTTCTCTCACAGTTCTGGAAGCTGGAAGTCTGACACTGGACTGTCATTGGGCCCACAGTCTCCCCGAAGTTCCTAGAAAAGAATCCTTGCTTGCCTCTTCCTAGCTCCTGGTGAGTACCAGCAGTCCCTGGCTTGCCTTGACTTGTGGCTGGCTCCCACCTCCGTCCCCGTCTTCACGTGGCGGTCTTCCCTGCACGTCACTGGGTCTGTGCGTCTGAGTCTCACTCCCCTTTCTCTTCCTAAGACACCAGGCGTTGGATGGAGGGCCCACTCTCATCCAGTGTGACCTCATCTTAACTAGTGGCCTCTGCAGGTGAAGTCACATTAAGGTCCCAGATGCACACGAATTTTGCGGGAGATAGTATGTTCAACCTGCTGCAAACACATTCACCTCTTACCACATGCCACACACTGCCTTCGGTCTTTGCAAAGCGTGGTGCCCATGACCTCATGATAGCGCTGTGAACCAGCAACCAGTGTCCCCATTGACTGGTGAGGAAGCCCAGGCACTGGGAGGACACGTCACTTGCCCAAGGCCAGCACCGGGTGTGGTCTAGCTCTGGAGTCCGTCTTCTCTACTGCCACCCAGTGCCGCCTGGCCTAGCAGCTCTGCTTCCCAGCAGGGAGCCCCAGCTCCCTCCCAGAGACTCAAGTCCTCTGTCTTTATTTTCTATTTTTTGTAAAGATTTTATTTACTTGAGAGAGAGCGTGTGTGCATGAGCTGGGGGGGAGAGGCAGAGGGAGAGGAGAAGCAGGCTCCCCGTTGAGCAGGGAGCCCCACGTGGGGCTCCATCCCGGGATCATGACCTGAGCCGAAGGCAGATGCTTAATGACTGAGGCAGCAAGGCCCCTCAAGTCCCCTGTCTTGAAAGGGGAGAAATAGCACCTACTTTCTAGGTTCTTGTAGGGGTGGAATTCAAGTCTGTGCCGTGTGTACAGCGTTGGTGTAAAGCTGGCACAGAGCAGGTGCTCAGGGAATGGCAGCTGCTGTGGAAATCATCGTCATTATTCCTGCTGCTATTTGCCACAGCTTCAGGAAGCCAGGGCTCAGACAGGGAACTCTGGGGATGGGATGCCTGAGTTCTCGTCTGGGCTGTGCCTGTAGACCCTCCCCCCTACCAACCGATATGGTCTCTGCTCCGTTGTTTCTTCTCCCTGGGCCTCCGTTTTCACCTGCGAGGAAGGGGCCCGATGGGGCTCACGCTGCTGGCTCCTGGAGCAGGAGGTCCAGGCCGCTGACCCGGTGGGAAAGGCGACAGGCTGCTCCTCTCTTTTCTGCGGGGAGCCAGTCTGGGGCCTGAAGCCCGTGCTGGGCTGCCTCCGGGCTGGGTTGTATTTGGCCAGCGCCTTCTCTGAAACAGCCGCCCTGACCCCTTGGGACCACTGACCCCAGGCAGGACACTGCAAGGGATCGATCAGACCCGGCCTCAGGGCCCTGATTGGTTCAGGCTGAGCAGGGCAAATACCAAGGTCACCTACAAGCAGCTGGCCCCCTCCCCAGCCTCAGTTCACAACTGCCGTGGGCAGAGAGGCCTTGTGTCCTCTGTCCCCAGCCTGAGCCTGCGAGTGACTCCCAAGGCAGGAGAGCCCAGAACCATGTGGAGTCTCAGGGCTGTGTTTCTGCTACTGACTGCGGGCCTGGCCGTGAGTGCCAGTCCCGTGGTGACGCCACCCGACGACATCCAAGTGCAAGAGAACTTCGACATCTCTCGGGTAAGGCTGGCCTCTCTAGCGGCCATGGCTTTATGTGGGGTGGCGGGGGGCAGGTCTCCTGATCTGGAACTTGGGGCTGGGTCCCTCGGGGCCCTTCCCGGGGTTCGCTGAAGTTACGCTATGCACCTGCTGTTCCGTGGGCCCCTTGTCTGACAATCTCACGATCTCACATGTGAACCTGCCCTCCGGGGCTCAGGGGGCTCCTCACCTTCCACTAGAGATTACAGGCCCCCCTCACCCGGGAAGTCTCCTGTAGCCACCTCACAGTGCTTAACTTCTTGTGACTTCCTGCCCCCTGCCCCCCGCCAGCCCTTCAACTCTCGGCTGCTCCCCTCTCCCCATAGCCCGTTACCATCCCGGGTGCTCTGCTCTTGCAGGCCTGGCTGTAGACAGAGATCCCGGGTGGCACAGGGCAGATGTGGGATACTGGGGAGAAGCAGGACGGAGATGGGGCTGGTGAGATTAAGAGGGCTGGGCAGGCGGTGTGTGCAGGAACCCCAGGACCACCTTCCAGTACCCGCTCTATCCCCAATCACTGGGTGACCTTGAACAGGACCTTGCCCACACGGGTCTCAGTCTCCACGTTGGTATAAGGGGCTCTCAGACCCTTCTAGCTGTGGATTTTGTTTATGCTCGGAGACAAGCAGGGGTTGTGGGTGGAGGGGCACTGTGGGGGGGGTCCTGCGGTGGTCTGGGTTGGTGAAGGGTTAGAGGCTCACTGACTTGTTCCCTGGGATGTGAGGGCTTAGTCACCTCTCTGCTGTGTGGCCAGAAAGGGTAGCAGGATTGTCCTGAGATAGTTCAAGGAGAGGAGATCCTTTCTAGCACGGAGCTATGGGCTGCCTGCGAGGTACTGAGCTCCCTGTCCCTGGAAGGGTGAAAGACAGTTGAAGGTGACCTTCAACCTTAGGGCTTTGGGCCTCATGCAAGCGAGCAGCACAGATCTGTACCTAAGCAGAGCAAGGCCCTCCACGGAGCGGGGTGGGACCCCATCTGCTCCTCCCCTCCTAGGTTTGCTGTAAGGAGGTCTGTCCTTCCTTGAAACTGCATGGCCTCCAGTTAGCTCTCTGACATTACAGCTTCTCATTGAGAGGAGGGAGGGAGGGAGGGGAGCAGGTGTCTGGCAAATCGTCTTTGCGGTCTGAGGCAAACCCAGATCCTCAGAGCTTGTGGCTGCCTCCTAGATCTACGGGAAGTGGTTTCACGTGGCCATGGGCTCCACCTGCCCATGGCTGAAGAAGTTCATGGACAGGATGTCTATGAGCACGCTGGTGCTGGGCAGGGGGGTGACAGACGGGGAGATCAGCATGACCAGCACACGTTGGCGGTGAGTGAGGGGATGGGGTGGGAGGGACGAGAGGCCAAGGCCCACCTGTCACCCCTGCCTAGCTTTGGTCACCACCCTGTCCTGGAGAGTTGAGCTGTCTCCTCCCAGCGGAGACCTTGCCTCTGAGCTCCAGGTCCCTCCAGCAAGACACGCCTTTTGTACTGTCCCATCAGCACCTCTGGGCCACGCCCCAATACGTGCCTATTTCAGAACCTGCTGTCAATCCTTGGGTGTCCCTTAGCTCAGGGCCCATCCAGGCCCCAGGACCTGACCTTGAAACCTGGGCGGGAGGCAGGTGCTGAGACTCCTCCCTCTGCTGCCACAAGCCATTCAGTCCACCATCAGGCCTTGTCCTTTCTCTTCCTAAATCCCTTCACGCTGTCTGCCTCTCCATTCTGTACCGTCCCGTCCCGGCCCTGGCCCAAGCCACCTGCCTCTCTTCCTGGCTCTCTACAGCAGCCTGCCTACACTTCTCCCCACCTCTAATCTCAAACCTTTTACCCAGCAAACAAAAGATCTCTTAAAAACTCAAGTCTGCTTAAACCTTTCCATAGCATCCTGTGGCCCTTGGGAATAAAATTCAGATCACCTCCCAGGCCCCTCCCAGCACTCACCAGGTACTCTGTGACCCACCCAAGTAGACCTTTCAGTTCCTGGAACTTTCTACCGTTTCACCCCTGATGTTCCTTCTCCTGGGAAAACTTCTCCCCATCTCCCTGGGCTAATTCCTATAGACCCTTGAAGACTCAGGTTCTATGTCACTTTGTCCAGGAAGCCCTCCTTGACTAACTCCCCCCCCCCCCCCCCAAGGTTCAGGTTACATGCCTTCCTTTATGCTCTTGGAGCACCTCAGTCTTCTCCCTGCATGGCACATGTCACACTGACTGCATCTGTCTCTGGCCTGCCCCTGGGCCCCACTCAGCTGTAAGGTCTGTGAGCAGACAGAGTCCCTCTTGCCCTCCTCTGTATCCTCAGCAGGTAGCACAGGGCCTAGTACATAGATGTAGCTTGATAAATGTTCATAAGGCAATTAGCAGTCATTGTAACAACAGCTGGTATGTTCATAGTGCTTGCTGGAAGCTGTTTAATAGTATCCCATTGGACCCTCACAACCGCCATGTAAGGAAGGCTTCATGAGCCCCATTTCACAGATGAGGGAACTGGGGCCAGAGGGATGTAGGGTAATAAACACATCAGAGCACTCACTCATCACCCTCCCCTCCCCTCCCCTCCCCGTGCTGATGTGCAGATTTGGGGAAGGAAGCGGATGTTTAGTGCTGGCTTTGGCAAGAGGATGGCACGGACGTCCCTTTTTTCTCTGTCCCTCTGTTCCTTTACACGTGAACTGGTCCCCTAGGACTGGTGTGAGGCTTAAGACATTTGAGAGTGTTACTTTCCAAATTACAAAAAGAAAAAAAAAAAAGTGGAAAGGACCCTGGGGGAGAGTGGGTTGTCAGGACCTCGGTCTCTCCCAATGGTTACCTTTCTTCTGGTTTGTCCACCTCCAGGAGAGGCACCTGTGAGGAGATCTCCGGGGCTTATGAGAAAACCAGCACCAACGGAAAGTTCCTCTATCGAAAACCCAGTAAGTTGAGTAGGAGGGTTCCCCGCAGTTCTGCCCTTGGCCGAAAAGACCTCGACGTGTCTTAAGCTCTCTCTGTTTCTGCGTCGGCTCTCTGCGCCCCTAAAGCCTCCCCTCCCATTTTTCTGAGATGTCCTCTCGGCTTCCTTCTCCTTGTCCTCCTTTGCTCTCTCCTCCTCTCTCGTGCACTCATGGGCATCCAGAACGAAAGGGATGTTGCTGCATTCTGAGGATAACATGAAGATTTCGTCAGCCCTGATGGTGGGCCTCCACAGTGAGCTGAGAAGCATTTGCTAAGCATCTCCCATGTACAGTATGCACGGGGCTGAGTGGCAGAGAGACTTGGACGTGAATTTGTTCATTCGTCCAGCAAATGTTTATCGAATATGCTGTATGTGTTGAATAATCGCATTAGTGGTTGAACATATGAATGTTCGGGTAGATGGATGGTTAGAAAAAAAGATGAGTGAATCAAGCAGCGAGTGATTGGTCAGTGAATGTAGATACGGATGGCAGGTGAGTTAGTCATCGGACAGATCAATTGATAGATTAATGGATGGAGGGAGAAAGGAGGGTAGAAAGGAAGGAAAGAAGGAAGAAGGGAAGGAAATAGATGGATTTATGGTTTGATGTATGGAGAGGATGGATGGATGGAATGACAGTGGATGGATGGAATGACAGTGGATGAATTAATATACGGAGGAGACGGATGGATAGACAGAAGGCTGGATGGATAGATGATGTGTGGGGCAACAGGTGAAGGACCTCAGGCCAGAAGAGCCTTCTGACCACTGATCCCTTTGGCTTCTTGCATTGCCCATGCAGAATGGAACATCACCATGGAGTCCTACGTGGTCCACACCAACTATGATGAGTATGCCATCCTTCTGACCAAGAAATTCAGCCACCGCCACGGGCCTACCATCACCGCCAAGCTCTATGGTAATGGCCTGGAGCTAGATAAGCCCGTGGGAGTTGGGGGTGGGAAGGAGGGCCATGATTTAGGGACAGTGGAGTGGGGAGGAGTTGGGAGCTTTGCTTTATCCTTCTGAGAAAACTCCAGCTATGGGGAAGGTAGAAACATTTACTCTTCCTGGAGGAGGCAGAGCTCAGTCTTCCATCAGGTAGAATCCTCTTTCGGTCTTTTAAGATTCTAGGCCTAGAGAATTCCAGAGCTTCCAGGCCCTTAACCAGTGGACAGAGCCATGTGTGGGGATTTGGGGGATATGGGCGGGAGGCTGGGAGGGACACCTCTTCCTCTTGTGGGAGCCAATCTTTCCATAAGTGTTTTGAAGAGATCGCATTGGGCTGATGGTTTTTAACTTCTAAATGAAAATCCCTGCGTACCAAAATCTCAGGCCTTGCCAGTCCAGGCACCCGTGGTTCTAGGTGTCTTTTCTGCTTCCACTACAGGGCGACAGCCGTATCTTCGAGAAAGCCTGCTGGAGGAGTTCCGGGAGGTCGCCTTGGGTGTGGGCATCCCCGAGGATTCCATCTTCACAATGGCTGACAAAGGTAAATGCAGCCCCAACCCCCATCGCAGTTCTGCCCCCTCCTCATTCTTCACAGCCCTCCGAGAACATCTTCCCAGCCCCTGGGTACTTCCTGCAACCCTCTGAGGTAAGTAGGGTTATAGTTCCCCCTGCACCCATCTTACAGAGGAGGCAGCCGGAGCCCCCGTATTTGCTCCAGGTCACACAGCATATACCCGGGAGAGCAGAGACCGGATCCAGTTCAGAGTCCCCCCTAGTGCCACCTGTTTCAGTAAGGTTATATCCAGAACCCACAGGCACGTCTTAGGAGGCAGTTCAGTGCTGGACAGGATTTCACGTGCAGCTGGAGGACTTCTGGCTACTCCGCCTTCCAGAGCCTTGTTTTCCTTATCTGTAAAATGGGGGCTAATAATGCCTCCCTTAGACGTCACCGTGAGGAGTCACCGAAATAGCATTTAAATACGGCAATGCTGTGCCTGGTGTCTGCCAAGGGCTCGGTGGAGGTGAGCCGTTGCCGCTGGTGTCTTGGCGCCTGCGGCAGTGACGGCGCGGCGACCAGCCTGTTGCTTTGCCAGTAATGACCTTCAGCACGCCGCATGTGTGGAACCATTCTTGAAGTGGGCAGATGCCCGAGACCGGTCCCTGATAGTGCCCGCCTGGCACACACAGTTAGCATGATGCAAGAAACAGAGCGCTCTTACTCACCTCTTTCTCCCATCCTGACCTAGGTGAGTGTGTCCCCGGGGAGCAGGAACCGGAGCCCACTCCGCACACGGTGAGCACCTCTTTTTCCCGCTTTGTCCCCACCGCACCTGATTCTGCTGCCCTCACTCAGGTCCTGCAGTGGTGGGTGGGTGGGTGGGGCCACTGAGAGAGGTGGAGAGAAGGCAGGGCTAGGCACAGGGCTTTGAAGTCAGACCCCCCAGGGCTCAACCCCAGATCTACCATCTGGACCAGTTGCAGTCCCATCCAGACTTGACTTTCCTCTTCTGTGAAATGGGGTAGTTACCCTTACCTTCCATGTGCTAGAATTCAGGGATGTGTTGGAAAAGTTCTTCGCGCCGTACCGCCCACAACCAGCAGAATACTCAGTGATGGAAGGACGATGCTCAGTACTCAAAGGATAAAGTCAGTTGATCTCTTAAAAAAAAAACTATAAACCTGAGAGCAAGCAGATTCTCAACCAGCTCACCTCCCTATTCTGCCTTTTGATTTTTTGGGGCTTCCTTACTCTTCTGGTTTATTTTCCTGCCTTTACCATATTGATTAAGCTTTTTTCATTTTTTTCTGTGATTATTTGGAAATTATATATCCTAATTTATCCTACTGTTGTGTGTGTATATATAGGTATGTGGGTGTGTATATTTCTATATGTACATGTATATTTGTATATATACATTTTCAAGGCTGTTTCTAAGCAAATACACAACCTAAAAATATCAGAAACATAGGTTTGGAAATTTAAAAAAAAATACCAGAAAGTAAAAAAAAAAAAAAAAAAGTGTCCCTATTCCTATATAGAATTAATACTGTTAATCTATTACTTGTTTGTACCTGTATTTTTAAAGAAAAATTACCACAGATTTTATAAAAGTAACATATGCTCATTGTTAAGAACTAAAATTAGAAAGTAAAAAATAGTTTAAAAACTACATAAAGAGTTAAAAAAAAAATGCCACCACCCAAAAACTACCAGCATTCACATTATCCCAGGAATCGTGACACACCCACATGTGGAGAGGAGGACAGATGTAAGGAATGTTAGATGGAGAGTTGCACAGATTAGGGAGTAGTGATATTAAATGGTATTACATCAGAGATGCTATTTTTAGGTCTTTAAAGCACTAAGTGTAGTTTCATTTGAATTTTAAAAAAATGAGTGGGCTTCTCGAACTTCCAAATAAGCGTCTGCCACCATCTTTCCCAGGCATGGAATAAGAGTTCTCTAGTTTCCACACTCTCTCCTAGTGAATGTAACCACACAGCTTCTCCATTCCTGAGTCAGTGATTTCTGTTAATCTCTTCATTAGTGCCCCTTGTTCACCAAGTGGTGTTTTCATGAAAGGTTTTGGGCGTTTTAATCCCTGAATTCGTCCCTGTTTGAGAAAGCCTGCCCCTTTCCTTCACACTGAGTGGCATTTTACTTGGGCGTCAGAGTCTTGGGTCATGTTGCCTTTCCCTCAGAACATTGTTTGCACTGCTCTGTTGCTCTTGAGCACTAATTATGGCTCTGGGATAGCCTGAGGCCAGTCTGGTATTTCTTCTCCTTGTAAGCAATTTGTTTCTTGTGCCCAGATGCCTGGACAGACTTTATCCTTGAAGATAGCTACATCTTTTTCTTTTCTTTCGCTCTCTGCTTCTTCTCTCTCCTTCCTTTCCTTTCCTTCCTTCCTTTTTTTAAAAGGTAGGCTCTAAGCCCAATGTGGGGCTTGAACTCACGACCCTGAGATCAAGAGTAGCATGCTGTACTGACTGAGCCAGCCAGGCGCCCTGCACTCGGCATCCTAACTAGGATAGGTCTTGGTGCTGAGCCTTCCATATCGGAGGTTTCTGGGATACACTGTGCTCTCTCCATCCACAGCTTTCAGTCTTTCCGTTTTCGGGGACTCTCTTGTACTAGATGGAATTCATCTTCCAGTCCCGTTTTGGGTTTTGCTACCTCGGGAACCCTTGCTCTTTCGTCCTGGAGCATCTTTTTGTCTTTCACACGTGGCAGGCATTCTCACGTTGCTTTCGCTGGCATTCACTGGGATTCTCACTTGTCTCTCTTGTATAACAGTCATTCCATGTCACAGGGTCTATTCTGTTCCTGTGGCGGTTTCTGACTTAGTATCTCTGAACGTATGTTGTCTTGGTTCTCAACTTGTTTATCTAGGCCCTCCCTGGGTCCTCTCTCTTCATCTTATTCTGTTGTTTACCATTTTGTCTTTGAGTCTTGTTTTTAAGTACCTGTTTTCGTGAAGTAATTCTGCTGCTTGAGGCCACTGAGGAATGTCCTTTGGCTTGCTGAGTTATATTCTCTCCCACGTTGGTGTCGTAGGTGGGGTTTCCTAGATCCACACCTGTGGAAGGGAAGAGACAAAGGAAGGATTGAGCAGAAGCAGCAGAGCTGTGATGTGGTCCCGATGCCTCAGCCAGCCCTGGGAGCATTCTAGAACTGGGAGGGCCCTTTGGAGTTGTCCCATGAGGGCCCCAAGGGGTGGGGCCTTAACACCCTTACGTTGCTCACTCTGGCGAGGAAGCCGACCTCGAGTGAGAGGGGTCCTGTTGGCTGAGGCAGTTTCCAACAGGGCTTTCGGGTCAGGCTGGAAATGTGACTCCATTCCTGAGGGGACATCTAGGCAGTTCATGACCGGAGCCCACCACAGCCAGGCCTCTGTTTCTGGTTCAGGCTAGTTACTCCCTCATTTCATACATGGGTCTGGATAGTCCCTGTACCATTTCTTCACCTTTTCTTCTTGCTCCTGCCTCGTCAGTTTTCGCCTGTCTGTTCTAATTCAGTCCTTGACCCTTTCTTTCCCCACTAAAACTGAGCCGAGTGCCCAAATGTAGTCTAAAGTCTAGGTGTTTTATGTTCCATCTACTTTAATGAAATCCAGGGAAAGGGTCAGAAGGGAGTAGGGGCGGAAGAGCTTTCCTCAGGTGTTGCTTGCTTTCTCTTTTGAAGAACTTTTTAATGTCCTGTGTGGGGTTCGTTCCTCCTGGTCAGGGCAGTGACATCCATTTGTCAACATCCCCGGTGCCTCAGATCGTGTAGCCCCAGAACGTTCACCTAGAACAAGTCGGCCGCTGGTCTGTTTTCCCCTTTCCTTCCCAGAAGCCATCTTCACTATTCCTCTGTCAGAAGAGGAAAAAAGATAGGATCCCTCAGTTTCCTTCTCTCAGGATTTGGGAGTCTTAGGGAGAAGTATCAGAAATTTGATGACTTGGGAATTAGAGGGCAGAGTTAGGAACTGACCCTCCTCTTCAGCTCCAAAATACTTGATTTCTTTCCTTCATCAACAGTTTTAGTTTTTGCTTTAAACTATGCCCCTTTCCACGACTGAGTGAGCTGATGAACATTTGGAGATCGGTATTCTGAATTCACTTTTTGCTGTTAGGTATTGGAGAAGGCAACTGGAAATGAAATTTCAATTTGACATCTTAATCCAGATCCCGACGGATCTGTATTTCTTTATCAGCATCAAGAATGAAACCGTAACTAGTGACTCCCCTTGCAGAAAAGAGAAATGGAACACACTTCCACTTCTTCCTTCCAGGCTTCCCACATCCCTGCCTTTGTGGATGTAATCCCAGATTGACGTTTATATTTTCCACCCTTTGAGAATTAAGTTGTATGAGCTTTGTAACAAACATTTAACCTCAACTCCCTATTTGATTGGCTTTGGTTTCTGTCATCTTCTCTTTGCTATCACATCACCTGTTTTCCTGCACTTAGATTCCCTTCTCAATCAGTGGGGATATATATCTATTTTTAAGATTCTGAGTAATTTCTACATCCTACGTGGGGCTGAAATTCACAACCCCCATGTTCTACCAACTAAGCCCCCAGCCAGATGCCCTGGAATATTTCTGGAAGTAGTTTTTTTTTTTCTGGATAAACACACAGGTGGAAAACTCCCAGATCCTTGCATGGGTGAAATGCCTGCCTGTGTTTAGATCACATGGTCAACAGCTTGGATGAGTGTAGAATCCCAGGGTTACCTCTGCCCTCTTACAACCCTCAGAGGCTGCTCTGCGGCCTGTCCCTTAATGCTGCTTACTCCAAGGGCCACTGGGCTCTTTACCCTTGTCTCTAGGGAATGTCTAGGTGGGGGCTCTTCACTCATTCTGCCTCATTCCTTCTGATCCCTACTTAAAATTAGCCAACTCAAGTCATTATTCAACACAGCAAAGTCTTCTTCTGTTATTTCTATACTGACTGCCTCTCCTTCCAGAATTCCTACTATGAATTTATTTCTTATAATCACTAACCTGCGGTGTATTATCTCTCCTGTGTGGTTAAATTCATCAGAATCCTTTCCAGGTCCAGTAACGTTCTCCTCCTTTCATTCTGTTCATTTCCGTCACAGGCGGCCCTGTGATACTGATGCACTGTCAGCTTGAATGTCACCGATGGTTTCGGTTTCCACCTGGTTCCTGCCGACGCCCTGTGTGCGGCGGAGCTAGCTCTCCAGCAGCGGCGTTGTGCACAGTGTGCCATGATTTTTCCCTTTCCCTTCGTGCTCCCCAAGGCAGGCCCGTGTGCAACCAGCTTGACAGCAGGGATCCCTGAGCACAGCCTTTAGCGGTACCTTACAAGGCGAAGGGCCGTGGTGAAGGTTAGCACACGTGTACTTGTTCAGAGTCCGGATGGAGAGGGAGGAAGGCTGCGTGCTGCTGGCTCTCGCGGCCCGGGACCCTGCCACAGTGCGCTGTGCGCTCCGGGAGGCTCTCGCCAGCGTTCAGCATCCTGCCCCGCTCTTCAGCCCCTGGTGCCAGAGCTAGAGGTGTTAGGGGCAGCCTCAAGGTCGCTTCTCCATCCTCTCTCTGTGGATTTTCCTTTGCAAGGAGCGGAGGATGATGGTCTGGTCAGCCCTTCCTGCAAATCCTTCCCACCTGTTCACTGCCGCGTAGCAATGCCCTCAGGTTTCTGGCACAGCAATGCTGCCTTTCCCTGGCAATTCAGATAGACGCCGCCCTCCCCCCCATTATTTTATTCCTTTGGACATTTCGGCCAGAATTTGGACACAGGGGTATTGTCACACTTCACGGTTCTGAGTTTCCTTTCAGACTAGAAACCTCTCCTGTGACGCCCATTCTGGGATGGAGGTTGATGCTTCGGGGAAGACAGTCCATTAACCAGTGTAGTTATCGTGCTCTGTCTACACCCTGATTCCCCAAGCACGTGGTGTGTTTATACACTCCAGGGGTACAGGTGAGCAGTGGAGGCAAGGTGCCCGCAACAGCTTGTCTCCCTCTCCTCCGCAGAGAGCCCGGCGGGCTGTGCTGCCCCAGGAGGAAGAAGGGTCGGGGACCGGGCAACTGGTAACTGACTTCCACAAGAAGGAAGGTAACGGCCACTCACCTCTCCACCGGCTTCTGTCACACTCCGGGGAGGAAGGGCCCATGGGGGGCTCACCCGGGCTGCCCTCACCACCACAGTCTCTTTCTTACTTGTCTGCTGGGCAAGGACTGGAACTAGAAAAGCCGAGTCAGGCCCCCTCAAAACTTGTAGGTCCAGGAGGAGCAAGTTCCGGCCCTGTCTGCAGCACTGTGTGGCCTCCCAGCCTCGGTTTCCCCCTCTGTGGCTGGCACAAGAGCTGGCCACGCTCTCCATCAAGGCTTTTGTGGGAGCATGTTGGAGAAGGACGGGAGCACGCTGTGTGTAGCTGTGTTTGCAACGGACTCCCCACCTTGCCCCCCCAAACACTGAGCCCTGCTCCACCCTGTGGGGGTACTGGGGTCACGGAGACAAACCCCCATCTTTTTGGAACTTGTGGTCCAGTAGAGGAGACAGGCAGGGGGAAATTGATGGACTCAAAAGGGAAGGTTAGCTAAAGGGTTGGGGGAGCCCAGGATGGAGGGGTAAGGGGATCAAGGAGTACTTCCTGGATGAAAGGAAGTCCTGCTTTGTCCAGGCGTCCAGGTAGGGCTCTCTGCAGGACGGCATTTCAGGGGCAGGAGCGAGGGGAGCAAAGGCACGGGGGCAGGACTTCAGAGAAAAGGTCCCGCTGGCTGGCCGGGGAGCTGGTGGATGAATGCCTCGTCGGCTGCTGTTACCAGTGTCTCGGGACGGACTAGACCAACATGGGGTAGCTGGGGTGGGGCCTGGGGGCCGCTGCAGTACAGAGCGGAGCAGGCACGGACTCTGGAGTCCAGCAGACACATCGTTTTGAACCTCAGGGCTGTGTGACCCCAGGCAAGTCACTTTACCTATCACAGTTCATCTCCTTGTCTTCCTCACAGCGCAGAGGGGAGAACTAGGTGACAGGGTGCCCGGTAAGCATCCGGCCTGGTGACAGGCACACGGAAAGTCCTCAGTGCGTGCTGCCATTTTGCCCCTCCCCAGACTCCTGCCAGCTGGGCCGCGCGGAAGGCCCTTGCCTGGGGATGGTCACGAGGTTTTTCTATAACGGCTCCTCCATGGCCTGTGAGACCTTCCAGTATGGTGGCTGCCTGGGCAACAGGAACAACTTCGCCTCCGAGAAGGAGTGTCTGCAGACCTGCCGGACCGTGGGTGAGCGTGGGCCCCTCCTGCAGCGCACGCCGCAGTCCCCAGCCCGTGCTCCCAGCAGGCTACCTGCAGGGTGGACGGGGAGCGGGGCGGGGATGTGTCCGGGGTGGGATTCCAGGACGGGTTTCCTGAGGTCACAGGAGCCACGCCCTGGGACTGCGGGATGCGGGCCAGCCACTGGCTGGTGTGGGCTCCAGGTTCCCCGGGGCTGGAGGGGCCCGGTGCTCTCTAGGAGCAGGTGCCCTGGTTCGGGCCCTTCACTGGGGGTCTTGAGGGTCAGCTGAGTGTCAGCGTTGCTCACAATCTGCACCTGCCCCCCGCCTCGCAGCGGCCTGCAGTCTCCCCATCGTCCCCGGCCCCTGCCGAGGCTACCACAAGCTCTGGGCATTTGACGCTGCCCAGGGGAAGTGCGTCCCCTTCATCTACGGGGGCTGCCAAGGCAACGGCAACAAGTTCTACTCGGAGAAGGAGTGCAAGGAGTACTGCGGGGTCCCCGGCAATGGTAGGTGGCCCGGCGGGGGGGGCCCCTGGGGTGCAGGCGGGGGAGCCTTGGGAGGAGGTGGGGATCTGGAGAGGCAGTTCTGGGCCCTAGCAGGTGACCAGCCCACCCCCCTCCTCGGGTCTTTCGCCCATCTGCAAAATGGGGCTAAGCCCCAGGCCTTCCCCCAGCTGGGATGCTGCACTGGGGAGGCACTGGCCAGACCCGGGCACTTGGCTGAGCCGGGTCCCAAATCTGGTGGAGCCCCCTGCGGGCTGGCCACGTTGGGCGAGTGCCAGCTTGAGCCTTGGCTTTTACTTTTGTAAAGTGGGACAGAGAACCCACTTGGCCGACCTCACAGCACCTCGTGCACTTTGGACTCGGCTGATGGCAGCTGTGACCAACGCTGAGGGTGAGGCAGTGATGCCAACGGTTGTGGCATTGCGGGGAAAAGCAACCCTCTGACCCCCGTGCCTTAAACGGCACTTAGAGTCGACGAAAAGAGGCTAAAACCCAGACTGTTCTGAGGAATGTGCTTTGGAGATACCAAGTCGTTCCGGAAGCGGAGGTTTCTGACCCTGAGCTCAGGTCCAAAGCAGCCCAAGCTGCCTTCCCTGGTTCACGAGGCATCCCCATCCCCTGACCGTCCCCATCCCTGGACCCCAGGGGCTCCCCACACCTACTCCCTGAGCTTCTCTGTGTCCTCAGGGGACAAGGAGCTGCTGCATTTATTCAACTGACGGGGCCGCCGGATGGCCAGGAGGCTGCGGCCTGCTGCGTGTCCCAGGGGCCGGGTTCAAAATAAAAACCAGCCTGTGGAGTCCTTAAGTTCCATGTTGTGGCTGTTCATTGTCCTCATGTGTGTACCGAGGTAGCAGGGAGGGGGGAGACCAAGCTGGGGATGGGGGGGGCCGGAGTAACCCCAGCTTCCCCCAGAAATGAAAAAATTTGTGCTGGAAATAGAACAGTCCTTGGTGTGTGAAATTGGCTACGCAAATTATGAGACCTTAATCATAGTTTACTCCACAGTAGTACAAAATGGGACTGTTTGTTTTATTAAAGCCAGAAAAGAGGAGGGGAGAAAAACCTCTGGGTACTTATTTCTGGGAGAGGCCTGACCAGGTCATCAGCTACCCAGGGTCGAAGAGAGGACTGTGCCCTCATGTGCCCAGGCCCCGGGCCAGTCACAGCCACTGACCCACCCTGCCTGCAGCAGTCTGTGTCCTGGGGCCACCAATACTTACTCCAGCGTCCTACCTTGGTCACAGCCCTGTCCCAGCACCAGCCGCCAGGGGATGAAAAGCCTCAGGCGGTTTCCCGACAAGGCTCTCGAGATCCCATCTCCTGGGAGCATCACTCTGGCCCTTTGCCCCGTCAGGAGAATATCACTGACCTTCACATGGCGTCTGGGACTGGCAAGGCACTGGAGCAGGGCCAGAAGCCCTCAGCCTGGCCTGGCTTGTCCTCCCTTGAGAAAGAAAATAGGCAGGCTGTCCACGGTGGTTTGGTCACCAACTTAGCCTCAGAACGTGACTCCAGGAGTTTCCAACGGGGACACACAGGATTTACAAGCAACTGATTTACAAATCCCTCTTGCTGGGTCCATCCACCCAGAGCCCGGAGAGGTGCTGCTGCAGGATAACCCTCCGGTTTTGTGTCCTCTGAAGTGGCGAGGCAAGCCGGCACACCTCTTCTCTGCAGGGTGACCCGTGTGCTGAGGGCTGGCACCTAATTCAATCAAGGGCCCCTCTCAGGCCATTAGCCCATTTGCTTATGAGACTCATAAGAAAGGAGGGAAGGACGGAGGGAGGGAGGGATGAATCCAGAGGCAAGGATTTGGGCACTAGAAAGCTTTGCAGCCCCCTTGGCCAGAACAGAGAGAGAGCCCCTGTTTCTCCCTAAAGTCCTAAGCTTGGAGTTTCCTGGTTCCTCCCAAGAGGACTGTCGGGAGGGGACAGTGTGCGGTCATGGCCAGGACTCTCAGGGTAGGAGTGGGTGGGTCAGGGGCAGGGACACAGGTGACTGTTCAGGGAGACCAGACAAACTCTGCCTGAACGAAGGTCACCATGACCTACGTCCATACCTTGCTTCCCCCCCCCACCCCCCGCCCCCATTCATGGCCTCCCCCCCCGCCCCCATTCATGCCACACGTATCAGGGCTGGCCACCTACGGTGCTCTGAAGGGGAATATTCTGAAAGGCCCTGACAGACAAACACCTCCAGCACAGACAGCAAGCCTCAGGCGGGAAGCAGCTGCAGCTGGAGACGGGATGCTGGCTCCTAAGATTTTTCACAGTTCCGAACTCACCATTTAAAAATGGGTCTTCCATTAAAAAAACCTAATGATTCTCCTGAAATACATGCCAGCAGCCGTGGGACAGCACCCCGCAGGCCATGGGGCAGGGGCTGAGGGGAGAAGGTCCCTCTGGCTGGGGGCTCCCCTGAGGTTCCCCAGCTGGCCTGTTGCCTTGTCAGGTCCCAGAGACGGACAGGCGAGGTCGAAGCATGTCTGTGCCCTGGAGTCCGGAGCCTGGGCCACTCACCCCTGCGGGCCCCAGAATCCTGTCGAGGCTGCCCAGAATGAAGACTCAGCGTGGTTCTCAAAGATCCTTACCTGAAATCCTCTCTTCAAGATACTGGTCACATCTGCTACAAAATCAGTACGGCTGCTTTAGTAACAACACGTACCCCTCTTTTTAAAAACCCAGAGGCTGGCCCTTCGGCTGCATGAAGGCTCTGGGCCATGCCCTTGGCCTTCTGGGACTGCGATGTCGGGGCTTGGGGGAGGACTCTTTGAGCTACAGGAGGCTCCTGACTTGTTTCAAATGACGTGGAAACTCCTCGATGAAACGTCAGTCAACCGCTCCTGTCAAGGATGCTCCACATGCGATCTGGTGTGGTTTGTCCAGCCAATCCATGCAACATCCTCTTCGGGGACCGCACCCCACCATCTGGTTGAGGCAGAGAGAAAGCACAACAGACTGTTTCGACAGCAGCACCCCCACGCGCTTCCGGCCCACTCAGACCGCTGCTCACCTTCTGGGGGGCCTCACCTCTCCTTTGACCTGCCCTCAGCTTGACTCGAAGCACTGATGTGCGTGCTGGGGGGTGCAAGGCTCCAGGTAAGACTGAGCTGAAGTCCACCCAGGCTGGTACCCTAGAGCTCACTGTGGAAGGCACAGATTTTTAACATGTTTAGAGCCACAGATGTCATCAGGAATCTGGCAAAGCCACACCCTTCCCTAGAGGGAAGACGATACAACACACAGTCACACAGGTCACCCAAGGTTGCTGAGTACAGGGCCACCAGAGGCAAGAGGCACAGCAGTGGCCACAAGGCAAATGTGGCTGTGTCCCTGAGACACCGGACATGTAGGATGCAGATTAAGTTCATCCTCCTTCCACGGGACAAGGGTCCCTAAGCAAGGCCCACAGGGGCCCTAGCACTGACCTCACATGGGCTGAGCCGACTCTGGGGCTGACGTGTCCGCTCAGCTGAGGAGACGATATCCCTGACCTCACTGTGCCCTTCAGCATGGCCTCCATCCGATTCTGTCGCGCCCAGCGGTCCTGCCTCTGGCCCGTCTCTGTTCCCCCCGCGCCGCGCTCCTCACTGGATGACATGTTCCCACGCCAAACCCAAGAAATAAGACCACACACCACCATCTTCCTAAAGGTTGTTTTATTGTAAAACCATAAATACAACACTGACATGAAATCATTTAAGTAACTGATCCTCTCTAACCATTAAAAGGATGTCTTTTTGCCTTGGCATCAACCAACTGGGAAATAATGTTGGAAGAATTCGGGGGACGGGGGGTGAATTCTGGGCTAGGGCTTTTGGCGATTTAAGGAACCAAGTGGAACCTTCCTCTTCTTCCTGGGAATGTCCCACTTTCGGACAAGAACAGACAGGTAAAAACAGCAACATTTAAACAGCTCAGTTTTAAATTTTATTACTCTGTAAAAATCTTTTTTTTTTCCTTTTTTTTATTTTTCCTGTTCCTTTCCTCCATTTGACATCAGAAAAAGTTTTAAACATCACAAAACTGATTTGGCTGTAAATGGAGATACAGTACCAAAACAAAGTGAAACGAAAAAACCCAAAGGACAAACAGAAAACCCTAACTAAACCCTCAAGTTTGGTCTCGGGGGTTTACAGATCACAAGAACCGTCAACTCAACCCCCATGCAACGTGACTCCTTGGAGTGCCGCCGGAACCACACCGACAACACGGGAGACCGCAAACAACGTCTTTTGTTAATTAACACAGCAAGGGTGACACTAGGTAACTTTTTTTTTTTAAATACAGTACATGGTACACAGGGCCCCAAGAGGGCCCCTGCATGAACCCCTCGTGAAGACTGGAGCCAAGCACTGGCTGTTTATAAAAATATTGTGTTGCTACAAAAGTATAAATTAATGCTACCGGTATTAAGAAATATTAAACACATAAAACTTATAAGGATTAAGAAAAATATTCATTAATACCTGTAGAAAACTCTGGCCTAAAAAAGATATTTTTTTTGTGTTTGTTTTTTTGTAAATTTTTTTTTGTATTTTTTTTTTTTTTTAAGATGACTTGAGTTTCTTGCACTCGGAGAGAGAGACACAGTCAGATGTGCCTATGGTATTGCCTAGAACATCTTTAACTACTGAGAAAGGACGGGGGTGGGGGGATGCACGCACGTGGTTACTGAGCGGGGCGTGGGCAGGAAGGGGCACCAAGGCTTTCTGAAGATTTACCTGATGTGAAAGAATCACCGACGTGAAGTTTGCGGGGGGAAAAGAAAAAGGATCAGAACACAAATGAAAAATAATTTACGCTTTTTAAAAAATATCTCTGCTTCGGGTGGTTGTACAAAATGATTTCCTGATGCTTGAGATCTGAATGGCCCCAGACGCACCGCCCAGCAGGTCCCCTCTCTCCCGGTTGGCGAGTCCCAGCCGCACACCAGTCCATGAGCTGGCTCACCACCCGGGGAACCCGGCCACCCTGGCTGGGCGGGAGGGAGGGCCCCGGGCAGGGACCGGCTGGCACCTGGGCTGTGGGAGGAGGCTTCCCTCCGGCTGGTCTCAGACCCCACGGTCTCGGCCAACTGGACGTCAGGAAGCGCCACAGGGATCCCAGGCCCCTGAGGTTGTGGACAAGGCTGGGCTGTGCCCCTTTAAGGAACTTTGGTTCGAAGAGTCAAGGTGCCCAGTGGGGATGCGCGGGTGGGTGGGACCCGTGGGTCCCGATGCTGACGCCCGACTGCAGACCTAGCCAAACCTTCTCTGGACAGGAGTTGGGTCTCAGAAGCAACACCCGTGGCGGCGGCGGGGACGTGAATACAGTGAACAGCGACCCCGGGATCTTCACCCTCATCAAAGCGGAAGCAGGTGCCTCCTCTCCCAGAAACCACAGGGCCCCCTCCGGGGAAAGGCAGGCCTCTACTGACCACGACCCTCAAACCCAAAGGAGAGAGGAAGAAAAACAAAACGGCGACAACAAAATCCTCCAGAAAACCCTGAAGAGGGAACCCAGGAGGTTAACATAAGAGGAAAAACAACACCGTATCATTGGTTCACCATAACTGGCCTAGCAAACATGAGCCACAGTGAAGAGAGGGGCAGGCCCAGCTGGAGCTGGGGGCTGGGGCAGGGCCGGCAGGGCTGAGCCCGGAGCCCCCGCCTACCGTCTCTAGGGAACAGCCTGGGCCGGACTCAGCCTCTCCGTTCTAACCAGCAGCCTTTCCAGGAGCTCCCCGTCAGGTACATCCCAGGAAAACAGGCGTTGCCACCATTCTCAAGGCCAAGGGCAAAGCTATGAACTCACCCCAGCTCAGCTGGGCAGGAGGCGGCTGCCCACCACACCCCGTGTGCCTCCTCTTCCCGTCTTTTCGAGCGCGCCCATCATGGTGACAACATCCAGGCACCGTCCCCTTCCCGCCTGTTGCTTACGGGACCTTTCTCCTCCATCCGCAATCCACCTTCACTCCGAACCTTTCTTGGGAACGTGTGGCCCCCGAGAGTGTGCACCGTATCCCTGATGTCTCTCTAGGTGGTCCCTCGCCGAGAAGTCTAGTCCCAGTCCGGGCAGTAGCTGGTGGCCTCAGCCGAGCACAGGGGACCCCCGAAGGCCGAGGTTCGGCTTCACAGTGGAAAACACGCCTTGCAGAGTTTTTCCCTGGTGTTTCTTCAAAGTGCAGGAAATAAAAGAGGAAACTCAAGGGGAGAACACTTGCCAGTTTACGAACCAGGTGTAAAAAGAAAGTCCTTCCTTGGACCGTTCTCTCCTGACCAGGAAACCTTTGTACCCTTTTCCCACCAAGAGCCAAAGCCTGAACTCGAAGCCCAAGGCTGTCGGGTGGCACGTGCTCGGGGATCCCGCAGCAGCTTTGCTCACGAGGCCCTTCCGTTTTGTTTCCTGGTTTCTAACCACTATCTGAGGCCTGGCTGGTAGGCCCATGCACCGGGAGGGAGAACGGTGTTGGGACCAGAGCATCTGCGCCCGGGCCACTCAGATCGACCACTCATGAGGCTGCAGTCCTTGGCCTGGGCTTGGTGGTGAAGCCAGTGGACATCAGATGAGGGGAGGCCATCCTGCAGGATGGAGGCGTGTTCTCTCTTCTCCCCCTCTGGGATCCACATGTGTCAAAACCAGACCACTTCTGTCCTGGGAATCACATGGCTTGAGTCAAGTTGTGTCCAAGTTCAGCAGACTACCACACTGAGCTGCCAAAAACATGACTGAGATGGCCCTATTGCCTGGCCTGCCAGCAACCAAAGGCCTGTGGTAGAAAGTCCCACAGTGGTCACAGAACGCGGGGAGCCGAAGACAAAATCCTTCGCAAGGTCGGCGCCGGGGAGGAGCAGGGATATGAACTGGAAGAGTCTACCCTCAATCCTTTGGCTAAACTAGAATTTGGATAAGGTGGATATTGCTGGAAATGAGGGGCCACTGGCTGGACCTGTGAGATCTTTGGGTTTTCCTAAGCTGTTCACTGCAGCAAGATTCGCACTACGGGTACCGCATGCATGAGGAGGCAGACCGAAGGGGCACCTTGATACAGCCATTCCTGTTGGTGACACCTTTTTGGGGAAACCAGCGGCTGCAGGAGACAAAGGACTACCTGCCACCTTGTGACCGAATCCGGATGAGGCAGCCCCAGGAGATAGCTTTAAGAGCGCCTAGCAGCATCTCTCCTAAACCTACAGAGCAAGCCAAGCCCAAAGGGTTGAAAGGAGGTGGGAAGTTAGAACAGAAGGAGGGTGACACGTATGACTCGACACTTACAGTGTAGCTAACTAGACTTACACAGACTTTCATTCTGGAGGGCAGACAGCCCCGTATTCTGGAGAGAATGTGGAGTGCTCTGAATGAGTCTCTGGGCTTGGTCTCTGATGGCTCTGCAAGAAAGTGAAAGGTCTGGCCCAGTAATGGGGCAACACAGAACAGCTCTGCTCTCAGGACAGGATGGTGGGCTCCAAGGCTCTGTTCCCACCAAACACACAAAGCTCTGATCCTCCATGTGTGGTGGGAAGTGCCAAGTCGTGGACCCTTCCACAGCAGCCTCGCAGCTACCTTCTGGAACGTCTCAAAAAATCAGATCAAAAAGTTCCCTGCTGCTCCCACACTCTCTCGAGTGACATGAGGGGACTGTCCAGTGCAGATGGAGGCTCTTCTGGTGGTGTGACCCCGGCTGGAAATGGGGGGGAAATACCTAGAACTTCTCCAGGAGAGGCAACGGCACACTGGTTCCTGAGACCACCGCTTGCTGGAGCGAAGGTGTGAACGGCCTGTTGGGATGCATTCCAGCCTGTCCGAGACTTGGAGGGAAAAGCTGGGTTAGTTCTCATGAGGTGACTTGAGCAGGCCTGGCCCCCAGGGACACCGTTCTGGTCTAAGATCGATCCTAAGCCTTCTCGAGTTTTTGGACCAACCTGACTTCCCGATCTGCTAACGGACCTGGGGAGGGACCTGTTGTACAGTGCTTTTTGGAATCGAGGTATCTCACTGCTAAGTAATGCTTTATTACCAGGAAGGGAGGGAGCGGACTTGGTCAACCCTTAAGATGGTGAAACATGCCTTTGCAAAGAGCCCTCTGTGAGGGTGGTCATTCTTAGCCTGAAGCCCTCAGTGTAACCATCTATCCCACTAGCCATGGCCACTGGGGGGCCAGAGGCCACCAGCACATTACTCGTGGGAGGGCTGGGGGGAGGGGTGGAGTGCTGACCCTGACAGAACCACCTCCTGGGAGGGCAAAGGGGCCACGCTCTTGGCACTTGGACTGAGCGTGTAGAACCTAAATTGCTCACGGAGAGAAAATCCATCTTTCACAGCCTCATGTTAAAATGTGGCCTGATGCCACTGTGCCTTCCAGACATCAACCGTTTGGCCACCAAGGCACCAAGCTCAACTACTGTCCTGGCAGGAGGGCCGAGGCTCATGGAGGGGGAAGGACCCCTCCCCCAGGCCTGAGGCAATGGAACCAGAGGAACCCCATGGGGCCCCAGGGAGCGGGGAGGGGCGGTGGGTCTGAGGTGCGAGGGATGTGAATGTGGAGGGACTCGGGAGTCCCCGCTGAGCTGGAAGTGTCAGTGACGTGGCGAGTAGTGTAATGCACTCTGGGTACAGAAGTCAGACATTCGCGGTACCAGACAGGGCAAACCGGGAGGGCGGGTCTTCCACGTACATTCACGAAGCACTCCTAAGCCACACGCTTCCCTATGGCTTCCACCAAACCCCACGTCCGTGAAACCTGTGACTCCAGCCCCACTCCTGGTTTCCAAACAGCAAAGCCAAGTTTGTGGTCTTGGCCGTTCGAGTACATGAACATGGGATGGTACAGGGAGGGCCAATAAAAACCTTAGGCTACTGAAGGTACCACTGAGATGAGCTAGTTTACAGTGTGATTTGAGAAACAAAAAGGGCAACTGAAAAAACAAAAAACAAAACCAAAAAAACCTCCAAAACATAAGTTACAGACATTCAGTGCCTCCTAGCAGAGTCTAAAATCAAATTTGAGGGAGGGGAAAAAAAAAAAAAAAACGTAAGAACTGCTAAAATGTTAGGGAAAAAAAATTGAGTGGAGACAGTATCAATACTTCTTTTAAAAATGTCTTTTTTTTTTTCTATCTTATATTAAAAAGCAAAAAGTCAGCTTTATATTCTTAAAGTCTCCTTTCCTGATTTGGGGAGATAGATAGGTGTGTTTCTAAGGCGGCTGCCCCGGAACCCCCCCCACCAACGGGGAGGAAGCTCGGAGGCAGCAGCTCAATGCCCTGAAGGTGAACAAGAACACAGTCCAGTGCAGACACTGTCCGTCTGATGCGGTCTGGAGAATCCATGGCAGAGCAGCTGGGGTGGCGGGGGGGGCAGCGGTGTGGTCAAGAGGGCTGGGGGGAGGGGGGAAGGAGAGGGGGAGAGGGGGATCCATGGGGGCAAGGACAGAGAACGTCAAGTCACTTCAGATCTCAGCTGCCTGAACATTTTACGACATCAGCCTTCTACCAATCTGCACACCTGAAAACGGAGTCTTTGCAGCCCCCTCACTGAGAAAAGGAGGTGAAGCGTCTTCCCTCTTTCCCACATAGCTTTCCTGACACACCCAGCTTAATGCACAGGCGCCCACGAGCAGGCGTGTGCACGCACCAGGGTTGTGTGTGTGTGCGCACGCGTGCAGGAGGCTGTGGGGGGCCGCGCGGGCGAGCACAGCACCCCCTCCCCCATGCTGCACACCCGCGGCCCACGCGCTCAGACGCGTGCGCACGCCACATGCACACGCACGCTGAAAAAGCACTTAAGTTTCCGGGCGGGGGGGGCGTTTATAATGAGGTCCACAGTGTTTAGAACTTAAATTCCTTTTTCTTTGCGACAGTGTTGTGTGTGTATGTGGTTTTCTTTTTCCTAACGTTTCTCTTCTCTTTCTCTTGTCTTCCTTGTCAGCGTCCCGAAGTTTTAAAGCATGTTGGATTTCAGAAACATGAGTTTGTTCATGTCTTCCGGACTGAGCAGCCGCCTCCTTTTGATCAGAAGAGCTTGCTCACACATATTTACACACCCGCTCCTGGCCCCCACGGCCGGAACCGCGAGCAGCCAGAAGGCCAGCTTGGCGAGTTTCGTGTGCTTTTGGGTCACGCACGACCAGTACTGGAAGAGATCAGGGGTGGCCTGGAAGAGGGGCTCCTGCAGGTAATCGTACACTTCGTTCTTCCCCAGCCGATCGTCCTCCTGAGCCACGGGGTGCTCTCCCGCGGCGGAGCGGGGCTTCTTGGCGGTGGGCTCAAAGTCGGCCTCCTCAGCCCAGGACTCCTTCACCTCGTTGATGAGCTCGCACACCTTGCCGATGATCTCCTCGTGCTGGTAGGGCGGCACAGGCCTCAGCTTCTGCTGCGGGTCCAGGATCATGGCCACCTTGTGTGCTGGGTGCACCTTGAAGTTCTCCTTGAGGGCCTCCAGGAAGAGGTGGCACAGCTTGCTAACGGTGCCTGCGTCGTTAGCCTTGGCCGTGAACAACTTCTCCAGCCGGACGTAGGTGGGCAGCACTAGCTGCAGTGTGGGCTGGCTCTCGTTGCTCAGCTCGATGACCGCCTGCTTGACGGGCGTCAGGATGGCTGCCAGGTTGCTGAGCAGGTGCTTGTTGAGGCTCTGGATAAGGTTCATCTTCTTGGCGCGGCTGTAGAACTCGCAGATCTGCTCGTAGCGCTCGTGCACCAGCAGCAGCGAGTCGGTGACTGAGTTCCAGCAGGGCGGCGGAGAGGTCTCCTCCAGCGAGCCGAAGGTCTCCTTGGCCAGGCCCGTGGAGCCTGCCAGGTCCTCGCACACGTTGAGCAGCTCGATGACCTCATGCATGCTGCGGGCCTGCAGCGTCCGCTTGCTCAGCACGCTCTGCACCACCGAGTTCAAGGCACAGGCTGAGCAGCGAAGGCACATGCCGGCCTTGGAGAAGGCCGACGCGCTCACCCGGCAGTCTGTCACGTACACCGTCCTGATCTCCGACATCACGAACTCTGACAGCACGTTCTGCACCCAGTGGTGCACCAGGTCGCCACTGTCGCGGATGTCCGCGCCCTTGACGCCCAGCACGTAGCTCTTGATGTGGTTGCCCTCGGCCTGGTAGGCTGTGAGGATGTAGCACGAGTCGGGACCGACGCTCTGTGAGTGGCAGGTGACGCCGATGCCCAGGCAGGCGTTGCTGCCCAGGGCGCACGTCACCTTCACTTTCACCTGGTTGTACATGCGGGGCAGGTGCTTCAGTGCCAGCGTGTTGAAGTTGCCCAGGATCTCCGTGACCGAGAAGGCCCCATAGCGGGCGCCGCTGTCCACCAGCGTCTGGGCCAGCTTCAGGAACTCCTTCCCGCTCACCACGCTCAGCGCACCCAGGTCAGCGCACATGACCCGCAACAGCCGCTCTGCGATGTTCTGCCGCTCCTTCTCGGGGATCATGCTGTTGGGTGTCAGGCCACTGGTAATGGCTGGCGGAGGACACAAAGAGAGATGTCATTAAACCTGGCATCTGAGGTCCCTCTGTCTGGCGGCAGCCTACTGCTCAAGCACCTAGTGTTAGGAACTGTGAGGAGGTTTTACCTTGCACACCGTGAGCCTTAGAGGAATAACGTTCTGGGATTGACTAGTAATGCCTGCCATGAGCACGGGAAGAGAATACAGTGGGACATGTGCAACATACTTGCTGCACACGTCATTCACCTAGCTTCTTGAAGCCAACTAGTCTAACTTCTTCAATATAGGAACTGCCCCTAAGATAGGAATCTCTAAAATAAATGAGGCCACAGCATCAGGAAAGAGCAGCCTACATTAGTTGCAGACAGTGGATTCCAGTTGTGATTCTATGACTCAATACATGCGCTGTGACCACAAAAAGGTCACCTCCTCTCCCCAGGCTTCCTTCTGCCTGTGCAGTGAGATCAGAATTTCCACGGGTGAGGTCTTAGGTGTGTAAGAGCTTCAGACGTGGTCTCGCACCATCATGAGAGGAACAGGTGGTGGGATGGGGGAGCAGAGGTCAGTGACCGGAGCCAGGGCTAGAGGTGCACAAGGAGGTCCTCTGAGAGCCCCCAGGCTCTGGCCTGGGAGAGACCTACTGTTGTTGGCGCTATTCCTCTGGGCCTGGGGTTTCCACTTCTCTTCTACAACAGCAGGTGGCGATCGGGACTGGTTAGAGGCGATGTTGTTCTCGTTGTCCGCTGCGGGCACAAAGGGGACAGACAGCATGTGACCCTGAGGTGCAAGAGGCCTGCCAACTCACAAGATGAGAATGACAGCAGGGCTGGTGAAGTCCAAACAAGACTTCTAGGACGCAGGCCTGGGTCCCAAGCCTGGCTCCTGCTCAACCTCCGATACTTGCAAAGCCTCAATTCTGTCACTTGGAAGAAGGAAGATGAGCACATGGGTGGGACACACGGGCTGGAAGGACCAACAAGAGAGAATGCAGGGAGAGACCAGAGCACGGGGCCAGGTGCAGAGTAACTGCCCAGTGGGTGGGAACTGCTGCCCCAACTCGACCTGGAGGCCTCACCCCCACACACAACCCATGTTCTAGCTCAGAAATGGGTGAGGGGGGCCAGTTACAGCAAGGGGCCTAAGGGACCTCACATTCTCTCACTTCTCTCAAGCGTGCTTTCCCATCTTTTCAGTTTATTGACTAAATATTTAATTAAAGGAACAAAACCAAACCAAAGCCCTATAGGATACTAAGTTCTCAACCCCCTTCCCTGTCAGAGATGGAAACTGACCCCCAAAGACAGGAAAGGATCTGCCCCAGATCACACCAAAAAAACCAAAGGCAGGGCTGGGACAGACATCCAAGGTCTCTGATTCCTAATGCCTGCTCCATCACATCCCTAACTTCTGTTTACTTGTGCATATGCAACTGAATCAAAATGGTACATGCTGGACGCCCTGGGGACTCAGTGAGTTGAGACTCAGACTCTTGATTTCGGCTCAGGTTATGATCTCAGGATCATGAAACTGAGCCCCGTGTCGGGCTCCATGCTGGGCATGGTGCCTGTTTAAGATTCTCTCTCTCCCCCGCCCTCTGCCCCTCCCCACCCCCAGCCCACATGGTCTCTCTCTTGCTAATAGACAAGACAGACAAAATGGCACAGGCCTGTTTTCCTCCCTTCACTGCAACTCCTTGCCATTCTTATAGAATCATTTCTGAGCAGAAATGGTCTTGAGTACCGTGCTTGTCATTACAAATGACCACACAGTCTTCCGTTGTAGGATCCCCCATGGGTTGCTGAACCACACACCGAGTACCTAATTTCTGGGCCATTTCCAATAGGCACCTACTGTTTCTGCTATTAACCTACTTGCCTAATATTCTACTATCATTTCTCTGTGCTTTTGTTGTTGTGGTGGGTTCATTCCCCTGAGACATCATCTTACAGGCAGAATAACAAATGCAAGGAGATGAACAGGCCAATGACACTGGCTCAGGGTTGCCAGCATCTTCCATTGTTCTCAGTTCAAGGCTTGAGGCCCTGGAAGCCAAGGCCACAATTTTCATAGCAAGGGAAGAGGCTTCCCCAGTATCTCCATGTTCAGTCCTGCAAGGGTAACTAAGAAACTCCAGGAAAAGACAAAACCAAAAACACCCCCCCCCCCCAAAAAACAACAAAAAAAGAAACTCCAGGATATCCACTCAAAGGAACATATTCTAATCACTAAAGAAAGGTGGTTGCACAGACTGTGATAACAAGAGAAAAGGCATAATGAAATGATCGCATCACAACTTATACATATTATTTATATTTGTATTTTAGACTTGAAAGTCAAATAAATCAATCCATGCACCAAAAATAGGCCGGGGGCTGTCGGGTTGGGCAGGGGACCGCGGACTTTCACTTCCACCCATGAAGCATGACCTGCCGCAGGAATGGCTCTTCCAGTGGAAAACAACTGTGAATCACAACTCTGCTACTTTTGGAGAGATAACCCAGGTTCTGATCCCAGAAAAGGGTGAAAAAATGTGGTGAGTAATACCACTGGCCCGGCTGGCCTGAAAGCAGTTCGCAGGGGGCAGCACGGGGACAGGGAATGGGAACAGAGCCCAGAGGTCTTGCTGATTTGAAGAAGCAGAAGCTGATGTTTAGGGAGGCAGGAGGGAGCTTCTGGGTGGATGCGGTCATGTTACGTATCTTGACAGCAATCGTGATCAGATGACCATCACATGTCAAAACGATCAAATCGCACTCTTCAAATGGGTGAATTCCATGTATGTAAAATCTTATCTTCATAAATCCAGTTTTAAAATGAATGAAAAGAAGCCCATCCCGACATAACAAGAGTGGGTAGCTCTGAGTAGTGAGATCATGGCTTCATCTCCTAACTTCCCCACAAGTTCCCGATTTCTTTGAAGGGGTGGATATTACATTACATTTATATTACATTAAAAATGGGGAAAACACATGTTCTAGAACAGAAACCAGCAGCCGTTCTTGTTACCCTTCTCTACCAGCGTACACAGTTTTGAATCAGGCTCTGCCATGGTTGTGGGCTGGGAGCTGGAGCTAGCTGGTTCAACTTTCTGGGCCTCGTTTCCCCCCCTTAACCAAAATGCTGGCAAAGGGCAAGCTGTAGGCTGATTCCCCTATCCTCTAGGACCTAGAATGGAGAGGACTCAACCCAGCAGTGGAGAACATCATCTAGTATTAGCTGGCTCAATCAACTTTTTTCTCCAGATCCCACTGATACTGCCTCTGATATGGACGAGGTACTTGGTAAATGCCCGTGAAAAGGCTTGATTTATAGCCTGAGTAGAAAATAACGTTTACTCAGTGTGGCTACTCCCTAAGTCCCACAGGTGCACATGCCCGGCCCCATCAGCAAAGGGCTGGATGAGAAGCTGGAGTCAAGGCCATCTCGTGGGGAGGGGCCACTGTAGGAAGCAGCTGTTGGGAAAAGAGGCACCTGTTGCTTTTCAGTATCTGAGACTATACCACGACCTTCAATATGGGACAGATGTTATTATCAGTCCCCTCACCCAGCCTGTGAGAGCACTGACTGGCCCACTTCACGGATGAGAAGCTTGAGACCCAGTTGCTAAAGCAGCTCCAAGGGAAGGTCTGGGACCGGGCGAGAGCTCATATGATGTTAGACACCTTTTACAAGCTCTGCAACGTTGGGCCAGTGAGTCTGCTCTGTGAGCCTCAGTTTCTTCATCTATATAATGGGGATGAGAACGGCAGCTTGTTCAGGAGATCTAATGGCACAGCCTCATCTGACCCATAGTAATTGCTCACTAAATGTTAGCGATCGCTGGTATGATGACTCCCAAAACATATTTTGGAATGGACACCGGGGTCAAGACAAATTTTCCTACAGCACAGAAAAGAAGTTTATTAGGGGGAATTACCCTGTGCCATTCAGCAGCCTCTTAATGAGATTGGTGTTATTCGAGGCTGATCCCCCTTATCAGCGACACCGTGAACTGCACAGATCATGACGCTTAATTTTTCTCTATGGAGTCAATCCTTTAATCCCGACTCAGCCTGGCTGGAATTCAGGCTGGCTTTGCACTGGATTGCCCGTGAAGCTTTCTTTGCCAGCAGTGGACCAGAACAAAGCAGCCTAAAGCTCCCCCTGGAAAACAAGACGGGAGGCCTGGGAGCCCCAAGGCTCCACAGGCACAGCCTCGATTTGCATTTTAATGGCCTCCACCCCACTGCCTGAGCACCCAGACAGACCCTCCCCTAACAGGCCTCAGCTTCCAGAAGCTGACAGCGGGGCAGGTGCAGGTCCTGGTTTCAGAAGGGGAGTCAGCGGACATTGGACCGTGGGAGTCTCTGGTCCAAGAGGTGTGCCTGTCACTGGTTCCCACGGGGTCAAGTCTGAATGCCTTCAGCGGGCATTCGAGGCCTTCCATGGGGAGGGATGGTTGACGGCCAAGGAAAGCAGGAGGGGAGAGGCTTGTGAAGCCTCGTGGGAGGACAGCTGGGCAGGATAGGTTTCCGAGATGGAGAAGCTCAGACAGGGGGACACGTTTACTGACCGGGGCACTTGGCATGGCAGTACACCAGAGCTTGGAGCTCACATGTCCTGGCTGCCACAGTGGCTCTGCTGTGATTTTAATGAGTTTGTTAGAAATAAATAATAGCCCCCCACACACACACCGAAGAGCACGTGACTGAGTGCCGAGGGGACAGTGGTCACGCAACGACTGCACACCGAAGAAGGGAATGGACGGACACAATGAACGCAGAGGGGACACGCTCACAGAAATGAGGGTCCCGTCCTGCTTCCTCTGTGCAGGTCAGGCCAGCCCTAAGAGGGGCACGAGCAGTTAACGGTCACCATCCCAGACACGGCAGTGACCACTGCTTCTACACGGCCCAGTGTGTCAAGGACGTTCCTCCCACTTCCAAGCATCCCCCACCCCCACCCCAGGAGGCCTTGTAGAGAGGGGTGGCAAGGATGGCTAGCTGAAGCCCCAGGTTCCCATTTCTCCCGAAGTGTCAGGCTGTCCCTGGACAGTGGCGCTGGGCGTGCTCCTCGCCCTCGGAATGTGGGCACATAGGACCACGTGTCACTTGTGATCCAAAGTAGTATAGGAGGAAGTCTGTTGCTCTCCCGGCTGCCCCGTCTGAGACAGGGGGACTGAGGAGCCACGGGGAGGACGGAGCTTCGGTCACCATGGTCAAGGCCAGCCAGCCCAGCCACCTGCATCAGGCCACGCTGGGACAGCAGAAGTCAGTGATTACGTGAAACCGCTGCGACTCTGGGGCTTAGCCACTACCACACACAGTGGCGTCCGCCCGACCGGAACAGAAACTGGACCAGAAGCGGGGTGCTGCTGCGAAAAGACCCTGAAAACGGGAGACGTGGCTTTGAAAGCAGGATGGCAGAGAGGAGGGCGCTAATACCACATACTTGGAAGGTGGCCGCACAGCTGATGAAAAGGTCGCCTAGACAGTGAACGACTAGCCAGGAGCTTGTCACCGGTGGCTCTCCTCATACTCCCTAGACTCATGGCGGGGCAGAGGACTTGCCAGCAACGCCAGTGCCAGGCCCTGTCGCAGACCTACAGACCCCAGCATCAGGGTTGGGGGCCTGGGGCACGCTCCAGTCTGAGGACCGCTGCTGTCATGTCCGGGACAGTGTCACAGTGAACGTACCTTTACTTGGAGACGGGGCTTGGGCCCAGGCTGCCCTGGAAGGATCCCTCTGCCCCATCTAGCTCCCGCCTCAGCTCCCCGAGATCTCAAACCACACTCCCTTGCCGCCTTGAGGTCCTTCCCAGTCAGCTCATACGGTTATGCTCGGGGGCCAGAGCCACAACCTTCCAGAAGCCTTCTTCAGCTCGTCCCCCTCTCTAACTGGGCGCCCACCACCCTCTCCAGCACAGACCTCCCCTGTGGGGCCCCAGGGCTCCCTGAGGGCAGGTCCCAGGTCCTGTGCCCATTTCCGGAGAAGGCCTGGCCTCCGGGCAAGCTCTGGGGGGCGGGGGGGCGGGAAGAGCACCCAGGAAGGCCCAGACCAGGGACTCCCTTACCTGCATGGGACTGCATGTGCTCCAGCAGGTTGTTGTAGAACTGGAACTGGATCCCGCAGGCACCACAGGTGTATGGTTCTGGGGCGGGAGGGGGAGAAACAAGGCAGCTGCGTTAGTGGCAGAACGACCCTGGATGCCCGGGAACCGGCTGGGGCTCTGCGCTCGGAGCTCTGGGCCCAGCCTGTCTGCCCCTGTTACTAACTGCTGAGGGAGAGGCTTGGGGGAAGGAGCAGCAACGGAGGGAGGAAGACCTGCAGATAGAGACCGTCTAGTTCAATCACACAGACATTTATTGAGTGCTTACTGTGTGCCAGGCACTGTTCTGGGCACTGGGGAGGGGAATGGGGCGACACTAACGGACCAAGTGCTGTCCTGGGACAGAGACCATGTCCCGCATGCCCCACAGCCCATCCTCGGCAGGCAGGAGTGCAGACGTCCCCGCTGAGGAAACAAAGACGTGAGTGTATGAATGAAACGAAAACCAGGTGAAGAGCACAGAGGGCCCTAAAGGGAACGGGCAGTGAGCGGGAGAACAGGGTAGGAGGTGGAGAAGACCACAGGAAGGTGAGAGGACACAGGACAGGTGAGGACAGGGAAGACAATGCGTGCGGGACAGAACCACGTGCGCAGGGGGACCTCCCACCTCTGTGTCCCCAGAACTCAAGTCAATGCCCAGCACAGGGAAAAGTGGAAGGACGAGGAAAGAAGGGGATCAAAGAGGAGTAAGGAAGAGACGTAAAGGGTGGCTGAGATGGGCCTGGAAGAGATGTCCTGAGGCCGCCCCCATGAGTAGCTACAGGAAGGCCTGGGTTCCTGCTAGGGCCGGTGGGGGGCGGGGGGCGGAAGCAGGATGCCTGTAGTCAGGCTCTGCCTTGTCCCCTATCCGGACTCCCCCTCCCACCTGGGGCCGGCCCCTCCTCCTGCCTCTGCTGGCTGCCAGCTCTGCCAAGGGGTGGCCCAAGGGCAAGGGCTCTGGGGAAGTCCTGAGCAGGTGGCTGGCTGAGTTCACTCCCTGCCCTGCCTTGCCCTCTCCAGCCCCCCATGGGACCGTCACTTACTCTGTAGGAGAGGGAAAGGATTGGAAATCAGGGGACTTGCAGTTTCTGCAAAAGAGAAACAGTTTAGCTAAGTCTCTTCCCGTTCTGGTGCTCTGAGATGATTGTCATTACTTCTGTTCTCAGGAAGCAGTAAGCCATCGGGGCTCTCGGAGGAGGAGGAAGAGGATCTGAGAGCCAGGGTCACATTCTGGGCTGGTGCTGGGGCACCAGGCAGGGCAAGGTCAGCCAGGGCCATGCCTCTAGGACACTCTCAACTCTCAGAGAGTGAGCCCACAGAGTTCGAATGAGGAAATGTCCCTGTGTGGCTGCCACTTAAGGAGAGGGAGCTGGGAGCTGCTTCTAGATCCTGGCACCAGACACCAGACCAGCCATGGGGAGGGCTGTGCTGGGACAGGTTCTGCTTCTTGGCATTGTTAGGTGAGCCTCAAAGGCAAAAGGCAGCAGGTGTCCCTTACGGACTGGGGACCTGGGACCGTGACTGACCTCTCCTGGGCCTATTTCCTCATCCAGAAAATGGGGTTAATAAGAACACTGACACCCCGCCCCCACCCCGGGGCTGTGGTAAGGATGAAAACAGGGGAGACACAGACAGCTCTGAACACAGGCCAGGCACGTAGTAAGCGCTCAATAAATGGTGGCTGCTGGCAGCCGCACGTCCTGCTGTCCTCCAGGCAGCAGTGCTGGAGGACTGAGAGGCGGGGGGTCCAGCCTGGCTGCTAAGGGGAGATGGCGCTCCCAGTCCTGGCTCTCCTGCTTCCTGTGTGGCCTTGGGCAAGCCACCCTGTCGCTCCTGGCACTGCCTTTTGGAGACTGGGTCACACGTCTCAGAAGGTGAGCGGCTTGAGAAAGTCGGCAAGCGCTCTACAGTTTACAGGGCTACACAGACATTCTCAGCCCCCAGCACAGCCCATCTCCCTCGCTTATCCTCGGGGCACTCCCCACGTCGCCTGATTTAGTTAAAACTACCACTGCCACCACCGCCACCAGAACAGCAGCCCGCCGCCACAGGGACGTGTGTGCGAGCCCCGCTTCACAGCGCAGGGGAGGCGAAAAGGGCGCCGGCCCCAGGCACCAGCTCGGAGGTAGAGCCGACGGGGTTTACACTTCGGCTCGAGATCAGAGATGGAGCTCGCCGTACGGGGCAGAAGCGTCCACATCCAAGTCTGGGCTCCTGGCTGTTTCATGACAGCCCCAACTGCCCGCCCCGTCTGTGCCCAGGCGGTGGCCAGCACGGTGCCAGGCACATGCCAGCCCCTCACCTGCTGAGCTGAACTGCAGCTGCACGGAGGTGGGGAGGTCCCCTACCTTAACGTGACCCCAGCATCAGAACCGTTTTCCCATCTTGCCCTGGTCGTCCCTGTGCAGGCTGGCTTGCTGCGCCTTTCTCAGACAGGGCCCCCCAGCGCCCTGCTAAGCTAGCAGAGGATCCGTCTGGGGAGAGCGGCCTTTGGCTGCTCCAAGGTGCGAGAGAAACGCCGCCAGGGGGCACCAAAACACCACCAGGAACCTCGGCCAAACCTCCTTCAGACGGCAGAGGCTGGCAGAGGCCCTTTGGATGGCCTCCAGTTCAAAGTGGGGCCAGAACTCATGGGTCTCTGGCTCTTTGGCTATAGTCCTCTCTGCTGTAACCTCCTTTGCCTGTCCTGGAAAGAAACTGGCTGCAACGTTTACTCTAAAAACCCAGCAGTAGCTCTCTCACTCCTCCCCAGACCATCTGCATCAATGCTGCGGGCAATGGGGAGGGTGACTCCCTCGTCTCCCTGGGGAGGAGACGAAGAGCAGCAGTCTCGGAGATGCCCCCTGAGGCCCAGAGGCAGGTCCCTGGAAGAAAATACCCTTCCCGTGTCTGCCTGGCCCTGGCCCCCTCTTAATTCCCTGCCCGCTGCATCCTCCCAGGAATAGCATCGGGGACCATGAAGACCCCAGCCCAGAGCGCCTGCCGCCTCCCTGTGTAGGAGTAGTGGAGGCCACAGCACACGATGTTTGTCACAGGGCACACTCACCGCTGGAGTTTTGGGAACTGCTATTTGTCTCTTCAAAGTGGTTTTGTGCTTTGCCTTCTACTCTCCGACTGAAAGCGCTTTCTGCTGGGTGGGGACAGGAGAGAGTGAGAAAACACCGGTGAGTGGTTAGCACGATGAGGGCCAAAAGGAACTGGCTTTGAGGCCAGGGTACCCGGGAACTGCCTGGTCCAGGGTCTGGGAGCGCCCAGGGCTTTATGTGGGGAACCTGCACAGCGAGGGGTGCCAGGACCCCAAAACAGACCTCCAGTTCCTTGGGCTCACCTGATTTGCCTGATACCTCACCAGACAAAAGATCCCCTCCACTACAGCGCCCAGCGTGGGTGAAGGGGCAGGCACGGGGGGCACATGTGTGTAACCTGAATGCCCACATGAAATCCAGCTGAGTGGGCGGATGGCAAACAGACCTGGGTCTCCCATCTCTGATTAAGGAGCCACATGTGTGACACTAAGTCATTGGGACCTGCCACGCGCTACTTCCTCAGCCAGAATCTGCTGCCACGGGCTCCACCAAGGAGCAGGGAGGGTAACAGAATGTTTTCTGGCAGTGGCTCCAGCAGAGCAGGAGGGCCAGACAGCAGATTCCAGATCTACAAGCCAAGCGGTTGCTGGGTGGGAGGGAGGGCATCCTGGAGAGACGGTGTGACAGGCAGAGTGGGGGCAGCCGCACACCCTGAGAGCCTGAAGACCAGAGATGAGGTCTGCTCCGAATTCATCCGCGGAAAGGGACTGGATCCTTACGGGATTCGGGGGCATCTCCACCTAGAGGGGGCACCTTCCTGGCACCGTGTGAAGAGATGGGATCAGAGCAGGAGCAAATAGACCAATTTAGCTCCCACCCCTACCCTCTGTGGAAGGTCCGGAGACAGAGCAATCAGAGCTTGAAGGCAGCTCTGCTTTTCTCAGTTGCTCCTGGCACAATGGGGCTGCAGCTACCCTGGGACATAAACGCTTCTGGGAGCAAGTCTGGCTGGGACAAGCAGCTGACCCAGTTCCTTTTAAGGGGAAACAACTCACAGGGATATCAAAGGCTCTGAGAAGCCCCACCAGAAAGAGACCCGCGTGGTTGTGCGGCCTTCCCAGATACATTTAGCCACTGAGGCCCATTTTAAAAATTCCTTAGTATCCCTCAGAGATGGTGATCCCCAGAGCCCACTCTGGGAAATGCCACTGCCACCCAGCCCACCCCACATCAGAAGGACAAGTGCTCAGACCGTGGGGGCTGGGGTTCTGCACGAGGATAGGGCAATGGGAAAAGAAGCCCCAGGAAGCTCCTTCAGGCCCTGCTCCATGCTTGGGCTCCCGAGCCCAACGATGCCTCCCGACTCCGAGGCTGTTGATGGCATCCCAAGAAGATCCACTCTTCAAAACGTGTCTCTGAAATGCCCAGGCTGACAGCTACCCATTGGCTCACCTCAAGGTACCATCTGTAAATCAGCAAATAACGCCCCTCAATTCTTTGTGTGGGGTTGGGGGGGGTGGGGTGGAGGCTCTCATTTACTGAGCACCTACTATGTGGCCAGCACAGTCCGCACACCTGATGCCTGTGGTTTCCCACAGTCCTCCCGATGGTGCTGTGACAGCCATAATGTCGTTCCCATTCTACAGGCAAAAAAGACAGGCAAGTGACACTGCCCAGTCCTGGAGGTGGGTGTATGCTTAACCCACTGGGTGGTAGAAAGAGGAGAGTTCGTTGCTGAGACACATGCAGTCTCCTGAAGAGGGTCTGGAGTAGGGATGGGATTCCTTTCTCCATCTTCTGTCCTGTGCATTCCTTCAATGCTTCCCCACCTGTGGAGGCGTTCCTTGCAGCCTGACCACCATCTCAGTAGGACACAGCACCACAGAGCTGACAGTTAGTCCCCTACTGCTCAGCGGACCATGCAGACCGGGAACAGCTACTCCCGAATCAGCACCTTGGGCCAAAAAGCCAGGGGCAGTGCTCCAAGGGGAGTGCTGTGTGTAGACACACTCGTACCCAAGAAGCACGGCCTGTGAGCGGGACAGGGGCGAGGACAACTTCCAGATCCGATGGGCAGGGCCCTGCGCACCCCCTGCTGTCCTCTGCTCTGGGACCCCCAACACAAGCCTTCCAGGTCACATGGAGGCAGACAGAGGCCCGTCCCATAGTTGGCTGGATGCTTACTATGGGGCACTGAGGTATGAGAAACACGAGAGACCACAGGGCCCTTGTAGGCACTTCTCTGAACAAAACGGTCAATGCACAAGCTCCCAGACACAAGGTCAAGAGTAAAAGCAAGACTTGAAAGCCAGGATCCCATTATTTAGTTGAGCCAGTATCTACCGTCAACGAGCCCGTGATGACCAGTTTGCTTCCCACCAATGTATGACTGCTGTTGCAAAAACACAACGGCTCTTGGCTTTTCTCAGCGCAGTGCCTGAAAAATCATTACCTTCAAGGCTGACGGACTACTTACTCCTCTTCTGAAAGACCTAAGCACAATGAACTTATCCTCAAACATTTTGAAGAATCATATCTTTGCCCAAAATTGAAACACAGAGGAAAGGCAAGCCCAACCCGCACCTGACTGTGTGGCGGGTCCAATCTGCTTGTTCACTAAACTCGGTTCTCAGTCTGATCGCTGGTGTAGCTCTCTGCTGGCTCTGGGCCTCCCGAGGGTGAGGAAAGGCCCACAGCTCCAGAAGGACAACATTGTCACTCTTTCCTCACCCCGCACATCCCGGTAAGCAGCCCAAGGCTCAGCGCACCCAGACAGGAATGAGGATTCCTGACAGTCGCCACTCAGCAGCTGCTGTCTCCTCAAATCTTCCCAGGCACGGTGGCTGCTGTGTACCCTTCACTGCCTGGTAGCCACCTGCAGCCACAGACTCAGAACACACCGCAGCTGGCGTCCACTGCTTTCTTGCTGGGTTAGGGCCCACGGAGGGGCTTCACAGGTAGTACCAGGCAGGGGGAGGCTAAGAGAACAGAGCTCTGCTTCATGGGGAGCAACTCTTCTAGAAATGAGTTTTCAGATTTTTTCAGGAAGACGGGGGAATGCAAACTCATGCCAAGAGGGTCCAGGCAGGTGATGTAAATGGATGAGCGGGGCTGGATGCGAGACAGACAACAGCGTGATCACAATGAGAAATGACACCTGCCACGTGGCCACTGTGTTAGGGACGCAGGAGGGAGTGGTGAGGACCACGGAATACTGGGCAGTGTGTGCTCCCTTCAAGGTGGCTGCTGTGGCTCAGCCCCACGCCAGCGGCTGCCCTCTGGGGAAGCGGGCCCAGCACTGCCAGAGCTGACTTTCCAATGTCAGCAAGAACTCAAATGTCTTATGCAAAATCTCTTTAAGTCTCAAAGGCTGGCAGTTAATTTAAAAAGAAGTTTTAACTCCTTAGGCTAGGACTTGGGAAAATATAGTATCCCGCTTTAAAAAAAAAAAAAAATGCAAACTGTCACATACAAACTCTCTGATTTAGAGTAAGAAAACTGAGGCTAGGTGGCTCGCCATGGTGAGAGCCAGCCAGCTAGAGGCACAGCTGGGACCCAGACCTGTCCCTGAGAGCCACGGGACCTCCACTCGCTCTTGCAAGGGAAAAGTGACCCCAGGCACAGCTGTGGCAGGTGGAGTGGGGTGGGGAGTGGACAAAGTGCGAGCATGACAGAGGCCATCGGTACCTGCGGTCGCCTTGCTTGCCGGAGATCCCGAGTTTGGAGTGCGGAACGTCTGGGTTTGGGTGGCTGGAGGGGTGCGGTGTAAGAGGGCGCCACATCGGACCACGGAGGCCGGAGCTTTTTTCCCCGACTGGTTCGTCTGGGTCTTCGCTGCCACGAAGCGTGGAGACGGGGAGACCTCCGGATGCGAACACTCAGAGCCCGTGTCTGGATCGTCCGGTGGCTCCCACCCGGGGGCAGTACCTGAGAGGGTCATGCTCTCAGTCCCCGTGAGCCCTCGGAGCCGGCCGACTGAGTGGTCTCTTGGGCCACAGAACCCCATGCTCAAGGGTCAAAACCTCTTCTTGGTCCACAGAGTGCAAAGGCTCTCACTCTCTCTCGGAGCCTAAGAAAGTCCAGGATTCTAGAACCTTCCCCAGCTTCTCCTTGAAGGAAGCCTGATCATCAACTAACACACTGACCAGCTCACTGGGAGGGCTCCCCCATAACCCTAGACCAACCCAGGCTCTCAGTGCCTAAGAACGCTGCCTTTGACCTGTTGGAGCATGTGAATTAGTCAACCCAGGCCAAAGAGCATTTTCTAGAACACTGGCTCCGAAGCCTTTTCCTTCCAAGGCAGGCTGGCTCAGAAGGAAGGACAGAAAGCAGACAGCCGGGGACACGCCAGGGTTGCCTGGTGGTGGCGGGGGGAAGCAGAGCGGCTCCATGGAGCCCTAGGATTTTAGGGGGAAGGGGTGCTGGAGACTTGGTGCTCTCAGGGACAGCACGTGAAGTCTACGCTGCTGCTTTCACCAAAGTCAGTGCAGTGCAGCAGTTCCCTAGTGGTGTCTGGGGAAGTCTGGGTCACCATTTCCCAGACCCCCTGCCTCCCTCCCCTGAGTCCTCTGCAGAAGACAGAGTCACTGAGAACTGGGGGCTGACACCCAGGTGGGCTCCACCTCTGGCCATCCTGGGCGGGCGGCAGTCTGCCTCCTTCACGCCGCCAGGGGCCCTAGTCTGAGCCCTGAACCTGGCCGTACTCCCAAGTTCAACACAGAAGAGGAGCGGGGAGGCAGTGGTCTCCAGCTCAATGACAACTCTCCCCCCGAAGGCGAGAAGGGGACTAGGCAGCACAGGAAGGGGCTTCTTCAATGCTGCTGCCCCCCTCCCTCTGGGGGGTGGGCGAGGGGCCTCATTATACCCCTGGTCCCAGGACAGTGTCCCCATCCTGGGCATCAGAAAATTCACCCACTGTTTTCAGAGCCAAAAAATAAAAAGGCACTTCCTGACCCTCTACCTTGGGCCATTCCTGGCAGCCACGAGCAAGCCCTGGCCTAGAGAAGCAGGAAGCAGGGCTTCGTGCAAGGCCACACAGGGACACACTCTTCAGCCGAGACACTGAGACACTGAGATGAGCTCAGAACACTCAGCTGCCCCCCGTCCTCTTGGAGGTACCCCCTCTTCCATTCACAGTGGTGGCCAGATGCCAGGAGCTGGGGGACACTCTGGTCACAGCCCCCTTAATTAAGCAAGCCCTCACCCCGGCCCACCCTGGCCCCAAAAGGAGTTCCCAAGGCCACCGTCCGCAGAGGATATAGGTGTCCCTCACTGTGTCAATACCCATTCTCTGGACTCTGGCTTTCTTAATCACAAACTAGAGGTCTGGGTAGGGAAGGACACTTCCCTATGTTCCCTCCCTCTCTCTCTCTCCCTTTTGGAGCCAAGGACCTTAGAGGTCCCTGGAGGCCAATCTAAAGGGTGGCTTGTCTCACCATTTCCAAATGTTTTTAGCCACAGAACCAGCTACATACCACACTCCATGGTGTGTGTCTAGAGCTCTAGCTCTGAGCTCCCCACTACCTCCCTGAAGCGGAGTTTGTGGACCGAACGTGAAGCAAGATGAACCCACCTCCGGATGCCAGGTCCCTGCCCCTTCCGTCTCTGTGGTCTGGGCTTCTTTACTTCTCCTCTCTTGACCTTAGCTCCCCCCGACCCATACCCCTTTTGTCCACCAAAAAAAGTGGTGTGCCCGGCCTCATGGGGATTCTATGAGAGCCCAAGAACACCCAAGTTCCCAGAAGCCCAGTGAATGGTACACGGCTCTTCACGTGTAAGCAGCTACTACTGGGACTTGGGACAGATAAGGACACCGAGGCCCAGAATGTTCAGTCAGTTTAGGGTCACATGGCAAGTCCATGTCAGGATTAAGACAGAAGCTCAAGCTTGTCAAGCTACCTGCACAAGGCCGTGTGGTCCCCTGTGCCATCCACTCACACATCCCAGGAACCTGGGCACAAGGGACAGAGAATTTCTGAGCAACACACTGAGCACATGGCTTTCATTCTCAAGCTCCAGGCTCTACCCTGAAGGATGGTTTCTAGAAGGCCCTCCGGAGCAGTTCTTTTTAGGGTCTGTAATTCCTGATGTCAAAATCCTGGCCTGTGTGACAGCCTCCGCCTCTGTGATAGGACAGGGAGCTCGGGGACACCCACAAACCACACGATCCAGGCAATCTTCAGGCACCTGGCCTGGGACCGGCTCACCTTTTGCATTTCCCATTCTCTAGCACCTTCTCTCTTCCAAGCCTAGCAGCTCTGCACATGTCATATTCTTCTGGAAGGATGCTCCCTCCAGTTTTCACCTAGGTAACTCGTGCTGGTCTGGCACGAGTGTCACGAGTGTGTCAGACTGGTACCCCTGCCGACACCTCACTCAGTCATGGGTCTTTCAGTCTTTCAGTCGCCCCTCTCCTCCTCCCTTCCCAGAACTGATCACCACCCGTACTGACACACGGTGTGATCTTTCGAATGGGATCTCTTTCCCCATTAGTCTTAATGTTCTGGAAGGGTAGACGCCACCAGTGAGGCCCAACCATGCACTCAGGACCTAGAACATTCCCTGACACACAGGGAAGTGCTCAAGATGTGTTGTGGGATCAGAGAACCACTGCGTGAACGGCCAGAAAAGCACAGCACACCAAAGACGGGATGCCGGAGAAGAGACGTGAGAACCTAGCCCCTGCGTCACCCTCCCATCAGCCCCCGAGGCATATCCAGGGAGAGGCAGCCCCTCGGAGCTCAGAGAGGTATGGGAACCACTCTGCGGTCACAGAGCAGGTAGGGACAGAGCAGGATGAACTTCACAGACTCCTAACTCCTTTCACTCAACAGTCTGCTCCATCTGTGGACCTTCTCACACGGAATGTTATCAGGCTGCAATTCCTACCCGAGTTCTCACTGGGAAAAGAAGAGCGAGCTTCAGACAGACTGGCTGATAGAACACCTATGAAAAGTTTACATCTGGGAGATACTTAAAAATACAAGGGCACTGAGGTCTCTCCTTTCTGTAAAGCCAAAAATTCAATAGGAGCAAAATCAATCAATCAATCAGAGACCACAAGGATTCCAGAAAAATAACCATGGGGTTACCAAGAGCGCAAAGAGAGCAGGGGGTCTCCCTGACACTCTCATGGGGCAGAGGAGGGTGGAGACCCATCTGAGGCAAATGGGAATAGCGTGCTCAAAGGCTGGGGGTGGGATTGCAGGGGTTGTGGTGCAAGGGGACTCTCATCTGGGAACGCCGTGTCATGGGTTTTCATTTTAGTTAGAGAACGGGACAACTTAATCCTCCGGCCATCCCAGAGTCCCCAGTGTAGGACTAAGCCCTCCGCGAGATTCAGCCGTAAAGCTGGACAAAATACACGGAACAGGGCAGCGCAGGGCTGTGATTCACGAGGGAAGACCTGATGTGTGATTACTCCAGTCTCTGCCTGAAGATCTTCCAGACCACGGCACAGGAGTGGAGCCCAAAGAAGGCACTGCTGTCGGGCTGAATGGGGGAGGCAATGGTCAGACTTCAGGGCTTCTAAGGGAGCTGGAATTAATTAGCAGGACAGAATTACAAAGAGGAAGGAATTTTGAAGGGAAAAAAAAAAGAAAACCTCCAGAAATGTACAGAGGGAACCCCTTAAAGTCTTAGACTAGACGCCAGAATGATTTGTACAGAAAAAGCCTCTGAAAAGTCTGGCAGGTAACCGCTACTGAGGGCTGTTAGCTGAGCAAGGATTCAGAAGTCTCTCAAGATGAGGAGATGTTGTCTGAGTTCTCATCTGCCAGAGAAGACGGACCTTGCTGAATACCTCGAGAATTTAGTCGGGGACCAGAAAGGTCAGGCCATAGAAGGATTACTCTAAACCTAGAATAAGAACAACTGGAAACCACCCTAACAGTTTAAAAACAAACCACTGAAGTACAAAGCTGATCTGTAAGTTAGGTAACCATTTGCCATAACAAAATTCAATACTTTTCAAAGGAAGATAACAAAATCCAGATGCTCAACAAAACACTGCAATGTGCAGCCCAGAATGAAAAATTACTTGTGAGGCAAAGCAGGAAAATGTGACTAATAATCAAGAGAAAAATACCACTTAACAGACACGACAAGGATGACAGGCTCTCCTGACAAGGGCCTTAAAACAGCTTTCATAGATATGCTCAAAGATTTAAAGGATAATATGAACTAAATGAAAAAAAAATGCTATAAAAAGGAACCAAATGGAAATTACAGAGATGAAAAATAGGATAGCTGAAATGAAAAATTCACTTGACAGATTTTTCTAATAAAAAAGATTGTGGGGGCGCCTGGGTGGCTCAGTGGGTTGAAGCCTCTGTCTTCAGCTCAGATCATGATCCCAACCTCCTGGGATTGAGCCTTACATTGGGCTCTCTGCTCTGCAGAGCCTGCTTCCCCTCCTCTCTCTGCCTGCCTCTCTGCCACTTGTGATCTCTGTCTGTCAAATAAATAAGTAAAATCTTTTAAAAGAAAAGAAAAGATTGCATACTAGAGAAGAAAAGAACAGCAAACTTGGAAGACAAGGTACTAGAAACCATCCAAATTGAAGCTCGAAGAGAAAACAGGAGCTTCATCACCAAATGGTTTAATACACAAACAAATAAAAAGTCTCAACAGCAGAAAAAAGATGGGGTAATAAGAATATTTACAGAAATACTGACTGAAATTTTCCAAATCTGATGAGAAATATAAACACAACTGAACCACAAAACTCAAATGAACTCCAAACAGGAGACACACACAAAAAATTATACATTATAATCAAACTGGTAAAAAACAGTAACACAGATTTATTTAAAACCACCCAGACAAAGAAGACACATTAAATATAGAAGAATAAGAATGATCTTTGACTTCTCATCAGAAACAACATAAACCAGAAGATAAAAGAATGTCATTTTTAAAGTGCCAAAAGAAAAATTTCTCAACCTAGAATTTCATATGCACAGAAAGTATCCATCAAAAGGACAGCTAAAATAAAAACATCTTCTGGGTGGCTCAGTGGGTTAAAGCCTCTGCCTTCGGCTCAGGTCATGATCCCAGGGTCCTGGGATCGAGCCCCGCATCGGGCTCTCTGCTCAGCAGGGAGCCTGCTTCCTCCTCTCTCTCTGCCTGCCTCTCTGCCTACTTGTGATCTCTGTCAAATAAATAAATAAAATCTTTAAAAAATAAATAAAATAAATATAAAATAAATAAAAACATTTTCAGTTAAGCAAATCTTTCACCAACAGACCTACAATTAAGCGTCAAAGAAAATTCTTCAAAGAATAAGGGAAAATGGTAACAGATGGAATTTAGATTCATACACAGGAAAGAAAAGGAAGTAGTAAATATGTTAGAAAATAAAAAAACTTTTCCTCATTTCTTAGTTAAAAAATAATTCACTGTTTAAGGCAAAAAGAATAACTGTTGGATTTCTAACTTACATACACATAGACATATCAGAAGAGCACAAAGGACAGGAGAGTAGTAAATGGAAATGCACTGTTATAAGGTTCTTAGATTATTGTGATGTTTTGAATTCATCATAGACTGTAACACATTAAAGATCTCTATTATAAACTACAGAATAACTACTGAAGAAAAAAAGGAGGTATAGTTGGAAACCTAACAAAGGAAATTTTTAAGTTCTCAATTAATATTAAAAGAAGACAAGAAAAGAAGAAAAAAATGAACAACGAGATGGGACAAACAGAAAAAACAAGACAAAATATACAAAATACAAAAAATATGAAATACAAAATCCAATCATATCAATAAATAATATTGAATGTAAATGGATTAAACACTTCATTTAAAAGGCAGGGATTACCAGAGAAAAGAGTGAGAACCAACTATATGTACACACTTCAAATAGAAAGACACAAAGATTATAAGAAAAAGATCAAAAGAAATATACCATGTAAATACTAAGCCTAAGAAAGCTGTAGTAGCTATATTAATAACAGATAAAGCGGATTTCAGGACAAGAGCTATTACCTGTTAAATAAAAAAAAAAAAAATTAAAGAGATAAATAAAGGTATTGAACAATTTTTAAAGAGTCATCAAGACATAATGATCCAACGTGTATGCACCTGAAAGCAAAGTTTCAAAGTACATGAATCAAAAACTGACAGTAGTAAAGGGAGAAACAGCATATTCATAATTATGGTTGTAGATTTTAATGCCTGTCTCTCAATACTTGATAGAACAAGCACACACTTTTTAAAAGCCTAAAAAGGAATAGAGATTTGAACCTTATTAAGCAACTTCACCTAATTGACACTACACTCAGGAAATATTCTTCCCAGCTCATTCTCAGGGACCAGTTTTAGCCTGATACCCAACTCACATTATAAAAAAGGGAAGTACGCTACTGGCTGGAATGCAAAAGGGCATAACCACTTGGCAAACAGTTCAGTTGTTTCCTAGAAGTTAAATGTCCACCTATCATGTGATCCCACTATTCCATTCCTCTAGCTGTTTACTCAAGATTAATGAAAGCAGCTGCCCATGCAAGGACTTGAACACAAATATTCAGAGCAGCTTTGTACTATAGTGCTCCAAACCAGAGCCACCCAAATGTCCATCCACAAGTGAATCAAGCAAACTGGGGGATGTGTATCCATGCAATGGAACACTACTACTCATCAGTTAAAGGGAATGAACTGACACATGCAACCATGGATGAATCTTAAAACAATCGTGGAGAGTAAAAGAAGCCAGACCCCCCATAAACCCACACAGAAAGGGTACATACTGTAAGATACTACATATATGGAATATTCTAGAAAATGTAAACTAATACATAGTAACAAAGCAGATCGGTGTTTGCCTGGGGATGGGGACCTGGTGAGTAAGGGATTATAAAAGAGCACAAAAAGCTTTAGGGTGCTGGATGTGTGTTATCTCAACTGCAGTGATAACTTCATAAGTGTATACACTTATCAAACTGTACACTTTAAATACAGGCACGTTACTGTAGGACAGTATGTCTCAATACTGTTGTAAAAAACCGCACCAGAAATATTTATTTTCTTGATTATGACCATCAATTAACAAACCACTGATATTCATGGGGCACGGCTAATTCTAGGACTGCAGCTCCCTAGCTTTGAGAAGTCAGTTTTGGGAGTGATACCAAAAACCAGGTAAAATCCTGGGGAATATTAGATAGAAGTGATCAGAAAATATATTCTTAAAAGCAAATAACTCTACAAACTGCCCTAGGTCTTAAAGTAATTTAGATGCCTTTCCAAGAAAAAGGAGTTTCAAAGAAGAAAGTCACTCTCCTGGCAAAGAGGAAACATCCTAACATTGTAAGTTTCTTCAGTTCATTTCATAGTTGGGACTCTTACTGTTTTAATGTATTTTAGTAAAGTACTGGCATGGTGATTTATTTAAGACCTACGATAACAAGGGTGCCTGAGTGGCTCAGTCCGTTAAGTGTCTGCCGTTGGCTCGGGTCATGATCCAGGGTCCTATGATGGAGCCCCACATCAGGCTCCTTGCTCAGCGGGGAGCCTGCTTCTCCCTCTCCCTCTGCCTGCTGTTATCCCTGGTTGTGCTGTGTGTTAAATAAACAAAATCTTTAAAAAACAAAACAAAATAAAACAAATTAATCCATGTAATATACCACATTATCAGAATAAAAGAATCACAGAAATCATTTCAATACACGGAGGAAAAAACATAAAACAGTGATTTATGACAGAAAATTTCAGTGAACCAGGAATAAAAGGTCACCTCCTCAACTGATAAAGGGCATTTATAAAAACCTACTTCAGCTACTATAATTCTTAATGATGAAAGTGATTACTCTTCATGGTGAAAAACTGAACCCTATGATTAGGAAAAAGACAGAAATACTCAATTCTTCTATTCAACATTGTACTGGAGGGTCCTAACCAGTATAGTGAGATGAAAAAAATATTAAGACAAATACAGACTGGAAAGGAAGAAGTAGAGCTATCTTTATTAGTAGATGACATTAGTATGTACAAGGAAAATCCTAAGAAACTCACCAAAAAGCTGTTAGGACTAGTTCACTATTAGTTACCTTAGCAAAGTTTCAGGACACAAAATCAATACACAAAAATAGTGTGTTTGTGTAACAGCAACGAGTAATTGGAAAGCTAAAAATCGCAGTAGAAAAAACAAAGTACTTGAGGTAATTTCATGAAATATGTACAAGACCTCTGCTCTGAAAAATATAAATTATTGCTGACAGAAAAAGGCCTGACTACATCCAGAGATAAACCATATTCATGGATTGGAATACCCAGTATTATTATGACGTTCTAGTCTCTCTAAACTGGCCTATAGATTCAGGGTAATCCTAAACAGAATCCCAGTTGAGTTTTTTTATAGAAAATGGAAATTAGAAATTCCCCTAACATTTGTATGGAAGAGCAAAGTTCCTAAAATGGACAAATATTCTTTTAAAAGGACAAAGTTGAAAAACCAAGAGTACCTGAATTTAAGATTTCCTATAAAACTCCAGTAAATAAGACCATATTAGCATAAACATAAACAAATAGATTGACAGAACAGAAATAAACTCATATATACTTAGGCATGCAACTGATTTTCAACAAAGGTTGCAATGTAATGCAATGGGGAAAGGAAAACTCTTTTAATAAATGATGAACAACCAGATCTCCATATGGGATAAAATGAATCAACTCCTACCTCTCACCACTCATAAAAGTTAACTTGAAAAGATCACAGACCTAAATCCAAAGGCTAAAATTATAAAGCTTCTAAAAGATAATTAAGGAGACTGTCTTCACAATCTTGAGATAGCTAAGACATTCTGGGTAGGACCCAAGAAGTACTAACCATAGAAAAAAACTGATAAATTAGACTTTGTAAAAAAAAAAAAAAAATTATCAAAAGATACTGTATGCCACAAAGATAAACTCGAAATAGACAAAAGACCTCAACATGAGGCAGGAATCTATCAAAATCCTAGAAGAGAACATAGGCAGTAACTTCTTCGACATCGGCCACAGAAACTTCTTTCAAAGTATGTCTCCAAAGGCAAAGGAAACAAAAGCAAAAATGAACTTTTAGGACTTCATCAAGATCAAAAGCTTCTGCACAGCAAAGGAAACAGTCAACAAAACAAAGAGGCAACCCACGGAAGGGGAGAAGATATTTGCAAATGATACTACAGACAACGGTCTGATAACCAAGATCTATAAAGAACTCCTCAAACTCACCACACACAAAACAGATAATCACATCAAAAAATGGGCAGAAGACATGAACAGACACTTCTCCAAAGAACACATACAAATGGCTAACGGACACATGAAAAAATATTCATCATCACTAGCCATCAGGGAGATTCAAATCAAAAACCACACTGAGATGCCACCTTACACCAGTTAGAATGGCCAAAATTAACAAGACAGGAAAGGTGTGTTGGAGAGGATGTGGAGAAAGGGGAACCCTCTTACACTGTTGGAGGGAATGCAAGCTGGTGCAGCCACTATGGAAAACAGTGTGGAGATTCCTAGGAAATTAAAAACAGAGCTTCCCCACGACCCTGCAATTGCACTACTGGGTATTCACCCCAAAGATACAGATGTAGTGAAAAAAAGGGCCACATGTACCTCAATGTTCATAGCAGCAATGGCCACAGTCGCCAAACTGTGGAAAGAACCAAGACGCCCTTCAGCAGACGAATGGACAAAGAAGATGTGGTCCATGTATACTATGGAGTATTATGCCTCCATCAGAAAGGATGAATACCCAACTTTTGTAGCAACATGGACGGGACTGGAAGAGATTATGCTGAGTGAAATAAGTCAAGCAGAGAGAGTCAATTATCATATGGTTTCACTTACTTGTGGAACACAAGGAATAACACAGAGGACATGGGGAGATGGCGAGAAGTGAGTTGGGGGAAACTGGAGGGGGAAATGAACCATGAGAGACTGTGGACTCAGAGAAACAAACTGAGGGTTTTGGAGGGGAGGAGGGTGGGGGGCTGGGTGAGCCTGGTGGTGGGTATTAAGGAGGGCACGTATTGCATGAGCACTGGGTATGGTGCATAAACAATGAATCTTAGAACACTGAAAAGAAATAAAATTACAAAAAAAAAAAAAAAGAATAAAGATAGTGTATGAGAATCAAAGGGCATGCTGAAGACGGGAAGAAAATATTCACAGTGTATGTGTCCAACGTAAGACCTGGATCTAGAATATACAAATAGAGCTCTTACAACTTAATGATACAAACTCCAACCACAAGATGGACAAAAGACTTTAGATCATTTCTAGAGTAAAATATACAATGGCCCAAATGCAGACGAAACAGTGCTCAACGGTCATCAGTCATCAAGAAAATACAAATTAACACTAAAATGACCACGTCACACTCACGGTAATAGCTAGAATTAAAGAGCCCATCACCTCCAAACGTTAAGATGCTACAGCCATTTTGAAAAATAGTTCTTAAGTCTTTACGAAGTTCAACCCTCTCCCCTACGACCGAGCATTTTACTCCCTGGTGTTTATCCAAGAGAAATAAACACATGCGCCCTCAAAAAGCCTCCTACAAACACCTTCATAGCAGCTTCATTCTTAAGAGCCTAAAACAGGAACCAACCGAAATGAAGCAGCACAGGGCTAAACCAAGGGTGGGGATTTTCACAAAAAGGAACACGGCTCAGCAGTCAGGCAGAATGAACTGATTTACACAACACCGTGTACGGGTCTTATAGACATTTTGCTCAGCGAAAGCAGCTAGACACAGGAGTACTGTTATACAACTCCAGTTATAAGGACTTCTGTAGTCAGTGTAGGTTCTTCTAAATACTCTCCTCAGACCCAGGGTCCCCAAGCCAGAGCCCTAGGTACCACCTGAAGCCAAGCCCTGCCCCTAGTTCCGCATAGAACCCAGTGGCATACAGACCTCCAGATCCAAAGGGCTGTTTCAGCCTTGGCAAACCAATCCTTGGTTGGATCTAGCCGAAATCTCTCATACCCTCCTTGCCCACATCTCGGGGATCTAAGGATGGAGCCCCCTCTGACACCGAGGAGGGAAGCTGTCAAACAGGAGACTGGAAGGCTGGGATGTCCCACATGAAGGGCCATTAGAACTCTTTTCTTCCAGACCAAGGGAGAAGGGAGAGACTGAGTGCCAGAGACAGGATGGGGTCTGCCCAAGGTCCTACAACCCTGAGACCCAGCTGATTAAAACCCAGGGCTTCTGAGTCTTGGCTTAGTGCCCCTTCTAGCTTTCTACCCACTCCACCAGCAAGGGCAAAGAGGCAGCTGTCTTGTCTCCTTGGCCGTGGCTTAGCGGCATCACGTAGCACCGAGTCTCAGGAACCACGCATTGTAGAAGGGCTCAGAGGTGAGGACAGGACCACTGAAGGAAGCGGATGAGTGATGCCCGCCATGAGCTGACCGAGGGTGACTCAGGCTTTTGGCTTTCCCAGCTATGCCAGCTACTACAGTAAGGTGGCCCAGGTCAGACCCAGACATCTGGGGATTGCCCCAGGGCCAAGCTCACCTTCGTGGTCACCCTCCTCTAGCAAAGCCTTCACCTTGGGGCCGGCCCACCCCTCCCCCACCACCCACCAACCAGAGAAGGTACTCACTGATGGGGGCGTGTAAGGCCACATGCTCCTGGTAGGGTGTGTAGTACTTGTACTGCTTTCCACAGAATTCACAGGTGTAATTGCCAGTTTCTGTCCAAGGAGAGGAAAGCGTGGGAATGGGCGCCCGGGTCCCATTGAGAAGCAGCAGCATGCTCCCTCCCCTCCAGCTCCCCCTCATCCTGGGACCAACTACAATCAAGAGCACGCTGGAGTCAGACCGCCTGGGTTCAAGTCCCGGCAACTCCACGTCAAGCTGTGTGACCTTGGGCAAATCTCTTAACCTGTCTGTGCCTCAGTTTTCCTATCTGTAAACGGGGGGTAATAATAGGACCACCTTCTAGGATTGCTGTGAGGATTAAATTTATACGTCAAGTATTTAGAACAGTACCTGGCACACGCTGTTTCTCCAACACTCCACCCCCAGGCCCTGGTGCTCAGGAAATGTGTGGTGACCTTAGCTGACCCCCCAGTGCCAAGCTCGCATTCACCCCCTTTCCAAGTCCTAGTCTCTGCAATGGTCACGCTTGGGTCCCCTCGTCTCCAGGACCTTCCCCGCCCCCAAGCACCCCCACCCCTCCCCAGCAGGAGGGGTCACGTCTTCCTCTCGGGTCCCACCAGACTTTATCTTTACCTCTCTTTTGGCACTGCCTAACTTCTTTCTTCTTAAAAATTTCTGATGTAATATTGTTCACTGGGGGAAAATTATAAAATACTGATAAATATAAATACAAATACAAGATTTAAAGAGTAAGAGAAATTTCAGTCATCTGTCACCCCCAAACAAAGAGCAGCAGCTACCCCTTGGGAGTGGAGTGTGCAACCTTGCCTTCCGCCCCAGGCTCCATCCCTCTACTCCCATCTCATCTGGAGCACACTTCTCTCCCTGACATCATCTGTCTGGCTCCGGTGGGCACTGAATTAGCCAGCCCTGATCCATATCCTCTTTGTAACCTGGTGTATGCAATCGACAACACTTTGTGGACATTTTGCTCAATCAATAAACATCGATCCCTACTGCATTTATTGGCTGTATGCATCCCACTGGACTCTGAAATCTGCTGAGCCAGCCTCCTACACCGGGGGATGTTTGGATTGTTTCAAAATTTCTCCCTTACCAAAAAAAAAAAAAAAAAAAAAAAGCTGTGATCCGCATCCCTGAGAAATGTCTGCCCAATTTGCTCATTATTTTTCATATCACTGCAAAATAAGGATTATTGTGCATAATTGCTGCTCATTATTTCCCCGGAATAAATTAAGGGTAGGCATTTTTAAGGCTTTTGATAACCACAGCACCAACTACATATCAAAAGGTTGGGCTAATTTTCATCCCAATCAGAAAGATGGGCCTTACAGAAAGGAACTATACGGCGCTGCTGCTTTCATTTTCCATTTGTTTGAGTTCTAAGGAAACTGACCATTTTTCATGTTTCATTAACCAGTATTTTTCCTTTTGTGACTTTCCAATTTGTGTTCACAGTCCATGTTTCCATAAGTATATTTACTTTTAATTGCCAAGAACCCCACAGATGAAGGACATCAACGATTTCATTCTACAGGTTACAAGTATTTTTTCTCAGTTTTTTAAAATTCTGTGAATGGTTTCGATCTCTAAAAACGGACTTAAAACTTTTCCAACAATAACTTTTATAACTGATTCATGAACACTGGGCAAGATCTACTATTTGCTGTTCATAGGTTTCAAAACTGTGAGATCAACTGTATTGTATTACTCAAACCCGGTACGATCCTATCTGCCCACCTGCTCTATTGAAGACTGAAAGTTGTGCTCAATCCTTCCACTCTGTCGTGCTTCCAAATCTGTTTTGTGTATTCAGATGCAATGTTGTCTGATGCATATAAATAAGGCTCATTAGATCAAAATCGTCACTGCTAACTGTAGCTTTCAGAACATGATATGATTCTGTAACACGGTGCTTCTCAAAGATGAGGTTCCTGGACCAGCATTAGCATCGTCCGACAATCAGTGAGAAATGCAAATTCTCAAGACTTAATCCAAGACACACTGAAAGAAAAGTTCTAGGACTGGGATCCAGGAATCTGTGTTTTAACAGGCCCCGTAGAAAAATGTGATGCACAGGAAAGTTTAAGAACCACTGCTCAGATATTTAATTATACTGTTGTATTAGCTCACCTGACATTAGTTACTAATTTCTGATCATTTGTAAGAGCTTCCTTTCTCATTGTTTGCATGCGCCTAAAAACGTTTCCCTAAATTTTCTTGGGAAAATTCATTAAAAAAAGATACATTGGTAGATGGCCACCACAAACTGCTGAGAAAAAGGAATCATGGTTCCGGCCTTCAAGGAGGTTACAGTCTGGAGGAGGAGACCAAAAAATCAAATAATCACACAAACTTAAAACTGCAAACCCAATGGGTGTTCTTAAAGAAGACATTTATAGGGCTATGAAAATCCCAAAAGGGGATTCAATTTAGTTAAGGAAGCAAGAGGGAGCTCCCTGAGAAAGAGATGGAGAATTAACGAGCTAGGTCTCTAATAAACCATTATTTTAAATTAACTTGAGAACCTTTGCCTCCTAATAAAAGAGACGAGGCCACTTGGTTTTGTAGCTGTAAGTGACTTGGTTTTACTTCTTTTGTGTTTTCTTTCTTTCTTTCTTTCTTTTTTCACATTCCACCCTTCCGGGTTTATTTCCTTCGTTTGCAGCTGCTTGATGCATGAAATCTTTTCTCTGTCTTTCCATTATTTGCCAATATTCCATTATTTTCCAATATTCTCCTTTGTTTTACACAGCATGTAAGATACATCTATTACAGTCAAGCAGAAAATGACATTTTCAAGTCTATTATCATAGAGAATTGTAGCTTAACTCTGTGCTTCTCCAACTTTGGCAGGTTTAAGAATTATCTAGAGGGGCGCCTGGGTGGCTCAGTGGGTTAAGGCCACTGCCTTCGGCTCAGGTCATGATCCCAGGGTCCTGGGATCGAGCCCCACATCGGGCTCTCTGCTCAGCGGGGAGCCTGCTTCCCTTCCTCTCTGCCTGCCTGCCTCTCTGCCTATTTGTGATCTCTGTCAAATAAATAAATAAAATCTTAAAAAAAAAAAAAGAATTATCTAGAAAGGTGGTTACAACACAGACTGCTGTGCTTCAACCCAGAGACTCTGATTCCCAGGGTCAGGGGTAGAGTCTAAGAATTTACATTTCTGATAAGCTTCCAGGAGATGGCGCTGCTGCTGCTGGTCTGGGGCCCACACTATGGGAAGGACTGGTTTAACCTTCTCTACAGCATCCCTCCCCTTATTCCTTCCTTCTCGTGTTCTTACAAATCGTTTTTAATACTGCAGAATGATCTTTGTCTTCTGCATTCAATTTTGTGTCTAGATCGTAACATTTTAAACTTATGTCTAGGGATGGGTGGCTCAGTTGGTTAAGTAACGACCTTCGGCTCAGGTCATGATCCTGGAGTCCCGGGATGGAGTCCACATCCAGCTCCCTGTTCAGGGTGAGTCTGCTTCTTCCTCTGATCCTACCCACTCTCAAGCCGTCTCTCCCTCCCTCTCTCATTCTCTCTTTCAAATAAATAAAATTTTAAGAATATATATCTAATCTCCCTAGTATGAAGAAGTGGAGATGCAACATGGGGGTTAAGGGGGCAGGAGAAGAATAAATGAAACAAAATGGGATTGGGAGGGAGACAAACCATAAGTGACTCTTAATCTCACAAAACAGAGGGTTGATGGAGGGAGGTGGGTTGGGAGAAGGGGGTGGGGTTATGGACATTGGGGAGGGTATGTGCTATGGTGAGTGCTATGAAGTGTGTAAACCTGGCAATTCACAGACCTGTACCCCTGGGGATAAAAATATATGTTTATAAAAAATTTAAAAACTTATTTTAAAAAAAGAATATATATCTAAAAATATAAAATAAATAAACTTATGGTCTAGTTTATCTGATTTTAACACTGACCAGAAGTCCTCCTATGCGACGAATTCATTCTTCACAACTGGGGTGTACCTGATGAATTTTTTGCAGATGGGTACATGGGGAAAATAGTCTTTTCAAGCCCTCATTTTTCCCTTTACTCATAAATTACAATCGGTCTAGATATAAAATTCTTAGGATGTAATCTACATTTCCTTTCAAAACGTATTCCAGTATCTTTTGGCATTTAGCGCTGTACGAAGTCGGAGACAAGTCCCCCTTGGATTCATCTGTTAAAAACTGGCTTTTCTTATACCTAAATGCCTGCATACTTTTTTCCTTTATATTTATAGTTTAAAGAAGTCACAAACATCTGTTGAGTTATGGGTCTTTTTATACGGAGGTAGATTATAGCCCAATCACCTGTCACCCCCGACACATGGTGAACCCTTACATCAGCATACATGGGTCTGCCTTCAGCACATTTTTCTTCTATTGTATCTTTGGAGTATTACTTCTGTCCCACCGGTACAATTACCTGGAACTGGCTCCCCAGGCTCCGTAGTTAGCTTGTTTTCCCCTTGTTCTCCTGCTCTGTTCAGGTTTCTCCTCCCCGTATTTAATTCCATTTCATTTAATTCCAACAGATCAACTCTGGTCTTTACTACTTACCATGTAGATTTTAATTTCATTTTCTGTTTCTCTGCAGTCCTCCAGCTCACTCCTTTCTCTGCCTCTTCATTTTATCCTGCTGCTTTGTCACCGGAAAACTTCAGGCTCCTCTCTCACAGGGGTCATACTACTCACTGAACCGTGGCCCCCCAAAACCCCTAAACTCAATTGTTGATGTCCCACTTCCCCACGTGAAGGTATCTGGACATGGAGCCTGTGGTGGGTAACTGGGCTGAGATGAGGTCACGAGCGTGGGGCCCCCAGGACTGGGTTACTGCCCTTGTAACAAGAGGCACCAGGGAGCTGGCCTGCATCGGTCTCCCACCATGTGAGGGGCACAGACGGACGGGCGCCAACTCCAAGTCAGGAAGAAGGTTCGAACGTGACCACCACACTGGTACTTTGATCTTGGACTTCCAGCCTCCAGAACTGTGAGGAAATAAAGCTGTTTACGCCATCCAGTCTGGGAGTTTGTTACCATAGTCCAAGCAGACTGACAGAAGTCGTATTTTCTTACGCTCGGTTGTAGTTGTCAAACAGAATTTTCTTCTAGATTTCTGTAGTAGGTCATTTTCAAGAGGTATGCTTTCCCTCCGAGTCTCCTAATTTCTATCTTGTTAGGTGGAATTTTTAGTTTCATACTTTGGGATCTTTTTCTTTTAATTTAAAATTTTTTTCAAGTTACTCTTCCTCGGTCACATATAAAAATCGAGTAAATTACAGATGATGCAGACTTACCATTCTCAGTAGATGTGAGCGAACTGTTCTTGAGCCTCCCATTATCATGGCATTAAGTTATCGTGGCAGCCCAGTTTAATTCTCAGATCTGCAGCTGGAGAGCAGGTGGACATGCAGGACCCCTATGGCCAACTGTGTCCTTCTAGAAGGATTCTTCTGCTGTCATGGCTCCAGGAGCACCAAGTACCTAATTCTCCAGGTTGTTCAGATCAAGTGGTGGTGGGAGGTGTGCTTCCCAGCATGCACTGCTTCTGGGGTTTTCCTCTTCCCAAGTCCCTTCATGGGGCTCTGTGCCTCTCACAGCTCCACTTACTCTACACCTTGTCATTTCTGGGGTTCTGTGACCTTGGCTTTTTGAAACCCAAGACACAGCATTCTCATCTCATGAGGCAGCTCCTGAGCCCTAACAGGAGAGGTTCACACTAGTCTAGCAATCTCGGTCCCATAATGTCAAGCTGGGGGCATGTAGGGAGCCAAAACCAGTACCATTTTCTCAGTGCAATTCCCAACTGCGTATGGCGTGTGACCCTTCCTCCCAGATCCAACTTGGTTACTGACAGAACAAGCTGCACCTAGTTCCGTTATCTTCCTGGGCAAAAGGTACTACTTCTTTAAAGCCTTCCATGCATGTGTTGAGGACTACACTCACTGCCTTGCAAATGTAACCTCATTCATTCCCCACGACCATCCGGAGAGGTGAGTTTTCTTGTCGTCAGCCCATTCTCGAGTTAAGGAAACTGTGGATTAGGAAGATTATAAAGCGTGTAGGAGGTCATGTAGGTATGAAGTATAGGGCTGGGGCTCACGGATGGGATGCTCTGAAGCTCCCACCCTTGGCCATTTCTTGACAACATGACTCATCTATTACACCCAGAATACAAGCCAGGAGGCTGGGCTCGTCCCTTCCTGCATGAATTCTCCATGGGCCCTACGGAACAGAGAGATGCTCTCGTCTCCAACTTAGAGGAGTCAAAGGACACTCAGAAGGGGAATAAGGAGCTCGTCAGTGGGTGATGCCCGCATTCAAACCCAGGCCTCCTGATTCCAATTCTGTTTTCATAATTATGATGCTACAGATGGTTAGAAGGGCTACGCTCCCCGGGGAAGGTGAGGGAGACAGCTGGGGGAAGTGCTGAGATGGCAGGTCCCCGATCTCGCTGTCCTCATCCTGTAGCTGTTTATGATCGCCCATCACAGAACAAGTCTCAATACACAGGTGGGGTTTGCCAGTTTTAATTTTTAGCAGTTTTAGTGTTAAGAGGTTCGTTATTTTCTTCCAGAGACAGAGAACATGCCATGCGCACAGTCAACACATGACAAGCGCCGCACGAACCCTTCATGGATACTGTCCCAGCCCCAGTCCCCCAAGTGCTGAAAAGTTCGAAGAGAGCAATGAATCCCCCTCTACCATGAAGGAGGGAAAAAGGACCGGGGAACCCAGTCAACACCTTCCGAAGGGGGGGGCCACGCTCTGCCCCGTGAGGAGCACCTCCAGCTTCGCTGGCTCTCCCGCCCCGAAATCCCCTCGTGCATTCATTCACTGTGTGTGCGCCTTTCTGCAAGCTGCCTGGAAGCTTTACTGTAATGAGGCAGAGTCCACAAAGGTCTCTTCTTGCTGTTTGGTAACTGAGAGGAAGGGGAATGCGGGTTCCTGAAGGCCTGGACCAGATACCTCTCACTGGCTGACTCCACCTAACCCATTCTTCTAGAAACAGCCAAAACAGACTTGTAAATCTGACCAAGATTTACCAAATGTAAGTCTGACCAAGTCCCTTCCCCACTTGGGGTAACCCTCAAGCTCATTTCCCTCAGAAGGAACTCTAGATGCCTTCCTCTGGCGTTCAAGGCTCTCGAAGACCCCAACTCGGAAACTGACTGGCCTTTCAACTCCCCAGAACAAAAGCTGCTCACCTACCTTCACCCTATGATGCAAAAGGGCTCATTCTGCACCCTGATCCCCAATGCAGGAGAGGGGCCCACCCCCCCGCTCCTGGCTCCCAAGGCTCCCTAGGCTTCCTGCGCATCAGGTTATGCTCTGTCTGCACACTGCCCGGCTGCCCCCTTCCTGGGCTGAGGACCTGAGGGCAGGGCCACGACTGCTCCATCCACTGCTGTGTCCTCCCAACACTCCACACAGCGCGCCGAGAACAGGCGGGTGGCAGGTGTGGCTCCTGCCCTCAGGGGTGTCATGGGACAAGGACAGAATGTCCAGGTGGCTCCCTTGGACAGCTACATTTGCCGATGAAGCCCTTCACTGGAGGATGATGACAACAGGAGTTATTTTCCGAGCACCTCTTATGTACCAGGCACTGTGCTAATAGGTGATTTACATTCACGATCTCATTTAATCCCCCAACAAACCTTTGGGGAAACGTAGTCCTCATTGACACGTGAGGAGCAGAGGCTCAGGACGGCTAACAGACCACCAGGGCACCAAGCGTGTGCTACATTCGCTGCCCCGACCTTGACCCTGTGCTGTTCTGCTGCTCCTCAAAAGCTGAAGTTCTAAGACTGGCCCATTTGACAGGTGGGCAAAGTAAGGTAAAAGAAGCCAGTGGTCACTGGCCAGTAGCACTGTTGCAGGATGAGTGGGTCACCCCCTTCCAGTGGCACGATTCATCCCGCCCCCCCTCAGCCAGCCCCCAGCTGTCTCCCACCCAGCCCATCCCCAGAGAGAGGCCCGCATACTTGGCCCGATTTTCTGGAATGGTTCCGGGGGTTCCTCCTTCACCTCGTCAGTAGCGACAACGCCTTGTTCGAAGGGGTCTGTGGGAGAACACATAGCCCTTAGCACCCTGGTAACCAGGTGGCCGGAGCCCAGCCAGGGACAGGGAGGTGGGCAGTCACCAAGGACTTACCTGCCCGATTCTCGGGGGCCCCTTCCACACTAAACACTGCGCCCAGGCGGTAGGCAGCAGCCGCAGAAGGAAAGAAGCAAACAGGAGCCCTGTTAGTCCCTGTCCACAGCGGCCTCTGCCCAATGCTCCCAGCCTCTCTGGGACCCAGGAGAGGTGCCATGGCCAGCATGAAAACCAGGGGCCACAGGAAGGCACAGCTCAACCAGGATGCAACCTCTGCCTCCATTCCTCACCCTCTCCATGGGCCGGGGACCAGCCCGGAGGCAGGCAGGCTCTCTGCCCAGCCAGTTTCTGGACTGCCGGCAGCCGCCCAAGGGCCCAGGACAGGAGAAAACGAGGAAGAGACCAGTTAGGAAACAAAGAGGGGATGAGAAGGACAAGCCAGTGGCAATGGGCGGCCGGGCCCGGTTGTCACAGCCCGTGACAGGCCGGGGTGCAGGGCTGGAGAAGGAGCCCCGTCCACTCTTTCCAGGTCCGAGACCCTATTTCTGGGATTGAGATTCTAAAAATAAATTACCTAAATTTATTGTTCTAATTTCTAACTCTATAACCTAAGATACTAAAATACCATCATTCATTTTAAAAAACTGGTTTAATTTTATCAGAGCATAGGACTACTCAGTATGAAATTGTAAAATGCATCGATATGAAATTGCTGAAATTCAACGGATTCTGACCTACAAAAACGGCAACTTCACTTGGGCTACCCTAATCAGAATATATGGAATATGATGAGGACCTTCTCTCTCCCAGAATCCCCAAGGGTCAGTCACTTCCCTCGTGGTCCTGGCTGCTGCCTGACCTTCCTCTGGGTGGGAGGAGAGAGGGGACACCTGGGGGCTGGGAGGAGCCAGGTAAGCAGCCCTGGCGCTGGGGGGTGGGGGTGGGGAGTGGGGGACGGGATGGGCGCTCCTCCTCACGTGACTCTCCTCCCTCGGAGCCAGGGGCCCCGACTCACCATCCACGGCGTGCAGGTCCCGGTGCTCCTGGAAACAGCTGTAGTACTTGTACTTCTTCCCACAGATGTCACACGTGTACCTGAAATTGTCTGTGGGGGATGGAAAGACACAAGCAGTTACCAGGGCTTCGGTCACGTGGGATGGGGATTTTGGGGGGGCCTAGCTCATCTGCCTTAGGAACCAACATGGGACCAGCCCACACCAGCCCCAACTGGTGCCCCCTGGATAGTCAGTCCTGGGAGTGTTAGGGGTTCTCTACACAAGGATAGGAGAGCTTGGAAAACACCTTCAAACCAGCCCCCAAACGTACTCTGTGTGAACTACGTGCCTAAGGGCCGGGCCCCACCTCCCTTCTTGAGGTTACATGAGAGCAACTGTCACTGCAGTCACTACTTCCTGGGCACTGCACACACAAAGGGCCAGGCCAGGCACTTCCTCTGCCTTTCCTCCATTAGTCCTTGTGACTGAGCAGTAACCCCCTGAACACGCGTGTAGACGCAGGGTCAGAAGGGACCCAACCCAAGCCCCACAGCCAGGAGGGCCTGTGGTAGGCAGCTTCCCAAGGACCCTGGCCTCTGGGCGTTCACACCTGATGTGATCCCTTCACTCTGAGCCTCAGCTGGGCCTAGTGACTTGCTTCTAACGAAGGGAATGTGACAAAGCGATGGGATGTCGTTTCTGAGATTCGCTTACAAAAGACCGTGACTTCCGTCTTGCTCTTACGAGCTGCCCAGAGCGTCAGCCAAGTGGCATTCTCTGTGAGCAGCCAGTGGGAAAAGTGAGGTCCTCAGCCCCACAGCTTGGGAAAGACCCCGCCTGCTGACAGCCGTGGGAGTGCGGCAGCATCTCCTTCCCCGGCTGAGCCCTGAGAGGGGCCTCAGCCCCGACCAACACCTCCCCTGCCTCAGGAGACCCACAGCCGAAGGACCCAGAAAAACCACACCTGAGGTCTGACCAGGTAACCCGAGGAAACCAGCGTTTGTTTACATCATTCAGTGCTGGGGAAACGTATACAGCAAGAGGTAACGAACACTGGGCCAGAGTCTGGATGATCCCAGGTCTATCCAAATTCCGAGGCCGGACTCCCTCGTGGCATTGCTCTCAGCCCTCACCAGCATGGACCCCCCGTGCGTATTCCTTGGGCAGATCTAGAGATGCCCCATTCAACCCCATCTTCCTGACGAGGCCCTGCCCAGGCGATCGGAGCGGCCTGCTCAAGGCTGCAGAGTGGGGTGAGGAATGACCAAAATTCAAATATTCACTTCGCCCCATGCCCTAAGTCAGGGCACGTGTCCTTTCTCGGTCCGCACAGGCCACCTTCTGCTCCTGACTGAGCACCAGCTTTCCCACCCTCCTTCTACTCCCCAGGACTCAAACGTGGAATTGATGGGACTACCTCCATCCCGAGGTTGCAACGCCAGGCAATTCTACAGGAAGGTTTCTAGTCCCTGCTTAGCCGAACTTAGGGGCACAAATGACGTCAGCCTTCTCCTTGCCTCTGCCCCCCACCTCTTCCACACTGTCCCTGCAGGCTCTCAAAGTCCTGTCAGGTGCCAGGGCTACAGAGACTAACTGGTTCAAGAGAGGCGCGCAGTGTCAATAGACACAGTCCTGAAGGCCTGGGGACCGGGACCGGCCTGGGGACCCCATGCCTACCCGTGAACCAGCCGGGCAGTGGTGGGGGGAGAAGGCAGGGTTGGAGGAAGAGAGGGCTGGTCCTGCTCTGCCTCACCCAGACTGTCAGCCAAGTGCTGACCCCACCTCAAGATTCAGCTTTCCTTCTTTTCCCCCTTGTCTGAGGGGATGGGAGGGTGGTAATGAGCTGACTTCCATGGCCTCTTCCAGGCTGGCCATTCTAGGATTCAAGCCCGGCTCCAGCTTCAATCCGGCCTAGACAATAACCACCACCTCATGCCCCATCATGTCCCATCTAGACCTGAATTCTCTCTGAGCGGTGGATACCAGGGAATATAGCTGAAAAAGTCAAGGCTGTCCAGGGTCTGGCTCCGGACAGGACCCTGCCCCTGAAATGCCTCTCCCCCACTGGCCAGTGCTGGTCACCCTCCACAGCTGCTGGGAGCACTTGTCTCACCTCTGCTCACAGAGCTCCCCCCACCACCTCTGAGAAAATGAGAACCCCCAGCTTTCTGCCACCAAGAAGTGCAGTCACCCTGCTCCTCCTTCTCAGCGGGAGGTGTTAGGGGTTCTCGGAATCCCACCCCACACCTCCTTCTCAATGTGCATGGGGACCACGTTCCCGGGCCCACCTAAGGCAGGAGTAGATTAGGACAAGAGAGTTATCCCCAAAGGAAGAAAAGCAAAATGATTTTCTGTCAATGAAACCACAACTTCTGAGCCTCCAAGAGAGCTCAGTGTCTCTAGGAACGGCACTGAGCAGCAGTCTGGGGAGACAGGCTCTGGGGTCAGGCTGCCAGACTCCAACCTGGCTTGGCCACCAACCAGTGTGACTAATGCTGGACATGCTCCCTAACCGCTGCACCTCCGTCATCTGCAAAATGGGTATGATGGTCCCTTCATCTCCCAGAGTTGGAATAAAGAATGAGCCAGGACAATGCCACACAAACAACAGATACTAGGTAGATGGCACCTAATACTGTTCTGGAAAGGGAATCAATGTAATAGCAGCAAGAGAACTGGACGTGGCGTCAACCTTTTATTTTCTCAGCTAAGAGATGGGTGAGTGGGTATGGGCCTCCCTTTCAGAGTGCACAATTTTTCTAATAACTAAATGAAAGACTCTGGACTAGAAGGTGGGAGGCCTGGTTTCTAGGCCCACCTGAACCACTAACAAGTTGCAGGAGTTCTCTCTGGGACTCAGTGTCCTCCTCTTTGAAATGGGTAGGCTGGATTTGGTATTCTCGACACAACGCTTTTGGCTCCAGGACTCCATGGTCAGGCTCCTGTCATGAGGCCGGTGTGCGAGGACGCCAGGCCTTCTGACCAGGCGCTGCTGGCTTGGGTCAGGGTGGGGATGCATGACTGAGAACAAAATAAAGCACAGTGGCCATGGGGAGAAAATTCCCTAGGGAGGAAGGCGAAAGTGATGGAAAGACTAAAAATACCCCCAGCGAGAGTCCTCTACATCCTCTGGGAACCAAGGAAGCCAGACGGAACACAATGGATCATTGAGGGGCTGCCCAAGAGGCCAGGGGCCCAGAATAGCTAAGGAAGAAACGATAAATAGAGAAGATCTTTAAATGTGTGGCTGACCACAGGCAAACCACGGGAACCGGGTGAGAAGGAAGCTTCTGAAGGAGAAGGGAGCCAGGGGCCAGACTGGGGCAGGGCTCAGGGAAGAGGGGCGGGCCTACACAGCCCCCTAGCCAGGGTCCTCAGGCAGGTGTCGGGCCTGAGCCTCAGAATGTCTAGAACACAGAAGCTTAGCCTCGGCCCCGCCTGCCTCTCACATGCTACGGGGAATCCAAGGAGAGAGTGGCTGGGAAAGGGCCTCAGAAGAAATGCTTTTTGGACCTAGTACAATTAAGGCTTTTCATTGGCCCACACACGTCCTCAATTGGCTTTGTTTGGGATTTTTTTTGGGGGGGGGGGCGGAGCATGTTTATTATTTTTAAAGACCTTCTGCAGCAAGAGGAAAAGGGGTTGACAAACTATGGCCTGCCCACCCTCTGTTTTGGTGAAAAGTTTGCTTCTGTCTCATCTCTGGCTATGCTCAGGGGTACATGGCAGAGCTGAGTGGTGGGGACAGAGATGTCTGGCCTGCAAAGTCTAAAATATTGACTATCTGGTCCCTATGAAAAAGTCTGCTGACCCTGAGGCAGAAAACTGTTCAGCTCCCTCGATTTTCATAAACCAGAAACACCTGTGTCACCAGTGCCCAGAAGCCCCTTCCCAAGGCTAGCATGAATCACTTTCCCAATTTTGTACTTCCTATCCCGAGATCTTAGAGGAGGGGTTCTTGTGCTGGGCTCCTTTGGCTAACGGTTCTGTTTGTGTGTAATCCACGGCACTGGGAGTAGCCGTACATCCTTCCTTCTTGCTGCTTCACGTGAGCACACCACAAGTCATCTGTCCGTTCACCTAGCGCTGGGCACTTGGGTGGTTTCCAGTCTGGGGCTGTTACGAACAGTGCTGCTAAGAACAGCTAGCTCCTGGGCGCCTGCATGGCTCAGCTGGTTGAGCACCTGCCTTCGACTCAGGTCAGGATCCTGGGATCCTGGGATCGAGCCCCACATCGGGCTCCCAGCTCCCTATTCAGCAGATTCTGCTTCTCTCTGCCCCTTCCCACTGCTTATGCTTGCACGCTCTTTAATAAAATCTTAAAAAGAAAATATCCACTTCCCATCTTTTGGTGGACATGTGGCACACAGCTCTGTTGGGGATACACCTGCGAGTGGAAAGTCTGGGTTGTGGAGCTCAGGCTCGTTGGGCGGGGAGAAGTTCCACCCCAGCCTACGCTCATCTGGCTTTTCTGAGGCCCACGGGTTTCGATCTGGGGGGGCAAGCAGAACTAGGTCCTCAGACGGCAAGGCCCTGTGCGGCCCAGACTGGGGTGGAGCACCCAGAGAGAAGCACCCATGGGTGCCCATGAGATAAGACTCGAACTAGCATTCCCCAAACACCAGTGCTGAGTTTGCCAGTGAGGGTCCCTGAGGAGTCTACTACAAAGAAATATGTTCATTTCGGCAGAACTCAAGGCTCGGGAACTCAAGAACTCGGGCCAGAGAACCCGTTACCGACAAAACACCTGGTAGCTTCCGCAGGACGCATGCCAGAACACATTTGGGAAAGGATGCTCTGCCACAGACACATTTGGGAAAGGCTGCTCTGAGGTTCCATCCTCCAATGTCAAGACCCTCTGGCCCCAAAGCCTGAAGCACAGCCAAGTTGTCACCCACCGGCCCCTTAGGACAATCCTGAGGAGGAAAGAACAAGGGGGAAATACTCACTGCCTTGGGAGGCTCCCTCCCCTGAGGTGGCTTCAGTGTCTGCATGAGAGAGAAAATGAGAAGGAAGTGAACAGACTGGACTCCCCGTGAGGCAGGTGCCAAAGAGCACGAGGGACTAGGGGGGAGACAGTGACCCCAGCACAGTGTGCCCACGACACTCTGTGCCCGTTCACAGCCCTTCCCCGTGCCCCCGGCCGTCAGGCCCGGACCCACTGGCTGTCCTCCCTGGCACCATCTGTCCTGTCCCCTCAGCCTCCTCATGTTCAGAATGGAGACAATGCCCCGACCCCACACCCAGGGAAGCCAAGAGGAGCACACGAGATGACATGGGAGCACCTTCCCTGCAGAGGCCGCCCCCTCCAGGCAACCCTGATGCATCCTGGGAGAAAGAAGACCCACACGGAGCAGAAGGCTGGTGGCATGTCCTCCCAACCCCTCACTGGCCCTGTGTGCTCTCCCACATAAGGAGGCCTCTTCTCTCCACCTGGGTCTCCATCCTACGGCACACAGCGGGAGAGGGGGCCCTGCAGTCATCAACAGGCCAGGCAGGGAATGGGGAGGTGTGGCCCCCGTCTCTGCTCCCAGGACGCCCCTCACCTCGGTGTGCCCGGACGTGGGTCTGGAAACAGTTGTAATACTTATACTTCTTGCCACAAATTCCACACTCATAGGATCCTGGAAAACAGGAAAGGGAGGGACAGGTCAGTAAGTGCCCAACATGTGCAACTATGAGGTCCCAGGAATGCCCCCAAGGATCACGAACTCCGCGACCAGGGGGCACCACGTCCCATGGGCTGCATTAGCCCCGACAAGCAAAGACACAGCAAGGGCCAGCAGACACAGCCCCGGGCCAGAAGTCAGGAGCCCGGGGTCTAGTTCCAAATTTCTGCCCCAACTCTCTAAGTGACCTCGGGGAAGTCGCTTCCCATCTCCGGGCCTCAGTTTCCAAATCTGTGAGATGGAGAAGACAACTCTTTCTTAAACTTACTCCTTGGGAAGAAAAAGGAAATGAACCTTAAAGTGCTCTTTCAAAATAAGGAATAAATTGCATCCAAGGAAAGAAATCAACACACACCTGAGTAACTTTTACCTCTCCTCCTTGCTGGGATGGTACAGAGATTAAGAGAACAGTCTTCGAACCAGAGGGATCTGATCCCCGTCCCTGTTCTGCCACTTACCAGCATCATGCCCTAGGTAATTCCCTTAGACACGTTAAACCTCAGTCTGCTCATCTGTCCAGTGGGGCCATAAACACCTACCTTACAGAGTGGCCCTATACTCCTCTTAGGACGTGCCCAGACCTATTGGAGATGTGCCCTAAGGGGAGAGTACCCCCCCACCACCGCAATCTACCGAGAAGCTTTCTTGTTCTCTCAGACATACAGAGACAGACATGGTGTAACTACCTGACTCCAGTCCTCTGCTGGCCCCTTCTCCCAGGAGCTGGGACTGAAATGGCAGGTCAAGGCAGGTCAGACAGGTCAAGGCAGAGCCTACCCATACAGAGCACACACGGAAGGCCCATAGAAGGAAGCCAGGCAGAGCCCATCAGACCCAGCCCGGCAGGGGCCCTAGGAGAGGAGGCCCGGGTCATCCCTCACAGACGCCCGCTGCCACCAGAGGCTGGGCCACATCCTTCCTAACAGAATGGTCAGGAAGCTCGCACCACACAGAGGCCCTGGCCCCATGCCAGGGTCAGTGCCCTAGAATGGCTGGGGTTAGGGGCCTAGGAATCTGCCTTTTACAAAAGGGTGCTTCAGTGGATTCTGAGCAGACCAGCAACCAGGTTCAGGAACCACTGATTCTAGAATAAGACAGACCTGAGAGGGGATCTCAGCTCTACCATTTACTGGCTGGGCCTCTGTTCCTGATGGGAAAAGTGGATAATGCATAAGCCCAGGGGTTCAGGGAGTGCCCGCATCACCAGCTCTTACTGCCTTTGGCCTCTCCTGGGAGCAGAGGCCTGTATACCAAGTGCAAATTCCAGGTACATCAGATTAAGTCTGAGGAGCACCGAGCCTGGAGTCAGAAGGTCCACTCAGCTCTGCCACGGAACCCAGCGGACAGCAGGCACACCCCTTTTTCCAGTCAGAGCCACAGCGGCCTCTCCTGTAACCCAGGACAGTGACCCCTATGTCTCACGACCAAGATCAGGACTAACAAGACACATCCTGTGAGCCGGCTGTCACAGAGGTGGCCTCACCGCCTTACCACTGTGGGTCATAGAGGGGACGCTGTCATTCCCAACACCAGCGTGGAACGTAGCCGCCTGTTACCCGCTGGTTTTATACGTGTTACCCTTGTCTCACAGAGGAAAAAATACAAATACGGGGAGGGCAAAGATGAGACTGGGTATTTCTTTGTCTTTAGTCCACTGACTGGCACGCAATGGGGGCTCAATAAATCCACGGAGTCCTGCCGTTCTACGCATCTGTCACCGAGTCATAATGACCCCGACTCCCTTCCTGTGCCTCTATCCACTCGTCAGCAGTTTTTGCCAATTCTCCTTCAACCAACTGAGAATTTGTGGAACACCTTCAACGTGCCTGGCACCGAAGCCCCAATCATGAGCAAGTCCGTGCGTGATCAGCGCCCTCCATGACAGGAAGGAGACAGTCCACTAGGCAAGAGGACAGGCAGGGTGACGGGGTTACGACAGTCAAGTACTGAACCTGGTGGGTGCAGCGCAGGACCCTGATGTGGCCACAGCGTGGGGCCAAGGTCACAGGGGTGAATAAGCTTGAGGCCAAAGTAAAGGGCAGACGGAAGGGAAGGCATCCAGGGAAAGTGGACTCTCTCCCCAGAAGACTTGAGGCCACAGACAGTAATGAGGCAAAACTTGGTTCAGATTTGTCCCTCTTCCAGATGAAGTCTCTGTGCCCCAGTCCTACCCCCTCTCTGCCACAGACCTGGGCCTCAGTTTCTCCCCTATCATCAGTGACCTCAGGACTCTCAAACTGTGTAGTAAGTGCATGCTGCAGTGGGTCCCCCAACTTGCCCACCTACTTCATCCTGTGGATAAGCAGGCCAGGTTCCTCCCAGCTTTATGGGATTTTCCCCTCAACCCACAGAGCGAGCTGAGGATCCTTGAAGCTTTGCTCCCAGATCTCAACCCACACAGAGTAACGGGGGTGCAGCCATCAGTATTGTACCCTCTCCTGGCTCCCCAGGGCAGAATGGGGGCCCCCTGCCCCATGCACAGAGTCTTAGGATCCCCTCCCAAGGTCCTGCCTGTCTCTCACTCACCCTAAGACCCAGGCTTCAGGTGCTCTGTCTGCAGAGGGGCTGGATGCTCAGGTGGCTGGCAGCTAGGGGCCACGGCCAGGGTAGAGCACACCAGAGAGGAAGCCCCACACTGTGGTGGTGTCAGCACACCTGCTTCAAATCCTGGCTCACTACCTTAGCAGCCAAGAGCCCCGGAAACAATCGTGCCTCAGGCTTCCTCTCTAAGCACAGGAAAATGGTACCCACCTCAAGGGGGCGCTTGTGAGCAGTAATACCTCAGCTACTGAGCACAGTACATAGTACAAAGCCGGCACTCAGCACAGCACAGCCGCTTTCATTATCCGCATGGTTCCAGAGTTCTTCAGAACCCAACTTCCAGAACGCAGTCCAGGAAAGAAAGACCCATAATCAAGCTAAGCTGGTGGGAGGCACGATCGTCTTGGGAAGGTGTGGCACAGAGGGAACTTGGGAAGATGTCCTACAGGAACCCTGTTTAAGCCCAGCCCTTCCAAAACACTTGGCCACAGGACTCCTTTATATAGCCTTGGCTTGTTTCAAAGTTGCTGCCCACAGCAGGCACTGCCAGAATGGTCCTGGTGTTCCAGACTTGTCAATTTCCACAAGCCGGCATCCCTCCAATGGCCAAGTCCTCCAAGCCCCTGGCAGGCTCAGATGTACTGCCCTCTGACAGCAACAGGGCGGACGAGCGTGGCCCCACACGGCCCTGTCCGGCCATGCCCCACCCTCACACTGGCCCCGATCAGGTCCTCCTGTCCCTCGGCCCTCACGTACCAGATGTGTATCTCAACGCTTGGTCAAAAATCCAGGTCCCTGAATAGCGGCTTCGCACCGATCCACCGTGGGGGCTGCCTTCGGGCGCTTTTCCATCTGAATTACGTAAGAAATCAAAAAGAGCCCTTGAAGTTGGGGGTTCCTGGGAGGTGGGGAAGGAGCCAGGTGAGGGGGTGCCCCACATCTCAGGAAAGCCAGTCCCCTGAGCTGCTGGGGCCTGGGGCCTTGGTTTCTCCAACCACACACACGAGGGCAACCAAAATCATACGGTCTCCTTTTTCATTGGAGAACTTGTTCTGCCCGGGGGGGGGCAGCACACCTGCCCTGGAAGGCTGGGCTATGGCAGAAAGCAGCAGCCACAGGCCCAAATCCCTCCGAAGTTTGATGTTTTCTCTGTATTCTAACTCGTGACATAAATATAACAAAATTATCCACTGTATGGCTATGACATTACTCCCCCAAAGCCTTCCAGCAAAATGACCCTATAGGAAGGCTATGCCCTGCCTATGCTGTGGCCCCAATGTTGTCCCCACCCCCCGCCCCCAGCCACGCACAGTCACCGAGTACCCCAGTGTGGTGCAGGGGGGCGCTAGCAAGGCTTCCTGGGGATGCTCAGCTCAGACAGCCCCAGGCCCCACAATTAACTCCCTGCCAGGCACACTTCCTCACTCTGCTGGGCTCCCCAGCAACCCCTGTCCTTTGTCACCACCACAGTCTAAGTGACAGGTGCTTAATGCACTTCATTCGAGCCTCCCCTGCGTCTCAGCAGAGCTGGCCTCCGAGCCTGACACACAAGCAGAAGCTAGCCAGGGGTGCAGCCCGTGGCCAGCTCAGCTCACCCTCGTGCGCCCAGAAGACAGAATGATTATCATCCCCATTTCTCAGATGAGGTAAGTAAGAGTGGCTCAGGTCAGCGGTGATCCTGCGCGCGCGCGTGCACGTGTGTGTGTGTGTGTGTGTGTGTGTGTGTGTGTGTGTGTGTGAGATCGCCACCCCTCTGGGAAAAGCCCGAGAAGAGACAGTGCTTTTTAACATGTACCATCCACTGGGGGCACCCAGGTCTCGTTCCCATCCTCCACCCTCACAGAAGTCCTGGATTGCTTGGGACAACTCCATACCCAGTTCACTGATGAGCGTGAATGTTCTAGGGGCCAGGCGGTCCAGGGTGGGGGGGGGCTACTCAGCTCATGGCTGGCCAGCCTTCCGAGCCACCCTGCTGCCCCCACACCAAGTCCTCTCTGGATGCCAAGAGAGCTGGGGCTTCCCCCTCAGTCCCAGGGCTCCCCCTAGCACGGCAGGGCAGATGACCACCCCCTTCCACCCCCGCTTGCCCCACCGCGTCCAGTCCTACTGTGGGACTCCCAGAGTCCCCCATCCACTCTCACGGCTGCCTGGGGCAGCAGACGAGCATGCCAGCACACGGCAGCCCAGCCTCTTCTTCTCCCCAACCCCATCACTAGTGATGCAAGAACCCACAGGCACTGAGTAACAGAACCTGTCTGGCATTTTCCGGAAGCACTTGGCAGACAAACTGGCTTAGCTCCCTCCCCAAGAGTGCAGGACAGACCAGGTGAGGTGAGCTGGGACCAGGGGAGGCTCTAGTTCCTGAGGCCATGGAGAGAAGAAGTCGGGAAGCTAACACAGAGAAAGCTGCCCCCTAGGGCCAGAAATGAGGGCAGCAAGCCGCAGCCTCATCATGTGCACCCAGCTAGCTCCAGGCCAGCTCACATACCTTTCTAGATACACAAAATGCAACGAGGCAGAAAGCTGGACAGGTGAATGAGAGGAAAAACACAAGAAGGTAGGGGTGTCAAGGAGTCCCGAAACCTCTCTTGGTTCCAGGACCCCGCAGGAGCGAGGCCCAGGGCCTGCTGGCGGACAAAGGAGCCACACAGGTAAATCATGGACAAGTGGGTTTCCCGAGGCTCTCCGGGCTTGGACTCAGCCCAAGTATCCTTGGGACCAGGGTCTTTCAAGTAGAGTACAAATCACCTGGGGATATGTGAGCACAGGTAGTTTTAAGAGAATCAATACCTTAATCATCAACTTTCAAATATATTCTTCCCTAAAATCAATGTGCTAGGGATACAGCAGGGGGCGGGGAGGCCCAGCTCAGTGGGCTCTCCTTCCCACCTGTCTCCTCACCGCCACCCTGATACACTACAAGCAAGACGATTCCTCACTCCCCCATCCCACCACGGTGCCCACCATGGGGGCTGCCCATCTCACGGCTCCAAGCAAAGGGGTCTAGGAGGGAACCTAGAACGGGGGCAAAAGCTAATGGCAGGGCACAAGGCCTTCTGTGAATTGGGTGATTTCCAATTCTTTACTCTCAACGAAACGGAAGAAGAATCTAATGGAATTACCAGCACAGAGACCCTTAAAAACAGCGTGTGATGACACACCCCATGCGATTTTCAGCACACAACTTGGGAAGAGTTCCAAACACTGAGTGACGCTCAAAACTCCATCCATCCCTGGTTCTTTACCTACGTGATTAAGCTTTCTAAGTACTTACATGTACAGAAACAAACAAACAAACAAACCAAAAAAAAAAACAGGAGTTAAATTAATGCTGAATCTTGCCTCATTCAATAATGAGAAAATATTAATTCATAGAAACAGGAGGCAACTGAAAAAGAAATAAAGCACCATCCATTTCATTAAGAGGTGCATTTCCAATAATTTTTTTTTATTTTTATGTTTACTGTTTATTCCAAATTTGTTTTTAACAAATGGACTAATACTAATACTAATACTAACTCGATCTGGGGGAAAAAATGTTTTAAAAAGTAGAGTTTTATGATCCTGACAAATTTTTTAGAAATTTCTATTTCAATTTACGTACATCTTGTTGTGGGAGAGGAGTGTAAAACAGTGATCAATAAAAGACTCTCAGGCATAAAAAATATATTACATTAGGATAAAATCCTGCGAGGGAAGTGGACTGGAAATATGCGTTCAAGGAGAGAAAAGGAAAGACGTAAAATTTCTGACTGTTAAAGATGAGCCGGTTCGCATGTTTTTAAAATGGATGATGGCAGATATTAAACAGCAGTGGCTCTGGATTCTCTCTGATACGTTTAAAACAGTGGTTTCACAGTTGCATTTCCAAAAATGACACTTTTCTTTTTTTACACAATACTCCAAAAATTAGATCCTTTGCGATTATTTAAACTTTGGATAAAAATGTGAGATGTCAACTCGAAAATATGAAAGCATATACAATTTCTCAGAATTCTTTTAGGACGGGATGAGCATAAAAAGTTGAAAGCCACCAGCCCGTCAGGTTCCTGGCTGTCCAGATGCGCCAACGTCCTGAGGCTCCCGCAAACACTGCTGGGAGCTGTTTTGCATTTTCTGTCTCTCTGTGTAAAAAACACTTTCATACCTGTTACCTCCCTGTGCCCGCAACATGCCTCCTGGAAAGACAGGCAGACGTTCTTACACCCACCAATCTATGAAGACAGCACGGCTCAGAGAGGTTAAGGGTCCCATGTGAGACTCCACCTTGGGGCAGATCCTGGGACTCTCGGATTTACAGCCCAGGGACCCTTTCCCGTGGGGACCCTCCACCCAGGATCCCTTCCCACCCTGAACCACTGGAAGCAGAGCTAAGACGTGCCTGGGAGGGTGGCCAGAACCCCTCCTTCCCACGCGGCTGCAGCAAAGGGCTGAGGGCTGGTTCTGGCAGCCTCCGGGGTGAGACCTGCCAACCACCCACTGAAACAGGAAACTACCAGCTGGCCTGATATGGGGCAGGACCTGGCACCTCCGTTGCCCGCATTTGTCACAGACCCAAATCCACGTGGCCAGGTCTGAACGGCTGCCTGCCCTCCTACTGCTCCTTCCAGAGCTGCAGCCGAGCCACCGCCCCCTTTCCCTGTGCTGCCTCCCCCAGGCAGTCCTACGGTCATGGAAACACCTCTCCCCGCCGTGCTCAAAGCTCACTGCTTAAAAACACCCGTGCAGTCCTCCATCTGCTCCTTGACTCTGCCTCCTGCACCCCGTCCAGTGATTTCCGGGACAGAACTCATGCCCTCCCAGGCCTGTATCTGGTTCCAGACAGTTCCCACAGTCACACAGGTTCCTGTTACTGAGCTGAATTCACTGGTGATGCCCCCTTACCAGTTGGGGCCAGGCAGAACACATCCACTCCTTCCCCTCCCACTCAAATGCTTCCAGTCATGACTACCTCTATCCTCCCCCTCTCCTGGACCCCTACCACCGGCCCCCACCCCCAGTCTCTTCCTCCCCAGGACAAAGAGCCCTTAGCTCTTCCATGGGGCTGGAAATAAGCTGGTTGGCCCACACCCCACATCCGAGGAAGGGCCCCACTGGCTGGCTTGCTCCCTCTAGGGGCTCCTGCAACACTGGTCTCCAGGCACCTGCCGCTCTCCCTGGGCTTCCCTCACGTGTAAGCTCCCCAGGATTAAGGACCAATGTCTCACCATACAGAGACGAGCACCCACTGCTGGGTAGGACCTTCTGACCACTACGATGGGATCCGAGCATCCTTCTCTCTCAGAACCAGGAAACGTTGCATGGACTGAACGTCCTGGCTGCTCTAAACCCAGCTTGCCCTGTCTTCACCATCTAAGACAAGAACAGCAAGTAGGTTTCCGCTTGCTACTTTTCAACCCCAGCTGCCTGGCAGTGCCGTCCGGTGGACTGTGTTGAGGAGGACGCAGAGGCACACTGCTGATGTCCCGGGTGACCCGTCAGCGACGCCGGCTGCTGAGTGTGGGTGGAGGTGGCAGCAACGGGAGCGCCCTGTGTTCAACACTCCTCCTGGGGTTCTCGAAACCTCAAGTGTGAATCCAACCGCCCTTGGGGCTGCTATGCCGAGATGCACGTGTAGCCCGTCAGGTGCACACAGGCCAAAGGTGACCTCACTTCCTTTCACTTCGGGTTTTATCCAACGAGTCATCGAGTTCAAGATCATCTCAGCGCTTCTGGCTCAAAACCCCCGGTTTCCCCCACACTGGCTCCAATGGTAGTGACGTTCTTTCTAAGAGCGAGAGATCGCTTTCTTAGCACAGGAACTTCTGGCAGCCAGGAAACAGCAGCCCCCACTGCAAGCCTGGCAGCCAGCCTCCTGGGCACTGATGCCCCTCCAGCCTCTCCCAGCCTGAGAAGCTGCAAGATGCCGTCCTCAGGTCCAAGCCCTGGCTGCCCCACGGGAAGTGCGCTGGATGAGGTCTGTGCCACTGGAAACTGTCTGATGGCCACTACAGGGCCAGCGAGGAACTGCGGATGCGGCAAGGTTCCCGCACGGCACGGCGCAGCAGAGTGACCACTGGGAACACTGTTCTATTCAGTAACAGAGGCTGGCTCTGAACCCTGAGCGTGACTGGGGGAGCGGGGCACTCTGGAGGCCCTTGGGCGCACAGAACTTCATGCTTCCCCGCCAAGCGGCTGGGGAACGTGTTCCCTAACTCCACACCACCCAGCCTCTGTGGCACAGGTGCATTTAAAGGGATGGCTCTCATCAGCATTTGGCCCCTGGCCAGATCCCCAGAAGTGCTTTCCCTCCTTGTTTTCCTTCCAGGTGGGAGAGGGTCGCTGTGAGGTGGATAGTCCCTTCGTGAAGTGGAAGAAAATGCCACTGATTGCTCTATGGACCACTGGGAGCCACTCTTTTCCTTTCTGTTGGCCTCTGTTTGCCCCTTTATAAAATGAGGGGATAAGAGGTGTCAAACCCGTAGCATACAGAGCCTCACTGCCTATTCCCACATCTGTGGCCGACATTAATAATCAATCATGCTTAATCACGCCGCCCCTTTAGAATCTTTAACACAGAACCCCTAATAAACAGCAGCAATTACTCGGACATGGCCCACGAGATGAAACCTACTTGCCATCTTGAGAACAGCTGAATTTGAAAGGCTCAATTCTTACATCGATTTTTTTTTTTAAATGCTTTTCTTTTCTGGTACAGAGGCCAACCCAGATTTCTCTGAACCTGACCCTTGACAGAAACTACACCCCCAACGAGGAAGGTCTGCCCCGACGGATGCACAATGAGCCTCGATAACCAGCCGGGAAGGTCCAGGCCCTGCCTGCCTTCAGGGTTCCAAAAGGGCGGCTCCACTCCCCCTTGCCACCGTGGCTGTACTCCTTTTTCAATAAGGGTCTGCCAAAAGCAGGTTACTTAGCAATGTCACAACATACCCAAAGTCCCTGGATTCTAGGAAGGAAGCACTAGCAGGGGCTCCGGGACGGGACAGGTTGTCCTGTTCAGACGAGACAATGGAGGCTCAATTAGAACCCGCGTCCTCTGACACCTCACCCAGAGCCAACTTCTTCCCCGGCCCATTTTTTCTCTACACCATCTTGGTGTATTTATTTCTTAGGCTTCAGAAAAATGCAGGAACTGTTACCAATCTTCCCCCTTGAAGAGGTACTTGAAAGAGGCACTCTCCGCCCCGGAAGAGCAATGCGAATCCTACTGATAAAAGCTAGTCTTTACCAAGTGCAATGCTGAGGGCTTTATAGACCTCACCTCACTGAATCTTCGCACAACCCCACGAATTGGCAGTTCTGAGAACTGAGGCATAGGGAGGTCAAGCAGCCTGCCTGACGTCCCACAGCTATTACATCAGAGAGCCTGGATGCACTCGGAGACCGAGCCCTGAGCTCATCTCCCCTGCACAACGCTGTTCTCTTCCACTGCCTCTTCATCTGCACACCCGTGAGTGGGCAGGACAGTGAGCCTCACTGAACAGAAGAGGACACTAGGGCACCGCAAAGCCAAGAACCCTGCCACTGAGCGGCCACCGAGCTGGAAGCCACCATCCGTGGCCGGCAGCTGGCGCAGGGAAGACTCCCTCCGAACATTCGCTAGCATGGCTGCCCTAGGCCTTCCCCACCGAACCCCGACTGCTGGCTCCGTCCCATGATTCAGATTCACCTACTCTTCACTGAGCGAGCATCTCCTGGGGAGGAGGCAGAAATAGCTCTTGAGTCCAGTGAGTCTTAAAACACACCCCCCCGCGGCACCTGGGTGGCTCAGTGGGTTAAAGCCTCTGCCTTCAGCTCAGGTCATGATCCCAGGGTCCTGGGATCGAGCCCCGCATCAGACTCTGCTCAGCGGGGAGAATGCTTCCTCCTCTCTCTCTGCCTGCCTCTCTGCCTACTTGTGATCTCTGTCTGTCAAATAAATAAATAAAATCTTAAAAAAAAAAAACAAAACAAAAAAACCCCAAGTGAGCAAGGGCACGTCCTGTCTTGGGTCAGTGGCAGATCCCTAGTGGCTAACACTGTCCTTAGACCCAGGGAACGCATACTGATGGAGGAAGGCCAGACACAGGCTCCTGAAAAGGCCCTTCTTCCCCTGGGCTTATTAGCACTGGGCTGTTACTCAAGCTCTTCACCACGTACTGCTGGGTCATCCCAATTCCGTCACATGGGAGGATGACATCTCCTGGCCACCTGCAGCTGGGTGGGGCCATGTGACTCGTGTGGCCAATGACAAGGAGGGGACTTGACTCTTCTACTCTCTGGGCTGCAGCAGGTAATAGCCAGTTTGAATCCCTCCAGAGCTTGCTTTCTTTCTGTCCCTTGGCCGACAGCATTTCACACAATGGCTGCTTTCAGCCTGGGTCCAGAGCAGAGCCCCCAGATGACCTACACCGCACACGCAGTGTGACCAAGGAAGAAACCTTTGTGGTTCTGAGCTACCAAGATCTCGTTACTTTCAGGATCTGTTGTGACTGGGCATAACCTAGCCCCATCCTGACAGTTACGACACTGATGTCAGTACTGCCCCCTAGAAGCTGGTACCTTGCTAGACATTGTGGGGTGGAAGCAGCAAATCCAGAGACACAGATCAGACAAGTCCCGATGCACCAACCTCCATGGGCTTCTAGTCTTGTGGCAGAGGTAGGCACAGACAAGGTCCCTCTAATCTCAAACAGATCATGGGGAGTACCCAAGTGAGGGGCAAGGTAGAAACAGAACACGCTGGCTAGAAGAAAGTCAAGAAGGCTTCTGGGAGGAGGTGGCACTGGAGCTGGCATTGAAAGACAGGCTGCATCTGGGCATGCGCACATGGGCAAAGGAACTACAGGGAGAGGAATGAGTACCAGCCAAGGGCAAGAGATGCCATGGAAAGGCAGTGTGTGTGCTGGAATGCAAGGTCCGAAAAGGTCATAAATAAGAAACAGACATCAGGTTATAGGCGATCTTGATACTATGGCCTTGACCCTAGACACAGTGGGGAGTCCCAAGTCTATAAGCAGAGAGTGACATGAGTGACATGGTCAATGACTTGTTTTTCCCAAGGCCCCTGGCAGCCAGAGTGGAGGGCAAGTGAGGGCAGAGAGACACGAAGGCATGGACACGAAGGCATGGCTGTCTGCAGGATGCCACATGGCCCAGGTGGGCGGACAGAGAACAGCCAGGAAACGGAGGATGAGGCTGAGTCCTGGCAGCTGGGAAGAAGAGGCAACAGGACTCGAGTGTAAACTTGGGGACAGAGACACAGGGGAATGTCCACACAAGGCCCTGCGTGCCACACGTGGGACATGAGCCCAGGAGTCTGGAGCAAGTGAGCCAAAGCTGGACCAGAGGGGACAGGGAGAGGGGAGGGAGGTGGCGGCGTGTCTAAGACAGGGAGGACCGTGCGGATGGAAACAGACCAGGCTAGGCCTTGGCGCCAGGGTAAGGCCCGCAGACTTTATTTTACACACCAGGGGTTGCCAACCTGTGCCACGGAAGGACCCAGACCCCCAGATAGGTTCTGTTAGGCAGATTTCAAAAGTCAAATTAGTCGCCAACACCTAAAGCCAAAAGAATTCACATCAGATGTCGCGTTTCAGGCCTGTGGCATGTCCACTGAGATCTGGCCACACAGAGCCTGTCTCCCACCTCATTACCGCGGCCACAGAGGACAGAGCCGCTCCGTGTATGTGCTGGGCCTCACGGGCATCTGAGTCTGTGACCCTGGCAGGGGTGCAAGGAGCCCCCGAGGGGACTCCCCTAGTGGGGGAGCGAGGACTGCTACGAAGCTCATTTCCGCAGAGCTACTCTGAGCCTGACCCTGTCCAGAAGAGGCAGGGGAAGGTGCTGGTCTGTCACCAATGTGATCCAGCCCAGGCACCTGCTCCAAGCAGGACAGCACTGGGAGCCGCCTTCAGGATCCCAAGGAGGAAGAAATGCAGGTGGGCGTTTAGGACAACGAGCGATGTGTCTGTGCCAGACCCACCTGGGGGGCATGGGAGCCCCACAGCATGAGGGGTTCACCACACCTACAGAAAGTCCAGGCATCTGACCTGAACAAAGTCTTAAAACACAGGCTGGGCTCTGACACGTCAGATGGAAAGGAAAGCAGTCCAGACCTGGGCTGTACAAGCCAAAGGCAAGTCTAAGGAGACTAGGTCCTTCCCTGAAGGCAGCGGGGAGCCACCGAAAGCTCTCTCAGCCAGGGAGAGGCAGCCCTCTGCTCTTCGGGACCCGACCACCCTGGTCCCAGCCCCGACCCTCTCAGGCAGGCACTCACCAAGGGTCTGCTGGTTGCGGACACCACCGATCACCACACAGATCTCAGCGGGCACATCACCTGTCCCGTCCTTGCCGACCGCCTTCTTCTCCTCCTTGGCCTCCCCCTGCCAGATCACCTCCTGGATGTAGTCATCAGGTAGCTCGGTCTTCACCTTCACCTCCGTCATCGTCCCCTGCTCGGCACTCAGCGAGGCCTCAGCCGGTGCGGGCTCTGGACCCTCCACCTTGGTGCTCTTCTGGCTGCGCTTCAAGCGCTCCCTGGGGGAGAAGAGAGTCCGCTCAGTGTGGACCCCGAGCCAGCCCCCAGACCCACCTGGGAGCCACAGGCCCAGGGGCTTGCAAAACGTTTAGCTACGAATCTCACCCTGAAGCACACAAGCCCCACGGCAGCCCCTCGGGGGTCTTCCTGGGAACCCACTGTGCTCGGAGGAACACAGTTTGAAAACCACTGGCCTAGTATGGCTCCAATTCCACCCATTTTACAGATAACAGAAACTGGGCTCTCAAGAGATCTAAACTCTTTTAACTGGAGTTACAAAAGACCTCCAAGGGCCGCTCTGGATGGCTGGGATCAGTTCTCAATCAGTGCACATACACATCAGCTGAGAATATGGGTAAAATGCCGATTCTGGTTCAGCAGGTCTGGGGTTTTGCCTGAGAGTCTGCTCCTCTAACGAGCACGCAGCCGGGGCCGGGGCTGCTCACCTTCAGTCTACACTCTGAGCATCAAGGGTTGAAGTATGTGTGCAAGGTGCCCCATGCTGTTCCTTCCCCTCCTTGGCAGAAGGGCTAGAGAGTTTATTCACGCTCCCCCTGTTCCCGGTGGGCAGACAGGCCACTACAAGCCAAAAGCCCCACTCGGACCAACACTCTGGCCTCCAGGGAGGCCTTCAAATATGGGAAGACATCCTTAAGGTCATGAGCTCGGTGCTGAGGGCGACAGGACCCTGGTTACTATTGAGCCTCCTTCATGAGGGGTCCACCGTGGCCCCGAACAGAGCTGGCACACGCCCAGCCCCACACACGAGACTGGGGGACAGGCCATGACATGGAGCCAGGTCCCTGCCATCACCCGAGCAGACGGTTTGGTGGGCTGCTATCCTAAGGGCCCCCTCAGCCTTTTGGCAGGGGGTTCATCATCACCACTGCTGTCTCTGAGGTATAAGAGCCAAGGTGCGCAAGAAAGGGGAGACCACATCACGGTCCAGGCTGGGGGTGCCGCCCCGCACATTTAGCCCTCTCCGTGGACTGCACCTTAAGGCCCAGGCTCAAGCCACGCTCAGACAAGACCTACTAGCACATCGACTAGAGGTGCCAGGCTGGGAGGCAGGGACGCAGGTTCAGACCCTGGGTCTGCAGTGGGCTTGCTGTGGGACTCTGGACAAGACCTTGCTCTGCTCTGGGACTCAGCGGCTCCATCCGTCACCAAGTGCATGAGTCTGCTCATAATCTTGGTCCCTCCCAGCTCTGAACTTGCTCTTGGGCTGGGGAATGGAAGAAAGAGAGGAGGAGGGTCCCAGCTAACAAGGAGGGAGCAAGGAGAAGGCACTGGGGAGGTGTTATGGCCTGAATTGTATTCCCCCCCACTCCCTGTTCCTATGGTTAATTCTTAAGCCCCACCATGACTCTAGCTGGAGACGGGGTCTTTGAAAGATAATTAAGGTTAAATAAGGTCATAAAAAGTAGAACCATAATCTGATGGGCCTGTGGCCTTAGAAGAAAGGGAAGAGAGAGCTCTGTGTCCCCCCAGCCATGGGAGGGCACGGAGAGAAGGTGGCCTCACCAAAAACCAACACTGCAGGTGCCCTGATCTCACACTCCCACCCTCCAGGACCACGTGACGATACATCTGTCCAAGCCACTCCGTGTGCGGTCTTCCGTGATGGCAGCCTGAGCAAATACACAGGACTCATATGGACAGCTAGCATGAAGCACAGCCTGGGGGGAACCAGCCAGAAGCCAGGGCTGTCCCATCAGCCACCTCCTTGCTGGGGTGACCTAAGCCGGCTGCCTAACCTCAGAGCCCCAGTTTTTCCATCTGCAAAACGGAGCTAATAGGACTGTCAGGGAGATGTCCGCCAACGAACCGAACACGTACCACAGCAGCTGGCCTCTAACAGCTAACAAGACACGGCCATCATCGCTATTATTAATAATGACAAAGTGTTGTGGCATCTTGAGCACTCGGTGGGCCCAACGACGCTTCCTCCTGATGTGTCAGCCACACTAGGGCCACCTGATGCCATCCGAGCATTTGCCCTTCTCCGCAGCGGGAAACCTGAATCGGGATGGTTCGATCGCCTCCGGGATCACTTCTTTTACTGAGTTAACAAACTCTGAAGTTGCTTCCTACGGGCTGGGACTATGCTAACATACAGACTTCTTTTCAGCTTGGAAACAACTGCGGAGGAAGCCTTAGGATGATCTGTTTTATAGAAAAAGAAACGGAGGCACTGAAGAGGAGAAATAACATGATCCAACTCACACAAGTAGGAAGACGTGGGACCAAAATGGGATGCAGGCATCTTGGCTCTTAGCCTCGGCGCACTGCGGTTAAGGGAGAAACCTGCAGAGGGAAGCCTGCCCACCTGCTCCTGGGGCAGCCCCCATGTCTCCCACTCCTGACCTTCTGCATCCAGAAGAGACTCAGAACCAAGGTGTGAGTGGGGAGCAGGGGGAGCAGGGGAAGGCAGGCCGCCTGACTTTTCTGGCTGCTGCTTCCTCAGAGGGGGCTATCTTGAGCTAGAGCCCCCTTGCTGAGGACTAGTGCCCCCTGGGAAGGGAGCAAGACGACCCATCCCCCACTTTATAGTTGTCACAGGGCCAAAAAGCCTCAGGCTCAGTGAGGCCCCAGGAGCCACAGGACCAGTCTGAGAAGTTAACAGGGGACAGCTATGGTTTCAGGGAAGGAGGATAATCTGTCAGCCAGCCAGCTACAGAAGGTGACATCCTGGGGGCGGGGGGGGTCCTCCCCAGCACCGGAGCACCAGAGCAGAGGTGCATGGACAGCCTGGCAGGAACGGGCCATGACAGACTCAGATGGAAGGTTCTGTAAAGGTGGATGGTTGGTCACACAGCCAATCTCAGAACTGCCACTCTCAAGCTCTGGGTTCTTGTGCAAATGACTCCAAACTCCCTTCCACGCCTCAGTCTTCATACCCCTACAGTGGGGACAAACACAGCACCTGCCCCACAGCGCCATGATGCAGAGACAAGCCAAGGTCTGCAAGGGACCCGGAACGGGGGACCCGTGGAGACATTTACGCACGTCGACTGTCTCACACAGAGTGCCGGGGAGGGAAGGATGCAGAGGACACAGGGGAAAGGCACAGACAACACTGCAGGGGCTGTGGAGATTGTAAATCAACAGGGGTTCAGGTCCCATCACTATCACATCCTGGCTGGTGACCCTGAAGGAGCCTATTTCCACATCAGTGAAGTGGGGAGCCCCACATCCACTCAAAAGGTCTTGTGAAGTTCAACCGCAAAAATGTAGATCCAGGACCTCGTCTAGAGGGACTCAGAGCAGAGATGCTCACGCCAATGGCGACTGCTGACAGTTACTGAGACCGCTGCTCCCTCCCCGAGACCACACAGACACTAACAAGGCCCTGCTGGTCCTAAGGCTCACAGGGCACGGGGTGGAACATGGGGACCCCGTCAGGGCCTGAATGCCAGCTCACAAGTCTTGGGGGCTTGGCCCTGGCTCATCCTGACCCTGACTGCACAAAGGGTTAAGACCCAAGGACAGAGCAAAGGCACTTCCAGAACAGCAAAGAGGTCCCCTAGAGACACAGGTCCCCTGTCTGCGCTCCCGTGACGACAGGTCACAAGGAGGGAAGGGAATAGAACAGACTCTCCCCTTTCTTCCCCACCAACCTTCAGAAGCCGAGTCTGAGGTCTATGAGCACTTGCCCATCCCACCTGAACAGACTCCGTGTCCCCTCCTGCTCTCAAGGACCCCACCAGCATCATGATGTCCTCCTGGTGGGAGGGAGGAGCTGCTGGAATCAGACAAGCTGGGCATCCATACACCCTGTGACCTTGGGCTAGGCTCCCTGAGCCTCAGTTTCCTCGTCCGTTAAAGAAGGACCATGATCCCTGACAGCTTGGGGATGGGGAGACGAGCCAGGGAGCCGGGCAGGGTGGATTTCCAGGCACGGCGGCTGCCATTATGCCATTGTCACTAATTCATGGGGACGCCCCCACCTTTGGGAAGCCTTCCCAGCCTGCTCAAGGGGGAAGTCAGACCCCCTTTCTGAACACCCACCGGGACCCCACACGAGACTCTTAAACTGGGAGCCACGTGTGCCATCCTGTCGCGCACAGACTCTCCTTTAAATGGGACAACACCCCCTCCCCCGCCCAGCCTTGGCGGCAACAAGGACACTGGCAACTTCTCTTTTCCTGGCTTCGTGCTTTAGATATATAAGCCTAAATGTTGCTTTTCTCGGGTGCTTTGCATTTAATTAGGTGTCCTAATAACAATGGAATCACTGAAGTACTTATATCACTTTGAATTAGTGGTATAGCATCTTCTAACTTCTTTAAAAAAATTTTTTTTCATATACCATTTTTTAAAATAGAGCTCATTATTTTAATTACATCCATTTAAACGTACAGGGGAGCCCTTGGATATTCTCAGCACGAATCATTAGGTATATTAGTGAAAAAGCACTCGGAATCTATCTCCATGCTGACACTCCATAATCTATTCTATTTGTGTCGCTGTAAAATAGATTTATATATAGATAACTACAAAATAGTTGCTCAAGATATGCTATGAATTTTATATTTAACCTGAGTCACACTTCAACATAAAATCTAAAGTCAGGCACTAAAAAGGATATTTCTCTGTAAGTAGTTATCGTCTGTGGCCACTGGTTCCTGCTCACGCCAGAATCCCAAGGGAGAAGCCAGACCCAGTGGGTCCCTGCGCAAGGATTTCCCCAAGAGCACTGACCCTTCACTGAGGCAACGGCTCTCAAAGTGTGTTCCCTGAGGGCTTAGGGGTTCCACAGCAATGGGTCAAAAGTACTCTTGAGGCCTCAATAAAGAGGGTGGCGTTGAGTGGGGCTCTGAGACCTCTGCTCCCTCTTTGATTTTTAGCCTGATGTATGTACACATGGACTTCTATCTCCCTGTCGTGGGGTAAACAGTGCTCCCCTATTCGAGATATCCCCATGTCCTAATCCCCAGAACCTATTTGAAAAAGGCTCCTTGCAGATGTATTTAATTTCAGGATAAGATGAGAATCACGGTGAATTACCTACGTGGGCCCTAAATGCAAAGATAAGCATCCATATAAGAGACACACAGGGCCTATGACGGACAGAACAGGGGACAAGGCAGAGAAGAGGAGAAGGCAACATGACCACGGAGGCCAAGACTGGAACGACGTGTCCACAAAGCGAGGAATCTGATGGCCACGAGAAGCTGGAAGAGGCAAAGGACTGAGTCGCCCCAGAGCCTCTGAAACTGAACAAATTTCTGGTTTAAGCTCCCCTAGTCTGTGGCAATCTGTTACAGCAGCCACTGGACACTACTAGGCAGTGTCAGACTAGTCCTGGAGAACCAGCTCCACCGTGGTGAAGTCTGAAAGCCGCTCCTCTCCGTTTTCTTGGGCCTCCTTCTTACTCATGCCCAGTGCTGCATGTGGCCCCTCCGCTGTGTCTGCACAGCCTGCCTGGGAAAAGTTTCAGAAGCAAATCTCCTCTTCTGGGTTTTACCAAATAGTTCTTCAAGTGTTTCGACCCTCCCCAGCCCATCTGGCATTCAAGAGAGCCCTGGAGCCAGATGCAGAAACCGAAGCCCAGCACAGGGCCCGAGCCTGTTTGGTTCATGTCCACGCCCCAGGCCAAGTACCAGGCCTGGGGCACAGCAGGACCTCAGTCCACACTGGGAATGAAGGGCATGCCCAAGGTCACACAACTTCCAGGGACCAGGAAAAATTTTTCTGATTCCCATCCTGGTGCCATTCCCATGAAGCTAGACAGCCTAAGACAGTACAACCAAACAACATTACCAGTGGATTTGGGGCCCAAAGACAAATGCCACTTCTGGCCATGTTAGAGAAGAGCTCCAGGGGATTCTGTGTGGCCAGGAGCCAGACAACTTTGTTTTGGGTGTAATTCTCCGTCACTCCACCAAAAATGCTAAAGCTTGGAGCTCTACCAACTCACAGCAGTTATGCGGGTTCTCCGCACGCTGGACGTCACCTTGCCCTTGCCTGACTCAGCTTCCCCATTCGCATGACGAGTGCACTAGAGTCTAAGGCTGTGACAGAAGCCAGACCTCCCCCAGCAGGGTGTGTGCCCCTTCTCGCACAGGCTTGGGACCAGTGCCCCCATCTGTGTCCCAAGGCCCGGCCTGAGGGCCCCCCCACCACCTGCGAAGGCTCCACTCACTCACCCCAGGACTTCGGCCCCTAAACAATGAGAAGGGTGGGTGCAAAAGTTCTAATCGCAGTGTGTAAATAATGACTCGTTAACTCCTGTGAGAATAAAACTTCATTAAAAGACTCTACTCCTTAGGAATGAGGCTCCCTCAAGCTGAGCTTAAATACACTCTCCACGAATGCACAGATGCATAGGTTGTTAACGGAACTAACGCACACCTAAGCCACGACCTCTGGGGCTGTGTGTACCCCGCTGCGGAGGCTGACCACCAACCCAGTCCGCCGACGCTACCCATGTGCCCAGTCCTGATGACCTAAGAGCTGCAAATGACTCTTCCCTACTCACAGGTGTCAGCAGGCCCCTTCTTGGCAAGGCTTCCGAGTCCAGTGAGGTTTCTGCCTCCCCCATTCCACCAGAGCTGCTCTTCCCAAGGCCTCCCATGACCTCCATGCTCCTAGAGCCAATGGTCCCTTCTTGTCCTCGGCCACCTCGTCCTCTGTCGGCAGCCTCAGATGAACCTCCTTCTCCCCCGTCAAATTCTGTGCGCCCTTTGGCTATGTGCTCAGCTGGGGGGCCTCCTACCTCCTACCCTTCTCTGTCTCCTGCTGATTCCTCTTTGCCAATTCTTCACCCTCACATGCTGACATGCCCCAAGGATCCGTTCTAGAACCTCTTCTATCTTTATCCACACTCACTCCCGAAGTGATCTCATCCAGACTTGGGCTTTTAAATATTAACGATGTGATGATGAATCCCAAATTCCATCTCCAGCTTGGACCTTCCCCCGAACTCCAGACCCACACACATAACTGCCGGCTGGACGCGCCCCCCACCCTGGATGCCCGAGAAGCACCCACACTTAACAGGCCCCAAATGAGCTACTGCTATACCCCCTCCCCCAAGTCCAGACAATCCTGACTCCCATCCCAGTTCTCTTTCGGCTAAACCCCACAATCCACGATACCACAATCAAACAACCGCACACTTCTCAATTTCAGTTAGGAGCCCAGACTCTAGAACCAACCTGTCTTCCCTCTCCCTCACTCCATACTAATGAGTCCACTAGAAAATCCTGCCACCTCCACCTGCAAGATGTGTCCAGAACCTGACGACTCCTTACCAGCCCCCGGTCCCTGCTGCCCTCCCCAGCCTCCCGTCTTGTTGTCAACTACACAGCCAGTCTCCTGCACCTACCCCTGCCCAACACCCCAAAGTCAACATTCAACACGGCAGCCAGAGGGACCTAGTTAAAGCAAGCCAGGTCATGTCACCCCCGGGCCTCAAAACCCATTACGGTCCCAGACCTCACCCAAGCAGCAGCCAGAGTCCTGACCCCCAGGGCTCTCCGGGACATACCCCAGGAGCCCACTGCCTTCACCAACACAGCCCCTTGCGGGCCACACCAGTCTCCCTGCTGTGCCCTGAGCACATGGGGCCGGGGGGCCTCTGCCCCCTGCTCTTTCCTCTGCCCTTCCCGGATACCCGCACGTTAGCACTCATGCAAACATCCCCGGGCCAGCGGAGACATCCTAGCTCCTTGATCTACACCCGCACACAGCTCACCCCAGCCTTCCCCACCCCGTCTCCCCACTCCCCACTTTACCCATTCTGTTCACTACTCATCCTGCACTCACCCACCAATCACCTCTTATCCCCTTTGCCGTCTGTCTCCCCGGCTGGAACGTGAGCTCCAGCAGGACAAGGACTCTCTCTTGTCCATTCCCTGTCACCTCCCAGTGCCCACAGCTATACCTGGCACAGAAGAAGCAATCAGCAGGTGCCTGTACCCTGAAGGAGCCATGCAGTGAGTCCTGGAAAGGGTGGTATGAGCATGGCCTTCAGGGTGTCTCTCCCTCGCCCTCAACCCGACTCACAAAGAACGTCCACGTTTAACCGCATCAGGAAACGAACTCAGTGTGGTCTACCCCCAGGCCCTAGGCAACCACACGGCCCGGAGATGTTCAATGGGAGTCACATTCTGAACGGAGAAGCTTATTCCACAAGGGCTGCGTTCTTATCCTGCTTCTCTCCAGCAGGAACTTTCCCAAATGTAACACCCTCTTCCGTCCTCCTGAAATGCCAAAAGAGGGCAGCCGGATGATGCTCTGACCCCCAGTCTTTTTCTTCTCCCGCTCTGCTGAGATATTACTGACACGTAAAGATTTGGAAGGTGCAGGTGCTCCGTGACAATCTATCCTGCAAGGGGGCACCAACTCTCGAGCATGCAGACGGGACGGGATGCTGAGCTCCCAGGGCAGCTGCAGTCTCTGACATCCACAGCCTCATCCCCACGGTTACTGGGAAAGCCCCCTGTGCCTCTAACGGGCTCCAGCTGCGAATCTGCCCTCTGATTCCACGTGGCTGAGAGCCCTTCAGCCGTGAAGGCTCTACCCACTGTCCGTGTATCCCTGAGTCTGGCCCCTAGTGGACAGCAGCTAACGCCTGCAGAAGGACACAGACAGAGAACAACCAGAGGGGCACATGTCAGCGTGAAGGTGGAGGTGACTGAGGCAAGGATCCTGTCACGAGGGGAGGAGGACAAGAGCAGCTACTCTGAGGGGCTCTGAGTGGCTGAGACAGGCTGGGGGCACAGTGCTTCACCCCATGTCCAGGCACCGCCCCTGTTCCCAATGCCTGATAGATGCTCAGTAGAAAACTGAGGATCAGAGACACCGAGTGACTTTTTCAGGGTCACACAGCTTTCTACGGACAGAACGGGATGCACCCAGATCTGCCTGACTCCAACCCGTGGGCTTCTAGTCGTGTGGATGATTCGTTTTCCCTTCTCAAAAGGAGAGCGCTCAAAAGCGCTTGTTGAATGAACAAAGTCTGGCTTATCAACCAGAAACTCCCAAGAGGTGGGGGGCATACCCCCTCATCTCCTCCTGTATCCTCAGCATCCTGACAGAACGGGCCACGTGCCAGATACTTAACACAGCAACAGAGAAATGTAACAGAGCTACGGCATGAAGGGTTCCACGTCTGCTACGGAGAAAGTGCCTGGGCTTTATGTTCCCTGTTGACCTCTAAGTCCCCTTGACACGTTCCAAATTGGCTGCCATGTGCAGACAGGTCCCGCGGACACAGAGTCTCCTGTTTTTGGTGACAAGGACAGGAATCGTAACAGGGATAAAGGCTGTGGCTTCCACCAGCCTGGAAGGACCGGGAGAGAGAGCACCTACAGCGAAACCCTATTTTCCACAAACCCCGGTAACGAGGCCTGCGTCTGTATTTACTATTCCGCCCGTGTTTCAAATCTTCACACCATCACCCATGCCTTCGTAACTCTCAGAATTATCTGCACTTCCATTTGTCATGTATCCCTGATATATTTTAATAAATAGTCAAGGAGAAAAGATGAGATTAATAGATTAAAACTATTAACGTATTAAACAACTCTTAACAGTCTAGAAATTCAAAATAACCTACAATGCATAAATATAGCATTAGTTTGAGATAATTCCCAGGCACTTAATTTTCTTTAGTGTATATTGTCAGTCAGCCACGACGCTGGGTAATACTAGTTCAGAAAGGCAGCGTGAAGATTTAAATATTAAGAGTGAATTCCCTGGTTAATTTAAACCGAAAAGAGAAAAGGCAGGAGTCTTGAGTGATGCTGTCAAGTCACGAACTCTGACATGTAGTAGGACAGGGCCCTCCAGGTAAAGCTGGAAACTTCTCTTACAAGAATCAAGGCACAAGGAAGGCTGGCCCAGACTGTTAAAAAGAATTACCATTAAGAGCATTTTAAGGAACACACCACCTTCGCTGGAAAGGCAGGTAGCAGTGGGGCAGTCTGGACCCATGAGCAAGGCGCACGGTCCTTTCAACACTCACTCTGTTGAGGGGTACCCCTCACCCCACGGTGGCAAAGCTGCAGACTCCCGTTTTCTCACCGGGACAGAACTCCCTCACCAGGGAAGATGGGGAAGGGGAGGCCCCCGAGGGGTTCCTGCCTGTCGTCCTGCACAGATCCTCTGGGGCAGCCACAGGCTCCCATGCAGATCCCAGAGGCAGCCAAGTCCACCAGGGGAGACTGAGGCAGCCCCCAAGCTGGTCCTCATGCTGGATGATGAAGAAAGATTCTCCCTCTGCCACCAATGCGATTTCCCACTGAGGCTGTGACTTTGCTACTATCCCCTCCAGTCCCTTCTCTGACGCCTGGCACCTCTGACCACTGTCTCCTTGGAATGAAAGATAAAGATCTTCCCAAGAAGACCACCTGCACTCCCACCAACCTGCCCACGCTGACAAGAGGCCCGGAGCTCCCCAGCTGCTGGCCTGCCAACATGTCCCTGACCTGGTCCAGGTCTTCCCGAGGTGCTGGGGGCTGGGCTCTGCCAAGCTTCCTAACCCACCTACACCCCCCTCTCCTCGCACGTAAGCCTGTGAAGTTAACACGAACCGCTCAGGGCCGCTTAAGAGATTCAAGGGCAGAGATGCACGTAAGGAAGGCAGCCAGCCTGGCCCCACACACACAGAGGGGCTCTGTCAGTGTTAAGTTCTTTTCTCCCGTCCTTACCAAGCATTTGCCAGACAAAAATGTAGAAAGTCTGGTCAAACTATCAAAAACATCAGCTCTCGGGCCACGGATGGAGTACTCATAAATGAACGCAGAGGGGCAATTTTAGGGTCCCCTGAAAACAGAAGGCATGGGGGGCATGGCCACCCCCCCTACACCAGCAGTGACAGGAGGGGGATGAGGACACTCGCTGCAGCTAAGTTCACCGCAGGATGGGCAGGAGGGAGTGATCAGGAAGGTAGGTCTGGAGCCTACGGACGTTCTGAAGCACCAGGCTTTGCGTGCAAAGCTGGAGAAAGCATAAGCCAGGGGAGAAGGATCTCTTTCAGGTGTGGAGCCAGACAGAGGGGGAAGCTGTGGAAATTTCCCGAGTTGTTTTCTCAGATGAACGGCCTCCAGAAGCAGCCAGGCCAGGTCACCCTCGTTACCATCATCCACGCTGTGCTTCCTCAGGACAAGAAGCCAAGACTTCCAGATGCCCTGAGCGGTTAAGAATAAGGGCCCAGGGGCGCCTGGGTGGCTCAGTGGGTTAAGCCTCTGCCTTCGGCTCAGGTCATGATCCCAGGGTCCTGGGATCGAGCCCCACATCAGGTTCTCTGCTCAGCAGGGAGCCCACTTCCTCCTCTCTCTCTGCCTGCCTCTCTGCCTACTTGTGATCTCTGTCTGTCAGATAAATAAATAAAATCTTAAAAAAAAACAAAAGAACAACAACAAAAAAAAAACCAAGGGCCCAACAACATTCTGAATCTGCTCAAAGAACACAGAAGGGAGACTCCTGCTAGGAGTGTGCACTGAATGGAGGTTTCCTAGGGACCGGTCACCTCCCTCCGCTGGACAGCCCCAAGCTTGAGAGCCACAGTGCTATTGGGCAAAAATGATTCACCAGTTTTGATGTACATCAGTTTGCATTTCTGCGGCTGTCTCTGCAGGGCAAACCTAAGGATGTGCCTGAATTTTCAAGAATCCGCCCTCTCTGCAGAGTCTAGGTCTAACAGTAATAGATAAGCAGAAAGGAAACTCTGCCCACCAAAAAAGCACTGGCCCCCCAAGGGATGAGTATATGAACCCCAGAGTCAGCCTGCGATTTAGAATCTTTGCGGCCCAACTTTGCCCCAAAGTTCAATAAGCTGAGAATACACATTTCTGGAAATCACATCCGAGCTCCAATAACAGCATCATAAACCTAGAGTCAAGATAAAGATGTGTCCTGGCTAGAATATACCCAGAATTCTTAAGTAACTCATTCTGCTGCTACCGTATTGGTCACTGACTACCATCAGGCCTACTGCTACTGCCGGCTTTTGTGCAAATCAAATTAATTTGTTTAGGGCTACTTTTATTTTACTGCTGAAAACTAAAATTCTAAACAAGATGTTCTTTAAAAAAGTAATTCTGTAGCTGCACACACGTGGTGATCAGATTAAGAGTCCACCCGTGAAAAATCTTAGCTTCAAGGACAAGACTCGGCTAGGCCCAAAGCTATTTTACTACGCACGTGACCTTGAACAAGCCTATTGCTTGATTCCCTCTGGGGAGGAGGGGTAGCATCACAACTTCAGAGGGCCGTTGTGGGGACCAAGGGAGATCTGTGCGTGATCCTGCATGACACAGGAACTGGATTGTGGTCAGCCCTCCACCCCGACCCTCGTCCCTGACTCCAGTCCTTTCTACAGTGTCCAGACTCAAGAAGAACTCAATCGCCATCCCACTTCTACCTCCTCCTAAGAAGGGAATCCAGCCTGGTGATGATAAAAATAAGCATTTTTTGAACACCTACTACGGGCCAGGCACTTTGCTAACTAAGCAAATGCATATTACTATTACTATACTTAATCCTTACTGACAACATTATAAGGGAAGGTCTAATATCATACCCATTTTACAGATGAGGACACTGAGGTCGGGTAAGTAGCCCAATGTCATACAACCAGGCAGTGGGCAGCCCCAGGACCTGAACCTAGGCAGTCTGGGCTCCTCAACACAGGGCTAATAAGCTATTTGGCCTTTAGTGAGGCTAGAAAGAAGGCAAGGGAGAAATCTGGGAGACCAGCCATGGAGAAGCATGCATTTTTTGGATGGACACAATGCTTTGCTGAATCAGATTCCTCAGACCTGAGGAAATACAGCCTTTCGAAAACTCACTTCCAAGCCAAACTTCTAAGGTCCTGCTTGTCCTGAACCCTTGGCAACACCTCTTCAATCTTGCCCCTTGCAGAGTTTATTCACCTCCTGGCAACTGGTATGATCCTTTTAAAACCAAATCGTACCATGCCCACCTCTGCTCAAAATCCCCAGGGGATCCCCCTATCTCATGCAGGGTAAAGATCAAGGTCTTGAGGATAGCCTCCGAAGCTCTATCAGTCATGTCAGCCTCCTTACTGCAGCTCCAACACAATGTACACACTCCTGCTCCAGGGCCTTTGCACCTGTTGTTCCTTCTGCCTAGATGTGGTTCTCCCAAATGACTGCTTTGCTCAGTCCCTCCTTTCCTTCAGACCCATGTTCAAATGTCCCCTTCTGGTGAGGCACTAACTCCTTCTGTCTCTCCTAATCCCCCACCCCCTTCCCCTCCATTCACTTCACAGCATTCTTTATCTTATGACATACCATCCATTTTATGTATTGATTACGTCTCCTCCACTCTTGCTAGAATATGAGCCCCTCCAGATTTCTGTTTTGTTCACTGTTGTATTTCCAGCGCCCAGGTCAGATTTGTAGAATGAACCAGTGAGTTTTGGTCTTATCACTTCCCCCACCACACCACCCCCAATCTGTATACTAGATCCCGATTGCTAGTTAGGCAACTGGTCCACACAACAACCAAATGAGTCCCTTAACCTCTTCTATCCCTGGTTTCCTTATCTCCAAAATGAGACGGTTACTCCATATTATCTCCAGAGCCCTATCAATTCTGACAGCCTTCAGTGGACCCCCCTGCCAAAAAAGGCAGATTTCTTCATTACCACAAGCCTGTAGCTACATTTACTTGATTATAAAAAGACTGCACTTCCTTTAAAAAGTTCCCCAGTTAAGGCCCACAGCCCCCACGCCTCTTAGCGTAAGTGGGGCTTGGCTGCTGTTGTGCTCCGTGATTTGTAACCTGCGCACCAAGTCAGCATTAACCTCGAGTGCTGGGATCACTGGTCCTGTAAAACAGACCCAGGCTGGGTTACAGAGAAGTAAACCAAACCACATTTGGTTGTGTCCCCCTCAATTTAACATGAATTCCTTAGCAGTCCATGCTGTTGGTTTTGGGGCTCAGCCAGAGGCCCTCTGGAGAAGTACCAAAATTAGGTGTTCTGGGCCAAAAGACAGGCGCTGGGAAGAAAGCAGAGCCCGGCGCAACAGCCGAGGGGGCCGTGGCACAGCCAGGAGTGGACGCCCGTGTAAGAGGACCAGGGGTCCTTCAAGGTCATTCCCGGCTAGGGTTGGCACAGCCTCACACTGACCTCAGGGAGCCTCACCCTCGTGTTTCTCCATCTAAAACGGTGACTAAATACGCCTAAGATGCTAGAGTACCAACATGTCTAAATCCCACCTGGCCAGGCCACGATCCAATTCACAACCAGCCTCAGGTTAGGCCCGCGTTAATGTTCTCTTGACGTGTGACGGATAATTCGCTTTTCGGACTGAGTGCTGGGTCACAATACAATAACACTGTTTTGGTTTCTCAAAGACGCTCTATTAGCTCTAATTATACAATCAATACAAACTCACTCGTGGCACTCCTTCAAAGTCCCTGCCTTCTTGACAAGCCCCTGGCCCATGGCACAGCCCCAGGTCCCTAACAGAGTCTTCTAACATCTTAACTGACCACTTCATCCCAAGAAGGGGGAGGGCACGGTTGTTAAGCACACACAGCAGAGAAATCAGACCTGGGTAGGCATCCTGGCTCTATCACACACTTCCCACTGGGGAGCCTGAGGCCGGTACCTACAAGACTCTGCCTCAGCTTCCTCATCTGTAAAGTGGGACTAATAAGAGTACCTCCTTCACAGGGCTGTTAGAAAGACTGCATAAGTTAACAATGAACTAAATCACTTAGCTCTTACTTACGGACATGTAAGTGCTGACTTAACGGTAGTCATTATTATTAGAAATTTCTTCTTTAGGTCTCAAGTCACACACAACCCTAAGATTTGGGCTGGCCCTTCCTGGTACTTATTCTGGCATTGTGGCAAGAACACAAGGGCTCCATCACTGAGTGTGTGGGACAGGTGGGACAAAGAGATGGCACATGTGCCATCTTCCCCCTCCTCTGACCAGGACAGGCATCGCTAATCTATCCCCGCACTCTTCTCACTTTGACTGCAGCCTGTGCCTGGTAAGACTCAGTTCAGAACTTCAGGCAGCTACTACCGCTACGGAGGAACCTGCCTGCTGTCTTCCCACCTGCTGTGGGAGAAATTCTACAATAGAAAGTTAAGGACAAGGTGCATTTAAAGTCATGAGAAACAGATGGAGGTTTGTCTCTGTCCACTTCTCTAGACACTCAAGTACCTGCTGAATGACTGACTAATCAGCTTTAAATCCATGGCAGCAGGGGCTTAGTGAACACGGAGGGCGCAGTGGGAGAGGCTGGCCAGACCCTCACTCAAGCACAGCACTGGTGAGTAGAGAAAGTACCCTGCTCGGGCAGGTTCGAGGCCTGACATATGACCCTGAGCAGGGCCATCCCTCCCCACGTGTCCAGTGAGAGGGTGGGACTAGACAAACCCCAAGCGCCCATCCAGTCCGGACATTCCAACCCAAGAAGCACTTGCACGTGCTCCCAGTCGAGACTCCCACTGCCCCCGTAGACCACAGCCTCATGAACTGCTCTTCACAGAAAACTCCGCAACAGGGGCCCAGGAGACACAGGCACTGGGCAGCTGCTCGCCCCATGTGCCCCTGCCAGTATTCATAGGCCCCAGCCTGTCAGCCCACCCCTCCTTCCCAGACTGCACCCCAGCCCTACATCACCCCCACTTCTTCCACCTCATTCAGGGTAGCCGTCCATTAACTCTGAGCACTGCTAGAGGTTTCTGCAAAATGACATAAACATGTGGCATGAAGAAAGAGCATGAAGAACCCAGGAGGGACACAGGCCCTTCGAGGAGAGGTGCAGGGAAGGTTTCTCGGAGGCCAGGATGGAGTCAAGAAGGATGATCAGAGAAAGAACATTCCAGGCAAAGGGAAGAGCAGCTGCAAAGGCTCTCAGGAGATAGTCAGTTGAGGGCAGGGGCCAGCAAACCCCAGATTGTGTATTTATGTCTTATCTGTGTGCTTTCACACACACGGGCGGTGCAGAGGTCATCACAGACACCTATGGCCTTCAAAGTGCAAAATATTTACTATCTGGCCCTTCCCAGGTAAAGCTGCTCGACCCCTGGTTTAGAGTGTTACATACACCAAAGGTCACAGCGGCTAAGACAGACTGAACAAGGGGGAGACTGATGCATGAGGAGGTGGGGGGAGCCAGGCTGCGCTGGGTGGGGTGGGTTTCGATGACCTCCACCCGGGCATCTCTGCCTCCATGCTGTGCGCCCCCAGCCACCCTGCAAAGGGTTCCCGGGTGATCTTCCCAAAACACACAGCCAAACAGGTTACTCTTTCTCAAAGAGCAATGGCTCCCTGTGGTTTCCCAAAGCACGTTCCAAGGAATACTTGCTCTGCAGCTGAACTTCAGTAAGAGTGTTCCTTGGTTAAGAAAGTTTGAGAAACACGGCATTCTCATATCGGATGTCCTCAAGCACACACATCAGTCCACGAAATACTAAGAAGTCCCTCTGCAAAGAAATCTGTTGACTCTGTTTAACCTACTGTCCTTCAAACTTGCTTGGCCACAAACCTTTTTTCCACCATAATCTCTCAACATTCTGAAGAACTAGTGTTCATGGGCTATAGGGCAAATACCTCTGCCTGGCCTCCGTGCTCTGACCCCAACTCCAGTAGGTAATCCCAGAGCCCAGCCCGTTCCAGAGTTCCAGATCTCGTGTGCGTGGCCGGGAGCGCCCTCTCTGGTCTGTCCTTTGCCTTCCTATTGCCTCTGATGCCCCCAATAAAGGTCGTCTTGCTGCTCCTGCTCTGCTCTCGCTGAGCGAACAGTGGCGGGATCAGTGCTCACAATTACCGAGTACCTGCCTGTGCCACCTACCAGGGGCGGACAGCCACCGTGCAGCCCTATTCAGAGTCTCTTCCTGCCTTCTTTGGTAACGACAGCCCAGCTTTCCTTTAGGGGCTACCCCCGCCCATGTCCTGCCAGCTCCCAGGGTGAGGACACGGCCCCAGTGTGGCTCAGCAGAGTATCCCCTCCCCTGGCTGTGGGGTGACAGGACCCAAGCTGAGCCAATGAGTTCCAGACCAGGATAGGTCGGGCAGGTCGGGAGTTCACAACAGAGCAGCTGAGATGGGATTCGAGCCCGGTCCTTCTGCCCACTCTTCTGCTTCTCCTCTAATTTACTGCCAACCTGAGTGCCCAAAGGCCTATCCAGGATCTAGTCGTCCTTGGTGCATCATGGGTGCTCAGCGGATATCAGGAAGGCTGGAAAGTGCTGCCCGTAACCGCACATCCTCTGGGGAAGTATGTATACTTCTCAGCCAAGGGAGCTGGCCTGGATCCTCCATCTCCTTCCAGGGAAGGCAAGGACCAGAGAGAGGTGGCTGTTGGTTGGGAAATGCGGAGAGGGAGGGGTACAACCGGAGGCAAGGGAAAGAGAGTGTACCTGCTTGCAGTGCTTTTCCTTCCGGCTGCACTGGCTCCGTCAGCCTGCAAAAGAAACCCAAAACACCTATATCAGCCAAGGGAGAAGAGCCCAGATTGTACCCACTGCCACCCCACCAAGCTCCCCCTCAACACCAGTCTTCAGACAGAGGGGAGAGCTGGCCCAAGACCCCTGTTCCATTCTTGCAGGCTGGGAAAATCTGCCCCTAGTGGTAAGAGGGAGTCAGGACACCCCACCCCCTCACACACACACACCCCCGCCCCCACCCCCGCCCCCGGAATTTGCTTGGCCCTTTAAATCTAGCAGAGCACCCATTGCCAACACAAACCCAGCAACCACAGGGCCCTGGGGACTCAGTGAAAAGTAAGTAACCAGCTAAATCTAAGATTGAATTGCACCATTTTTATTTTCATCTGGGATTTCCAATAAAACAGTAGCCGCAGATTTATTCCTACCAACCAGAGGGGGAAAATCCTATTATGTTAAAATATTCTGTCCCCCAACCCTACTAGCAGGGAGAGACAAGAGAGTACCAGTTCTTAATCTCTTTCACTTGGGATTGGGGAGGAAAATGAGGAGATGTGGCTGACCCAATGAAAATTTCAGAAATCATACAATTCTGGGTCAGAGGGAGAGACTGAGGCCCTGAGCCAGGAGGGAGCTGCCTGAAGTCTCAGGAGGACAGAATGACAAAACACCTGGGGTTCCTGACCTCCCTGCCCAGGCCAGTGCTGGGAGAACCTCTGCTGCAGAGGCTAAAGTAGGCCATGGACATGGAAAGAACGCACGGGAAGAACACATGAGTTGTAGCCACTTTCCTTGGCTTTGTTAACGCATTTATAATAATAGCAATCACAGAATAATGCAGGTTCCAAACTCTGGCACACACGTGATTCCAAATTCAGAATACTTCCAAGTTTAGAAAGGTAATGTAGCACATGTGCTCTGTATTTTGCAACAACCTCGGCAGGGTCTGGGCAGCCCCCCACCAACCCTAGATTCAATCACGGTGTTATTTCCACAGTGAAACTCGTGCAATCAGGCCCTATGGAGGATAAACGAAGACAGAATTAGTCTCTTCTCCCTTCAGGTCAAGTCCTACCACCTCACCAGTCATAAAAAATCTTTTTGTTTTCGAGTTTTGTGAATTTCAGGAATGCAGATCTAAAATAGCGGCAACAGCTACCTTTTGACGCAGGTTTTTGAGAAGTTACAAACTGGCAAAACCAGATGGCAGGCTTCAATTCAAACAGTCAATATGGAGAAATAAAATAATTTCACCCACAGAAGGCCAGATTTCAGCGAGTGAAAGCAGCACTTAGTTCCACGCGACCACAGTCAGCTAGAGCTGCCAGTCCCCAGGGCTCCCTCTTGCCTTATACCCAGCCCTCTGGCCTGGCTCCCAGGGGTATCCAGACTCCCTAACCTCCCCTGGGGTGCCAGTGTATGCACATTTAATGCTCCTTATTCAACCCTCCCAACAGGTCCCCCAACACACACAAGGAAGTCAAAGAATTTTAAGTCACTTGTCCAACATTCCACAGCTACAAGCCCAGGTCTGGGTCACTCCAGGGCCCAGCTTCCTAAGCTCTGGAGTATTTTCTCTCCCATCAACATTCAGAACAGCCAATCGGGAAATGAGGTACACCCACAGCCCCCACTGCCCACAGGAGGGAAATGCAAAGATGAAGGACAAATAAGGAGGCAGAAATGTGAGGCCTGGGAGGGAAAAAATTAATGGGATGCTGGTGTATTATTTCAGTGGCAGAAACAAGAAAGCGGAAAATGGTTTGCATATCATTTCACTGGGAGCAAAAGAACAGGATCAATTACAGCCTCCTTCCGACATCTTGCATTCCTCAAAACTTCTATGGAAAGCGAATGGGACGAAGTTGTTTTAATCTTCATATCGTTAAGAGGCAGAAGTGGTTAAGGGGTGGAGATTCTGCCCCAGAGAGCTTAAAGAAAATTTTAAAATCCCAAATGATCTCTCATCTTTCCCACTCAACTCTGGGCACGTATTTCTAGCATTTTGCACATATTTTCGCGGTGTTTGTGGGGGTTTTTTTGGGGGGGGTCCTCTTCCTTCCCAGTTTCACCCAGAATGGACTGCATGCAGACAGGGAACACAGGGCTGGGGAGAAGAAAAGATGCTCCATCTCTGGCATAGCTAGGCACTGCCACCTATGTTTCCTTTTTATTATGTTTGCGATGCTCTGCACTTCTTGCCACCAGTGGCAACACTGAGTTTTGTTTTCCACCGATTTTTATGAAACAAACACAAAATGCTAAAAATATTCAAACCGTTGCCCAAACAAACCCTTGCACAGAAACTCAGGAGAAGCCACAGGAGAAATGGAGCTGCTGGTGGGAGGAGCCTCACCTGGGCAGGTGTGATGTGCCCCGGGGGCTGGGGCCCCGGGGTGGTTCCCGGCAGATCCGGGGAACTGATACAGGTGGGCCTGTGCATGGACAAGAGGCTCAAGTGAGAGATGTCCACAACAGCATGTGTCCCCATCACAGCTCCCGTCGGTCAGGGCACATGGGCCTGGCTGAGTCCAGGCCCACCGCAGGACCAGGGACAACCTCTCGGGCCCTCCCCACCCCCATGGAAGCCCACAGTGCCAAGGGCACCAACCTTCAGTTGCAGGGATCAACCTTCAGTTGAAAGGATCAGTGAGAAGCCAGACCAGCTCTGTCGGTGTCCTCACAACTCCCTACCACTTGAATGAAGCTGACCCTCTGACGTGGCCATTTTCCCAGCAATTTCCTATGATTCAACCTAAACCACAAACTCACCTTTACCCAGTGTAACGTGACCCCATTCCCAACTGGAACTCAAGTCAAACAGCACACGGTGAAGCATCAGACAGTCTTGCATCTGGAGCCCCCAACAGTCCTGCCGTTTCCTAGCTATTGGGTTCTTGGCAAGCCACCTGCACGCTCAAGGCCTCGGTCTTCCCGCGTGCAAAATGACAATAATGCCGATCCCTGGACCGATCTCCTGGGACCGACGAGGTAACGCGTGTACAAGTAACCAGTGTGGACTATGCTGATTGCACCGCAGATGGGCGAGAGGCGGGGCCGACCTTGCACTGCCCCAGGACTCTCCCCAGCCTGTCCCAGGGTCTGGTCTAAATCCTGGGCTGCAGGTGCAGGTCGGCATCTCATGGGTGTCCACCAGACCCCACAGCTCTGAGGCTTCTTCCAAAGGGCTGGTAGAAACGAAGTCAAATACAGTGATACAGCCTACGCTAAGCGCAGGTCAGCTATGTGTAGCAACGGCTTAAGCAATGGAAACGGGGCAGTGGCTTCCACTGGACCATGGGCTCCTACGGACACAGCTCTGCCTGGTTCTGTCCATGTCTCACCGGGGGCAGGCTCCTTCCTTTCCCCGGACACGAGGTTCTCACTGGTAAAAACTAGACGAGAAGCACGAGAGTCAGATCCTCTCCTGCTGCCTGTGGAAGTGACCCAAACTTAACCAAACCCCACTATGGCAAGTGAAATGGGGTGTGGCACAGTGGGCCCATGAGAAACCCTCCCCCTCAAGCTTACCACGCAGGGGGAGGGTACAGGCATCCACTTCCCCAGCTCCCCATAAGGGCATCGGCCCCCCCTTTGCCAGCCCCATCCATTCCTCCTCCACCAGTTTCTCTGTAAGACCCGGGCAAAGCTATTTTTGGTTTCATTCGACCCTCCTCTTCCCTCCCAAATGAATGTTAAGTTGTTCTTTTCCATTCTCTTATTAAGGATTTTCTTGGAAAGAAAATATTATTCTAAACCCAGAAATTTTATTTCTGAATTTGTGCAAATGTAAGTTGTAGGACATTAGCTGCATTTCACATTTTGTGCAAATGGCAGAAACAGGCAATTCGTGTGCTACGGGATGGGGGCTGGCCAACGATTTCGATAAAATAAACCCTTTTTTAATTTAAATGCTAATGCACTGAATTAAAATTTAATAACTGAGGAAATTGAAAAGCCGAGCAGGAATATTGGAAATAAATCCAAGCAGAAACAGCTGAAATTAAAAATTCTAGAGAGTGGGAGGATAGCAGCTAAGCTGTCTTATATGATTACATTTTTTTTTTTTTTTTAAAAATAAAGAAAAAAAAAAAAAAAAAAATCCTATCTCTCGCTGGCTCTAGGGCAGTAAATCCACAGTGCTGTGATTTATTGCTCAATTTTCCTGAGGGAAAAAGGCTTTCTTTCATGCTGAAATATTTCATAAATTTCAAGCCAGCATAAATTCTTAATTTAAAAGTTATGGAGGTCACATTTAGTGCACTGGTACGGTTCCAAAATCTTAAAGCAATAGCAGCGACCAAAAAAAAAAAATTAAACTAAAAAAAAAAAAAAAGCAAAAAAAGGGGTAGAATTGTTTTTTTTTTTCTTTTTTTCATTTTGGTTTTAATTCACGAGTCAAAATTTCATTATTAAAGATCCCTCCTGGATGGATGGAACCCAAGCACATGGGGAACTGGTATGTGTTTGGAAATCTGCTGCAAAAGATGAAGAGATAAAGATTTAATTCAATTATAAAAGGGCTTTTTTTTTTTTTTTAAGCCACTTGAGGAATTTCTGGTAAAAATTTCCTCCCTTCACTGCCTGGGAAGGGGTGAGGGTGGGGGAGGGTGGCCAATGTAATTGCTTCTCTTAGATCTCCAATCTTTTGTGCACACTGATATATTCATTTGTTATACAGCTGTTCAGCGGCGGAAAGAATGCTGGGGCGCCCATAATTCTAAGCAAATCAATCAAAAATTAATGATTTGTCATGCTTGCACAATGGAGGAAAACAGCTCCTTGGGTCCTGGCTGCCTGATCTCGAAGAATGAAATGCCTTTCTGCGATAAGAGAACCAAGCCGGAGGCTCAGCGAGGCTGAGGTGCCCCTGTGAATGTGGGTGCTCATGGTCCCCTGAGCTCTCAGAGGATGGAGGAGGGCCACCATCTTGAAGAGAACATCTCCAAGATGGTGTGCCTTGGCCAGTCAAGCCCAGGACAGACGGAGTGAAGCACATTTCCATGGAGGTATACTTAGGATCTTACCTTCTCCCTCCCTCCCCCACTGCAATGCAAAAATTGCTTCCTTTTGGAACACATCAGTGACTCCCCAGCTCCCCAGCCAGATTTGACATGTCTCTGTTCACTGTTCCCCCACCACTCTTAACCAACCAACACCAGCACTTTTCACCAACTCTATGGGATAGGGACCATAGTTCCTGGAGCACCTATGTGCCCCCAGACCATGTGCTCCTCCTGGACAAAGACCACACCCCACACATGGCTGTGACTCCAGCACCCAGCTTGGGGCCCGCCACGCAGCCAATCTTCAGCAAACAGGGTTGACTCCATTAATTATTATTTCTCGGGAAACACGGATAACGAAGTTCCTTATATACATTATGAACTACACTGGCAACCAGGATGAAAGAGAACAACTGATCTTAGATAATCAATCAGTCCTTTATTCATTCAACAAACATTCCCTGAAAAACCTACTGTACTCAGCTTTGGATGGACAGCCTCAAATCCACTGGGGGACAGTTCCAAACCCCCAACATTTACTGCTTCTTGGCTTCTCTCCAACCTCGGAAGGAAAGAGTGAATGTGAACCCATAGGAGAAGTTCCCTGCGTGCTCAAATGCCTTTCAAGTCTTTTATTCTTTCTTAAGTCACATGAATGCTATTATCGCAAGGATCAAATGCACATTACTCCAAACTATGCCTGTGCAAGTCATACATACGTATGTTTGAATATAAAAATACCATCTTATATTACCAACATGTACAACTGATCCTGTAGGAAGATGCTTAGCCTCAGCAGTGAGGGAGGCCAAGGGCACTCACCTGGAGACCTGCAGGAGGCACTGAACTTGTGGGATGCACCTGCCAGAGCCTCAGACTCCGCCCAGAGGGTCACTCTGTCTCCTCCTCTTCACTGAGGACAGGAAAAGTAGGCCCAAACAACTGGAGTCTCATCTGCAAGCCCCTTTCCTTTCCAACAGCCAGTGGATCCCCAAAACTGAACTTGAACTTTCTATCCCACTGAGGCACAAGACTCAAATCAGGGAAAGTCATTCACTCATCCCAATAGTATTTAATGAGCTGCTTCTATGCACGAGACACTGTTCTGGGCAGTTGGGCTATATTCCTGCCCTCAAAGCGATTACATTCAACTTGGGGAAGAGAGCAGCATTAGGTAGAATAAATGAGTAAAATATATCCTATGCCAGAAAGTCATCAGTTCTGTGAGGGGAAGAGAGAACGGGAAGGGGGATCAGAGCGCAGGCGCAAGGGAGGAACCACAGACTGCAATTTTAATCAGGTGTTCAGAGCAGGTGTTATCAGGCAAACAATGGAAGGTAAGGGAGTTGGTGTCTGGGGGGTAAAGGGAATGGCCAGTGCAAAGACCCAAGGGCAGGAGTGTGTGCCTGGTGTGCTCCAGGAACAGGAAGTATTTCAGGAGTGAGAAGGGAGGAGGTAAGGGAGGCCACTGAAGGCCTTTGGCTCGTATCCTTGAAAGTCAATGGAAGGTTTTGGCACACTGACATAATTTGACTTCCATTTTTAAAAAAATCCTGGGGCGCCTGGGTGGCTCAGTGGGTTAAAGCCTCTGCCTTCGGCTCAGGTCGTGATCCCGGGATCCTGGGATCGAGCCCCGCATCAGGCTCTCTGCTCAGCAGGGAGCCTGCTTCCTCCTCTCTCTCTGCCTGCCTCTCTGCCTACCTGTGATCTCTGTCAAATAATGAAAATAAAAAATATTTAAATAAGTAAATAAATAAAAGAGATCCTTTCTGGCTACTCTGCAGAGAATGGACCGGGGGCAAGGGTGAAAGTAGGCAGGAGGAGGTCAATTAGGAGGTCACAGTCATGGCTCAGGTCAAAGATGAAGGGGTTGGGACCAAGGGGGTGAGGAAGTGGCTTCTGACTATGCTGGAAGGTAGAACCAACAGGACCTTCTGATAAACCCGATCTGGGCTGTGACAGCAAGTAAGAGTGAGGGAAGGCTTGAGAAACCTTCGGCCTCCGCACCAAGAAAAAAGGACCTGTATCTTTCTGGCACATGAGAAGATAAAAGTCACTGGGACAGCACCTTCCATGGATCGTCACACACATCAAATCCTCCCAATAACCCTGCAAAGGAGACGCTGAAGCTTAAGCATCCCTCCTCGACCAAGAATCAGCCAACCGCCCGGAGGGGCCCAGTGACTTGCCCAAGGTCACAAAGAAGTCAGTGGCTTGGCCACGGCTCACACATCTTCTCACCCAAGTTAATGGCCATTTCCTCTACACGCTTGGCCCTTGGTGCCTAGAAGACACCGTCAATCCTGGTCGCGAACAATGGAGGTGAACTTGGCCTACGGACCCATCCAGCCCCAACTCGAGCACAGGCCGCCCCTGCTTATTGTTCACCAGGTGTTCTTGGAAAAGACCTATTAAGGGTGATTCTGCCAAGGCCAAAGAAAAGCTTTGCACGTGACAAAGAGGATCCCACTCCCGGGAAACTAAATACATTATAAATTCCCTAATTAGACCTTGTTTCTCAGATCACCTTCAGTGATACGTCTCTAGCATGTGGCGCTTCATTTTTAATTCTATATTTGCTTTCCGCCCAAACCTGGTTACTCAAAGCCGCAGACAGCTCAGGGGTCCCAGCGGAGGGGGTGCTGCTGGAGAAGACCCGGAGTCAGACGTGGGTACTTCAACGGGTCTTCATACCTTGCACAGTAGACGTGTGATTCGGAGAGGGGCCATGGGGGGACCATGCATCTCAAAAACGGTTCCTCGTCATTCACCCAAACACCACCTGCTAAGTGCCTACTGGGTGCTGGACACCGGAGCTGTTACTGGGAACACAACAGCAGCAAGAACAGTAGGGGAGACGGGCAGTGATTACTTAATTATTTCACGCTACCGATTTATAATTACCACCTGAGATCTGTGCTCTCAAGAGGAAGGCCAAGAATCCGCAAGCATCTTTGACAACAGATCCGAGGAAGCTGTAGGGTCAGGAAGAGCTTCCCCAAGGGAAGGATGCTAGAACAGGGGGACATGGAGCTCCTGCTCCGCAGAGGGGAAGGCATGGTCTAGTTGCGAATGAAGCTATGAGCTGGGTGTCAGGGAGCAAAGAGAAGGGCACCATCTTGCCCAGCAGCGAAGCCTTGGTCCCTGAAGCCTGCAGGGCCTCAGCCTTCTCTGAAGGCCTTTTCCTCTGGAGGAAGGGACCAGCCCATTGACAGGCCGGGGAGCTGATCAGAGCCCAGATCAGAGCCCAGAGGTCAAGGAGGCCCAGACATACCATCAACTAGCCAAGTTTCCAACTGCAAGGGAAAACGCAGGGAAATGACCAGTGTCTTTATTCCTCTTGGTTACAATGCCCCCCTGCCCTCCCCAAGTCCCTGCTGTCAGAGATCAAGTGTCAAGACATAAATCAGGCTTCCTAGGGATGGAACCAGCACCATTCGGTCAGTTTCTCAGGCACTGCAGGTGCAGGCAGGACCTTCCCTCTTTGGGGGACAGACTGGAGCAGGACCCTAATGCTGACATCATGACCACCATCACAGTCATGACCATCTCTGTCATACCATCCACAGCTGGGGATTACGGAACACCTGCAAACCAGGCACAGGACTTGGGGCTTCACCCCAAGGCTCCACGGGCTGTCCTGATGGCTCGTGCACCTCTTGAAGCCACCACTGGCTACAGGCTGGAGGCAGGGAGGCCATATGGAGGACACCGTCATCTTCCAGGAAAGAGATGCTCTAGAATGAAGGGCTGCTGGGAGCACCAAGATCACCTAAGATAGCCCGTGAGGAGTACCCACGACAGAGCCGGCATGCAGCAGTCACTCAATAAATGGAGGGTTTCAAAACAGACAAATAACAGGAGCTGTGGAAAAACACATCTTGGGCTGTGAGCAGACGACCTGGTCTCCTCTGGGCACCTGGGAGACACAGAAGTGAGAGATGAAGCTACCGCCATACCCAGAGCCTGACTCGGGGCCCTGAGCAGGAGGGTGGCATCCTGACCTCAGGCAGGAGGGGCGGTGCCCTCCCCCAGGCTGCCGTGCAGGATTTGCCGCCCAGACCCCAGGCCTTGCTCTCGTCCCCAGGTGCCTGATGCCGGCACGACTGGAGCCGAGAGACCACACGTGCATCTCCAGGGTCCAGGAGAACTCCTGGGTGTTTCACGTACATAAATTCTATTCTCCCACCTGCACTGGATCACAACGGGTTCTAAGGCTGCGTCCAAAATGGTGAGGCTGTTCCTGGGGTCAGGCCCCGCAACGTTATTGGTTTGGGGTGTTTTTTTTGTTTTTGGTTTTTTTTTTTTTTGTATTAAAATAATTCTAACAGAGTAACAGAGCAACTATGAGGAGTTCCCTTCCACCTCTCACCCAACTTCAGGCACGGGAGAGACATGGTCAGAATTGTGTCTGCGAAAGCCCTACTGGAGGGGGGCAAGACAAAGACGTGAAGACCAGTTAAAGGCTGATGCCAGTGTCCCAGGAAGGTCCGCTGAGGCTAGACCAGCAGTCAAAACCCTTAGGCCCCAAGAATAAATCATGAAGGCCACCAGCAGTGGCACAAGTCAGGTGGGACGTAAGTTCTGCTACCTGCGAGGGGGACCTTGGCCTCTCGGTGCACTGACCTCTCAGTGCCTTGGTTCCTTCCTCTGTAAAACGGAAGTGATGCTGGTGCCACCTCACGGGCTACCGTGCAGATGACATGGGCTCATCAGTCACATGCCTGGGCAGAGCCTTCAGGGACACATGGTGCTGGCCTGTACGGTTCGCCCAGCTTGAAGGGCCTCTGACAGAGAGAATACCAGCACCCCAGAGCAGCCAGCATCTACTGAGCGCCTCCTGTATGCCAGCCCTGGGCTCAGGCACTGGGTATACCGCCCCAGTGAATCTCCTCGATCACCCTGGGTGGGAGGGATGGACCCCAGTCCTGCAGTCCAGGTCCCAGAGGCTTGCAGAGCGCAGGGACCAGCTGGAAAGAGGCTCGGCCAGGCCTCCAAGCCCGACACTCTGATTCCAAGTTCATGTTCTCAAACCCTATGCCACGCTGTGGCCAAGGCCCAGCGGGGTGACCTTGGCGAGCGATTTTTCCATCTTTAAGAGTGGACACGCTCCTCTGCGTGCGTGAATGCTGCTCTGTTTGTTTTCTTTCCAAAAAAGAAACGCGTCTCAGTTCTTTACAGTCACACACTTAATCTCTCAATTTACAAAAGAGCGAGGCATGTGACTGGATTCCACAAAAATTCTCTCTCCAGGTTTATGATTTTACAGAAAACTCCAGGGAAAACCGCCTGGAGCGAGTTAAAACCAGATCAGCCATAAACCATGTCCTGGTACAGCCTCACCAAGCCAAGACTCAGATTACTCATTAAATATGTGATAAATATTCGCTTCAGATCAGCAGGAAGTTGGGGGCGGGGGGGGGGGGAGAAAAACTTTTTTGCTTCACAAGGGGGAAAAAACCTATTATAAATAGAGAAAGTTACAAGCTCTAAATTAGTGAAACTAGAATTGGGGGATGCGGTTTGAAAGTCACCCCCCTTAGGTATTTTTAAGGCAGTAAAGAAAAAGGCTACTCCTTAAGTCTCTTTGAGGCGATCACAGTAAAGGTCCTTGGCCTCCTGTGACATGGCCACAGTGACGCCACCTTGCCCAGACAGGGAACAGCAGCCACATCCCATTCCAGGAGAACCCCTTCCTCTGACAGCTGCCACAGACAAATTCTGCCCATTCCCCCCATCCCCCTCCGTCCGCCCAGCTGCCCAGCGGGGCTGCTGGACAGAGGGCCTCTCAGAAACCTTCCAGCTCTGCCATCTGGAGTCAGGCAGCCTGGGTTCAAATTCTGCCCAAAAGCAGCTCTGAAACTGGGCTCAAGAAACATCACCCTCAGCCTCAGTTTCCCCCGATGTAAAAGAGAGGGAAAATTCCCATGGAACACTACTGCTGGGCGGATAAAAAGGTAGAAAGTCCATCCATGCTCAGCTAGTGCTAAACAATGCTACATGAGCCACAGAACTGGAGGAGGTCAGCGTGGTTACCCTGATGGTGGGGAGTAAAATTAATACATTTAAAAAACAAAGAAACCCAAACATATTCTGATCCCTCCAGAGGGGTATACTCGGGACAGTATCTCCCCCCAGAGAATCTGGAGCTGGATAGCCGGGATTCAAGCCTGGACTCCACCACTTCTGAGCCATGTGCCACTGGGGAAGTCACTTACTCCTAAGACTCAGTTTCTACATCTGTCAAATGGGGATAATGACAGTATGCAGTGCACAAGTCTGCGTAGGGGTGAATCAGTTAACATTTATAAAGCTCTCAAAACAATGCCTGGTACATAGTAAAAGCTCTATAAATAGTTATAATTAAAATGAATTATCATTTATTGAACTTTAGCTATATAATTATCTTTCATTCAAATTCAGGCAAGTCCTGTTTTCCTGAGCCTCAGTTTCCCTACCTATCAATTGGAGGATTTTGACCTGATGGGCTCTGAGGACCCTCCTAAGTTCTGAAATTTGCTGATTCCTATGTTTCTTCTGTCTTTGATCATGCGGCCCAGACTGTGGTCTACTTAGCCACTGGGTACCAAGCCCTGCCCCACAAAGACTTCCCGGACCACAAAGACAACCTCCTGGAGCACCAAGAGCGTGCCTGACCACACCCAGAAACACACCACACTCTGCCTCTTTGTTCCCATCAAACTGGAACATTTCCAGGAGGGTGGTGACCTTCTTGGGGCTTCTCTCTGGCTCCACAGCTCCCGGACCTATGCTGCATACAGAAGGGGCTTAATAAAGGTCAGTCAGTCAGGGGACGCCTGGGTGGCTCAGTTGGTTAAGCGGCTGCCTTAGGCTCAGGTCATGATCCCAGTGTCCTGGGATCGAGTCCCGCATCGGGCTCTTTGCTCAGCGGGGAGCCTGCTTCTCCCTCTGCCTCTGCTGCCACTCTACCTGCCTGTGCGCTCGCTCGCGCTCGCTCTCTCTCTCTCTCTCTGACAAATAAATAAATAAATAAAATCTTTAAAAAAAAAAAAAAAAAGATCAGTCAGTTGGTTTAAAACTTGCTGCCAATACTTAGAGAACCATGGTGATTAATGGGACCTAGGGACTCATCTAGCCCAAGAATGGCAAACAGGTTGTATTTTCAGTGCCAAGTATGATCAGTCACTAGTGGCCCCCCGGTGCAATGTGTTGAGAAGGATTCTGGGGTCACATCAGAGCTCAGCCAGAGAGTGCTGTGATTGATTATTGATGTCTGTGGTGAGCACAGTGAAGCTGGGGATGGCAGTGTGCTTGCTCCCCCTGAACTACTCCAATATCCTCCCTTTAAAGAGAACCCCAGGTCTCCTGGCCCCCAAAGCACCCTCTATCCAGTCACCACATTCTGAAAGAGGAACTGTGGCCTTTCAAAATTCAGTGTAAGGGACACAAAAGAAGACAGAAGATCAGAGACAAAAGAACTCCACAAGAAACAAAAAAACCTGCACAGAACACTGGACTCATTTTCGTTGTGAAACAAGACTAATTACAGAAGGGCGAAGTAGATGCCCTAAGAAAGACTTTACTCTTTTTAAAGAAAGAAAAGTCTGGAACTCTTGCTCAAAGTAGAAATCTTACAAATTCCTATTGCAAAATAACTCCAGGTCAGCCAACCACAATCTCTATAAATATATCACCAGATCAACAGCCCAGGCAAATAGGGGGAGGGGGAGAATGACTGCATGAATTTTTTAAAAGTCAAAGAGTCCCTCTTGTAGTTGGACAGGAAGGAGTTCACCCATTTTCCTGTAAAATGAGAGGCCCAGGAAGAAAAGAAAGGTTTTAATTCCTCACACCCCAATGGGTCTCTTCTGAGAAATCTACACAGCCAAATTATTTTGAAATTATTCTATAATTCTGTTTTCTCTGCAGGGGGAGAAAAAAAATCTGGTACCCTGAATTCCTCAGGGCAGCCATGACCTTACAACGACTCTCATGGGACTATTCAGTAGGGGGGGGCAGCAAATGCTCTAATGGGCCTGATCTGGGGCAGGGGTGGGGGGGGCAGTAACGCCCTACAGGGTCTGGACCAGGAAAAGACAAGCCAATCTACGTACTTAAAACAGAGGCAATTTAATACAGGGATCTGAGGACACAGGTGATGAATGGGCTGAGATCAAATGGGGGACAGGAAGGCAACCAAGGAGCCTGGAGAGGAAGAAAAGGAAGAGATAGTATTACCAGAAGCTGGGGCTGTTCAGCAAGGGCTAATGGGAGTGGATCCAGAGGCTGCTTACACAGAAAACACGGCGAGAGGCAAGAATGAGTGGGGATAAACACCCTGGGTTCATCCCTTCTTCCCACTTTCCAATCTCCTGGCTGAGCATCCTTCTGGCTCAACTACTAGAAGGCCAGAGGGCAAGGGCACCCGGGAAATGTAGGTCCTTGTCAATCAGAGCACAGCAGGGGAGCAACAGGGACAGAGCTCAGAGCAGGACGCTCCAGGAGGACACAACCACGTGGTGGCAGTGTCCTGCGCAGCTCACCGGGGTCCCCCCCACCCCGCCCGAGTCTAGCTTCCCTGTAGGGTCTGCAACTTCCTGAACTGTGTCCTCTTCCACACCAGCCAGCAGTCATGGCTCAGACCTGACGGGACCCTGGAAGTCTAAGAAATGGACATCTGGCCACCAGGTCCCAGTCTCCCAACATGTGGGATGTCTGGATGGCCTTCCTGCATACTTTTGCATCCAGCCTTTGCTCAACATCTATAATGGACAGCAAATTCATAATGTGAAGGCTACTTGTTCCCAATCCATCAGTCAGAAGACCCAAGCACCCAGGAGACACTCCAGAAGTATCTCTTGACCAGATCTGGAAGACTATGTTCACAGGGGTCAGGAGTGGAGGCTCTGTGGTACGAAGTCTGATGCCAGCTAGCGGGCTGAGATGAAAATGCTCCTAGGGCTCCAGAACTTTCCCCCACTTCAGGACCACTACTCCGGACTTCAGATCCACACTGAAACTTGGTGGCAATCTTTTCTGAACCATATCATGAAAGACGAGAGTGTTCCTGTCCCACGAGGACTCAACCCTACGAACTCAACCCTACGTACCTCTTGGTCCTGGCTGTGGCTAAAGGCTTGGTTTCAAACTACACTGTTCAAAGAAAGGGCCCTTTCCCTTCACTGGTGGCTCCATTCCCACCTCCCCCCAGCCACAGGACCCATCTCCCTCCCCTGTTTTCTTAAAGCACTTATTGCCGGGGTCATTCAAATCATATTGATCAACCAGCTGGAACACTCAAGTCATCTCTTTATGACCTGTCTTCCAAGCCGGAGCATACATCTTCTTTGGGTAGAGGCCGTGCCTCTGGATTCCCTAGCGTCCAACGTGTGGCCCAGCATATCTACATGCCATCTACATGGCATCCTTCACCGGGAAAATGGCTCAGGTTCCCAGAAGCCCAAGTCTGGGGTAAGGCAGGAATAACACGGTCTCTATCAGCGCCCCATGTTTGCTTAGCGATCGGCAGGATTTTTACACCCATTACTTCATTTAATTCTTTACAAAGCAGGAGTCATGATTTCCATTTCAGAGAAGAGGGAGCAAAGGTGAAGTGATTTTGCCCAAAGTCAGTAGCTGCTGAGATTCAAACCCATGACTTCTTCCAAGACAAACAGCAGGTTTCTTCCCCCTCCTAGCTCTTGTCTCCCTTTCCAAGATTCCACGTCTTGCTTCTCTTTCCTGAAATGAATTGATATAATGAAATCATTAAGTGATAAAAAGAGTTAGTAAATGTGAAGACACTTAGAACAGTGCCTGGCATGGACTCAGAGCTGGAAGTAATGGCTGCCACTGCCTTCACTGTCGTGGTCACCTCTCCATCCCCATAAAACTCAATTCAAAACGTCAACCCACCAGAACACCAGCAGTTAGCAAACCCCACAGCCGAAGCAGCGGAATATGGAAAAAGCCCATATTTAATCCAAATGGAGAAATCAGAGAATGTCAAATGACTTAGCAGTTAAGAGAAGATATTTAAAGATAGCGTAGGATTCTCAGACATCTACCCAAAGCACGGAACTCCCCTGTACCAGACAACCACCAACACTTTACTCAAAATTAGGCCAGACTCTCCCTTCATGACTGACATCAAGGAGAACACCTTCAGTGCACCTACAGTACTTTCTCATCGGCACACAGTCTTCCGAGCCAGAAGGCTTGATGTACAAAGAGGAAATGAAGGCCCAGGGTGGAAGTAACATGGGCAAGGCCACATGTGTCTGAAAACAATCCACAAGCCCCTTTCATGAGTATCAGACTTACTGCTCCCTCGCTGGGTCCAGGGTGGGGCTCTGCAAATCATGGGGCCAAATATGTATTTTTGCTGAGCCACAGAAAGATCAACATTCCAGCTTCCAGCTCATGACCTGGCCTAAAGCTCCAGCCTCAGCTAAGATAGAAGATGAGAAAGCAGCACTGGGTCATGTCAACTCTCCCAAATGGGGTTTTTCTACAAGAATCTCCAATGCAGCTGTGTGTCCTCAACTGCCACTTCCACTGCTCCCTTTCTCTAACTGCGACTTGCCACCGTCACAACTGTGTTGCCAACTCTCATCTCCTTTGACCTAGTAATCCACTTCGGGAACAAATTCTAATATTATACAAAAGAAGGAAAAGGACTCTTGCACAAAGATGCCCACTGAATTATTTATAAGAAAAACTGCGAAACAATCTCCATACACAACGTAAAAATGTCTCTACTCAGGAGGCGATCAGAATGGGTGTCCGCGAACAGGGGCAAGCTCCGTGCAAAATACTTGGGCGTTAAAGTGAAATGACAAGAACAGAATCAAAACTCCCTGTGTAACTTTGTATAAGTCGACTCCCAAAAAGCACTTGCTCTGAATGGCTCAGAAATTCTTCCTCCTTCCTGATTAGCTTTCCAGCATCACTGCTTTCGAGGGAAAACTCATCATGGTTTAATGCGTGCTGCCCATCTGTAAAGGAAGGTACTGGGAAAAGGTGACTTCCTGGGATGCCCTCCTTCTCCGGAATGAAGACATGTGACTCTGCAAAGACCCCCATTTACAGTCTGTTGTCGAGGATGAGGGCCCATGAATAGACAAGACATGGTGGCTGAACCCAGGTGTATACCCAAGCTCCACCTGGGGGCTGCCCGAGATGACCGGCAGAGTTCGTTCAAGAACTAAGACTTTTCTCTAACAAACTCTGCAGGAAGGTCTTCTTAAGCCTCCCGCCTTTTTCAGAGAGTAGACCCAGAGAGTGAGGTTTTTTATATCGTATACAGCTGCACCCACAACTCTAGGACTACTGTGTGCAAAGAGACAGTATTAAGGGTCAGCAACTCCAGAAGTCTCGTTAAATACGTCTCAACTCCTCCAACATCCTCAATTAACGAGGAATTACTCATCTACTTTACCACGGGAGAAACAGAAAGTCCTGAGAAGTGCAGGGACTTGCTAGGGTAGGGGAGTGGATCCACCAAGCAAGAATGTTCAAGATGAGCAGTCCAACCGCACAGCACCATCTGAAATGTGAATGTAGGTCAGGTATCTTTAGTAAACCATCTTGTTTTATCCTCACCACGTAACTGTGCAGTGAAGAACACTGCCGCCATTTTTCTGGGTCCTTCCAGAGCTCCTCATACTGTTGTGATTTTACAGATAAAGAGACAGGCTCATAGGGGTGAAGCCGCTTGACCAAAAAAATCACCCAGCTGGAAAGCCACTGGGCCAGTACTTGAAATCAAGCTTTTCTGGCCCCAGAGCCCACACACTCACCCATCCTGCCACACCTAACTCCATGAAAAGGAAAGAAAATGAGAGAGCTATAAGGAGTCAGACTACATATCACAATATAAGGAAACATGCCCAGAGCCACAGAGGTTGCCCAGAAGTGGTGGGCTCCCATGGGGAGTGTGCCATCCGAGGGCGGACAATGGTGAAAAAAATAACGAGTGGTTATGAGGAAAAGGATGGATGAGCTCCTGGGGAGGGCCAGATAAAAGAGGCAGTGCTCTCTGCCAGGAGATTCCAGTTCCAGATCCTTCTGGAAGATCCAGCCCTTCCTAACACTCCTTCAGACCAGCCCTAATAACCTCGCTTTCTTTGTCCTCCATATTTAAGGGCCACCATCTTAGTGAAACGTTGTGGACCAAATATTTCATTTCCTTTATTCCCCTCTTCCTGGCTTCACAAGTGTAGTAAAAAGTTAATGAATCTATAAATTGCTCACTGGCTTAAAATGAAAAAAAACAGTTAATGGAAATTTTAATGAAAACGCCCCATCCGCATAACTGATGGCAAACCCAGGCCCAGACTGCCTGGCACTGCATGGCCCAAACCAAGGGCCATGGGGGCTTGAAAACATTTCCTGGAAGAAAGTATATCCGAATTGGAAAGGAAGAAGTAAAAGAGTCTCTATTTGCAGATGACATGATTTTATATAGAGAAAATCCTGAAGACTCAACCAAAATACTATTAGCTCTGATCAATGAATTCAGTAAAGTTGCAGGATATAAAATTAACACACAAAAACCAGTATCATTTCTGTACACTCACAACAAATTTTCTGAAAAAGAAAGAAATCGATCCTATTTCTAATAGCATCAAAACCAATAAAACACTTAAGAATAAATTTAACTAAGGCAGTGAAAGATCTCTACTCTGAAAACGACAAGACATTGATGAAAGAAATCCAAAAAGACACAAATAAATGGAAAAGCATCCTGTGTTCATGGACTGGAAGAATTAATGTTAAAATGTCAATTTTACTACCAAAAGCATTCTATGGATTCGATGCAACTCCTATCAAGATTCCAAAGGATAGGGGCGCCTGGGTGGCTCAATCATTAGGTGTCTGCCTTCGGTTCAGGTCATGATCCCAGGGTCCTGGGATCGAGCCCCACATTGGGCTCTCTGCTCAGCAAGAAACCTGCTTCTCCTCTTCCTCTCCCCCATTTGTGTTCCCTCCCTCACTCTCTCTGTCAAATAAATAAAATCTTTAAAAGAAAGAAAGAAAGAAGGAAAGACAGACAGACAGACTCCAAATGACATTTTTTATAAAAGTATAAAAAACACTCTCAAATTCAAATGGAACCAAACAGGGAAAGAAATTCTGAGAAAAAAAGAAAAAAAGCAGGAGGCATCAACTTCGTGGTTTCGAGCTATACTGTAAAGCTACAGTCATCAAAACAGTGTATTAATGGCATAAAAACAGACAAACCCATGAAACAGAACTGAGAGCCCAGAAAAAAACCCAAGGATGTGTGATCAACTAATATTTGACAAGGGAGCCAAGAATACCGACAACTGGAGAAAAGACAGTCTTTTCAATAAATGCCACCAGGATAAATGGATATTCACACATTAAATAATGAAACCAGACCTTTATCTTATACCATCCACAAAAATTAACTCAAAAATGGATTAGATTTAAAAGCCAAACTTAAAACCATGAAACTTCTAGAAGAAAACATCCACAGGATAGGAATAAAGCTCTTTAAAATTGTCTTTGTAATGATTTTTTTGGTAGGGATACATAAAACACAAGCAACAAAATAAAAAATAAACAAGAAAGTTTCAAAAAAGCAAAAGAAATCATCAACAAGGTGAAAAGACAACCTACAGAATGGGGGAAAATATCCACAGAATGTGCATCTCACAAGTGGTTAATATCCAAGACATGTAAAGAACTCTTACAACTCAACAGCAGAACGGAAGTAAAAAAATAATAATAACCCAATTTAAAAATGGATGAAAGACCTGAAGAGACATTTCTCCAAAGTATTAGTACAAATGGCCAAGAGGTCCATGAAAAGACTCTCAACATCACTAGTCATCAGGGAAAGGCACGTTAAAACCACAATGAGCTATCACCCCACACTGGTTAGAACAGCCACTATCGAAAAAGACGTGAAAGAACAAATGCTGGAAGAGATGAAGAAAAAGGAGCCATTGTGCACTGCTGGTGCGAATGTAAATTGGTACAACCCTTATGGAAAACAGAATGGTAACTCATCGCAAAACTAAAAATAGAACCACCGTATCATCCAGCAATTCCACTTCAGGCAATATAGCCAAAGGAAATGAAAACACTAACTCGAAAAGGTATCTGCACCCCACGTTCACTGCAGCACTACTGACAACAGCCAAGACACAGACAACCTAAGCCCATCGACAGATGAATGGATAAAGAAGTTGTGGTAGATGTATGCAATGGAATCACTGGCCATAAAAAATGAGGAAATCTTACATTTATGACAACACAGATGGACCAGGGGGTATTATGCTAAGCAGAATAATTTAGAGAAAGACAAATACTGCATGAATTCATTTATAAGTGGAATGTGAAAGAAAGAAAGAAAGAAAGAAGGAAGGAAGGAAGGAAGGAAGGAAGGAAAGAAGGAAGGAGGGAGGGAGGGAGGGAGGGAAGGAAAGAAGGGGAAGAGAAGAGAAAGAACCAAACTCACAGAAAAAGAGAGCAACTCTTGGTTACCAGAGGGAGAGGGGGAAAAGGAACTGGAGGAAGATGGCCAAAACGTCCAAACTTGCAGTTATAAGATAAAGAAATCCTAGGGATGCAATACACAGCATGAGGACTACAGCTAACACTGCTGCACGGTATAGCAAAGTCAAGAGAATAAATCCTCAGAGTTCCCCATCAGAAAAGAAAAAATTATTTTCCTTTTTTTCTTTTTCTCCTTACAGTGTGTGAACCCAGCTGAACCAACGGTGGTCATGATTCCAACAATATGCGTCAACCAAACTCACACTGTACGTCATAAACTACACAGTGGTGTGTGTCAACCGTCTCGCAGTAAAACTGGGGGGAAAATGGAAAAAAATAAGAAGGTGGGGTTCCCAAGCTCCTGGGCGTCTGAAAGATGAGAAAGTCTCCAGGCTTCAAAGTGGCATCGTGAGCTACACCTCCCCTAAAGGAAACGTCAGCAAGTTCCATCAACAACCTGGGAAACCCCGTTTGAGAAAAAGAAAGTGGCATGGGCCCACACATGTTCTGAGGCATGAAGCCAAAAGCTCAGGGCTCCGGTCCCAAGACGGAAGAAAGTCGTGATAACTGAAAAGCCACCACAAGCCACTGGGATTCTCAAGAAGAGTTCATCGACGTAGGGCTGCCTGAGTTCCCTTCCTCTGAAATGCTACAGTTGACAGGAGAGGGGATTGTACATTTGGGAAAAAGGGCCCCGGGCCATTCGGGCTCATGTACCCTCTTCAAAGTACTGCTTTGATGTGTGTTCTATGTCAGGCACTGAGCTAGAACATTTACCCATTTTGTTTCTGATATGCCCCCTACAACACGGACTGTAACGAATATGACCAACCTCACTTTAAGCCGGTAAGGAAAAGGAGGCTCAGAGACGTCAAGTGACCACCTCAAAGTCACACAGCAAGTCCATCCCCATCCTCCCAGGTAGATACTTAGGCAGTCAGCACTCATGAAAACTCACCCAGGCTTCCTTCAAAAGCCTCCAGAAACAGACCTCCAGCCTCCATCCAAAGCCCTCCCATCCCACAACAGCCACCTGGGGCCTATTTGGTCTAAGACACAAACCTGACCCTCTGCTTCCCCTCTTCAGACCCTTCACAGACTCCCCTCTTCCCGCCAAGGTAAAAGCCACACCCCTTCCCAGCCCCCATTACCTAATGCTCCGGCCGCCACAGGGCTTCTGCCCTGCTCTTCCCCTCCATACCCAGTCCTCTCCTAGAATCACTTCCACTGGGAAACTTGACACCCCCAGCTGCCCCCCTCCACCTACCCCCCATCTCCTCCCAGCTCCTCAAGGCAGGGTTGGAGCCCCTGTGATGCACCCTCTGCCCAGTGGCCTCGCTGCTCCACCACCAGCGGGCCTGCCTCCTTCCCCAGGCCATGGGCGGCCCCAACACAGGCACGGAGGCCTAGTCACCCAGCACAGGGCCCGACCCAGAGGAGAGACCCGGGAAACCCTGAGAACAGGCAGGGTGGCGGGACACATCTCCCTGCGGCATCCTTGTCCCACAACACCCTCACACCCCAGGACCAGGTCCAACTCTGCCGAGCCTTCCCCAGCCTCCCCGAGGGACGATGGCCTGGACCAGCGGCCCTAACACTTCCCTCTACCATTTTCGATCTCCTGGCCCATTCGTTCCTCCCTCAGCGGCTCCACCAAGATGAACGTGGTTGAGACCAGAGTCACCACGAGGGCCAGGAGCAGCAGAGAAGGTCAGGGAGCCACAGCACGGGAACAGGAGTGCCACAGCTCAGGAGAGTGGGGACAGGCCCGCGTTTGTCCTAGGGGTGGTCGGGCCAAGGGCAAAGCGAGGCAGACGCAGGCGCCAGACCGCCAACACCCGGGGCCCTCGAAGAACTGCACAGGGACCAGAAATACCTGGAAACTGTAACAGCTGCTTTTAGTTTCCAGAGATTTTTGAAGCCTCTTTCTCTTTGTTTTTCCCCTAAACCAGTTACAATTAGCATTGAGGGATATAATTACGTTGTTAGTCTAATTGCCTGTTTGAAGCAGGATCTACGGGGGTTTAATAGAAGATCTGAGGGGGAGGGCAGATAAAATAAAAAGTCGGGATAATCACAGAAGAGCTGTGTCACGTGACTCTCTTCCCAGGTAGAGACAAGGCCTGAACTTCGTCAGAGGCCAGGGAATTGCCTCCTGAGCCAAGCGCCTCGCCCGACGGGGCGGGGAACCGAGCTACCAGGCGGCGCGACTTCGCTGGAAATTGATTTTGGAGACGCTGACCTAATTAATCAGGAAACGATCTTAGAAAGGCCCTCAGATGTGGAGCCTTTGCACTATTATTGTCAGTGACACACTTACACATGGGCGGGCAGTATCTTCCCAGGTGGAGCAGGCGTGGTGGCAGCTGCAGAGCCAGAGTCCTGCCTGTCACCAGGAGAGAGTGGCTCTGTACAGGCGGAGACACAACTCAGAGGGAGGGTCCTGGGCACACAACTCAAAAGGAAGCAGCTCTGAGCTCAGGTGGAAGAGGAGCATTCTCCTCTAGGGGATGAGGATGGCGGAGAGGTGGTGAGCACCTTGACGACAGAGGCATTCAAGTGGGACGATCTCGTGGTGAGCATGCAGAAGAACCAGCCATGAGGAAGAACCCAATGCCTCAGAGGGGCTCTCCAAACAGCTCCGGCCTCCAGACCACAGAGACAAAGGGAGTGTGGAGCAGAACTTTTCTCTGCACACCAGAGGACACCTCCTGCCTTCTAGCACTGACCCCTTGAGCTATGGAGATTTCCACCCTGAAGACCCAGCCTTTATATCTCGCAGGCAATGGAAATGTTCATTCTCCAATGGCTTTTTTCCCAAATACAGGCAGCAATGTGCAGTAACCAGAAGCTACTTCCATATGGGAAAAGCGGAGCTCCATCGGATTAAGTCAAGGAGCAAGGCAATGTCACGGGCAGTTACGGCCACCATGTTGACCTTACGGTTCCCAGGCCTTCTCCTCCACCATCCCACCATTCAATACAAGCATGACATCTGATCTGGGGACTGAGGAGCCTGACTTCAAACCCGATCTCTGCCACTTCGAAGTTCAGAAAACAGGCAGAGATCAACTGCCCCCCAGTCCTTCAGCGGCTCCTCGTGAGGAGAAGGGGGGGAAGTGGACCACCCCCTAACATCCCCTTAGTTCCAAAATATAGGAAAGCAACACGCTTCCCTACCAGGCTGGGAAGCACAGAGATAATAACTTCATCAGACAGGACTGACCCTGTGTACACACCTTCTGATGCTGCCGGCCCTGGTACCATCACAATCCCAGGACTCCCATCTGCTCACCCCTGCCTGGCTGGCTCCTAGCACGATGCCTGGCCCACGTCGGACACTAAAACTATGCGGATGGATAAATGTCACAGACTGGGCACTTAACTGGCCACTACCAGGTGGGTCTGATAAAATAACGCATGTCCTTTTAATCCAATAAGCCTGGGTCTAAAACATCTCAGCAGGGTCAGAAAAGGCAGCCTCAGGATTCCTTCCAGAATGATCCATGTCCCATGGCCACATGCCTCCTCTGATCTTACAATGACAGCACAGCTGTGAGGCCTGGGTGCCCTCAGCAACTCTCTTAAAGGGTAAAGTGTGAGGATTTGGGTTTCCAGGCAAAGATGGACATTCTTGATGCTGTGGAGTTGGGCAAGGCAGTCTCTGCTTCCCTCCCACGCAGCGCCTTCTGACTAACTTGTGCCTAAAAGCAGAACTGTCCTATTCCACATCTCAGTGCTGCCTTCGAGAAATGAGTTCTACTGGGTTTTCTGCATTTTCCCCATTCAGGGTTGACAATGGCCATGGAGTGTGCTTGAGGCCCTCAGTACAAAGGGAGCGAAAATTCCACTGTGCCATTTATGAGGCTGCACTGCACATATGACCCAGAGCAGAAAGACTCATTGAAATCCAATAAAGATGAGGGGCGGGGGGAGGCTCCTCTGTTCCTGGAGGCCCACAGGATCTCCTTCCACACAATCTGCTTGGCTCCGCCATCGACTGAGGGAAAAACAAGCTGCCATTCTGACGCTCTTTGTCAAGAGCAACAAGATGGCAACTAAGGGGACTTCCCGGACTCGCCCTTCTCCCCCACATTCCTCGAGGCCTTTAATTCAAAGGCCTCCAAAGTCTGAGGCAGCTGTGGTTTTCTTGGGAGGGAGTAAGGGGAGTAAAAGTTTATTTATAATGAAACATAAAAATAGAGCCAAGGCACTTTTTTTCTGGTGGAGACAATAGCTGGCTGTTTTCATGTCCTAAAAGGCCGGGAGAGCACATACCTGCGCAGAAGCCTCCATGTCAGGGCTGGTTCTGGCCACACAGAGCAGCCAGGGGCACGTGAAGGCCCAACAGCGTCTCCCACGGCCTGACCCTGGGCATCAGAACAAAAACCAGAACTCGCCATTCAGTTTGTCATGTGGCCACAGGAGTTGGAAGGTTCTAGAAGAAGCCTTCGTGTCAAGCCCTGTGCTGGACTTAATGGATACCTCAAGGAACATGCTATCTAGGAAGGCCACGATGGGGTCACGTGGAACGCACATCGACGCCATGAGTATACGCCGATCATTTGTACCACCTGAGCATTCACTCGGTGTGCAGCTGGTGCAGTCTTCCATCCCCTCACACATCCCAGTAATGCTGTGGTAAGTATTCTATACCCCCACCGTCCAGAAGAAGAAACGGAGAATGACGGAGATGAAGTTTCTCCTTCAGGCAGAGGAGCCCAGGTTCAAACCCAGCTCTGATTGTCAAATTCCCTGAACAATCGCAACCAACCAGTGGAGAAGTCCCTAAAAGTCCCAGGACAGAGTCTTTGTCAGGAGAGCTAAATGGGGATGAGCCTGCCCCCTCCCTCCCTCCCTCCTTCCCCAAAGCCACCGTGAGCCCCTCCTCTGACCAGCGCACTCTACCCCCATGATTTGAGGGAAGAGAGCTGTGGAAAACAGTAGGCCTTTACTTGGAAGGAGAGAGAGGAGAGATGCCACCAATAATCCTCAACACAGAACAAAGACTGGAGAACCACAGGCAGCCAGGAGGAGGCAAGCCTCCCCAGAGCCCTGCACAACACAATGAATGGGCTGCAGAGAAGAACAGGGTGAGGCCCATCTCTGGAAACAAGCGGCTCCTGGCCTTGAAGCCTGGGGTGCAAAATGGCGCCTGGGAAGGTTCCCCTGCACAACCCACCACTGGGCTCCCCTTGGGTTCTGTGAATACAGGTGAGCATAAGGGCGTGAGACCCTCAGACTGCACCCAGCACATAAGCACCCACTACACCACCCACCTGCACCCCCCACCACACCCCTGCAAGGGGTATTTTCACCCCCCACTCCAGAGAGGAGGAGGTGAAGCTCACATATCCTCACTCCTTGGCCTACAATCGGTAGAGATGGAAGAGGCTCCGTCGATGATTAACATCCCCAGCCTGCCCCCACCTCCAGCCTGCCCCCCACCTCGCGTAAGTAATTACACACTGGGTCAAGTCTACAGTCCCTCCCCACAGGTCCCGGGTCTGCAATCAGGGAAATGAAGGTGGGGCGTCTTGAAGGAGTGAAGGGCCGTCTGTCTCTGTGAACTCACAGGAAATCCCAGGACTCCCTGTTTCCTTGGAAAACAGTTTCTAAACTTGTCACTATAAATTGCCTGAATCTTTCTTTTTTAGAAGGTTTCCCCTACTTCACTAATTGCTTTCTGCTGCCTTTTGCTCCGTAAATTTAATTAACCTGCTATGTGACCTTGGGTTAGGCAAGCCACCACCCCTCTTCAAACTCAGTTTCCTTCTCTGTAAAATGAGAGCGGGAATCTCTTGGAGCTCTGACAGCTCCACCATCCCAGGATTCCGTGACGGGGCTCGGGCTAGGCACGTGACCTTGACGTTTCTGGCTGCTTTGGCCCAGAGCTTCCCAGAGCGCCTGGACCATCCTGCTCAGAACAGCCCCCCAGCCCTGAGTTAGTGGCTAGCTCTAAGGCCTTGCCTCATCCTAGATGAAAAGACAGGACAGCCTAACTTGGCAAAGTCCCCTCTGTCCCTGATGGACCCCCCCACCCCACCCCAAAGCTCAAATTTGCCTCTAGCATTTCAGTGGAGCTGCCAGTCCCTGGGTGGAGGAGAAACTCCAGATCAGGGGCTGGATCAAGAGCATAAGTGTGAGGCTAAAATTGTAATAATAATAACTGACATTTATATCACGCCTTTCATCCCCAAATCCCAAATTAATTAACTTTTTACGAGACATTTTTAAACTAGTGCCATTTAATAAAATTCTATTAGGAGAAGTCTTTTTTTTTTCCCCCAGCCCTATATTTTTATTAACAGCCACCAAAAATATAATTTACAGCCAACCTAAAGCCAGTCAAGAGAGAGACAGGGAGTGGCTGATTCTGCCGGGGAGAAAGCAGCAGATCTAGCACAGGCCACAGGGGCTGACCCCCTGGCCTCGCTGTTGGGGATCTGGGCCTCTGGGGTGGGGGTGAGGGGGAGTGGACATGGGGATGGTGGCTCTACAGGACTGAGTCTCAGCCCTGTACCATTCATCATCTTATATTTATTGATCATCTATATTCTGCAGCCACGATGGGAGCTGCCGTGCATAAATCGAGCAAACAAAGCACTCTGGTCTCTGTGCATTCTTGGGGTAGAGAAACATGAGACAGTATCTTAGGGTAACTAGGTAATTGTAATTGTGCTAGGTGCCAGGAGGAGAGAGAGAGAGACGCTACTCTTCCCCCCTACCCCCCAACAGCATCAAACAGGAAACATAATCTAGCCTGGGGCTGGGGGTGTGGGGGACAGAAGAGACCTCCCTGAACAACTGATTTTTAACCTGGAAAAAAAAAAAGGCTTAGTGTGATCTAGGCAAAATGTGGGGGTAGAGGCAGGCAGCAGGATCCAGGCAACGGGAACAGGATGTGTGAGCGCTCAGAGGCTGGGAAGTGTGTGGCATGTCTGAAAAAGGAGAAGGTCAGTCTGGCAGGGGGGAGGGAAGAAGGGAGGGTGCAAGGTGGGCTCGGAGAGATGGTCAGGCCGGTGGAACCCCATCCTGAGGAGAACGGAGGACTGAGCAAGGCTCAAGCAGAGGAGATACACGATCAAATGGGTCCTTTTAAGTAAATGGGTCACACCTAACCTGTAAACTCTTTTGTCTGTAGAATATCACCTTTTTATGTGCACCTATCTAATACACTTGCCACCAGCCACGTGGGACTGCTGAGCATCTGAGACGTGGCTAATCCAAAGTGAGATGTGCTGTGCGTGGAAATGCACACCGAGTTGGAACACACTGTGTGAAATTTAAAAAAAAAAACAAAAACAAAAACAGGTATGTTGGATTAACAGGAATTTTTATATTGGCTACATGCTGAAATGCTAACACATTGGAGATACTGGGTTTGAAAACACATTAACATTAACTTCACCTGTTTTTCCATTTTTACTGAGGCTACTAGAAAATTTATTGTCAGATAAGTAACTTGTATTCTACTTCTATTGGACATCTCCATGTTATGTATTTAAGAACAAAGGATTCTAAATAAAGTATGTATTCCTCTACTTCGGGGTGAAGAGAAGCATTCATGGCTACTCTGGCTAGGTCAAGCCCAAGAGCATATTTTTCTGGTCCTTGCTCTGCCCTCCAACAAACCAGAAGAAGAAGGTGGAAAGGGTAGGATTTCCACATGGGATCAGAACTGTGCAAACCAGCCCCAATTATCACCATTTCATTCCCCATCCAGATTTAGTTAAGGAGGAAAGAAGGGTGGGTGGGTTAAAAGAAGAAAACCCAAAAACCCAAAAGTCTTTCGACTCCCACTCTCTGTATCACAGTGAACCGAGGTCAGGGGAACATAAGGTTCTCCAGAATCACCCAGACTCCTTTTCAGGATTTAGGGCCAAGCTCCCTTTCCTGACATTGACAATGGGTGGGAGAGTCAAGGCTAGGTTAGGGGGCCTAGGTCCCTCTTCATCCTCTCAACAGGTTTCACAAACAGGTGGCTTGGAATGTTTGTTTTTCGTTTTTTTCCTGGGGCGGGGGATGGTTTAGTTCACACTATTTTAAACTTTTTTCAATCAGCTGCCATAATTTGAAACTTAGGAAATTTTACATAAACTCCAGATTTAGAACTTCTCTTTAAAAAAAAAAAAAAAAATCAGAAGATCTGGCCACAGTGGGCCTATGTTCTACCATGTTCACAGTCAGCTGTAGCTGGATGGAACCAGCTGCCGTGAGATGGAATACAGGGGCTCCCAGTGCTGCCGCACACAGGGCCCCGCCCCGCCCAGATGCACCTGCATTCTTGCCAGAATCAAGCTGCGGAGCACATCACACATGCTTTGGAACCTCTGTACGTGCGGTAACTGTTGTCCAGAACACCCTTCCCTCTCAGGTCCACGGTTAGCTCCTTAGCTGACACTGTTCTCCCAAACATTCTGGGTCTCCCAGGGTGGATGCGGAGTCTGCACTTACCAGAGGCTACTGCAATAATTCATGCCGATCCTGAATCCTCCACTGGACACCAAGCCATTTGAGAGCAAGGATCACATCCAGCTTCGCTCCCCTGGCCCAGCAGCGCCAGACGGAAGAAATGCTTAAGAATGTTTGCTTGACAGGCGCCTGGGTGGCTCAGTGGGTTGAGCCTCTGCCTTCGGCTCAGGTCATGGTCTCAGAGTCCTGGGATCGAGCCCCACATCAGGCTCTCTGCTCAGCAGGGAGCCTGCTTCCCTTCCTCTCTCTCTGCCTGCCTCTCTGCCTACTTGTGATCTCTATCTGTCAAATAAATAAATAAAATCTTCAAAAAAAAAAAAGTTTGCTTTGCAAACCACGCCAAGAGTGAAAACATATTGGAAAATCACACCCTTGCCTCCTCCCCAGACAGATTTCTTCTGGTGATGTTTCTAGATATGGCTGGGACCATCATCAACCTGGTGGAACCAACCTAGAACATCCCTCTACATAAATTACACTTTCACCAATTAAGTTAGAGGCCAAAAAAGTCATTAGAACTTGAGAATTATATGGAGTCTGGAGTGACTTTGAACCCATGTAACCACCGTAAATAGCTCTTTCTGTTGAGCAAACAAGAATTTCTTGATTGCCCTTTTTGAAGTTGCCAGAGCCCTGTCTTGTTGCTATTAAAATGAAGTTTCACAATGGTCCTAAACCAGTTCTTCTCGTTTTCTTGAAAGAATGGACTGTAATTCAGCCCCAAATAAAATCTTCCATAAAACAGCAAATGCAAGGGGACCTGCCCGGCGAAGTGAGAAGCACTTCTCCGTGTCAGAAAAATGGAGCACCGATTCACTGACGGCTCCACAAGCATTTCCTGAGCAGCTATCACATGTGAGACCCAGAGGTGCACGGGTAAGCTGAGCCCAGGAGAGTGGCAAGAGTCACAAAGGAGACATCAGAGGGCATGCCAGATCACGCATGAGGACCTCTACCTCTTCAGTTACTCCATCCACACGAGCACAGGGATGCAGTCCGTTCTCCTCTTTAGCCAATGAAAGGCTTTCTGAACCCCTGGATCCTGCCTTCAACCAAGTGACATCAACCAGGAAGACAAAATACAATGGAAAACGGAAGAGACTTAAGATTGAGATGTGAGAAATGATCTCCTAAGCCTACTCCTCTATGTGAGATTAAAAAAAGGTATAACTGTACCAAAAACTTATGAAGCTCCATCATCTTGAGTAGGGAGAATGAGGCTCTGAGAAGGTTCTATCTTATCTGGCCTGGACATCCCACTCAAAAGCCCATCCCTTCCTCCACCTCTGATACCTTCGAGGGTTATGGAAAGAGAAGCTCCTGTTACTGATGACTTACTCCAAGCCAGACACTGGGCGACACATTCTGCTAGCTGTCTAGGTCATCTCACAAACACTGCATGTGGTAGGAACTGTTTTCATCTGCCTCTTCCAGATGGCTTGGAGAAGGTCAACCAGCTGTCCAGCTGCACATGCATCCCAAGCAATCTGGTCACCATGGCCTCAGTGGATACCCAACATTGACCGGACACATTCACTCATCTCATCTCTCCAGAGCCAAGAACAGAACACAAAGGCTAGAGTTTTCAGAGCACAAGACCCAAGTGCTAAGGAGGCGAAATGACACAAGACACCTAGACACACCCTGATCCCATTTCCTAGCTCCAAGAACAAAGAGGAATCCTAAATGCTTCCACAGTGGGGAAAAACACCGGTAGAGCAACAAGATGGTCTAAAAGCCTTACAGAACCTTACACTTGCTCATCTGCATGGGCCAGAAGAACGCAGAAGCTGCAAGACTCTGAGAAAATGGGCCCTGAACCTAGAACCCAACAGCAAACCAGCCCATCATTCAAGTGTGAGGAAGAGCAATGACTTCTTCCCAGATATGAGCATTCTGCTGCCACCCCCCCAGCATCTTTTCTGAAAGCATTATGGAAAATGAATCCCAAGAAGACCTCAGAGATTTAAAAGGGAAGAGAAAGAAATCCAACAAAACAGAAAGACATCTACAACAGGGAACACAGAGCTATGAAGCTCCAGGAGGCTCTTAGGAAATATCCAAAAACAGAATGTGTATTTTCCTAAGCTGGAAATAAAATTCCCTATCATGTTAACCAAGAAGAGCTTATGGAGAGAGGATAAGGAATGTATACGTGCATTTAAGGGCCAAAGAATTGAGGGAAGAGGGGAAAGGATGGGGAAAGGGGCTTGAGGGTAATTACAAATACTAATTAATTCCTACCCAAGCTTAAATGTTTGTTAAAAATTTAAGCATAAGAAATGAGAAATAGGGTCTTAACTTCTAAATCAAAAGAAGGGGGGCAAGCGGCAGAAGAAGAATTAAAAAAAAACAGAAATAAGGACACTGGGTAACTAAAGAAAACTCTGGCAATCTAACAGTAAGAAGGAAAAAACATCATGGAAAACCAAAAGCAAAAAAAGGTGGCAGAAAGAAGCTGAAACTTAGGGGTGCCTGGGTGGCTCAGTCAGTTAAGCATCTGCCTTTGGCTCAGGTCATGATCCCAGGGTCCTGGAATGAGCCCCACATCAGTGAGGAGTCTGCTTTTCCCTCTCCCTCTGCACACCACCCCCCACTTGTGTTCTTGCTCTCTCTCAAATTAATTATTTTTTTTTTTTAAAGTTGAAACTTAAACAAGCAATTGCAATAAATATGGGTGGTATATAAATTCCCCCATTAAAAACCAGGGTATTACAAATGGGGGCGGGGGTGGGGGGGACGCAGGGTAGGCAGGAGCTGCAACAAAGAGACCCAGAAAGGCTAAAAGCAGAAGGGAAGAAGATGCACAATGTTACCAATGAGAAAGATGGGCAGTGGACACATGGGAGCTTTCTGTATTGATATGTAACTCCACTCCTTGTGAAGTCTTAAATTGTTTCAAAACAAAGATTTTCTTTTCTTTTTTTTTTTTTAAGATTTTATTTATTTATTTGACAGACAGAGATCACAAGTAGGCAGAGAGGCAGGCAGAGAGAGAGGAGGAAGCAGGCCCCCTGCTGAGCAGAGAGCCTGATGCGGGGCTCGATCCCAGGACCCTGGGATCATGACCTGAGCCGAAGGCAGAGGCTTTAACCCACTGAGCCACCCAGGCGCCCCAAGTTTTTATTTTCTTAAGGCTGCATTTATTATTATCATTCATTCATTCATTCATTTATGGGGTGGTTTGGGAGGGGGAGAGACAGAAGGAGAGAGAGAACCTCAAGCAGACTCCACGCTGAGCACAGAGCCTGAGGCAGGGCTCAATCCCACAGTGACCCTGAGATGGTGACTGGAGCTGAAATCAAGAGTCAGATGCGTAACTCTGAGCCACCCAGGTGCCCCTCAAAACAACAAGTTTTTCAAAAAACAAGGATTCACAAAATGACACCAAGGCATAGGTCAATAAAAAGCAGAAATGGCCACAGACTCAAAAAAAAAAAAAAATACAAAGGGCAAAAAGTTTAATGGATATAAAATTCAACCCCCAAAAGGATATGCAGTAATGACATTTCACATAGCCATAAAATTCATAGAGCAAAAACTGCTGAAAATACAAAGAGAAATGGAAAAAACAATTGGTTAAAACAGGAGACTGCAGCACACTTCCCCCCAAATGGACAGATCATAAGGATTTAAAAAAAAAAAAAAAGGCAATAAAGGACTTGAAAAACACAATCTGACAATTTGATATATTTTTATATGTACTTACAAGACAACACGCATCTTTCCAAAAGTCCATGGAACAATCACAAACTGATCACATGATCGGCCACAAAGAAAACCTCAACAATTTTTTTAAATTAGAAATTACACAGGCCATATTCTCTGACCACGAAGCAATAAAACTAAAAATTAAACAGAAGGAGCCACAAAAAGTTTAACCACTTGGAAATGTAACCCAAAGGTTATTTAGAGTAGTAATTTCTTTAAGAAATTAAAACAAACTGCAGACTGTTTAAAAAATGAACAATGAAAGCACTATATAGCAAATCCCGTGGGATACTTCCAAAGAAGTAACTCAGAAAAGAAAGAAAAAAATCAAAATAAACCAAAAGTAGAAAATGAGCAAAAATAATTAGAAGCTAAAGAAACAGAAAACAAAGACCAGATAATAAAAGCAAGAGCAAGTCCTTTGAAATTACTAATAAAACAGCCAACCCTACCCCTCCACACCCACACGTCCAGCCAAGAAAACTAAAAATAAATTTAAAGTATTAAGAAATGAGAAGCTGGCTGTAACTACAGAATTAGAGGAAGAGATAGAGGGAAGGAGAGAGAAAGGAATACTTTATATATTTTAAATTTTCTATTTATCTATTTTTAATGCATACAAAACAAACTTGTTCCCAGATAATAAAAATTACCCAAAACTGACTCAAGAGGAGATAGAAAACCTGAAGAGATCACTAACCAGATGAAGAAATTTGACTTACAAAGTTAGTGGGACTATTCAAATAATTTTACCGGCAAATTCTACCAAATCCTCAATAAACTGATTACATCTATGTTTTCTAAATTGTTGGGGGGAAGGGAGCATTTCAATTCTTGCTACAAAGCCAGCATATCTGTCCTATTAAAACTGGGTAAGGAGGAGCCTGGGTGGCTCATTTGGTTAAGTGTCTGCCTTCAGCTCAGGTCATGATTTCCAGGTCCTGGTATCAAGCCCCACATCGGGCTACCTGCTCGGCAGTGAGTCTGTTTGTGTCTCTCCCTCTGCTCGTTCTCTCTCTCAAATAAATAAACAAAATCTTTTGAAAATTTTTTAAATTAAAAATTTTAAAAACTGGGTAAGGATAGGGAGACCTGGGTGGCTCAGTAGGTTAAGCGCCTGCCTTTGGCTCAGGTCATGATCCCAGGGTCCTGGGACTGAGTCCCACATCAGGCTTCTCACTCAGCGAGGATCCTGCTTCTCCCCTTGGCTGCCCCTCACCCTGCTTGTGTACATGCACGCCCTCTCTCTCTCTCTCTCTTCCTCTGACAAACAAATACAATCTTTTAAAAAAAAAATCTAGATAAGGATCATTTAAAAGATAGAAAATTGTAGATAAATTTTATTAAGTACAGATGCAAAATTCCTACATCAATGTTAGCAAATATGAAATGGCACTAAATTATAAAAGTGATCAGCTCCAAAAATAAACATCAACCTACATCTTCTGGGCAGTGTGACATAAAAGAAAAAATTTATATAATTCACTAGGAATTTTTTAAAAACCTCTGTAAAGGGTTCTCTCTCAAAACTCCTCCTCAATCTTAATAGAATGCCAGAGCTACCAACTAAAGTTAGGAATGATCAATAATGCTCAATGTCACTACCCTGTCACTCAAAACTATTCTGGAAATCCTAGTCAATGTAGCCAGAATGGAAGAAAGAAACAAGAATATAATTACTGGAAAGGAAGAGACAAACCTGCTATTCTTTGCAGATACGATTATCTGCATAAAAAATCCAAGAGAATCAACTGAAAAACTATTAAAAGAATTTAGCAAAGCAGTCAGAAATAAGATGAATATTCACATCAATGGCTTTTCTACACACCGACAATAATCAGTTAAAAATATAATGGGAGGATGAATCCCATTCCCATGAGCTACACACGTCATAAAACACCAAGAAGCAATCCTCCCAGAGTTAAAAGGTATAGTAATTAAGACAGTAAACAGCACAGAATTAAGTGAACTGGCCAATTTAAAACAAAAAGGTGTCCACAGGCAGAGCCACATACACCTGCACATCCAGAAGACTGTAAATATGTCACTTCGGATCAGGATGGAGTCATTCAGTAACAGTGCCTTGTGATGGGATGCACTGAGAAGGCCAGAGCATCACTCCTGGGTCTTCCTGCAAAACACTCTTCTCCTGTACCGAGTAATAAGGGAACACCAGAGAGACCCAAAGTGAGGGTCGTTCTCTAAAATAACTGGCCCATGCTCCAGAAAAAAGACAAAGGAAAAAAAAGTCAAGGTCATAAAAGACAAAGACGGAAGAACTAATTCAGATGCAGAGACTATAAAGAAAAAGAACAAGTGAACGCAGCAAGTGATCAGGGTTTCTCTGCTCAGGAAGGACGTTACCAGGACAGAGACAGGAATAAGGTCTGCAGATGAGCTCATAGTATTCATCAGTGGGAAGCTCCAGCTTCTGACCACTGCGCTCTGGTTATGTAAGCAAATGTCCTTATTTTTAGGAAATGTGTTCTTAAGTATCAAGGAGTAAAGAACAGCATACCTGCGGGGCCCCTGGGTGGCTCAGTGGGTTAAGCCTCTGCCTTCGGCTCAGGTCATGATCCCAGGGTCCTGGAATCGAGCCCCGCATCAGGCTCCAGATAGCCTGCTTCCCCTTCTCTCTCTACCTGCCTCTCTACTTGTGATCTTTCTCTCTGTCAAATAAATAAATAAAATCTGGAAAAAAAAAAAAACAAAAAAAAAAACAGCATACCTGCGATTTTGTCTCAAATGGTTTCGGAAAGGAATTACAAGAAAGGGCGGTCTCTCTGTATATACAACTAAGAGTGTTGCTGGGGGCAGGAAAGAGAAAGGGAATGTGTGGAAAATGTTATCATTTGGGGAATTAGGGTGAACGTGATACGGGAATTTCTTTGTACTATTCTTACAACTTCTCTGTAAGCCTGAAATTATGTCAAAGTAAGTTTTTAAGAAGGAAGATGGGAGCTGCCAAGGTCCCTCAGGACAGTTGTAATTTCATCCATATACAGCATTATTAGAAAACGTGTCTTAGAATTATAAACACCAAATTCTGGATTGTTGTTACCTTTGGAAAGGGGGAGACTGAGCCTGGGGAGGGGGGTTTCAACCGTCTTTAAAGTTTTATTTTAAAAAATCAGATGTGGCAAAAAGGAATAAATACGATTTATAAATAAAGAGTCAGACACCTGGAAAAATACACAAAAATAAATGCCAGATGGATTAAATAGCTAAATAGGTAAGAAAAACACTAAGAAATACTAAATAAATACAAAAGAATTTTTTTTAAGTAACATTAGAAGAGGTTATTTCTAAGCATCCTCAGAAAACAGAAAGTCAAACAAGGACAAAAAAATACTAGTTACCAATATGCCAAGTTCTGTTCCAAGCATTTTATATACATATTCTCTCAACTGACCCTTATTACAACCCAATGATGTAGGTTCTATTACTCCCAGTACACAGATGAGATTCGGAAAGAACCTTAAGTCACGCCCAAGACACCTCCCAGACTCCAAGCTCCACACCCATCCCCATCCTTCTACGCTGCTCAGGGCAGGAAGTTCCCAGTCCTCTGAAATGGCCACAGAACAGAAAATAAGCAGCCAGATTCTAGAAGGTTCCAGAAGATTCCTGTTTGCTCTTGCAGTAACATTCACTACTCCTTTTTTTAAAAAATCTCCATTTTTGGCACGATAGTAGACACTTATTTATTCCTCATGCCATCGTGAGGGAGCTTTATACCTCTTTTCAAGCTGAGGTAACACCAGCTCAGCCCCCTGCCAGGGACTCAGCAGCTGGGTGTGGCAGAGCTGGGATTTGAACCCAGGGCCTGGTCTCTGACCATGGAGCTGCATCACCTTTGTACCCCTGCTCAGTGTGCCAAGCTCTGCGAGAGGCTTCCCCTGGAGCAGAAGGAAGACCCCACTCTGTGGTTTCAAATCAACAACTCCTCCCCCCCCCCCCCCCCCCCCGGATGTTGGAAAGAACAGGCCTAACCTGTTTGTGCAGCAGCAGCCGGCCCTCCAGGTACCACTGTGCACAGAGCTGCAAGTAAGCATGAATGGGATCCATTAAGCAAACATTTGTTGAGCAGCTACTATGTGCCAGGTCCTGGGGGCACAGTGGGGAGCGGGAGAAAACTTCATTCCATCCTCGAAGCGCCTGCAGTCCACAGAACTGAATATCCAGCCACCATCGCTAAGGATGAAGCCGAGGAAGACGAACTGGAGACAGGGGAAGAAGGGAGCGAAGGCGGCTGCATGGAGACCCCCCACCCTTTCTTTTTTCAGAAGCAACGGAGGCCCAGAAAAAATTATGTATGCAAAGGTCACACAGTCAGGAAGTAGAGTTTCACATTCAAGGTTTCCAACGCCAGTCCTGGAGCAGTGCCCCTTCTCTGGGGTAAAACGACGCAAGACACAGGGCACAGCGCTAGGGGATTCCAGCGCTGGGTAGACAGTAGGCGGTGTTTCTGGGAGTAACTCTCATCCTGATGCAGCCTCATGGGAGGCTGGCCAGCAGCCACTGGCTTGGCCTCCCCTGGACCTGTCCCTTGACTGGGGGTCTCCCACTTAGCTCCTAAAACGGCACACTTAACCTTGGCCAGGCGCTCCACTCAGCGAGCTTCCTGCAGGGGCCACAGTGTAGCCTGGGAGGAAGGGTCCATCTGCTTCCATGCGGGCACTGGTCTAAAAGGTCAGAGCGGCAACCCCGGCCAGTCTCTCCGTCCCGGAACCCCCCAAAACCCACGCCACCACGCCACTTCCAAGCAAAGAGGGGAGCTGCCCAAGGCCCCACACCAGCCCCAGGGCCTCCAGCTGGACAGCTCATGCTCCCCATCATCCCTGACCCGCCCACCAACCTGGCAGCCATTCATAAAATCAGGGCCCTGGGTCTGGAGTCGATGGGACCCGTGCTTGCGGAGGGCTCCTGAGCATCACTCGGTCGCCATGAGCCCCGTTCTCCTCCTCCGCCCGCCACAGCTCCCTCACACAACCGTGGCCAATGCGTTTAGAAAGCATAAAGGGGAGTACAAACAGGATACCCCAGCAGTCCCCAGCCTTGCCGCACTCCGACCAAGGCCAAGCATGTGGTCCGGCCCAAGGTCTCCCTGCCTCCTCGTGTGCCCGGGAGACAGAGCTCAGGAATTCACGCAATCCAGCCAGCATCACAAGCCGGCTGCCCAAAGACTGCCGCTGAACCAACGGGCCAGAAGGCCCATGACCAAAAGGAGAGATCTCCTTCCTAGTGCCGCTGGGGGGCTGTGTCCTCACACCAGCAATCCCATTTGGGGGAACACATCTGCACATCGTCCTTCTCACTTAAGGATGGCTCTGCTGTGGTGAAAAGGGCAACCAGTCTTGGGGTGCTTACCATAAACCACACCCCGGGCATAAGCATGCCCCGCGCCTTCTGCCCATTGAATCCCCCGGTCAATGGAGGAGGCCGGTGCCATGGTTATGCTCACTTTTCAAACAGCAAAGAGTCACCTGTACAACTGCAAACACTGGGGGCACAGCGGAGCCTGGGGTGGGCTTCCCGGGCCTGTGGGTGTCCTCCCCACTACTATGCCACCTCCGGAGCCTTTCTCCTCTAGCCTCCTTCGAAAATGAGAGTAGTGTGGAAGCACAAGGCCCAGGCAACCCCTTCCACCAGCCCCTCTGTGGCATCAGCCACAGACACCACATGCTGAAGACTTTGGCCTCCAGCTCACCGTCCTTCCCTCCACCATGACTGTCTTCACTTTCACCAACAGGAACAGCTCGTGTAACCCTGGCCACTCAGTTCTTCAATCTCCTTTCTGCCAGTGGCCTTCCTGTCACCCCCGACCCCCGCCCCGAGTTCCACCACCCAGTCTCACATCGATACCCGGACCTTGACCTCACCAAGGACGCACCACCCTAACCATCTCAATCGTGAGTACGCCAGAACCCTCCACCATGCCTGCCCCAGTGGGCTCTCCAACCTAGCACCCCAGCTTCCCTTCCTCTCCCACTCTCCCAGCCCCAACCTACCCCAGCTAAGACCAGCCCCATGGGCATCACTCCCGAGCTCCGCGATCCTTTCACTCTCCTGCAAAACCCCAAGTCAACTCCTTGCCTACCTTGTGCTGGAGGAACACACGCAACCGTGCAGATTGTCTCGCTTTAAATTTATGACCACAAACCTCAAGTGGGCCCTTAGCACAACCCAACCATTTCCCTCCTCAATCCGCTCTCCTACGTGAGTATCTGAGACTCTCCCCTTTCCCCTTAAACCTCAGACAACCTGCTCTCTGCTGATGGCTACCTTCCCTGAGAAAAGAGAAGTAAAAAGAAGGAATTCACCCTCCCCCCAACATACACACCAAATCCGACAGGTTACTCCGGCTGTACCAAGGAGTCCCTCTTCCTGCCAGTCACCCTGGTTGAATCTATCCTCCACCTGGGCCAATGCCCCACGAGGGTGCTGGGCCCCATCCCTTCTTCCCAGCCCGAGGTCACCCCTCTGGCAAGTCCCCCTACTCTCCCCCTCAACATCGCTTTCCCTCCTCTGCTGCATCCTTCCCATGACAAGAACCAGCGACTACTCCAGTCCAGGGCCAGGGCCCCGTCCATACCTGTCCATGCTTGGGTCCCCTCCTGGCCCCCATTCTTTTGATTCCCCTCAACTCCAGCTGGCCATCCTTGTCCACAAATGGCACGGAAGTACCTCTCCCCTATGTCACCAGCAACCCACCCTCCTGTTGCCAAACCCAGTGGACAATGCTCCGTGTTCATCTTGGTTGGCACGACTGATCTCTCCTTCCTTCTTGAAACTCCCACTTCCTGGCTTTGAGGACCCCTCACCTCCTGGTCTCCTCCCACCTTGGTCCCATCTCTTGGCTGGGTGTCCTGTCTCTTCCCCAGTCAGGGGCTCGCACTGGGATCCCTCTCACCTACAAGTGCATCCTGGGTGACCGCAGAGAGTCCCAGAGTGAAAGGCTACCATCTACTTGCACCGACTTCCTGGATTTCAGCCTGGCCTCTGATAGCCCACTTGCTACTAATCTCAGAAGCATCTTACATTTTGCGTGTGGAAAGGTTCCCGTTTCCCACCGACCCCCGTTCCTCCCCAAGCCTCTGCCCCACCCATCTCCAGGGCTCAGGCCAGCTTCTGGCCTGCAGTAGCCACGGCTCATGCCACCTTCCCCACATTCTCCATCCAACCCAGCAGAAGGTCCCCTGTTCACCTCACCTCTGACCCCACCCCACCCCCTCCCGCACCACCTCTCCTTCAGCTCCCCTGCCCTCTCCTCCCAGTCAGCATCAGCTCTCCTCTCCCCTGGAATACCCAACCAGCTTTCATTTTTTTTCCTCTTTACAGCAGCCAGGATCCTTTTAAAATTATCAATCAGTTCCTGTCAACACCCCTGCTCAAACCCTGTTAAAATCCTCCTCCCTTCATGGTGCCCTCCAAGACCCTTCCAGGATCCAGTCTGCCTCATCTCACTCTGCCCTTCACTTCCCCCATCCAGACACCCTGGCCTTTTACTATTCCCCCAACATTCCAAGTCCCTTCCCACCTCAGGGCCTTTGCTTACACTGTTCCCTCCGCCTAAAATGCCATTCCCTCTCCCCACCAAGCATAAGACAGGTTTCCTCACTTCAGCCTAGCCTCTATTTGTCAGTGGCCTTTCCTGATTTCCAATCTCAAAACAGCTCTCCACACCACTCCTGGTCTTTGACCACTATATCCCAACCGTGTTTCCTTTATCTTCACGGCACTTAACATTACCTAAATTCCATTACTTATCTAGATGCTCAGTCCCTGTGATGGCAGGGGCCTTCTCGAACTCACTACTGTATTCCCAATACCCACAACAGTCCCTGGCCCCCAGTAGGCGATCTATAAATCGGTGCTGAAGAAATGAATCCGCAAATGAATGACTCAGTCATTATACCAACCAGCTTTCTATCTCCCAGTGACTGGAACACATCACAGCCCAACAGAAATGTAGTATGAGTCCTATATGTGATTTTAAATCTTCTAGTAGCCTCATTTTAAAAAGCAAATTTAATTGTATTAATGTATTTTTATTTAACACAACATACCCACAAAATGTTATTTCAACATCTAAATATTGAGAGAATCATCGGTGACGTATTTTACTCTTTCCTACCGAGTCTTTGAAATCTGGTGTGTATCTTACACTTACAGCATGTCTCAATTTGGACGAGCCACAGTTCACGGGCTCAACAGCCACCTGTGGTGGGGGGCTACCGTGCCAGCCAGCACAGATCTAAAACGTGAATATGATCAGGCCGCTCCTGAACCCAAACCGTGCCGACACCTGGCCGCTCTCAAGATACAAAGTCCCAATGATTCCCTCAGGCATGAAAAGCCCCCACCGGCCTGCGCCGCCAAGCTCTCAACAGCCCTCTGTCCTGAGAACACCCTCAAATCTCTTACTGTGCCAACTGCTCGCCTGTCTTGGAGCCGTCTGCCTCAAAGGCTCCTTTCCTATTTATCTGAAGACCTCCTATACAATCTACAACACCCCTTCAGCCAGCACACATTCACTGTCACCCCAAGCTTAGGAGCGCCTCTGTGCTCCCAAACTGACCATCTCCCCAAAACGGTGCTCCCCAAGGCCGGAGACCAGCTTGGTCATCTGTGCGGAGCACACAGCAGTTGCTCTGTAATCACTTGCTGAATTAATGAGTAAAGAAAGCTCCCCACCCCATCAGGCCATAACCCCTCCCCACTTCTGCTCACTCTCACTCTCAGTGTGTCTCCCTGCCCTTACTCACCAAACAAAAAGAGACCCGGTCCTGTTCCCAATTCTACAACTTTCCCTATTCCTTCTAAAGCCAATCATTTTCCGTGAATTTTATCAAGAGAGGAAAATCCCACACTTCCCCCTGGATTCCGATTTGTGGGAAATGATTAACATCAATTACTTTGAAAAGTTTTTATTTATTTATTCATGAGAGACACACAGAGAGAGACAGACGGAGAGGGAAAAGCAGGGTCCCCAAGGAGCAGGGAGGCCGATGCGGGACTCAATCCCAGGACCCTGGGATCAGACCTGAGCCGAAGGCAAACGCTTAACCTACTGAGCCACCTGTCAGAAGAGAAAGACAAGAGGTCTCACAAGGAAGGCAAGGCTCAGAGCCTTTTCTCTGCTTGTGGTCACCTTATGGTCAAGCTCTGATGGCAGAAATGTAGACCTGTTCTTGCGCCCACTAACTCACTTGACAAACACTAGTGAGTATTTCTTCTTTGGGGGCAGAACACCAGATGCTGGGAAACAGGGTGAAAACTACACCTGAGTTTCTTTTCCTAAAATGGCAATAATTTTTTGTCCACTTAAGGACCAATCTGCTGCTTTTGAACAGGCTTCAAAGAGAACAGACAAGGGGGAAGGGAAGAGACAACGGAAGGGGGAAGAAGGGAAGGTAGAAGAAGGGAAGAGAAGGGAAGAAAAGAGGAGAGGATACACCTGCACCTACAGAGTTCACTACAATAAGACTCGGTGCATGTCCAAAATCATAAGCATTTTTTAAAAGATTTTATTTACTTATTTGACAGAGAGAGAGGGAGCACAAGGGGGAGCAGCAGGCAGAAGGAGAGAAGCAGGCTCCCCATGGAGCAAGGAGCCCGATGTGGGGCTCAGATCCCAGGACCCCAAGATCATGACCTGAACCAAAAGCAGACCCTTAACCGACTGAGCCACCCAGGTGCCCCAATTATAAGCATTTTTAAAGGAATTTGCAAATAGCAGAATTGTGATAATGACTTAAGCTAACTATAGTTTTAAATGTATAAACCTTTTTGAACAAACAAAACATGTGCAATGCTTTTCCTGCCCCTAAATGACTTAAGTGATATCTTATTTAAGAAAATAAACAAAAGATAACCCTGGCATATACTTCAGTTCCCCCCCCCTCCAATTTTGTTTTCCAAAAGGAAAGCAGTTCCCCCAAGTTTTGGCTTCGGAACCTACAGAGAATGGGGACACTGGGTGTCCTCTGAAAACAAGGCTGAATGAAGGAAACCACTGGTTTATCCCACCCACGCATGGGAGCCCCAGAAGCCAGGCCTGGTATCAGAGGAAATGCTCTTTTTAAAACACACTCATCCTGGGAAGAGAAGTCCAAGATAAACACACGCTGGGTCCCTGGTTATTCATTTGCCCTCACGTGACTGCCATTCCCACCGTTCCTACTAGGAAGCCATTTTATTATTTAACTGCATCAACAAAGACAAAGTTGGCACCTGGAAATACTCCCACAAAACACACTTAATACAAAATCACTCCCTCCTCTCTGGTGAAGCACCCACTAAGGGTGGTGGTATTCTTGGAAGAGCAGAGTGCCCTCCCCACTATACAGCTGGAGAAACTGAGGCCCAGAGAGCACAGCTCTAACCTGAAGGCAAGACGCCTGGCCCCGCTTCCTTCACTCATTAATGTCTCCCTCCCACTGTTGAGAGGCACGAGTACCACACACCACAGACTGTGGCCAGCCTGGCCAGACCAACCCAAGCAGGGCCAAGCGCAAAGGGGGAAGGCAGCGGGCATTAGGATATGCCCAGAACCTGGCGGCGTCCCCATCTCCTGCAGAACTGAAGGGCACCGGTCAGGAGAGAAGAGACCGCCAACCCCACCCCCACCCCCTTGAGGCCTTCTAGTTTCAGCTCTCACATGCAAAGGACACAGAAGTCACCACCCAGTCCTCATAAGAAAAGAGCTGAACAAACTGAAAATCAACTTTTCTTTCACTGGAGAACTGGGATCACAGAGCAAACCACCTGTGAACATCAGAGAGGCAAACGCAGAGAAACAGAGCTTACCGGGGACTAGGGCAGAGAGGCTGGAGCTCATGAGCTAGTAAGCTAGTAAAGGGTACAACTTAAACTGTCAGGGCTCAGTTCTCTCAGGGACCAGCTGGAGAGTTTGCCACTCCTGGGGTCCCAGTCTTAGGGGAGCCAACACACTTTGTGGGCAACTTAGTAGGTTTGGGCTTCCGTATGGAGGGGGGAGAGGGGAAGTAACCAGTTCAAAAGAGCACAGAACTTTCTTTTCTCCAGAACAAAAGCCTGTCCTCAAGAGCCAACACTTTCTCACAGGTTTATCTGAGCTGGGGAGAAGTAACTGGATACCAGCCCCTGGTGCTTTCCCTGTCTTACATAAAGGGGGGAAAAGGGAAAGGCTCAGAAATGCTTCCACAAGTCACATCCCAGGGACTCAGGCCCACTGGAAAACCCTGAGATGTCATCCTAAGAATACAGACCCTATTCCTCTCCCTGATATCCTACTCACCACGCCGGAAAGACTAGAGTCAAACAAGAGTATGTTACAGCTAAGAGCTGCAAAACACAGGTTCTACTTAAGAAGGAGTTCTTAGGGAAACCCAAAGCCAACAGGAAAATGGAGGGGACTGGAGGAAGCTGGGGCCCCCAACACCTCACAGCAAAAGCCTCACAGCCTCAGTTCTACTACCAACCTCATGTCTGGCTTTCAACAAAAAATTATCAGGCATGCTAAAAGGCAAGGGAAAACACACACACACAGTCTGGAAAGACAAAGCAAGCCATCACAACCAGACTCAGGTGTGACAGATTTTGGAATTGGAATTAAAATAACTGCGATTAATATATTAAGGGCCCTAACGGAAAAATCAGACAACATGCCAGAGCAGATGGGTAGCCTACTCAAGAGATGGAAACTCGGTGGGGGGGGGGGGGTGTTAATGCTTGAAGTCAAATATGCAGCAACAGAAATGAAGAATGCTCCTGATGGGCTCCCAAGCAGACTGACCACAACTGAGGAGAGAATCACTGAGCTGGAAGACAGGTCCACAGAGCTACCCAGAAATACAAAGAGATGAAAGAATAAGTGGATACGAACTTCCAGTTTCCACTTCGAAAGAGCCTAGCAGTCATCACACCCAACCTCACAACAAGAAACACTGCTGGACCAATCGAAAATCAACAATCTGTGTTAGGTCCCTCAGAACTGAGGTCACAGGGCAAACTCCTGCCCCCAAAAGGGCAAAAGACACATGAATGAAGAGAATCACCGTGAGCTGAAGCTGCCCCATGAGCCAGCAACTCTGAGAACACTTGGGGCAGTTGCTGGAGACTAAGCTTGAGAGAATAAAAACCCCTGGGTGTCCAACGCTCTCTTAAGTTTTACCTCTGGGAGCCTCAGCAGCTTCTCAGAGTTTTAGGATGGAAGAACTATCCCTCCCTGGCTCCAGCGGACAGGGAGACAGTGAAAATTTTGAAATGTACCCAGAGTGTACTGTCTCATTCAACAAAGGCCTATCCCCATGGGAAGCTATTTACCAGAGTCGAACCAAAATGGGGGGCGGCAGAGGGGGTGGATTTTGAAAAACACTTATGAAGGTCACAATAGCACAGAGGCACAGGCCCACAAAAACACTCAAGAGCTAATCATCAAATTCCAAAATGTTTCTCTGACACCCATGGCTACAGAAAATGTTAACACAGCCTAACTCCTCATCAGATAGACATAAAACCTTGAACGAAAATGCTGATTACCTCAGTTCATATTATTAGATGTATCCCCTCTCTGGCTTTGCAATTTCAAAAACCTAGAAGGCAAGCAACATACAGTCTGAAGAGACCGGCAGGACACATATTCTGGAATTATCAAGCAAGAAACTTAAAATAACTATGATATGCTAATGGAAAAGGTGGACAAGATGCAAAAACAGACGGTAATGTAAGCAGAGGGACAGAAACTCTACAGTTAGGAAAGGTGTAATAACTATAAAAAGTATAACACACATGCCCAGTGGGAATACCGGAACGAGGAGGGAAGAAAAAAAGGAAGGGAAGAAATATCTGAAGTAATAATGGCTGAGAATGGTCCAGAATTAATGACAGACACCAAACCACAGACCCAGGAAGCTCAGAGAGCACCAAGCAGAGTAACAAAAAAAAAACAAAACAAAAAGAACACATATATTCAAGCTGCAGAAAAATCAAAGACAAGACACCCTGAAAAAGCCAGAGGGGGGGGGAGAAAAGGTTTACCTACAAAAGAACAAGGATATGAATTACATTAGATTTCTCTTCAAAAGCCATGCAAACAAGACAGTGGAGCAAAACATTCGAAGTACTTGAAGAAAAGGAAACATACCCGCCTGAAAATCTACATCCACTCATGTTATCCTTCCAATGAGAATGAGAAATAAATACGAAATCTGAGGTAATTTGTTACCAGCAGAACAGCCCTGCGAGAAATGTTAAAAGTTCTTCAGAAAAGAAGGAAAATTACAGAATTTTCAGAAAGAAGGAAAACTACGTAGGTCAGAAACTTGACCCACAAAAGGAAATAAAGTGCTGGAGATAGAAATCATGAAACTAAAATGAAATCCTCTTTGTTCATCCTTAATCCACTTAATAGGTATCAGGGAATTAAAAATAATAATAGCAACAATATATGGATGATCATAGCTTATAAGCAAGTGAAATGAAGGGCAGCAATGTTACAAAGGAGGAGAGTGGGCAACTGACAATACTCTGTTACCATGTACCTGTCTAGTGTGAAGTGGTAGAGTGCTACTGAAAATGGGAGTCATGGAAAATGCACATTGCAAAGCCTGGGGCAATCACTAGAAGAAATTTTCGAAAGAATTGAGATGCTGGGGTGCCTGGAGGGCTCAGACAGTTAAGTGGCAGCTCTTGATCTGGGCTCAGGTCATGATCTCAGGGTCCTGGGATCGAGCCCCACATCAAGCTCCACGGTCACTGGGGAGTCTGCTTGAGATTCTCTCCCCCTCCCTCACCTCTCTTCCTGCTCACACACACTCTCTAAAATAATTAAATAAACCTTAAAAAAAAAAAAAAGAAGAAGAAGAAGAAGAAGAACTGAGATGCTAGGAGAGGGGAGAAAATAGAATCATATAAAATGCTCAGAACCAGAGAAGGCAGGGAAAAAAGTAGCAGACAAAAAAAGAACAAGGGCAGCAAACAGAAAACAGTTCCAAATAGGAAAGATACTAATACAACTATATCAATAACCATGTTAAATGTGAATGGTCTAAATACACCAATTAAAAGAGAGAGACTCTCAGAGTGGATTAAAGAAAAAGAATAAGATCTAACCACATACTGGACACATAAAAAAAATCCACTTTAAATACAAAAACACAGATATATCTGGATTAAAAGAAACATACGGAGAAAAAAAATAAACCATGCTAATACTAAGTAAAAGAAATCTAGAGTAACTGTATTCATTTCAAAGTGGAAATCAGAACAAGAAAACCTGTCAGAGATAAAAGAGTGGCATCACATAATGACAGAGGGGCCAATTCTCTAAGACAAGACAATCTTTTATGTGCAGGCACCTAACAACACAACATCAGTGTGTGAGGCACAAACTGATGAACCGCAAGGAAAAACAGACGAATCCACCATCAATATCCTCTTACCAATAACTGACAGATCCAGCAAGCAGAAAATCAGTAAGGATATAGTTAAACTGAACAGCTCCATCAATCAACTGAATCAAACTGACATTTATAGAGTACTTCATCAAACAACAGCAGAATACACATTCTTCTCAAGCTCACATGGAACATTCAACCAAGACAGATCACATTCTAAGCCATAAAACACACCTTAACAAGCTTTAAAAAAAGAGAGACCTTACAAAATATGCTCTCAGATCACAATAGTTTTAACTAGAAATAAATAACGGGAAAATTGTGGCTAAATTTCAAACCGTTTGCTGGGTGTATCACTGGAGAAATCCAAAATACTTGAAAATTAAACAACACACTTCTAATAACACAATGATCAAGGCAGATGTCTCATGAGAGACAAAATGTTTTGAACTAAAATAAAATGAAAATACAACTATCAAAATTGGTGGAAAGCAGTGAATGCAGTACTTAGAGGGAATTATAACACTGAATGTATATTTTAGAAAAACCAGAAATATCTAAAATCAATAACCTATATATCCACCTTAGGGAACGAGATAAAGAAAAGCAATCAGAAGATAAGAAGTAATAAAAATCAGAGCAGAAATCAATGAAACTGCAAACTGGAAATCAATAGAGGAAATTAATGAAACCAAAACTGGGTGTTTGAAAAGATCAGTAAAACTGATAAACCTCTAGCCAGGCTAACCAAGGCAAAAAAACAAAACACATATTAATATCAGAAGTAGAAAAGAACCCATCACGACTGATCCCGTGGACACCAACTGCCCCCCTGCTTGTACTCTCTCTGTATCAAATAAATAAATAAAGTATTTTTTCTAAAAAAAGGATAATGAAGGAACTTATCTGCCTTCAAATTTGGTAACTTAGAGGAAACAGACCAATTCCTTGAAAGATACAATCTCCTAAAACTCACATAAGGAGAAACAGATCATCTAAATATGCTTGTACATCTAAAAGAAACTGAAACAATCATTTAAAACCTTTCAACAACTAAAGCACCCATATAGTTGGTTCCGGCAAATTCTAATGAGCACTTAAGGACAAAATGATACAACCACCTCCAGGAAATAGAAGAAAAGAAAACACTTCCTAACTTGTTACATGAGGCCAGCATTACTCTTCAATACCAAAAACAGATAAAGACGTAAGAGAAAAGGAAAACCACAAACTAACCTCTCTTCTGAACACTGACATATAAATCATAACAAAATATTAGTAAATCGAATCCCACAATGTATAAAAAGAAGTGTACACCACAACCAAATGGGATTTATTCCAGGCATGCAAGGCTGGCTCAACATTTGAAAATCAATGCATATAATCCATCATACCAACAGGCTGAAGAAGAAAAATCACATTACCACATCAAGATACACATCTGACAAGATCCAATACCCATTCATGATAGAAACTCTCAGGAAAGTAGGAATAAAGGGGAACTTCCTCAACTTGATAAAAGAATGTGTACCATCCCCCTATCTCTGCCTGCCTCTTTGCCTACTTGCGATCTCTCTGTCAAATAAATAAATATCTTTAAAAAATATATTATGAAAAAAAGGTACGCCTGGGTGGCTCAGTAGGTTAAGCCTCTGCCTTCGGCTCAGGTCATGATCTCAGGGTCTTGGGATCAAGCCCCGCATTGGGCTCTCTGCTCAGCAGGGAGCCTGCTTTCCCCTCCCTCTCTGCCTGCCTCTCTGCCTACTTGTGATCTCTGTCTCCATCAAATAAATAAATAAAATCTTTATTAAAAAAATTAAAAATAGGGCGCCTGGGTGGCTCAGTTGGTTAAGCGTCTGCCTTCAGCTTAGGTCATGATCCTGGAGTCCCAGGATCGAGTCCCACATCCGGCTCCCAGCTCCATGGGGAGTCTGCTTCACCCTCTGACCTTCTCCCCTCTCATGCTCTCTCTCTCTCAAATAAATAAAATCTTTATTAAAAAAATTAAAAATAAATATTATTTAAAAAAGAATGTGTACTGAGAAAAACTACAGCTAACGTCACACTTAATGGCGAGAAACTGAATGCCTTCCCCAGAATATCGGGGAAAAGACAAGACTGTCCCCTTCTCACTACTCTTTATCAACATCGTATCGAAGTCCTAGCTAATGCATTAAGATAAGAAAATAAAGGATAGCTAGATTGGGAAAGGAAAAATAAAACTGTGAATAAATACGACCATCTATGCAGAAAACCCCAAAGAATCGATAAAGAAGAAAAACTGGAATAAGTGACACTAGAAGGTTATGGGATACAAAGTGAATATAAAACACCTAATTGAGGGGCACCTGGGTGGCTCAGTGGGTTGGACCTCTGCCTTCGGCTCAGGTCATGATCTCAGGATCCTGGGATCAAGTCCCGCATTGGGCTCTCTGCTCAGTGGGGAGCCTGCTTCCCCCCCACCTCCCACCCCCGCCTCTCTGCCTGCCTCTGCCTACTTGTGATCTCTGTCAAATAAATAAATAAAATCTTTAAAAAAAAAAAAACACCTAATTGCTTTCATATATATATCAACAATGAATAACTGGAATTTGAAATTAAAAATACAATACCACTTGTATCAGCACCAAAAAAAAAAAAATAGGACTATTTTGGTACAAATCTGACAAGATATTTTGTATAGGCGATATGAAGGAAACTACAAAACCAATGAAAGAAATTAAAGATCTAAATAAGTGAAGGAATATTCCATTTCACGGAAGACTCAATGCTGTCAAAATGTTGAATTCTTCCAACTTGATCTATAAAATCAAGACAATCCCAATCAAAATTCCAGCAAGTTACTTTGTGACTCTCGACAAGCTGGTGCTCAAGTTTATATGGAAAGAAGAAAGACCTACAGTAGCCAGCACAATACTGAAGAAAAACGAAGTCAATTTACACTACTGACTTTGAAACTTACTATAAAGCTAAGATCAAGACTATGGTGTTTTCAAAAGAGAAGACAAACAGAACAAAGAGCTCAGAAAAGGACCCATACAAATACAGTCAAGTAATCTTTGGGGAAAAGGCAATTCAATGGGGAAAGTACAGCCTTCAACAAATGGCGCTAGAATTGGGCACCCACTTGCAAAACCCCTCTCAGGCTTATCCCTGGTTCCCCAGCATACAGCCATCAATCGCCTCGACTTTCTTTGGACAGGATGTGTCAGCTCTCCCAGCAGCTGCCAACTTAACGTCCCCTCTTGACCCACCCAGAGTGTTTCACCCCCAACCACCACTCCTGAGTCCAGTCAAAATTCCCAGAGTCCATGACAACTTTCACTATCAACTCCAGGCCTTTCCGGAGTCTCACTCCCACCCCAGTATCTTCCCTTCTTTTGGTCTACATACACTGCATCCTGGAGGAACTGTATCTGCTTTTTGGTCTCAGATTCCTCCCTAGCAGGTGCACATAGTAGACACTCAATAAACACTTCCTAAATAAATAAGCTTTTAAGTTATATATATATCCTGTGTCTACTGAGTACTTACATCAAAACATCAATGTATCAAATATCAACACCCAGAGTGATTATCTCCGGATGGGAAGGTTATGGGTGATCTGGGGTTTTTATTCCTTTTTTTGCTCATCTGGACTTCCTAACTGTTCAATAGTGAACATGAATTACTTCTGATAATAAAAATAATAATAGAAGCAAAAAAAAAAAAAAAGGCAACAAAACACAACATAAGAAAGGTCAGGTTTATACAAAGGAAACACCGGGAGTGATGATTCACTATCCAGAAGGCACTTTGGGCTTTGTATAGGCTTTGTCACAAAAATCTTTTATGAGGAGTAGTCCAAAAAAGGATTTGATTTGCAGGGAACTTTTCAGGATGGTGTAAAGTTCAGAAAGTACCATTTCCCCCTAGGAGAATGAAGAAGCTGTTCCTTCTTCCTTCCTTCTAGCCTCTTCTCATCAAGGAAGGTCACAGCATATTCCCAGTTCATGAGTTCTGAGCTCAGTGATTCCTGACCCCAACAACCTCTGGGGGTTTCTCTTTCAGATGCGGGGGTTTTAGAACTCCAGAAAAAGAGCCTGAGTTCTCAGCGGCTACAACCAGGAAGGAGGCTTCAGCCAACTGGAGGCAGACAGAACACTCCCACCCTGACATGCAAAGAAAGGCCACGGCAACTCTCCAGGTCTCTGGGTTCTGAGCAGAACCTATGTGTGTTAACACTAACCCTATCTGACGGGTGAGATGAAGTCCTTTCCCTACAGTCCCCAAGCTATTATGTAGAAGAAGTAAGACTCAAGACTCCAGCCTGGTCCGAGAGATGCCAAATTTTCACAAGAAGTGAAGCTTTATGTTCAAGTCACTCTTTAAAACACAAAGGCACAGAGTGCCTGATCCGTACCAGGTTCTGAGCCAAGGCCACCAATGAAAAAGCCACCGTCCCTCTAGGTTTGTACACTGGCAAGGGAAAGCCATCATACAACCCCCAATTATCACACAACTGACCTCTGCCGGTGCAATGGGCTGCCCAGGTAGAGTCTGTGCTCTTGGCCAGGTGGGACGCAGAAGTATGGTGAACTAGCCACCAGGCAACCTACAGACAGCTCCGTGGCTAGACCTTACTAATGCCACCACCAACTGTCGTTGCTGTGGCTCCTCCTGGGTAACAGGCACTGCGGGTGTGCTGCACATCTCATGTTTTATTCAAACCTCATGACCACCTACAATGGGAGCTCATTTTCCCCCATTTTATGGGCAAGTTGAGACTCTTGAAAACTCAGGAGCTACTTCTCTTACAGTACCTTATAGTAGCTTCTGGTGGCAAAGCAGAGAACTCCCCTAGCATGGGCTACACCCTGCAGGACCCCGTGACCCCTCCCCAACCCTCCACACACACACATGCACGGGCTTGCACACACACATCATGGCTACAGAGCCACCTAGCCTCCAAGGAACCTACACTGATGGCTTCTCTTGAGGTAAAATTCTCAGAGACCATGAGGTGAGCTCTGCATCACCATGGCAACAGACTGAGCAAGGCCTGTAAGAAACATGGGGATACCAAGGGCCCGGAGAGAAGAACCCAAGCATGGGAGCTCTTCTTCCAGCAGAGTCTCCATTCTGGACCCAGGAGCTGCAGAGGACCCAGGGCCCAGCTCAGGGTCCCAATGGCTCCCCAACTCCAACCTGGTATCAGGGTCGTGCCCAGTCAAGATGGGACAGGACCCTGGCCACAGGCCCTTAGCACACACACTGACTCAGATCTCGGTGAGACAGGGCGGCTGGGGTGATGGTGAGGCTCCAGCCCAGCTCTGCCACAGACTGACTTTATACACTTCACCGGGACCTCCCTCGCTGCAGCGTTGAACACGTGGGCTCCTAGCTGGCTCTGCTCCCTATCAGCAGAGCAAACGCAGAGCCTCAGTCTTCTGATCTATAAAATGGAGACGATGAGAGCACCTACTTCATGGAGCTGACCTCAGAGAAATACACATACAGTACAGACCGGGCATGTCTCCTACACATCCCTGGACTTCCACCATGACAGTGCTTAGCCTACTTGCTGAATAAGTACCTGTTTGTTCACCTGTAAACCCCACAGGGCAGGAGACCTAGCTCAGCCCTGTGCCTAGAACAGTGCCTGGTAGGCAGACAGCATTCGATAAACACTTCTCAGATACATGGATAAATGATGGAAAAGAATGCTAGAACAGGACCCTATTCCGGGCTACTGGTATCTTGGGCTGGGGGGTGGGGTTGGATATGCTGAGCGCTAAACTGGGGCATCCCAGGCTGGGCGAAATGCTTGGCTCAGCTCACGGCTACAATCCCAAGCTGAGCAAACAGGCCTCCAGCAGCCACCACCAGAGACTACAGAAGGCCCTTGTCCTTGACAGGTGGTCTTCTAACACCTGTTGGAATCTCCCCATGCCCTTGCCCAAGTACTACATAGTAAGTGCTCAATAAACACAAGTTCACAGTAAGCTCACATGGCTCTCTCCTTCCCCAATGCCTGTTCCAAGCAAATGCAGTTCCTCCTCCTGCTCCTCCCTCTTCTCCATCAGTCACGTAAAGCTTTGCTCCTGCCCCCCACGCAGGAGGCCCCTGAGAGGTCAGTAGCTCATGTTCAGGTGTCCCCCACAGCTCTACCCAAGTACTGTGACTTTTTTTTTTTTTTAATGCATTCACCATTTCTAGGAACCCTCAGCACTATAGAAAGGCTGTTGCTTCCCTTTCTCTGCACCTCAGTTTCCTCTTTTGCAACCTGGGATAACCACGCTTGCCTAGCCCGCTCTCTAGTACCACTGTGCAGAATCAGCAAGAATGCAGATCCCAATGAACCGCTGAATCAAGAAGGTATCAGTCCCTTAAGTCGCAGTTAGTTAAGGATTCCACCTCGAGAAAGTTCCACCTTGAGAAGGGGCCAGTGCCATTCTCAGAGGACACCAGCATCCGCAACCCAGGAGCCAGCCAGGCCTCTCTGGACTGTAAAAAGGCGACCTACCACTCGCCAAGTGTGCTCCTGGCACCAGAGTCTGCCAGAACGGATGGCAAGAGAGCCTGGAAGCCAGTCTGCCTCTTCAGGGGCATACATGCACAATTCGACTCATAAATAACAATCTGATTATCACAGGCTTTTCCAAAGCCTATGTGATGGAGTTTTAATCTTTCATAAAGAAAAATTCATAAAATATTCAAGCGAAGCCTGCATGTATCGGGAGACCAGAAGTGGCTCTCAGCAGCCCCCAGCCACAGACGGACCCACGAGGGCCCCAGGACCTCTGCCATCAACCAGTGGAGAGCATCCTGCCCTCCGCGGCTGGGGTCCAACCAAGTCGTGACCAGAGAGAGAGAGGCCGGCTCTGCCAGCTCCAGCTCACTCTCCCGCCAGCCCGCTCTCCCTGGATGCTCTCCACGCTCCTGGCTCTTTCGACTCTAGGAGATCGGGGATGCCCTGGGCTCCTTTTCAGACTGTCCATGCTGCAAACAGGCTGCAAGGGACAAAACGGGACTGTCCAATCTCTAAGGTGCACAAGGAGAGGAAAAAGGAAAAAGACGCTCCCCTTCTAGAGCTAATTCAGGCTCACCAGGAGACTAGTTCAAGGATGAAACTTCAGCCTCCATAAACTGGCCTAACCAATCTTCCTTTCTAGAATCCATTCACTCACTCACTCATTCACTCATCCCAAAGTATCTGCTGTGACCTTATGATGCACCGGGCACTGCGAGCACTGTGATTGTGACGAAATGAGGGACACAGACAGGAACCCCTTCCCCTCCTGCATGGAGGAAGGGCTGATTCCAGAGCGGGGGCAGGGACGCTGCCAGAGGAACCCGGGATATCTCGTCGAGTAGAAGAAAACCGCTCGAAAAGAATGATGGGATTTGTCAAAAGGACAGAGAGAGCTGCACAGAGGGGCTGCCACTGGCCAACTCTGGGATAATCCAAGCAGCAGCATGATGGTGATGAATTACAGCCCATAAAACAAATAGCCAGGAGTCTAAACAGACGTAAGTAAGTGAATAAATGAATAAACAGGGGAGAAAGGAGAGTTCTTTCTAGAGCAGAATTCCCATTAGCAACTGTAGAAGGAAAGATGGAAAGAGGAAATCACCATCTGGCAAACACCACGGTAATATCTATGGCAGGCAAGAACCATTCAAGGAAGCTAATACTAGCGGACAAAAGGTACGAGGAGAAGGAAGAGATCTGCATAGTTGCCAAGTCCCTCCCCACAAAATACTTACTCTTGCAAAGGTAAGGGAGTAGACACCACAGAAGCACCACCTTCGCCAAGTGTCCAAAGTTACCATCACCGATGGTTAAGTCGCAGGAATCCACCGAGGACAGCATCCCTGCTGCTGGGCTCCCACCACCAGAAAGGCTCAGCCCTCATCAGCGATCCAGCAAACATCCCCCACACACCCCCCACCGAGGGGCACTCTGCAAAATAACTAGTCAGGACTCTTGAAAGGGGTCAAAGGCATGGAGTTCTAACAACCACCAAGGATCTGTCCGAGACTGAGACTAAGGAGACAATGCAACCAAATGCAAAGTGGGACCTTGGATTGGATCCTGGGCCAGAAAAAAAGGCCATTAGTGGGACCACTGGCAAAATCTGAATAAGGTCTGTAGACGAGTTCACAGTATTGCATTACTATTAATTTCCTGTATTCATATTAACATCCTAGTATAATGTGGTCATGATACTACGGTTATATAAGGTGTTAAGCGGAGTCAGGGGGAGATGGAAACTCTGTTATTTTTGTAAATTTTTATGTAAGTCTTTCCAAATGAAAACTTGAAAAAGAAATCTTTAAGCGCTGCCTTCACAAAGTTTACATTCTTGGGAAGGGTGGGGGAAGAGAAAAGAAGTATAATTAGAAAAAAAAAAGTAAAATATATACTCTTAGATGGTAAAATACAATGGAGAAAAAAAAGAACAGAAAAGGAAGATGGGATGCCAAAAGGTGTAATTTTAAACAGCATGGTCAGAGAAGACTTGCTGAGAAGGACATATCCAAGTGAGGGAATGAGCAAAGATAACAATGGAGGAATGCATTCTGCACAGAAGAACAGCAAGTGCAAAGGCCCTGAGGTTGCAGTACCAGGTGTGACAAAGGAAAAACAGGGCCAACAGGGCCAAAGTAAACCAGCAGAGTCTCTCAACTCCAGCCCTGCTTCCAGGAGAGCCAGCCCCCTCATTCTAACCTCTCCGTGGCCCCGCCCTCCTGAATAAGCAGCCAGATCAGCTCCCTGAAGGTAAGGCAGAGTCACATCTTGGGCAAGATGAAGCAGCACATAAACCTGAAATCTGACAGTTCAACCCTCCACTCCACTACTCCTTAGGAAGGAGGACACGGACAGACTGCCTTCCCATTTTTCTAGAATTCCAATGGCCAGCTTGTCCTCCAGAGCTGGAGCAGGGCAACGGCTTCTCTGGTGGAGCACCAGAAGAAGATGCTCACTTGCATCGAGGGACCGGGTTGTACAGAAGACACACGTGTCACATCACGACAATCGTGGTCAGCTGGGCAAGGTGCACTCACTTCGAGGGACCGGAGAACAGCAGTTCTCAACTCCTCATCCTCTCACCCCGGGGGCCCCTACCACCTGCCCAATTCTTAGTCTCCTGCTGAGATGCTGTGATACCCGTTCCTCAAATCATGTCCCTGCTTTAACGCCTCCGCACGGGACGGTTTCCAGGTGAGCCTGACCCGTACACTTTACTTCTACAAGACTACACAACCGTAGGCATGTCCGAATGGCAAGGAACTGCACACCAAACTCCCTGCTGGGCTTCTCTTCTATAAATTTTCTGCTGGGACCTGCTACCTCCTATCTGCAGCTGAGCTCATCGTTGGTGGCATCGTTGGTGCCACGAGGGAACAAAGAGCAGGGAGCACCAGCAGAAGGACCCAGAAGCACCTAGCCCTGTCTCCAGTGTCAGCATGCTTCGTTTTCTGGGCCTGGCTCGTGCCAGTGATTTTTTTTACTGCAGTCCTGTAACACGGTCGTATTTTCTGCTACTAAATTTGTCCCTGGGTCATACAATGGAATCAAATTGATCAACATTTCATGGTGCTGTTACAAAAAAAGCTTTCTGGCATCCCTGTGCCTCCCTCCAACACCACAATACACACACACATCTGAGAATGGCCCATCTTACACTGGTACAAGAAGACAGCACTACCTCCTAAGGCCACCATAAAGAGAAATGTGACAGATACCAAGTACCTTCGTTCACTCACTCAACAAATATTTAATAAGCATTTACTATGTCAGGCCCTTGCTGGGAATTGAGGACACAGTGATGAGTAAGAGACACAGACCATGTCCTCATGGGACTTAAAGCCTGGTCCTATTCATTTCTGTGGTTAGCAAATTCTCCACCTGGTTTTTACGGTCCTCCACAGGGACACCCAGTATCTGTCTGTCCATCTGTCCAGCCAGCCATCTACATCTCTCTGTTCCTCCCCCTCCCCCCCTCCACATACCCGACATCCCACCACTCCCCAAACAGTCGCTGTTCAAATAGACCACCTGCTATTTTCAGTCTTCCTCAAAAGATATTTTTAAGCATTGTGAAATATCATTTGCATATAAAACCTCTGCTAATTATAATCTTTCTACCTCTTTATTAGCGCCTGGGTTAGCCTCTCCCTTCCCCTCCCTTCTCAATGTTAACCACACCACAAGGTCACACTCCTCCTCCAGCAGGGGTCCCTGACCTCCCCTGAGCCCCATCAGTCCCCCCACCCTTTCCCCAGACACACACGTCGGCATCCCCCAAGTGAAAGGGACACTTTTCCTGAGCTCTCGGGAGCTCCTGCTCCTGCTCCATCTCATCTCGTCTCTCTGTCAACAGCAGGTCAAGGGCAAGGACCACGCGGACGGTTTCAGAATCCTCTGCCTCCGTCCAGCACAGGACAGGCAGGGCAGAAACCCCGGGTGACCCGTGGGCTGGGGCTGCAAAGCAGCCACCATCGCCCTCCTCAATGGCACCGGGGCAGGCAGCCGGCTCTGGCAGGCAGAGCCGCGGTTCTTCTTGGCACCCAATTCCAGCACCGCGCACAGACCCTGGTGTATAGCAGGAGCTCCACTGATAAGGACGGGTTGTTGCTGAAACTGCTCATCTCTCCAATTTTGGTGAACAAGGCACAGGACTTCCGCTAAGGCCAATGGAGAGGAAATGAGGGATGATATGCTAATTGTGCGACTAAACTAAAATCCTGGGGAGAATTGTTCTTAGAAAGGCAGGGGTGTACACTGCAAGAGGTCAGGGCCGAGCAGGTGACTCCCACTCGTCAAGCAGGCTGGGGGCCCGGGCTGGGAAAGTAAGGAGCCTGCTGCTCCCTGTCACCGGCTGCCGACGGGAATCTGCCACCACCCACCGGTCCGCGCCGTCACCGCAAGGGGAAGACGGGACTTCTTCCGGTGTCATGTCCAGGGTCTGATCTCCGGCGCAGCCAGCCTCTGCGCAAACATTCCGTCCCCTCCTCCCCTCGGCCCATCCTGTTTACACTGGTTGTGAACAGAAAAGGTGTTTTCGTAATTCGCATCGTGTCTGTATTCCAAGAGGAGCTTTCAAAAGAATTAAAAAATAGACGGACTCCTTACACACCTTCACGCCCACCCCCCCTCCCCCGAAGACCTTGTTTACACGAGCGTTTCTCTTCGCAAACCTTCCTTTGAAAAGGTCAGCTGCAGTTCACAAATTCTGAAACCGGCAGCTCCGAATTACTGGGATTCTGGAGCATTCCCTGAGGCGGCTTCCAAGCCATACCGTGGGCCCCTTGGATCTCCCCCCACCGCCGCCACCGGCTCCAAGTTCTACTACTAAAGGGCTCGCCAGGGGGGACCCCCAGGTAGGGTATATTCCCTACCTTGAGGACCTGGCTATAGAGGGCTCCTGGAAGCAAGAGAGGCTCCTGGAATTTGGCAGACCTCCCAGATCCCAGAATAAACTTGGACTTTGGTTTAAGAAACCTCGACTTTGGGGATGTAGTCGCCACCTTGCTAAGGGACAATTTATCTGATTTCCTTCCAGACAGGGTGTTCTCATGACAGAAAGCAACCACGTTAAAAGGCACCTCTCCCCCAGGGGCACAGTCCAGCGCTCCCATCTTTTCCCCTTAGCCAGCAAGTCATTAAACAAAAGATGTGCTTAGAGAGGGAAAGAGGGTAAGGCTGGGGGTAAACAAAATTAATCTCCCTTCTTTAAGGAGGGACTTTCCAGAGCCTGTAAAGGTCTAGTGGCCACTATGGATGTCTCGGACGGAGTATGATCTGCTCACAGGTCAGCTGCTAAACTCAAGCCCTCCCTCCCTTCTGCCCCTTGCCCAGCGTGCGGCGCGCCCACCGAGCACGCTGCCTCAGCTGCCTTTCCGAGAGATGAAGCAAACGAGCGTCCCTTGAAGGACAGCAGGGGACATGCCCAGGAGCCTCAGCTGATTAATGACGCAGGCTGCTCTCGAACCCAGGCGGGCCTACTGGCGGGCTGAACCGGAGGTGATATGGCGTAAGATGGGAACCCCAGCGTCCACGTGCTGAGAAGAGCGATTCCTACTGGCGTCCCCACCTGTTTCTCATCACAAACTAACGCTTACATACCTCCAGTGACCAGGATCTCTTTCGGGTTTCACACGGCTGGATTCTGGCCAGAGAGAGAAAGAGTATGTCTGGTGTTTTCTTTTCCAAGACTGCAATGCTGCGTGCTGCAGAGTTCGGCCTGGGGGTGCCCCTTTGTTTCAAAGACATCTGCAGGGGCGCCTGGGGGCCTCAGTCTGTTCAGTGTCTGCCTTCGGCTCGGGTCACGATCCCAGGGTGCTGGGACTGAGCCCCACATCGGGTTCCCTGCTCCGCTGGGAGCCTGCTTCTCCCTCTGCCTCTCTCTCTCTCTCATCTCATGAATAAATAAATGAAACTTTTAAAAAATAAAGAAAGACATCTGCAGAAGAAAGCAGTCAACCACAGGGACTTTGGGGCCTAGCAGCCCTAAATTTGAATCTCAACCCCACCGGTTACCTGCAGGTAGCCCGCTCTGATCCCGGGAGCCGAAGTACCCTCCCCTCTAAAAGCAGGGGCCATCACACAGCTGCAAGGGGCTGGGTGCATGAGAAGGCGCACGGCTATTATGTGTCATCGGCTAAGGTCACTCCCATCTCCAGAGCTCGAACCTTCCCTTTGGCTCACCTGTCCTCACAGTGGCCTCAAGAAACTGTCCAAATGAACTTGCTGTGAAGGAAAGGCAGATGCCAGTAAGGGCGTCTGCAGCGACAGCTGCCCTTGACCAGAAGGGACTGGAGAATCCTAGTAACTCAGGGGCCAAAGGGGTGTTCAAGAGCCAGTCCATCATTTAACTGAACAGATGGGGAAACTGAGGCCCAAGGGTACTGGGACCTGCCTCAGCCAAGGCAGCAGGTCGGCAGGGGCACCGGACCTGGGCATCGGTCCCTCCTTTGGGGCACCCCACTCCCCGAGGTGGGGGGAACGAGGGGAAAACTCTAGGAAGGCAACGCAGCACCCCCAAACCCTCACCACGTTCCACTGGGTTAATAGACTTTAACAATTTACTGACACCAGCGGAGCTTATGAAGTAGTTTAATTGAATTAATTAGGCAGTCAGGACTTACTCCTGAGTTCCCCCTTTGGCTCGGGGGAGGCTGTGCCAGCCGCCTGCTTAACCCCTTGCATCCTAGAGAGGCTGTCACTCGCTCTCACTTCCAACTCATGGCCGACTTCACCCTGGGGCCCACCTGTAAGCCAACCACGGAGCTCACCAGAACAATTAAACAGGGGAGGTCCCCTTGGGTGGGTGAGTGCAGGTCACGGGGGCAGCAAGGGAAGGGGACAGCAGTGCCCCAGAGTGGGAACCGTCCACGGGCCTGGCCCAGGCCATGGCTCCCCCGCCCCCCGTCTCCTTATCCTCAACTTCCCTCCCCACAACGGAGAGGCTGGCTGATGTCCCTCGAAGTGTCCCCACACCCCGGCAGCAGCAGCAGGCCCTGGAAAGGGAGTCAGAATGCAGACTCGGGGCACCACCGCACCCACTGAATCAGGGGCGGGGGGGAGTGCAGAGAGCTGTGCTCACCCTCCAGGCACACACGAAGGTAGAGAAGCAGTCTGGGTGATCCCTGAGATTCTGGGAGAAGTAGTCTGGGAAACAATCCAAAACAGGAAAACCAATTCACTTACAAGATCCTCTTCACAGCATTATTTCTAATGAGAGAAACCAAAACTGCGAAATATCCCCCAAACAGGGCACTGCTGGGTAAACCAGAATACTGGCCTCTTCACGGAACACCACACAGCCAAAACCGCAGGGTTTACAAGACAGTTGGGAAATGCCAATCTCAGAACGTCAAGTTTTTTTCCTCTCCTTTAAGCAGGAGAGAACTCTAGCTATTGCACCTATTGGTTAAGACACACACACAGAATAATTAGAAGGAAAAGGATCAAAATGTCCTAGGAGTGAGCTAGGGATCTACAGGTGGTTTTCTTCCTTCCTCATACTTTTCTGTATTTTCCAACTTTTCCTATAAAGAGCATTTGCTACTTTAAATAATGAAGTAAAACAAGCTGTTGCAAACAAAACAAAGATTCTGTGAGAAGACACTGCTGGGAAGGCAGAAGGTGGCACAGTGACTTGAAATTCGCTCAGCATTTGGGCTGGTCCCTCCCGCCAGCCTGAGCTCTTGGCGGCTGGGACAGGAGTGGCCGTGCGCACAGTGGGTGTGAAGGAAGGGAAGACGGACAGATGGATGGAGAGAAGTGGGTTCCCCATAAACCACTCTATGAAATGGCATATAATGGAAGTATTTAAGTTAAAACATAATGGTGAGAGAGAAAATAACCCTGAAGAGCCAGACTCGAGGGAAAGGAAAATTCATCTGCGCCCACGAGGATGTCCCGTCCAGCCCGGCACGCACTCCCGCTTTCTCCTGTGCACCCCTGGCACAGACACGCTCATCAGGCCGGCAGAAAGCCACTGTTTCCAGAAACTTCGGAATCCCTGAAGCTGGCAATGGGGCAGCAGGTCCGCTCCAGCTGGCTCGTGCTAAGTGGCCACAGCAGGAATCGATAGTTAAAAGCAGAGAGCAGAAGCCAGGTGAGCAAACACCAGCCGTGGACCGGAAGCTGGTTTGGGGAGGACACCCCCCCACTCAGCGGCTGTGATAGGGACTCACCCCCCAGCCTCTCTGGGGAGCGGCCTGGGAAGCCATCACACCTGTGCCCAACAGGAAGACGACATGCGGCAAGGCAGCGCTGGGCAATCCTGGGTGGGTTGAGGACTGCCACTTAGTACGGCAGGGACAAGAGGCAGCAGGGGGGCGGTGGTAAGGTCCCGACGCAAGCCCCAGGCAGAAAAACACGTTACCAGCCGGAGTGTGACAGCACACAGCACCACGAGGGCACCGAGCAGCTGCCCACGAGATTATGGGACAGCCAAGTTCACCTAGTCTCGGGAGAAGTCCATGAGCCGCTGAATGGGGGACAAGGGCTGCAGGATCACCCTGAGCCAACTGGGCATTCTCCTTCATCACCCCCACATTTTCTCCACACCTGCTATCAAGGCAGAACTAGGCCCAGGTGGGGGGACAGGGCGCACAGGGCTCCTGGCACCTGACCTCCAAGCAAGAGCCAACAAGCTCTCTACCCCGGGCTGTGGGCACCACCTGCCCAGGACATACCTCAGTGTCCTGTTCACATCACACACAGCAACATGTGAGAGGACCATCACAGCCGACTGGCTCCTTTCCCAAATGCAGTACCTCAAGGTCAGAGACCAGAGTGTCCCTGTGCTGTCACATAGCAGGCGAGGGGCGGTGCTGCACTTCGAGCCCCACATTCCTTGACTCCCAGCCCAGCTCAGCAGGGGCCAGGCCCTTCCGGGCTCTCAGGCAGATAAACAGCAACTGACCCACAGGCTCACTGGGTACCATGAAATCTTACAGAAGTGGACCAGAAAAGAGAACTAACACTGGGTAGTGAGTTCCCCGTCCCTAGAGGAGGTCAAGCAGAATCCAGACAGATGACCACGTGGCAGGAATGATGCTTAAGAGACTGAAGAACAAAACCTGGGTTTGGCGGGGAGTAGGAGAATGACTCTGACATTCCCCCCTTAATGGGATTACCTTATGATTCTTGACTGATGAGGCAGGCCAGTGTCTGGTAAGATCCAGGAGACGAGTCTCAACAAGGTCTTCAAACTTAGTTCGCCAGGGACGCCTGGGTGACTCAGTCGGTTAACCATCTGCCTTCAGCTCAGGTCATGATCCCAGGATTCTGGGATGGAGGCCCACATCGGGCTTCCTCCTCAGGAGGGAGCTTGCTTCTCCCTCTGCCTGCCATTCCCCCTGCTTGTGCTCTTTCTCTCTCTGACAAATAAATAAATAAAATCTCAAACTAGGTTCCCCTCCTCCAGCCTGCCTCTGGGGCAGCCCACAAGTGACCAGGCAGGTGGGACCCGTTTCTTCAGGACCAACCTCCCCGTCACACAGAGGAGTCCCAGCGCCCAAGGCCCCACAGACTTTCAAGGGCCCACAAAAATACTTTAATTTCCTCTAAAATCAGAATAAAGAAACTGAACTCTGAGGTCAGAGAAAATGTTGAACATATAATATTAATACACTCATCTTTATACCAGTGCGGTCATAAGACATAATTTTTAATATTTTTTATGGAGGAAGGAGCCCACAAAGGCAAAAGTGCCTACGGCCCACAAAAGTCATATAACGTGGCCCTCCCTCCCTGATTAGAAAAATTGCTTTTATCTATTCAATATACTGGGTTCCTATATAAGACTTCATTTATAAAACAGTTCTTTGCCTAGGAAGATTTTTTTGAAATCTTGTAGCAGGTGAAAATCGTGTTTTTCACTCCAAAGTTTTAGGGTCTTGACTTATGAACAGATGAAATGTGGTGTCATAGTACTCGACAGCTTTTCCAAGCCAAAAGGCTCCGTTTCTCTGGCACGTCGGCGCCTCCCAACTCTCATGACCAACCCTGACACATCACTGGAGTAACCACTGTTTCTTAGTAAAGAAATGTAGGCACAATGTGAGTTAGCCTTTCTTTTCAGGCTATTTCCAAGGTACATCTTGAGACAAGGAAAGTGCCAGATCGCCCCCAAGTTCAAATGGTGACACCCCCTTTACTCTGGAAGGAGCAATTTGAATCTGAAGGAGGGAAATCCTGAAAACTGGATAAACTCATTAAACAGTCCCATCAGGAGAAAGGAGAATCCCTTAAGGAAAGACCTACCAAGGAAAATTCAGCTAGTTCAAGGGTGGTCCCCCAAGTGAGGCTCTCAGCAGGTGGTGTGTTGTCACCACTGCTTGGGGAGCTGGTGGGCTTGAACTCGCAACCTCCCCCTCCCGAGACTCGGAACCAGCAGGTCTGATGACGGGGGCTGCACCTGCCAACTGCCCGGTGCCAGAGGTCCTGGACCTCCCGGCGGGGGGGGGGTGTTCTCTACTAATAATGAAGATGGGTTTGGGGTGTCCCCCCGCCATGTTGCTGGGCCTTTATTTCTCGGTGCCAATGACTGGGTAAAGCATAACTTTGTGGGGCCTCTTATTCAGTAAGTGGCCTCAGAAGTGGAATGGGCACGGACGGCATAGTGGGCTTCTCTCTTGACATGCAACACATGCAACACACCCTAACACACCCTAACACACCCTAACACACACACACACACACACACACACACACACACACACACACACTATTCTTCTGCTCTCCCAGCCTTAAACTCCCCGAGATTGCTCATCCCCACCTTTGGACTAAAGAACTGGGGCTTGGGCACTAGAAAACCAGAGCCTGGTAACTCCCCCAACTGCTCCGTCTCAACATGGCCCCGTTCTGGGCGAGTCCATCCCTGTGGAGAGAGTGATGGGCAGGAAGCCTCACCTGCCAGAGATGGTAAGAGGAAACAGCTGATGGCCAGAACCTGGGAGGGCAGAATGCCACTGTGGAACCAAGGTCAGACAGGAGAAATGGGCACTTCAGGTGCTGCCTCTTCAGAACCCACAATCTGAGTGGTTTCAATGGGCTGCCCCAGGCCCCAACTCCAGTCAGAGTCTTAAATGATCCACATCTGTCCAACGAAGCACACACTCTTGGCACCAAGACTGGCTCCGGAATGAGACTGTGACCCACGACAGGCCAATGGGAGCCTTTCCTGGGCCTTTTTGGTTGAAATCCTTAGGCAACAGGTGCTCCCTTTCCACTGGGGTCCAAAATCAGCCTGGAGATGGTGCCGCCATTTCTGCCATCACCCAGGGAGGGCTTGCATTAAATCTAAGTCAACACCAGGAAAGAAGAGCAGAGACACGGAGAGCAATGCCGTTTCTAATAATCTCTTCAAATTAGCTGGGTCCAGCCCTGAACTCTTCAGGAGGCAGAACAGGAAATGTCCCTTTGGGCTTAAGCAAGTTTGAGATGAGTTTCTGTCTCGTGCAGCCTAAGGGGTCGTGACTAAAATGGATGGTCTGCTATATGAACCGGCAGATTTGGTTTAAAGGCAGAAAGAATTTTCATTTCCCTGGGAATTAGCTGTGCGATTCTGGGCGAACCACCCCACCTCTCTGTTTCCATTTCATGCCAACCTCCCACGGGTTGTGGCAGAGAATTAAACTGTATCACAGTGACTACACGAAGCACTTGGGACGATGTTATTTAGCATCTGCAGGTGCTAAACAGATGTCAGGAAAGAAAGCAGTAGCCTAACAGAAGATTCTCCCCCAGGCAACCCTGCTTGCTAAGGAAAAAATATTAGTCCTACAGGGCCCAGCCTGAGAATAGCTTGGCAGAGCAAAATGGTCATCAGAGACCCAAGTCAAAAGAGGAACAGCTAGGAGAAGTCCTTTCTTAAGAGCCATAACCCTTGGCCCATTGCCAACTCTTTACAGCACTCAAAGTGATTTCCTATCATCATCTACCCCCACAACCCCTGCTATTAGAATGAGACTCTCAGAAGCACAATGGCACAGCCCTTGCAAAGGCCAATTTGACAGTATCATTAAAATGTAGGATCTCTGACCCCAAGAAGCCTCTTCCAACATGCCATCTTCCAAAAGTACCCTCATAAATGCAAAATAATATTGACGTAAGTGGCTTCTAGTGATGAAAGAGCAAGAGGGACCAGATTTACCCCCCACCTCAAACCACCAAGTAACTGGACAAAACATACAAAATAATGATCTCCAACCACTGGGCAGGCAAGGGGCAGCACAAGACAGTAATGCCTCAGAGGAAAAGCAAACAAGGTGGGTCCCACAACTGTCCCAACAGACGACCTGGACCATTTCTAGGTGGTGGTGCAGGGAGGGGGACCCCAAGCAGAGTGCAGGGGACTTCCCTTGAGTTAGGGCACGATTCAGAACTACAGAGGGTGAGGAAGCAGCAATATGCAGGGCAGAGAGTGAGAGAAAACAGAGGTGCCCAGAGACCACGCTCAAATGCTTCAGTGGCTTTCTTAAATCAGCACATGAGCCTAAGGAAACCACCTGATGCTGGCCAAGAATCACCAGACACAACCCAGTAGGACAAGTCTCAGAGCTCACACAGAACTAACAGTTCCCAAGAGCCAAAGTGGGGAAATATAATAACTAATGGCATTGGGATACTCAGGGGGAAAAGATTAACTCTAGACCAGGGCCAAACAGTCAGTATTTTAGGCTCTATGGGTCACTGTGGAATGAAAGCAGCCATAGACAAGAAATAAGGGAATGAGCATAGCTGTGTTCCAATAAAACTTTCTTTACCAAAACAGGTGGCAGGCCGGACTTGCTCGATGGGCTACACTGTACCAAACCAAACGCTGCTCTATTCCACAGACTGCTCAGTTATCTGTAGATTTAGCTGTTCTGAACAACCCCGCCAAGATCTCCACAACCGAATCCCCAGCACCCATGGGTATGTTAGGATCCAGGCAAAAGGAATGAAGCTTGCTAATCAGATGACCTTGAGATGGGGAGATGATCCTGGATTACAGGGTTGGGTGCAGTGTAAGGGTCCTTCTAAGCAGAAGACAGAACCAGAGACAAGGCAGGAGGAGAAGGACTGTGCCCAACACTGCTGACTTTGAAGATGGAAAGAAGGAGTCAGACCCCAGGGAATTCATATAGCCTCTAGAAGCTAGAAAAGGAAACAGATCCTCCCCTAGAGCTTCCAGAAGGAATGCAGCCCTGCCTACACCTTGAGCCCAGTGAAATCCATCATGGACTTCCAATCTCCAGAATTATAAGATAATAAATTCACATATTTTCCAGCCACTACGTATGTCATTGTTATGGCAACAATTAGGAAACAAGGATGACAGCAGTAACAGAATAAAGCACAAAAGTATTTAAAGGAATACTAAAACATCCAGCACTGATCAACACAAAATTCACAGTATCTGCCAATCAAAAATTCCTATGCATAAAAGAAGCAGGAAAACTCATTAATAGGAAAAGACCCAGAAATGATACAGATGATAGACTCAAAGGACATTAAAAGAGCTATCATAAATGTACCACATAAAGTCAAGAAGGGAGGAAAAACAGGAGCATGTGAGAGACACAGGCAACATAAAAAAGACCCATATCAAACCACCAGAGATGAAAAATACAATGCCTGGGATGAAGAACAGATTAGATACTGAGAACAAAGACTCATGAACCTGAAGACACAGCAACAGAAACTCTTAACAATGAAACACAGAAAAAAAAGACAGATGAAAATAAACTGGGCATCCATGAGCTGTGGGATGACGTCAAAAGGCCTAATATATATGCAGCTGGAGTTCTGAAGAAAGAGGAGCGAGGGCGAGGAGAAAAGGTTATCTGAAAAATAATGGCCAAAAGTTTCTAATCGCGTGCAAACTATAAACCCACAGAACCCAGAGCTCAATGAATGCCAAGTAGAACAAACACAAAGAAAACCACTCTCAAGCACATCACAATCAAACCGATTAAAACCAGAGATAAAAAGAACATCTAAAAAGTTGTCAGAAATTTTAAGAAGACATTAACATACAGAGGAACAAAGTAAGAATTACAGCCACCTCCTCACCAAAAACATTAAAACAGAAGACAGCAGAGCAACATCTTTAAAGTGCTGAAAGGAGGGGTGGGGGGGGAGAACACCCATCAACCCAGAATTTGAGAGGTAGCAAAAATATTTGTCAAAAATAAAGAAGTGCAGGGCGCCTGGGTGGCTCAGTGGGTTAAGCCGCTGCCTTCGGCTCAGGTCATGATCTCAGGGTCCTGGGATCGAGTCCCACATCGGGCTCTCTGCTCAGCAGGGAGCCTGCTTCTCTCTCTCTGCCTGCCTGCCTCTCTGTCTACTTGTGATCTCTCTCTGTCAAATAAATAAATAAAATCTTTAAAAAAAAAAAAAAATAAAAAAAAAAATAATAAAGAAGTGCAAAACCTAAAGGAATTCAGCACCAGCAGAACACCACCACAAGTGCTGGTTCTCTGACTGTAACACCCAGAAAACTGGTGACACCCAAAATACCCAGCAGAAGGGGACTAGTGACATAAACTAAGGCAGATCATTTTTTTGGTTTTTTGTTTTTAAGTTTTCCTTTATTTATGTGACAGAGAGAGAGAACACAAGCAGGGGGAAGGGCAGAGGGAGAAAGAGGCTTCTCACTGAGCAGGGAGCCCAACGCGGGACTGGATCCCAAGACCCTGGAATCATGACCTGAGCTGAAGGCAGATGCTTACCCACTGAGCCACCCAGGCGCCGCACTACAGCAGATCCTTAAAATGGAACAGGGAACACTGATTAAAAACTGAAGCACGTCTACTGGGGCTAACATGAAATGCATAGCCCTATGACATGCTACTAAGTGAGCAAAGCTAAGCTATAAAACGATATGAACGGTTCACACTTGCGCCAGGAAGTGCGTAAGAAAAGACCTAGCATGACATACTCCACTGTCACCAGAGTGCCTGCCTACAGGACATGAGGCTTAGAGGAGGATGGGGAGCAATGGCAAGGGGCTCTCTCCATTTTGTTCTTTATACTACTTACTTCTGGGTCACCTGAATTGTTTTCAAAGACCAGCTATTCATGTGATTTCAAGTTAAAAGTACAAAAAAAAAAAGAAAAAAAGAAAAGAAAAGAGGTCCTTAGCTGGGAATTCAAGGCAAGCCCGAGAGATAGTCAACTTCTTGACTGGCTAAGCACTATTTATGATTTACTCAAATTTGGGGCATGAAAACATCTATTCCTTTTGTTTCTTTCAAATATCCTCGATTTCATTCTGTCCCAAATTCCACAGCCTGGTACACATCATAACAAAGGTCTCATGGAGGTCCACCTGGGGACGTGTAGGAGGATGCTAGCCGCAGCTTTATTTGGGCTGGGGGACATTGAGGCCTGGTTATCCATCACTGAGAGGTGGGAGGCAAAAATCCATCCAGCAGCTCAATGTAGTATTATGGAGATCAAACCCTTAGAGCTGAGGGTCAAAAGCGAGCAAGAGGAGGAGATCTAGACACTACGGCACTGATGGACACTTTTTATACACGTATACAAAACAACAGCACACGTTTTGCAAGAACACACATACACAAAAAGATGCATGTTAAATATATAGAATATTGGAGACAGCAGAGGAACAGAGCCAGGAGAGGGGATGGGGATAAAAAGAAATAACTAAATAAATCAAGGAGGGATTGCAATGCACCAAAGAGGACCCTGCACCTGAAACTGAGTATGTTAACTTAACCTATTGCACAGAAGATTGAAAGACAGGGGGTGGGGACAACAGGTGACACTGTGACCAGGTGCCGGTTGCTTTATGTGTATTAACTCATTTACTCTTCACTGGTAACTCTCTCAACAGGTCCTCCGATCTCCAACATAAAAAGAGGAAACAGACACAGAGAGGTTTAGCAATTTGCCCTAGGTCACACAGAGAGGAAGCAGCAGAGGCAAGACCGGAATCCAGAAGGGCTGCCTCTAGAGCCTGTGCTCTTCAGCCCAGGCTGAAGACTAGGCAGCCTCTGACTCGACCTACCCCACTTACGATGAGATAACGGAAGCTCAGCCTTTTCTCAGAGTCCAGGAAATTAGAATTAGAGCCTATATTACACCTTACCAGACCCCCTTTATGGAGGTACAAAACAGGCCCAAAAAGGCATGCAGGAGCCACCTCGCAGCCAAGAAAACCCAGGCCAACCCCTTCCTGCTGTGGCCACACTCAGTCCCACTGCCTTCAGACCAGCTGGGAACGTGAAGAAAGGAAACAACACAAAAATATCTGAAGAATGGTATCTTGGAACAAAAGACACAAAAAGTCAGAGACCAAGGGACGGGCAGGAGAGAAGACCAAACCTGCTCCCAAGTCCGCGACCCAGCCATGAAGAGACGACAAGAAGCCTGGCATGCGGCCCGCGAAGGTGGCATTTGTGAGCGACAAGACCCCGTGAGAACCCCGTACCCCGGCTCGGCCTGCCACTCGGCCGGGATGGGGACTCCGGCCAGGGAACGAGGGACTTTGCTGGGCCTGAGTTCGTCACGTCCCGGAAAAGCCCGTGAAGCCCTGGCACGGGCGCTGATGTATCAGCTAATGTCTCATTCAAGTTGTCAGCATTTTGTTAGAGCCAATTCAGTGAGTAATCAAGGAAAAAGTTGGGACCAGATGGGGAAGCAGATGCTAGCTCAGCCGCGAGTACAGTTCCCTGCGAGTGTCTGGGAAAGCGCTGGGCTGGCCAAGTCTGGGAGAGAAGGGCAGAAGCGACACACCAGAGAGGAGTAGGAGAAAGGTGAGGCCCATTTTAAAGATGCACAAACTGAGGCCCAGAGAGGCCAGGGGACTTGGGGCTGCTGGAAGAACGGCAGAGAATGAGAATGCAAAGAAACCCAGAAGACTCGCAAAAGAGGGGTGATTCTGCTGTGAGGCACAACTGGAGACAAGGCAGGACTCCGCCAAGCGGAACAAAGGACCTCCAGAAAGAGAGGTGAGGGTTCTAGCTCGGGTCCCAGCTTCACAAGTGCTGAGGATGGGCATCGGAATGCCTGGGTTTGGTTCCGGGCTTCCCTAGTCGCCACATGTGGGACTTATTTCACTCAGCCTCGATTTCTCCATCTGTAAAATGGGAGTAACAGTACATGCCTCACAGCTACGTTGTAAGGACTTAGTAACTTAATGAGACTCAGAACAGTGGAAGGCACAGCATCAATGTTCAAATCACAACCCCCACTACGGCTACTGCGGAGCCAATAAAACATGACCACCAGACAGTGAGCGAGAAATAAACACCGACGTTTCAATGCTAAATGAGAAAGGCAGGATATAAAACTGTAGGCACCGTGATGATCGCTGTATTACACAAAGGAGAGAAAGACACCGAGAAAAAAGACAACGGAAAAATGCGGACCGTCATTATAAAATGGTAAAATGATGAATTTAATTCCCCCTAATTCTCTAGATTTCAAAATTTTAATGTATGAATAACCATTTTTGTAACAGAAAGGAGGGGTTCAATACATGGAGTTTTGAATGTTGGGGAAATGCTGGAGCTTTTCCACTCAGTTCCTCATTTATAACACAAGCAGAACAGAATGAAAATGAAGACCAAAGGCAGTGGTTGGCTAATCTGACAGTGAACCCCAGACCTGCAAACGGATGAAAGAGGAGAGTCCTATGTGGCAGAGGGCACAGGAACCACCAATGCCTCCTCTCCTCCCACTCCCAGAGACTGACTAAGGGAATACAGAAATAGAAGGCACTATTTATATAAAAGTCTAGAGCAGGTAAACCAGTCTAATGTGAAGATAATCAGCACAGCCATGGCCTCTGGAGAAGAAGTTGGCAACTGACAGTGGACCCAAGGAAACACTCTGGGAGCTGGAAATGTCCCACGTGGCCCCTGGGGTGTGAGTTACATGGGTACGTCCATTTATCCAAACGTTCAGCTATGACTCTCCATTTTACTTATATGAGGTCTTCCTGAAACAGTTGTAATAACCGGGACTGAGTAACGGGGACTCCTGGGTGGCTCATTCGGTTAATCGTCAGACCCTGGATTTCAGTACACAGGTCATCGTCTCAAGGTCATAGGATCAAGTCCCACGCCGGGTTCTGCGCTGGGTGCGGAGTCTGCTTGTCCTTCTCCCTGCTCCTCCCCCCACTCACACTCGCTCACTCGCGTGCTCTCTCTCTCTCAAATAAATAAAATCTTCAAAAAACTACCATCACCGGGCGCCTGGGTGGCTCAGTGGGTTGAGCCGCTGCCTTCGGCTCAGGTCATGATCTCAGGGTCCTGGGATCGAGTCCCGCATCGGGCTCTCTGCTCAGCGGGGAGCCTGCTTCCCTTCCTCTCTCTCTGCCTGCCTCTCTGCCTGCTTGTGATCTCTGTCTGTCGGGTAAATAAATAAAATCTTTAAAAAAAAAAAAAAAAAAACTACCATCACCAGCACCATCACTGAATGAGCAGAGCGGGTAGAGGTCTAGGCAGTAAGGGAATGGCAACACGCTGATGGCTGCTGAAGCTAGATCACGGGATGTGACGGGCGCTGTGCAACTGTTCACTGGGCACACTTCTGGAACTTCCCACACTTGTCCTAATAAGAGAACACAGTTACGGTGGCTTCTCAAAAAACTAAACAACGCAATCCACTGTGTGATCCAGCAATGCCACCACGCGGGATAGACCCAGAAGACCCGTTCCAAAGTGGGATCTGCCAGAGACGCTGGTAGACCCAGGCTCAAAGAAGCATTATTCGTGACAACTAAGAAGGAGAAGCCGCCCAAGCGTCCACCGATGGATGAGCAGATTACAGAACACGCAGGTGCATACGGCGGAATGCGATACGGCCTCAGGAAGGAAGGAGATTCCGTGTCCTGTGACACGGAAGAGCCCCGAGGACACTTTGCTAAGAGACATAAGCCAGCCACAGAAAGAGAACTGTACGATTCCACTCATAGGTGCTACTTCCGAGAGTCAAGTTCACAGAGAGAAAGCAGCACAGCGGTGACCCAGGGCCGGGGGGGAGGGGGCGAGGGGGAGCTCTTTAGGGAGAGTTTCCCAGATGAACAAGTCTGCACACAGGTAGCAGAGTAAAGCACACGCACTTAACACACCTGAACCGCACATTTGACGGTGATCAATTTTATGCTATATACTGTATTTTAACATAATTAAAAAACTTAAAAAGGGGCGCCTGGGTGGCTCAGTGGGTTAGGCCTCTACCTTCCTCTGGGGTCATGATATCAGGGTCCTGGGACCAAGTCCCACGTCGGGCCCTCCACTCAGCAGGGAGCCTGCTTCCCCCCCACCCGCCTCTGCCTGCCTCTCTGCCTACTTGTGATCTCTGTCTGTGAAATAAATAAATAAGAGCTTAAAATAAAATAAAAATAAAAAAACGTTAAAAAAAAAAAAAAGGAGGTCCTGAAATCTAGGAGGGGATTTCACACACAGGCCACCCACCGAGGGATTTCTTCCACATGGGAGGGAGGGAGGACACATCGAAGGGCATCACGATGAACCCTCTCGCAGATGCCCTCCCTGAGATTCTAACACAGAACTAATACGATTAAAACCAAACTTGGCAGGGGACGCCGGGGGGAACAGGACCTACAGGACTGCCATCTGTGGAATCCCAGACATCCCATGGGTGGCTTATCTTCTTCCACTTTCTGACTCGACCGTGACCCCATCAGGAAAGACTCCCAGCACAGACCACTGGGCACTTAACAGTGTGGCCTTACTAAACCAAATCATGGAAACCAGACTCAGAAAACCTACAGGCCCAGCCAGCCTCACCCCTCCCCAACCTCGGGGGGCTGCATCACCCACCCAACACTTATGATATCTGGCCCTCCCCTTTCCTCCCAAGACCCGAGGAGGCAGCAGCTACTGGTCTCACGGTAGGGTGTACCCCATTCCAAGTCATACCCCTTCCTTATTTAGAAGGAATAAATGTAGTGAACGGGGCGGGGGGGGGAGGCAAATGGAACAAAACTGTGTAACAAAAAAAGGGAATAAGCATCCTCCTACTCAAGATTCAGAGAAGGAACACGTTAAAAACAGTTTTACTCTAGGAAGCTAAAATAAATTTGAGACCAATTCTCCTTTGCGCTCTCAACAAAACTCAAGAAAACAAGAACAGAGTCAAATGAAGAGAAAGCTCAAGGAATTCAGAAACGAGTGCAAGGAACCAAGTAATGGCACAGAATCATAACCAGCACCAGGAGCAGTGACAGGCAGAACTGCCAGCGCAGAAAAGAGAGGTAAGTCGTGCGAAGGAGACACCTGAGAAGCACCTGCAAACCTCCAAAGAAAGAAGAGAGGCTTGGGGCGCCTGGGTGGCTCAGGAGGTTAAGCGGCTGCGTTCTAGCTCAGGTCATGATCCCAGGGTCCTGGGATAGGGCGCCCCGCTCAGCGGGGAGCCTGCTTCTCCCTCTCCCTCTGCCCCCCCACCTGCTTGTGCTCTCTTTCTCAAATAAATAAATGCGATCTTTTAAAAAGGGGGGGGGGTCAAATACTCAACACAAGAGATAATACACATATTGCATATATACAGATATATACAGATAACTCCCCATTCCGAAGAGAAATGAGCCCAGAGGGACACATGCAATAAAAATGTTCCTATTCTTAAGAGCTTAACCTGTGGGGCACCTGGGTGACTCAGTGGGTTAAGCGTCTGCCTTCGGCTCAGGCCATGATCTCAAGGTCCTGGGATAGAGCCCCGCAGCGGGCTGTCTGCTCAGCAGGGGGCCTGCTTCCCTTTCTCTCTCTCTCTGCCTGCCTCTCTGCATACTTGTGATCTCTGTCAAATAAATAAATAAAAATCTTTTAAAAAAATGTTTAATCTGTAGACAAAGTACATTCCATGCACCTTAGCAAACTAATGAAAAGGCACTAAAACCTGGACACTGCTTGGAATACCCCTTGAATTTCAAGGGGGAGAAAGAATGCTATGGACATTAAGGAAGGCTGCCGGTGGGAGGACGGGGGCATCAGCCATCCAAATAAAATCTCATGTGGCCTCTGAATTACCCAGTATTAACAACCTAAGACTACAGCACATCTACAGGGTACTGAGTGATAAAATACATAACCCAAAAATGCTCTATTCATCCAAGCTGCCATTTACAGGAGAAAGCATCAAAAATACCTTCTTATATAAGTACTTAGAAAAAAGAAAACTATAATTAGATGAAAGAAGTTTAAAAAAACTACATTAGGTATTATAATAAATATAACTGGGGGTAAGCTCCATATTACAAGACAGAGACACTCAGACTCTGAGTTTTTAAATATAAAAAACTACAGGCTATCTGAAAGAAAGACAGTGATTTTTTTTTAAAGGGCACAGAAAGGTTAAAAGTGGAAAGTAAAATAAAAAGTTAAATGTAGAATTACACCAGGTAAATTCCAAAAACAGAAAACAGAAAGTGCTTTAGAAAAATCACTTGAATTAAAGGTGAAATCGTGAAATGTTTTACAAAAATTAGAGAAACTACAACTGAAAGCAGAAAGCATAGAAGAGGTCAAGGAGGACACCCCATAATAAAATGCTGGCAGGCAGGTATCTATTTCTGTTAAATACCCTAGCAATAAAATATATAAAGTAAACTAAAATGAACCAATGTAAAACCAAAAGAAACATCGTATTATTGGAAGACATTAACAGATTCTCAAATTCTTGAAATAATATATCGAAAAACAGTATTATTAGAGCTCTATTGGGAATCTAAAAAATGTGATTAATGTCAATGATATAAAGAACTGAGAAATACGCATATAAGTAGCAAACAATAAACCCCAAAGGGGAAATTGCTTATGCTGCAAGCAAATGAAACATTTACACAAACTATTATTTTAAAAAAGGAATCCAAAACTTTCTAGGAATCACCAAGAGCAAAACTATTATTGGCAACATTCTCTCACAATAAACTAAAAATGAATAAATATAAAGACTAATTTTAAAAAAGGGAAACACAAAAATTTAAATTATATTTTTAAATAAACTTTAAAGACTATGGAATATTTAGGAGAGAAAAGCGTAAACAGTTCGCAGTAGGCTTATGGGATGTGACCAAAAATGTACTCAGAGGAAAATTCATTGACTGAACACTTTTACAACTAAACAGAGAAAAATAAACAGCTAAGGATTCAAATTAAAAAAAAAAAAAATCTAAAGAAGGCAGAAAGCTCGATTTAACAAATGTAACAATGTGGAAATGTTTTAAATAGTCAGAATTAACAAATACCTTCAAAGTATTAGGAAATGAATATAAAAGTAATAAATAGACCTGGATATTTGTATTCAACCAAAAGAAAAAAAAGAAAAATTCAATTACAAGAAAATCAGACTAGAAAAATACAACCAGAAGACATGTTTTTAAGTTGTTTTCTATTCTAAGCAAATACGGTTCAAATGCTTGATCAGTTTCTAAGAAAATATAAATGACCAGAACTATTTTCGACAAGAGCAAAAGCCAAAATATAACTGAAGAAAGGATTACGTGGAAAATCATCATCCTCCAAAATATAACAAGATAGAGAGTTTTAAAGGCGAGTCCTTTCAAACTTTCAAAAGGTAGATAATTCTCATGCGATATAAATCATTCCTGGCACGCACAATAAACATCTGGCACGCACGCTTGAACTCTCATTTCCTACACTCTTACAAAACACTGAATTGTTTACACATGACAGGACCTCAGAATCCTTCTCAACACAGCCATCTCAGCAGCTACTACCAACAGGTACACAGTTTACAATGTATTTATCCACCTTGTTCCAGATCACTGAAAATGATGGAAAGCCTCCCAATTTATAACCCACTATACTAGCATAATCCCCACTTTAAAAATGACAAAAACAGCACACTAAAAATAAAACCACAGGACAATCCTACTAAGGAATATAGACACAGAACACTGCAAGATGGATCTGAGGTGTATTAAAATGATGAAACACCATGAACACAATGGGTTCCTTCCAGGATGGTTTAATATTAAGAAATCTATTAATACAACTTATCATATCAACAGATCAAAGTAAGAAAACCATAGGGCCATCTGGGTACATAATGAAAAGGTATTTAAAATTCATCATCCTTTTCCCCTCCTCTTATTATTAAATAGTTTTACAGTGGGGGAGGGTTTGATTCACACTCCACTGCAGAGGAATTCAAACACAAGAGTGAAAATCACTCCTAAATCATATCACTCACTTCCACCTTGAAAAATAAAAACAAACACTGAGCAACTCGGAAAATGCTTAATGATAAAGAATATGTATCAGGAACCAAAATAAAACTTTATACCTAATCAGAAAATGCTAGAATCCTTCCCACTAAAAGAAGAAATAAAATAATACAAGAATACCTATTATCCCTATTATTCAAACTGCCCAGAAGGCCTAGTTGACATGTAAGAGAAAAAGAAAAGGACAATGGCTATAGAAGAAGAAAGGAAATGAGTATTATCTCCATATGTTATCATCTTTCTAAAAACCCACAAGAACACTGGAATTAAGAAGACAGTAAGTTATCCACTAACACACAACAACATAAAAACCAGTAGCTTTTCTATATACTTGAATTAATTAGGCAAAATACACAATAAGGGCAATTATCCCACCTACAGTAAAAAATATCAAATATCAAATGCTCAGGAATGCATTTTAAAATAAGCGTCCAGAACTTGGGGTGCCTGGGTGGCTCAGTGGGTTAAGCCTCCGCGTTTGGCTCAGGTCTCTGCTCAGTGGGGAGCCTGCTTCCTCCTCTCTCTCTCTGCCTGCCTTTCTGACTACTTGTGATCTCTGTCAAATAAATAAATAAAATCTTAAAAAATAAAATAAAATAAAACAAGCGTCCAGAACTTATCTAAAACACTTTACTGTGGGTCACACATGGTAACATGGGGATGAAGAAACAGACCACCTCACTGGGCAGAAAAACATAATACGGTGAGACTGTCCTTCCTACTCAATTCAATGCATGCATTTAATGCAATTGCCATCACACCATTTTCACCTTTAAAAATGATTCTGGTGTTCATCTGGTAGAATGTGTGTGAGACTAATGAAAGTTTCGAAAAAAGATTAATGGGGAGAGATGTTTACCAAATATTACAATATTTAAAAAGCGAAATTAAGCAAAACAGGATGGTCCTGGAATGGAAGTTAACACAGAGCTGCATCTGTTGGGTCTTTCTGGGCTATAATCTGTTAAAATCTATCTGCCTGTAAAGGATTATGTCAGGTCCACCTTCATTTAGTTACCAGAGCTTTAAGATATCTTAATATATGCACTGAGAAAATGTGGACTCAGATGCACTCATCTCTTCATTGCAGGACTGGACAGCCAACTTCTCAATCCTTTATAAGCCTTCAAACCACCCAGCCACGGATTAAGTGGGACCCACGAAGCCACCCAGCTCAGGAGTAGCAAATGCGAACGAGGTCACCACCACACTGCCTTCCCAGTGGCAGACATCACTAATCAATCTCAGCACCTTGCCCACAATGGCCTATCCATGGAATCGATAAAGGCCATAGCTGGACTTCATACGGAAACCCCTCCATCATCTCTCAAGTCCAATCCCTTCGTTTTATGGGTGAATGAGTTTTTATCCTGTCAATTATTCATGACAATTCTGCAAGGCAGAGCAGAAATAGTTCATTATCTCATACTCTAGAAAACAGTATTTCCAAGAGGGAAAATGTCACCCCAAGCCTGGTTAGGGGCAGAACCCTCAACACGAGGCCTCCTGCACCCAACCCTATAGTCCTTCCACCTTCTATGTCCTATACCCCAAGCAGACTCAGACCTAGGACTAGTGAGCCTAAAGTTTCCAAGTTCTATTCTAGAGGGGGGGCGGGGGGGAAGCATTCGGATGGAACTGGCCAGTTAACCCTTACATAGGACTTACTATGTGTTAAGCACTGTGCTAGCGCTTCTACTATGAACCCCACTCAGTATCACTCTGGCCATTCTGATGCAGAGAGGGGCTGAGTAATTTGCCCAGAGTCACGTGGCCTGAAAGAGGCAGATGTGGGTTTTGCAACCAGGAAGTCTGGCTACAAAAGGGACGTCCTTAGCCACTTGGCTGTACTGCTTCTCAGAGCAGCAATCTAATAATGACTGTTTTTCCTGGGGGCATCATGTAACACAGTACTCAGAAACAATGCCCCCACCATGCCCCCACCCCTGCCGGGCCTCGTACTGGGCTTTGGCAAAACTACACTTTGTAAAGAACATCTTCATATATAAAATATTTTTATATTTTAAAATCCTCTCCTATGGCTCTACTCCCAAAGAGAGATTACTGGTACTAAGATTTGGGAATTTCTATTGATTTGGAAAATACAGTAAACTCTTTAAAGAGTGTTGTGGTTTTTTTGAACTCACTTTGTTATTAAACACGAAAGAGGTTCGTGTTCCATGAAGAAAACTTAGTATATGCAAAAGAGAATAGAAAAAAACCATAATCCTATGCTTCTCTAAGATCATCTCCACTAACGGTTTTCTTCCCTGGGACTCCTTGGAACCCCTGAGACATCTAGTTGCTTGTGGTAAGCCCACCTCCAAGTTCCCCCATCCAGGAGCTCCCCAGGGACCTGCTTTGTGCCCTCACACCTTAAATGGGAAGTAAGAGAGATCAATATTCATCCCGAGGATGGGGGAGCCAGGCAGGCAGGCAGGACATTTCCCATCAGTTCCTGACCTGCTGGACAGGAGGGGTAAAGAGGCTCTAGGTTCCACATGCTAAGGACACCTGGGAGGTCCTGGCAGGAGAAACTGGAAGACCCACTACTGGGTCTTGAATCAATTTAATGTGTCACAGCCAGCCTTTTTTTTTTTTTTTAAATAAAAGAGAGAATAAAAAAGTATCAGAATGCACTGCAAGAGGTTAAGCGTAAATATCACTGCCTGCTTTTGCTTTATTGAGATGAGTCCACATGTATAAGATGGTGACATAAAATGTATTTCTTCCAGTGGGTCAGTCATGAAAGTATGATTTGCCACTGCCCAGCAGGGCACAGGCCCTCCGCAGGTCAGTCCTGTCTGGATACCAGGAGGCAAGGAGGAGGCCACATGTGCAAAAGCACCTTGTGAAAACACTGTTCTGACCTGAGGCCAGATTACCAAAGACTAGCTTTCTTCCTCTAACTTCCCCTACCTGCTATCTTTCCCTTCTAAACCCCCCACCATCCCGCACCTCCTCAGCGACAAGAGTTCTGTCTGATTAACTGAACATTCTGGTGGGCCCACATAAAGGATAACCACATTTCGGGCAGAATTTTATGACTCACCAGCTCTTTGAAAGAATTAGATGTATAGTAATAAATACTCAATGCTAAAAAAAAAATCACTGAAGTTCATCTTTCTTTGATGATTCATACTATTTCATTGGCCCAGAATTCTCTGCTCCCTCCCCTTCCTCCCACAGACCCATCTTTTGACCCTCAAATCCTATCAGTCCTTCAAAACCACACTCAAATACCACTTCCTCCAGGAAGTTGCCCCGGATCCTCTTTACTAGGATTCATCTTTCCCTCCACTAAACAACCTCAGCAACCAGTCTTAGAACAACGGAAAAGTTCTACAGCACCTTATATATGGCTGTGAACAGAATCCATACTGATTTATCACCTCGGCACTTATCAAGGATCGTCACCCATAATTAGGACAAATATTTAATGGCTAAATAAATTCAAAAGGTGTTTAAGATCTTGAAAGAGGAAGGATCATCATCCCCAAATGGTTTATCAGCATAAATGCAGAAAAACAAGTTATTAGAGAATTCTGGCTAGTAAAATGAGGTTAAAAATAATTTACTGAAAAATTAATGCTTGTTTAAATAAATAATTAGCTTACTGAAATAATTAATGAAATTAACAGCTCATCTTGAGAAGGTATGCAATTACAAAAAGTCTTTTCTTTTGGGGCGCCTGGGTGGCTCAGTGGGTTCAAGCCTCTGCCTTCAGCTCAGGTCATGTTCCCAGGGTCCTGGGATTGAGCCATCGGGCTCTCTGCTCAGCAGGGAGCCTGCTTCCTCCTCTCTTTGCCTGCCTCTCCATCCACTTGTGATCTCTGTCTGTCAAATAAATAAATAAAATTTTTTTTAAAAAAGTCTTTTCTTTTATGCATACATATTCTAGGTCTCCTCATTGAACATGAACCCCTCTTAAAATAAAGTCAGTGAAACACTTTTTTAAAGAATTTACTGGGGGCACCTGGGTGACTCAGTGGGTTAAGCCTCTGCCTTCGGCTCAGGTCATGATCTCAGGGTCCTAAAGTGAAACCCCACATTGGACTTGCTGTTCCGCAGGGAGCCTGCTTCCCCCTCTCTCTGCCTGCCTCTCTGCTTACTTGTAATCTCTCTCACTCTGTCAAATAAGTAAGTAAAATATTTTTTTAAAAAAAGAATTTACTGTATTTCTTTTCCAAAACAACAGAAGTTTTTTCCAAAACAACAGAAGCCTGATACCAACAACTGGTCCAAAATGGAGAGGATATACGGAAATGTGTCAAACTAATTTCTACCCTTGATCCGGTAATCTCTCTTCAGGAATATATCCAAAGGAGATGGCTTTAAAATATCAGGAGTACCTTATTTATGAAATTGTTCATTACAGTGGAACTTTATAAAAGAAAAAATTAGAACCAGCCTAAATGTGCAACAGAGTATGGGTTAAATAAACCCTGTTCATTCTTTTCTGTGAATATCATGCAGCCTTTAAAAATGGCAATTAGGAAGACAAAGTAAAGATGGGGGGAGGAATAGGCAGGAGGCAAAACTAATACATTATGATTCAAAAAATAAAAATATGCTCATAAAATAAATCGAAGGAAATACACCAAAATTTTAATATGACTATATGAGGGCTGGGATTTATTTAACGAAGTCTTTTCATTTCCTCATTTTCTGATTTCTTTATAATATCATTAGGTTCCTTTAATTATTTAAAAATTAGCTGATTAAAACAAATATTAGCATGTATCTAACTGCAACCAGGGAATAATCAGTTTAGAGATATCTGTTTTGAATGAGCCACGATGACTGCTTCCCATGCACTTTAGCATGTATGAGCACCCTCTGTTCCAGAGCATATATGGTGCCCAAGGAGAGAGATCCAGGCATCTATGAGAGCCAGCGGGTTGTTAAAGAACTCCAAAGACTCAGAAGTCGGACTCAGGCTCCAGTCTCGCGGGGAACAAGAGCACCAATTAGCTACCACCTACAGCAAGTTATCTGACCTCACTGAACTTCGGTTTCTTTATCTACAGTGGCACTGAGGCCAGTTTGACTAAGAAAGAGAGTGCCCCGTGGAAAAAGCCCGCCAGAAAGCAGCCCCTTTCTATGAGTTTCATGTGAGTAACACACATGGCATTGTACATGCTAATTACAGTTTACTTCTTAAGATACCATTCTCATGTTCAAGTTTATCTAGAGGTGACCAAATTGAAACAGCATCATACCTGTTCACCCAGGAAACAGAGAGTCCAGAAAGAGACCCAAGTACATGTATATTTAATGTAAGGTAAAGACGGCATTTCAAATCCAGGAGGAAAAGATAGATTATTCAGTTACTGGTGTTAGAGCAAGTAGCTAGCCATTGGGGGGAAAAAAAAAACAGAGCCTGATCTCTGTGCCTCTCCTCTAAAGCAAATATATTCCAGACAGATAAACAATGTAAGTGCAAGAAAACAAGCTATATAAAATAACAGAAGAAATAAGGATGTTTCTTAAAATCTTTTTTTGTTTCCAGGTATTGAATCTTATAAACAATTACAAGCACTCACGTACCTCTCACATGGAATACAGACACTCTTCCGTGTATGTTCCTAAAAAACAAACTGTTGATCTGCGAGATGACATAAATGTTCAACCTTGTTTTTTCCCCACCTTGGCTATTTTTAAGTGTTCAGCTGAGGAGTGCTAAGTAACTTCACCCGAGTTGTGCAACAGATCTCTAGAACTTTTTCATCTTGCAAAACTGAAACTCTATACCCACTGAACGACAACTCCCCATTTCCCCCTTCCCCTGGCAACCACCATTCTACTTTCTGTTTCTATGAGTTCTGACTACTTTCAATGTCTCATGTGAGTGGAATCATACAGTACTGGTCTTCTTGTGATTGGCTGACTTCACTTAGCACAGTGTCTTCAAGGTTTATCCGTATTTTATCATGTGACAGGATTTCCTTTTTTAAGGCTGAATAATATTCCATTTTATATACACACGTTTTGTTTATCCATTCATCCATCAATGAAAATACAGGTTACTTCCACCTCTTGACTACTGTAAATAACACTGCAATGAACATGGGTATTTTACTATCTCTTTTGAGCTCCTACTTTGAATTCTTTTGGATAGATACCCAAAGCAGGATTGCCAAATCGTATGATAATTCTATTTTTAATTTTCTGAGAAACCACCATACTGTTTTCCATAGCAGCTGCACCCATAGTACACAGGGTTCCAAATTTTCCATACCAACACTACTTTCTGGGTTTGTTTTTTTCTTTTTATAGTGACTATCCTAATGGGTGTGAGGTGATAGCTCATTGTGGTGTTAAACTGCATTTCTCAATTCAATTCCTCTGCCTATTTTTTAAAAATCAGGTTATTTGGTTTTTTGTTGTTGAATTTTAGGGGATTCTTTATATATTCCAGAAACTAACCGTTTTATCAGATACATGATTTGCAAATATTTTCTCCCACTCTGTAGACTGCCTTCTCGCTATAAATTCTTAATGTGTGACGCCAAAAAAATACATAGAACCCAAAACACAAAAATGAAAGTATTTTAAAATTTAATGCTTTAGGAGCACCTGGGTGGTTGAATCGGTTGAGTGTCTGCCTTAGGCTCAGGTCATGATCCCAGGGTCCTGGGATGGAGCCCCACATCAGGCTCTCTGCTCAGCAAATAGCCTGCTGCTCCCCCTGCTCGTGCGGGCCCGTGCATGCGTGCTCTCTCTCTCTGCCAAATTAATTAATTTTTTTAAAAAGTAAACATTTTATTCAACCACTTCTAAACAGCACTTTAAAAAAAAAAAGTCTAGGATAAGAAATAGTTGGAATCTGAATAGCAAAGAGTCAGTATCTCTAAAATACAAAGAGCTCTCAAAAAAAAAAAAAAAAAAAAAGGAAGAGATAAACACCGCAAGAGAAAAACAGGCAAAACGCTTGAACAGGCAATTCACAAAAGAAGAAATGAAAGTGGCTAATACAAGTATACCAAGCAATGTTCAACCTCATTGGTTTGCCCATCAAGACCTTAATGATCAAGAACAGTGACAATACAAGGTAATGGCCACAATATGTGAGATAAGCACTCCCAATCTCTTAGCAGCAAGGTCAACTGCTATCACCAGCAGGATATGAATATGCTAGGATTCAGAAATCGGCCTTTTAGAGAGACTGATGATAAAGAGATCACCACACAAGCAAGAAACCCCGGGTGTAAAAATATTAGAAATAACCAAAATCCAATAGGGCACTGAGTTCGGGGACATATATACAGTAGAAATACAATGTAGTCAATAAAATAATAATGAGGATCTCTATTTACTGATGCAGAAAGAGATCCAGGAGTTTAAAAAGAAAAAAGAAAGCAGACATGGAACAGCATGTAGAATATAATCCCATTTGAATAAAACTGTAATCATATACATTTAAATATGCAGAGAGATGAGTTAAATAATGTTCATCAAATGTGAACAGTGGTTGTCTCTGGGTGGTAGGATTTGGGGTGATTTTTTTGAAGAACATCGTTATTTTTTTCCATGCTGCTTTAATGTTCTTATAATGAATGTATTATTTTTCACTTGGAAGGAAAATAGAAGTGAGATGAGGCTCTTTTACAGCAATCTCACACTTAAAAACCAGAATGGAGACAATGTGGGACAGTGCGAACTGCTAAGTCCTGAGTTCGAATGCTGCCTCGGACACTAATTACCTGAATGACCCTGGGCAAGTTATTTAGCTTTGCTGTGCCCTGGTTTCCTCACCTGTAAAACAGACATGATGAAAACTCTATGTCATGGACTTATTTGGGGGATAAGAAACTAACACTGAATAAGTTCTCTATAATTATTAACTTCATTCTCCCCTCTGAGCTCATCACTGAAAGCACCCTAGTTGTATCTGGCCCATATTAGGTACTCAAAATGTGTCCAGTGAGTTGAATGGGGCAGATGGATGGATGAACAGGTAATCGTAAGAAGAACACACATCTGACGGCAGAAAGATTATATGGGTGAATGGGTGGGTGGGTAGAAAAGGATGGAGAAGTGAATAGCTAGAGAGATGGACTGATGGGTAGATAAGACCGTATGGCAGCTTGTATTTTCCAAAGATGACCGTATCAAGATGCGTCCCCTCCTGGGGCAACTGGGTGGCTCAGTGGGTTAAGCCTCTCTGCCTTCAGCTCAGGTCATGATCCCAAGGTCCTGGGATCGAGCCCCACATCAGGCACTCTGCTCAGCAGGGAGCCTGCTTCCCCCCCCCCCCGCCTTTCTGACTACTTGTGATCTCTATCAAATAAATAAATAAAATCTTAAAAAAAAAAGCGTCCCCTCCTACATGTTGAATGCGATGTTGCCACAACTCCACAGAGAGCCGGGGTTTATGTCTCTCCTCTTGAAATGGGGTATATCTCTGTAATGGCCTCAACCTGTAGATTGAGGTCCAAGTTATGCTACATGACTTCTGACACTGTATCATAAAAAGAGACACTGGATCTGTTTGGCTCTATCTCTGCTGGGACATGTGCCTTGGGAGACTCGAGTTACCATACAGAAGTCAGGCCTTGTATGAAGCCTCCATCCTGGAAGACCCCATGAGATAGATGGATAGATGGATGGATGGATGGATGGATGGATCCCCAAAAAACTCCAAGTGTTCAAGTCTTTCAAACCCTGGCACCAGACAGGAGAGTGAAGAAGACTTTAAGATGACCTTGGCCACTGCATGACCACGATCACAGAGACCCTTAAACAGACCAACCAGCTGAGCTACTACCAAATTCCTGACCCACAGAAACCATGACAGACAATAAGCAGTAGTGTATTAAAGCCACTAAGTTTGGAGGTGATTTGTTACACATCAGTAAGTTATCTAATAAAGATGGTAAGAGGAGTCTAAGGCTGAATGCCTGACCTCTCTATGGGGAGCCCTGGAAATGAGCAACATCTTGTGCTCAATTTCAGGTCTGGTACACTTGTCTTTGTCTGTTCCAACAGCCTCCTGCTTACCCTCCTATTCCGCTACTTAGACTTCCAAAAGCCAGCCCTCCGAACTCTGACTTGGATTAACTGCCCTCCTGCCCCTGAACAAACTAACAGAACATGCTTTCAAAGCAACCAGTCCAAGCCCTCACTGCCTAAGAAGGGAAACTGAGGCTCAAAGAAAGAAAGAAATTACCCCAGACTCTGGCTGAGTTAGAAGCAGGGCTCAGACTACAGACTGTGGTTCCTACCCTGAAGCCCAGAGTTATTTCTCCTCCAACAGCCTATGGGCTCAAGGTAATGCCGAGTTTGAGTCCTGCCTCCACTGCTTACTGCCAGTGACAGGAGTCCCATCAGGGCAGCCAGCATCACCGCAGGCCCTGGCTAGGACGTGCCAGGGCTCTTGGCTCCAAGCATACCTTACATCTGTCTGGGCATAAATTTGCATTCTGAATCCAGGAGGCCCCAGTTCCAAGTATGTCAAATGTAATTAATTACAGCAAACCTTCTGCAACTGTTTTCAAACGCAGTATTAAAGGCTCTGTGCGCATGAAACACACAAGCCACTGGCCCACCAAGGAGCGCAGGGAGCTGGGGAATGGGGGCCTGGGAGGCCCAGATCTGGGCCCCACGGAATGGGGAGGGGAAGTTCCCAGAGACACCGGGGTCCCGTTCAGCCCCACAGCGAACAGGAGGACATCTGAGGGAACTGGGTTCAAATCCTAGCCAATCACCAATGCCACAACCTGAACAAGTAACTTCACCTTCCTTAACTGTAAGGGTGATTGGTAAGACTCTGCAGCTCAAAGGGCTATCGTGAGCCTTGTCTCTGGCAGTCATCTGAATTTGAGGACAACCACCCTTACCAGCTGTGTACCTTTTCACCTCGGATTCTCAAGTCCCTCATATTATAAATAAATAACCTTACTCTCCAGGGCTATTGTATTAACTGAGATAATAGATGTTAAACGATGAGTCCAGTGCCTGGCATGTAAGAACCACTTAGCAAATGTGCAATGATTACTGTACTTCAAGGCAGAAAAATTCTATTTAGCAAAAATCAAGTGAGATAAGTAAGAATGCTCAACTTCAGCCTTTTGACAGAAACAGATCCTGAGCAAAACAAGTTTGTAAGGTTGAATTCCCAACACAAGGCTCAAACTCCTTTCGGCACACTAAGAGCAAGAGAACTAGGCTACAACGTTGGAGAGACCTGTGTTCAAGTCCAGCTTTATCATTAACTGCCCTCTCTGCCCACACCCATGCTAGACCCCCGAGATCCAACTGGGGCTATCTGAGCCCACCCAGACCAGGCTGGAGATCGGGGGAGCTAGATGACCTTCCCCACTCCACCAGCTCTGTCCTCTACAGCAGTGTGCCTTCTGGGTCTTCCAGAAGCTTTACTTCCCGAATCTGTACATGGAGCAGACATGACTTAGGAAGACAATGGCCTGTGGCCACTCAGGACCCTAAATAAACAGCCCCTAATGTGACCCGGGTTTCTATGCCCAAACCAGCCCTGAACTGCACTCTGATTCATAAACCCCAGTTAAACCCCAAAGACTAAATAGACTGGAATTTTTTGGCAAATGGAGAGATTGCCAGGGGTAATCTTTTAGATTTGTTTTTGCTTGTCTTGTTAGATGTACTTTCTTCCAAAGTGTTTAATTAATGTTTAGGGGAATGGGTAAGCAAAGTGGAAAACAGTTTTTCTTCCTAAATTACCAATCTCTTTCTCTCTCTCTCTGTCTCCTAAATTCCATCCATTTAACCACCTACTTATGCTGATGCCTACACCACTATATCAGCCTTCTTCTCAATCCCAAACTCTCAATCTGGCATTCTTCACCAGTGACCTGATGAAGCAAGCTGCTATGTGACCCTGAGAAAGCCACTCTCCCTCTCTGGGGGGAGCACATTGTTAGAATAACACTGTCCAGGAGAAATGTAATACAAGCCACAAAAGTAATTCCAAACTTACGAGTAGCCACAATATTAAAAAAAAAAAAAGTGAAATTCATTTTAATAATTATTTTGTTTAACCCAATATATAAAAGGCTATCATTTTAACTTATAATCGATATTTTTATTTCTTTTTTTTTCCAGATTTTATTTATTTGACAGAGATCACAAGTAGGCAGAGAGAGAGGGGGAAGCAGGCTCCCTGCGGAGCAAAGAGCTCGATGTGGCACTTGATCCCAGGACCCTGACATCATGACCTGAGCCGAAGGCAGAGGCTTAACCCACTGAGCCACCCAGGCGCCCCTAACTTATAATCAATATTTTAAAAATTAGTACTCAAGTCTTTTACAATCTTTTCTTTCTAACGACACCTTCAAAGTCCGGTGTGGATTTTACATTTCTAGGAGAGCCCCATGTCAACAGCTCAACAGCCAAAGGTTACCAATACACACTGGAATACACAGGCACTATCTCTCTTACAAACCTTTTAGCTCTAAACTGCCCAGATCCAAAAAGATGACTAGCCTCACTACATATTCCACTTCTGGCAGGTAGCCCCCCCACCCAAAGTTACCCTTCCCTGGGGCCTCCTTCCAGGCCAGTTTCAGTTTTCTTTCAGATCAGTTTCACTTTCTGCTTTTCCAGCATACATTATAAGAAACGCCCACATAAACAAGCTTAAATTTTTAGTTATTTTTCCCAGCTGATGAAAAAAAAAAAAATCTCCAGCATCCAAAAATGTCTCCATTCTCTCTGGGTAATCTTAGTGCCCCAGCTAGGTCCACTGAGTTCCCAAATCTCTGAACCGAAAATAAAGCAAAACGCCAACTCTCTGCAAAATTTCACCAGATAAAAATTCCCATCCTTAATTCATTACAAAAACATGGGCTGGTGGGAATTTGGCGGGCAGAGTGATAGAATCGCTAGCCCCTGGGGCACGCTGTCTTGGACAATAACATACCCAGGGAACTAGCCAGAACAACTCCGACTTTGAATGTTACCAGCAAATTGCCAGCCAAGGGCTTGCCCAGGGCCACTCCCCCACCTTCTCCACTTTGCAGGACTCATTTCCGCCCACAGGGGTTTCCTCCCCCACCCCTGGAACCTGAGCCTCCCCCAGGGCGAGGGCTCACCCCTGGGAATCGAAGATTCCATCCCTGATACTGAGCTCCCTTCACTAGAAAGCAGGTTCCCCCCGTCTTCTCTACTGGCTGGGGCGCCAAGCATCACCTGACTCCATTTATTCTCTTTAGCGTATATACGAAGCCTCCTTCTGCTGTGTCAGCCAAAATATTTATATCATTTTCCTGTGAACTCAATACTGTCTTCACCTCGGCCTCCCTCCTTTCCTTTTTAAGAAAAGAAAGGAGTTGTCGCCAACATGTTTCTCCAGTTCTTTGCTGTTTATGAAGCACTTCTGAGTCCATTAACTCACGTGATGCCTGCAGGAAACCGTGAGGGATACACAAGTGCACTGTTCTCCCACTAGGCGGATAAACAAACAGAGGCTCAGCGCCCAGTGGCTCCCAGGGCTGGGCAGGTCATATGTGACTGAAACGTGGGAACTGACTGCAACAGGAAAGGGCATACCCCATCCAATGCCTACAGATCCCAAACTTTTTAAACCACCGGCTGGCAGGTAAAATGAAACAAGCTAAGGGACCAACTCACCTCGTGGGCACCCTTCTGTGATTCCAAGTTTATATCATCTCCCAACAAGGCAGTTAGAATTAGTGGACTAATGCTAGTTAGAAAACTCCATGTGTAAAAAAGTAACACCTATGTAGGGCTGTCGATCTAGAAAGCATTTTCAGGGGCGCCCCTGGGTGGCTCAGTGGGTTAAGCCTCTGCCTTCGGCTCAGGTCATGATCTCAGGGTCCTGGGTTCGAGCCCCGCATTGGGCTCTCTGATCGGCGGGTCCCCCGCTCTCTCTCTCTGCCTGCCTCTCTGCCTACTTATGATGTCCCACTGTCAAATAAATAAATAAAATCTTTTTCAAAAAAATAAATAAAGGGGCACCTTGGTGGCTCAGTGGGTTAAGCCTCTGCCTTCAGCTCAGGTCATGATCTCAGGGTCCTGGGATCGAGGCCCGCATCGGGCTCTCTGCTCAGCGGGGAGCCTGCTTTCTCCTCTCTCTCTATGCCTGCCTCTCTGCATACTTGTGATCTCTCTCTCTGTTTCAAATAAATAAAATCTTAAAAAATAAATAAATAAATAAATAAATAAAGGGGCACCTTGGTGGCTCAGTGGGTTAAGCCTCTGCCTTCGGCTCAGGTCACGATCTCGGGGTCCTGGGATCAAGCCCCGCATTGGGCTCTCTGCTCAGCAGGGAGCCTGCTTCCTCCTCTCTCTCTCTCTCTCTCTGCCTGCCTCTATGCCTACTTGTAATCTCTGTCAAATAAATAAAATCTTTTAAAATAAATAAATAAATTTTTAAAAAGCATTTTCAAAATAAATAAATGAATAAATAGGGGCACCCGGATGGCTCAGTTGATTAAGCATCTGCCTTCGGGTTAGGTCAGGGTGCCAGGCTCCTGGAACTGAGTCCTGCATCAGGCTCCCTGCACTGGCGGGGGGCGGGGGGGGGTCTTCTTCTTGCTCTGCCTCTCACCCAGCTCTCATGCTCTCCTCTCTCAAATAAATAAAGTCCTTTTTAAAAAATAAATGAATAAATAAGCATTTTCAAATACCTCCCCTCATTTGATTCTTGTGGAGGATGATTTCTGTCCCATTTCCCAGATGCAAAAACCAGGACTCTCAGGGGCTGAGAAATTCGTCTGCGATCTTCAAAGTGTACAAACAGCCAATGTGTTGCAAACCCAGGTTATGGTCCAGGAACCCGAGTGCCCACCTTGCCCCTCTGCCATGCTATTCTCTACTACACGAGTGAGAGAGGGACACTGCCCAACCGAGTGGCCCAGGCACCAGCATCTCCCCCTCTGAAATCTGATCACTCCAGGATCAGGCAAAGAAGCAGGTCACCTAGCCCTGCTTTGATGACAACCCCAAGGGTATCTAATTATAACAGGGAGGGAAGAGAGGAGTCAGAATCCTCTCACTATTTCTCAAGACCAAATTAATTTCTTTCGACACAGCGCATGTGCAAATAATAGGAAAAGCACTGCATGACAAGTTAGGAGATCTGAGGCTTGAAGTTCACCTCTACCTGGTCACTGAGGTTTGGGCAAGGAACTCCACCTCCTGTCTGGGGGGGGGGGGGGGGGGGGGGGGGGCACTAGATCAGGAATGACAAACTGGCTTCATGTCCCATGCTAAACTCAACTGACTGGTTGCACCATACTAAGAAGGTCTCTGAGGGCACCGGCCAGACTCAATGGAAAAGATTGTCAAGATCGATTAGCAATGTCTGACACAGGCTCGTAAATGGGGGGCAGCGGTATGTATATATTACTTACTTACCATCACTGGTATAGGGATGATATACAAAAAAATGCACTCGCTGAAAGTGAAAAGCACTCTGCCCTTTACAAAACTTTCTTCTCACTATCCCTCACAACTTTTTACAAGAACCCAGTGCTGAGGTTATCATCCATTCCCACCATCCTCATTATCCCCACTTTACTCATAAGGAAATCAAAGGGCAGGGAAATCAAGAACTCTGGCAAAGACCACAAAATGATTAAGCAGCAGAGCCAAGAGCTGAAGCCAAGCCTTATCCCATCAACTTTAAGTGGTTCATTCTACCCTTGGAAATGTCAAACTGGTATTCCACCATCCGTAGGACACTAAACCTCCCTCCCACCGACTTCTTACACCTTCTAGAGAAGGGGCACAGTGAAGTTATGAAACCCACCCAAAGACATGGAAGGAAAGGGGTACTAATTTATAGTTCCAGATGCTTGTTCCCAAAGCCAAGTCCTGCCTTCACTGCACAAGTGGAGAAGCCACACCCAGAGCTAAGTGAGGTAAACAGGAGCAGGACCTGGAAGTCCCTCACGTCACCGTCCACCCCACCAGGAACAGGACACTCTACCTCAATTCCAAGATGCCTTCAAATGCTAAACACACCATGGGTTTTATAACATCCTTTGGTGGAGAAGAAAAGAAGAGGGAAGGTACTAACAGGAAACATCTATTGTAAAACACACCCAACTTCAGAAATACGCGTATGTGAGGAACATGACCATCGAGGAAATACAGTCTCCCTCAGACTGGGATCCTGTGCTCACTGGCTGGGCTGGGCCGGAAGTATTAAAAGGGACAGTGTTTTATAAAGCTTACAGGAAAAAAATTGAGCAAAAAAACCAGAATGTTCTCAATTTTCTCCCATAGATCTTCCTCAGATCTCCGGCATGTGCACACCATAATCCAACCAAAGATGGGGTCTGACTGAACATCGAATCACACATTTAGCTGCTACACAGATAAGGTGTGGCGGGTTCTCTGCAGAGAGCCCCCTGATGCCCCTGTTCCGGGGCCCATGACCAAGACAACCAGTTCCCAGAGCAAACACAGGGGCCTACCCAGCCCCTTGTACCTCAAGGTTTCCCCCCATTTCCATCTCTTTAGAAACCCTGAGACCACTCACCACTCCCGCCTATCAGCCATCTGGATAATGACCCTACCAGGCCCTTCATCCAATTTAAAGAAATCATTCATACAAGAGGAGTGAAGAGGGTAGGCAACTCTTCTAGAACTCCCCAAGACGTGTACAGTGAAAGCATGTTACCGCCATCCAAGGAGTCCCCTCTGATTGATTACACCAGCTCTTAAAAAAAAAAAAAAAATGTGCTTAGGGCTCCCTCGTCAAACAGTGCTTTTGACCGAATGGCCAAACCCAAATTGGTCACCTACTCTTCACTCGACTCAAATCTGACCGAACTGAGCTATTTCCAAAAATCAAATTAAGTCATCAAATATTTATCGAGCTGCTGCTCTGTGCCAGACCCTAAAATGAATAACCCATGCTCTCTACCCTCAAGGAACTCACAATTCAGCTGGAGAGAGAGAACGGCAGTCAAGCCACTCTCATCTGGGGGCCCACAGTGTTTGGGAAGTACTTCGGGGTGGGCACGGATGAAGTCTACGGGGGGTGGTGTCCGGGGCTACACAGAACAGGACCTGCAGGGGGATTGGGATGGGGTGGGGGGAGTGTCCGGAGAGGAATAAAGGGAAGGGCCCTAGAGACAGGAGGCCCAGGGGGAACATAACCTCAAAGGCACGCAGTTCACCCGGGATGAAGATTTATCCCTTTTAAAGACTGTGCCACAGGCTTTAAAACAAATCCAGGAATATTCGGAGGACCTAGAGCATCCCTGGAATGAAAGCATTAAGAACACTTTGACAAGAAGGATGCGTAGGTCCAGGAGATGTGTCACCCTCGTCTGTTTCAGATCAACAAATAAAAAAGTGGACAGTTTCTGTTGTTACCTAACTCCATCGTATTGAAGATAAGCTCCCAGGTTTCCAGAACTACCAAAACTGTGGTCACTGTGACTCGGTCTCCCCCAACAGAGACCTACAGGCCACTGGGTCAAGAGGTAGCCAACAGGCCTCGATCACCTTCTAAGAACCACCTCCCAAGGACTGGCTGGGTCTTTCCCCAGGTGCGGCTTCGTTTAATTGTAAATCAACCCATCAAGGTCGGAATTATTTACCCCCTTTTTCCAGATAAAGAAGCTGTGGCTCCAAAACCAGGAGTGTCCTTCCCAAAGTAACGCAATGTTAACCACGCCATGGGGTTGGATTCCAAACTCTGATCTGTCTGACCTCAAATTCCGCTTTCCATTACACCAACTGGGCAGAGGTCAGAAATAGTCTACGCCTCTGACCTAAGGCCTCAGAGGGGCAGGGGATTCGAAGGTGGTCCCATGTTCAGTTCAGACATGGATCCCACTGACAGACCATCTTTCCCTCGATGTCCTCCCTCCTCTCAGATCCCAGCCCTGCTCCCTCCCACCTGCTGTCTTCTGGCATCGTCATCATTCTTCAGGCCACACTTTATTTAAAACCCACCTCCTGCACCTGCACTTCTCAACTTCAAGGGCCTGCACGCTGAGACACATCCTCCTGGGGTTTCTGGCCATCATTTGTCATGTTTAACTAAAGCATCTGGCCTGATCCTGGCAGAAGACTGAAAGAAGGGGTGTGGACCACTTCAGTCAGAAGATGCTGAACCATGGAACTCTTCACCACTACAGGCCGAACCACCACAGAGCATCTAGGGCTCAGGAAGGAAGTCCCACCAACAAAGCCAAGAACTTTGAAAGATGTGTCACTAACCTACCGAGGCCACCCGTAACAACAACTAGATGGAACGCTGGTCTCTCCCTGTGCTGTCCAAGACGGAAGCCACGAGGCACATGTGGCTACTGAGCACATGAAATGTGGTCAGAAAAGACTTAATAGCTCCCAAAGGAAAAAAAAAAAAAAATCACGTTAGCAATTCTTTGTGAGGATGAGACACTGCGAGAAGGGTATGTTGTGGATATATTGTGTTAAATAAATTATATTATTAAAATTAATTCCAGGGCGCCTGGGTGGCTCAGTGGGTTAAAGCCTCTGCCTTTGGCTCAGGTCATGATCTCAGGGTCCTGGGATCGAGTCCCGCATCAGGCTCTCTGCTCAGCAGGGAGCCTGCTTCCTCCTCTCTCTCTGCCTGCCTCTCTGCCTACTTGTGATCTTTCTCTGTCAAATAACTAAATAAAATCTTAAAAAAAAAAAAAAATTTAAAATTAATTCCACCTGTTTCTTCTTACCTTCTTCAGGTGTCACCAGAAAGCTTAACATTACGTGTATGGCTCCATCTGTGACTCAAATTCTATTTCTACCGGGCACTGCCACTCTGAGACATGGCACGGATGAGGAGACAAAGAGAAACTCGGGAGTTTTCAGGAAGCGCATACACCAAAATACAGACACTCGCAGAGTCCGACTAAAATTTAAATACAGCTCAAACACAAAGGCTGGAACTCCTGAAAAACTCCTACGGCAATGTCAAGTAAAGTGAGGAAGACAAAGTTAAGTGAGGCCGCTCACTCTCCCACCGAGACAGGCATTGCAGGCTTCTTAGAAAATCTCCTTTCTGGCTGCTTTCGCCTCCACACCTGTCTTTCCAGGCTTCCCCAAGGCCAACAAGCTGGGGTGCGCGCCCAACCACCATGCTGCTGAAACTTCTTCCCAGGTGGCCCGAAAGGCAGGCTCCGCCAGGGGACAAACCATGTAGCACAGGACACCTACTCCACAGGGTTCACGTCAAAGTCAACTGGGATAATAAGTGAGAAAAGAAGAGACGAAGTGGGAAGGTGCAGGGTATTTGCAGCACATCAAGGTGGGTCATCAGTCCAGTATCTTGCCAACTCCTTAAAGCATGGCTCACAGTAGGTATGTCATGCACATTGCACATGGACTGGCAAATGGAAATAAAACAAAAGTTTCATGAGACGACACTTACCTTTCATATGTGCTATGCCTCTGCTATTTTCGTGTCCTATGTTCTAGTCCGTTCTTTTTTCTTTTTTTACGCTGACCGCGAGCCACTAAATTGATTTTGCAGTGGTCACAATTCGCAACCTAGCCCTGGGTATGGCGAATAAGAAGTGTAGTCCTCCCTCTGTGATCCACGCTGCCCACCACCACCACCCGCCTCCCCGCGCCCAGAATCTGGGCTTCCAGGTGTGACTTCAGAATCCTTCTCAACACAATGTCTCGGTAGATACAGCCAATCACTTGAAGTCAGAATCAGAGATGAAACCTATTTATTAATGTCCTGATCCAAATCTCTCAAAAACTGAGGCTCGAAAGGAAAAAGTGATTTGCCCAAGGTAATACAGGAAGACCTTGGGTAAACTAGGACTCCTGTGGACCCACAAAGCCACTTCACTTAAATCACCAAGAAGGAGACACAACTGACCCCAAACATAACAAGAGCATGGAAAAAATTTAAATTTTCACCACAACCACGAAGAGTCAGCATATACATCTAGTAAAACATGGCAGGGGAAGTTCTTATCACCCCACCAAGGAGAAGACAGGAGGATTCTGAGGTCAGAGGTAGCAGCATGCCAAGAGCTGAGTCAAAGGTTGGGTTTGGGGGGGGAATTGTATGCAACAATGGAGGAGTTTTTCAAACTGTTTCTCAAATGAAACAAACCATTGGCCGTTTATTTTCTAGAACCAGGGAGAGGTCAGCCTTATGCTGACCAGCCATCTTTGTTGCCTTTCTTCTGCAAAGCAAGAACCCTTGTTCAAGTTCACCTCTGTGCAGGGCTGAAAGCATAAGCAAACCCTTTTTCCTAGCTTGGTCCAAAGTCAAGCTATAAAGCAGGCCCTTGAAATTTCAAACCTTATTAGAAAAAGAAAAAAAACAAACCCTCCTTAGGCAGAAAAGCAAAACATTAAGTAATAAGAGTCTCTACTGTGAAACAGTATAAATGATCTTTCACCAAAATAACTCAGCCCATCATCAAATTACCACCCCTCAAGTCCAATTTCCCAGATTTTTTGCCCAATATTATAAGAGAGTTTGGTGAACAGACATAGGCTAATAAAAATGAGCTCATATATCCATTTCTGGTCACACTTCCGTCTAAAATAGGAGGTGAGAGAGGCCAAGGCCTAGGTCGGATCTCAGTCCTGGGAGACGCCAATAGAAACAAAAGAGAACTGACCCCGCCCCCAACAGTACCATCATGCACCTCTATTTCCTTTACAACAAACATGATTAGAATAACCAATTTTTTTTTTTTAAATAAACGGAAAAAAACAAGTCTACAAAACAGAAATGATTTTCAATTCCTCGCCAGGGGTTCCCTTGAAACCACAGACAACACAACAAAATTTCAGCAGAATGGAATTGAAGGAATCTGAGTTGTGTGTCAGGAGACCCAGGACACACAAAGGGACGTGCTGCCATATTTTTAATTCTTGCACCAGAAATAACCTGTTATCTACAATCCTTTTTCTCAGATGCCCAGTAGGGGTGCCCACCTCCCCTTCCCCAACCCAGGGCAGAGCTCCCCTCCATCACTTGCTAACTCAGGACTGTCTCATGAGGCCTCCCAAGCCCTTGGAAATTACGAATTCTCTGACCGTCCTAGGCATCGGCCTAAATAATTCAACAGAAAAAAAAAATTTTTTTAATTATGTTACTTAAAAAAAAAAAAAAAAACTCATTCCAAATATGTCAGAATGTGGCCAGTCAGCCCTGAAGGATTTCGTTACTAAAAAAATAAAATCTCCCAAATGCAATGGTGATGATGGGAAATGTTGAACCTCTGCCATGGTCAAATATATTTCACAGAATTCGCATCCCCTCAGAAATTTGAATCCACAAAATGGGGTGGGAATCCATGAACTGGGGCCACCATTTTTTCCAAGACCAGCTGGTAGCTAGCGAAAGGGACACAGGGTTTCCCGTCCTAGCCCTGTGTGACCTACATCAACCCCCACACAAGGTCCCACCAAGATCCCACCCTCCAATACTAACAGTACTCCCCCCCTCCTCTGAACAGAAAAATTAAAACTTTTTTTTTGGGGGGGGGGGGTTGTTGTTTCAAAATCTCCATCAAGTTCAACCAGAAACTAATTCATCACAAATAACCCTTCAGCTCTGGGTGGGTTATCTTATTTTCCTCTGTCAAATTTCAATTCAGTCAGTATTTGTCCTCTAAAAATAATTTTTTGTTTTGTTTTGTTTTCACCTTCATTTGATTTCATTTTAATCCCAAGAAACTACGTCAAATACTGTCTGCATTTGTGCTTTCATGTTCCAAAGGCAAGTACCTCTGGGTTTGGCTTTGTGTCTATTTTAATTTTTTTCCTTTAAAAAAATTAAATTTTGATGCTAGAATCAGCCGAACTGGTGTTTTACCCCATTTTTTCAGCAAACTTAAGTGTTCCACTAGAGAAGATGGATAAGAATCAGAATTTTCATCTCCTCTCTGTCCTCTCTTCTTTTATCTTTCCTTCTTAGGTCAGTAAAATTTGTGTTTTTTTAATATCACAGACCCCCCCCAAAATGATCAAAGCAAATGGATTTTCTTTTTCCCTATGAAAGTAATCAAATTTGTGAAAAATACCAAATGCTAATGAACTACCAACCCCACATCACAATCAAAGAGGCCTAAAACCAATCTGGATTTTTTTTTAAATAATAAATTTTTCAAACTGGAAGAGTAAGCAAGCACAGAGAAGGGAAAATTCTCTCCTACCAAGGATTCTTCAACCCTTGTCTTTATCAACTGATTCAGTTGCATGTCATAAAAAATGAGCTTCTGTGAAGCCACTGTTAGTTTTTTCATAATAATGTTAATTATGCATATCTTATTTTAATGGCGGTCTCTCCTACAAATCTGTGGGCTACTCAATTTGTATAATGTAATGAATTTACATTCTTTTCATTGAATATTGCTCAAAAAAGGTTCCCGACATTTTATGGATAAAACAACAAAAAAAGAAATACCTAGACCTTTCAGGAAACAAAATCAGAAAACAGTCTTAATTATCTCATCAAAACAAAAAAACAAAACAAAAACAAAAACAAAAAAAAAACACAAAACCCAACAAATGCAGGGGAAAAACACAGAATTTCACTCTAACTTTTTCAGTTTCTGTTTTTCTTTAGAACCTTGGGATTTAAATGCAGTAAAATGTACATGCAAAATTAGAAGAAAAAAAAAAAACTACAATTTTTGGGTGTGTCCAAAGCCAACATTTTAGGATCTATTTTCTCTTTTAAATCCTTCCGTCTTGAAAACAGAAAAACTTTAAATATTGCCAAATGGTTAAATTAGCCTTTTCTGCCCGCTGGGCTAAACAAGTTCCAAATTACAATGAAGTACAATTTCTAATTGCTTCATAAAGCCAATTCTCCAGTTTTCTCTAAACTCAACAATTTCCCTTCTTTCCTCATTCCAATTAGTTTTTTTGTCAAACTAAAATGAGTTAGGAAGCCAAACTGATTTCGGTTTTAGGAGGCTTTCTGCTTTTTCCCCCTCAAAAACTGAATTCATTCAAATTCCAGCTTAATTTTCATTTACATATTATCTGGATTTGGCTTCAGAAATAAAAATTGTCTCCATGCTCCCAGAAAGATCAAAGTGAAAATTTTCACCCCAAAAAAGAAAAAAAAAGAATCCTTCCCCCCTCCACTGCCTTATAGTGCAAACTTTTGAAAAAATAAGAAATAAAAAATATTTCTTTTCAATTTTAATTTTTTTTTTATTTACAAAATAGTATCCTCTAGGTGGCGTCGTTTTAATGGGAAAAAACTACCGTTTGAAGAAAAATTAGAAAAAAAAATTGAGAAAGGGAAATATGGCCTAAAAAAAAAAAGATTGTTGCAAAGATGGGGGGGCCAGAGGGGAAAGACCTCCCGGGGGGTCATCAGGAACCCCGAGCGCAGAGGGGGTCATGGGGAAATTGCAAATTTGGGGGGGAGGGGGGGAGAGCTGGAAGGGGTTGCATTTTTGCAAAATGTGAATTGTCCAAACTGAAATGGCTGCTCTGTTCTCTCGCCGCTTTGTTTTCTGGGCTCCGGTCCGAGCCCGGGGCTGGAGGGGGCGCTGGGTGGGGGCCCGAAGAGACCCCCGCGTCACCCCCAGCCTCCTCACGCCCCGCGGCGCCCGGGGGGGGCTCCCCAGACCCCGACCCCCCGGTTTGCGCCCACAAAAAGCCCGCAAACGTGCCCAGGCACTTTGCATTTTGCAAATCTTGCAATGAAGTGGCGCAGCGCCCCGGGCCCCGGCCCCCCGGGGTCCCCCGCGCGGTGCATGCCCCCGGCCCCCCGTTGTACCTGCGGAGCCGCCGCGCCGCCCGGCTGGTTCATGGGTCCGTGCGGGAGGAGGCGGCCCCGGCGCGTCCTGCTCCTCCCGGGCCGGGCTGCTGGTGCGCGCACAATGCCGCTGCCGCCGCCGCCGCTGCCGCCGCCGCCGCCGCCGCCGCCGCTCCCTCCTCCGCCCGCCCCGCTCAGGCCGGGGGGGCGGGGGCGCTGGGGGCGCGCGGGGGGGGCGCCCGGCCCTCGCCCCCACCCCCGGCCCGCACCGGCAGCCGCCGCCG